>NW_027362774.1:17638163-18258789 GCF_046119375.1 Phyllobates terribilis | reverse complement strand
CACGCTCCTCTCAGTGTATAGAGTGCTGCTGGGTGATCGGATTACCGTGGGACACTCGGGATTACGGCGGATAGGTGAGTATAATGTGTTTTTTATTTTAACATTCATTTATTTTAACTTTTTTTTTTTTTTACACTGCAAGCACAGATGCCAGCTGATGACAGCTCCCATCAGCAGCGCCTGCTCTCGCTAGGCTGATGGGAGGAGCAGTCTCCCGACACCTGTGACCCACGGTCAATTCTTTGTGCGTTTTGGCAGTGTTTTTGACCCATTGACTTCAATTGAGTCAGTCAAATATGCCGCAAAAATCCGCAGCAAATATTTTTATACCTGCTTTTTTGCTGCGGATTTGACTGACAAAGTTGAAGTCAATGGGTGAAAAACGCACAAAGAATTGACATGCTGCAGATTTAAACGCAATGCAAATCCTGACATGTAAATTGCTGATCATGTGCACAGCACTTCAGGATTGTCATTACATTAGCTGGCACAAGGATTCCCTAGCGGTTTTTGGCCCATTTCCAAAAACGCACCGTGTGTGCACACAGCCTAATTGTGAGGACTTGTAGCAGAAATGTCTCTTGCTTCTCCTCAATTGCATCTTGGTAACTTCTCCACTGAATGCAGATTTTACCGATGATTTGAGAGTGAAAGATCCGTCCAGGAGAAGAAAGAAGGTAAGATATATTACAGACTAGCTTATACTTGTGTGTACTATTGAGTTATAAAATAGGCGGTTACTCTTTAAGTTTATGAGTAAATGTTTAACATTTGATAAAAGAATATCATGTTCATTCTGGAAAGCGCAGCCCAGAACATGTCAAGCTCTAAATAATCACAACCTATCTGATCTGAGGCTTTTACTAGATTTTCAGCGCTGTGAATAGAACTTGCATTTGCCACAAACCTCCTTATCTTCAAACTACTAATGTAACAAGTCATTAAAAAGATTCAAATCATTAAAGTTTTGTGGAATCTACAATAGCGGCTATTCAGAGGCCAATTACCATCCCTGTAAGATAATTAATAACTGCGTGCTAGGCAAAGGCCTAACTAGAGATGGAAATTGTTTAGCAGCAGGCTGTAATGTTTAATCCTCTTGGATAATTAACAAGCTTCCAATTAAATACTTTCACTTCTTCACCAAAATTAGTTTTCCTTTGTAATAAAAACTTCTTTATCTGTCCAGTTGAGATGCTGATAGGCTTCCTGCAATTCTGTAACATATATGATGCAGATTTCGATGATTGAGTCTCCTGATAAGCAGAAGAATATTTGTGCATTGGCAACTTGGATCCTTTGATAGAGTGTAATCTCTTATGGTCAGTGGGATTGTCTCTCTCTCCTGTAGAGTGTAAGCTCTTATGGTCAGTGGGGTCCTCTCTCTCTCCTGTAGAGTTTCATCTCTTATGATCAGTGAGGTCCTCTCTCTCTCCTGTAGAGTGTAATCTCTTATGGTCAGTGGGATCGTCTCTCTCTCCTGTAGAGTGTAAGCTCTTATGGTCAGTGGGGTCCTCTCTCTCCTGTAGAGTGTAAGCTCTTATGATCAGTGGGGTCCTCTCTCTCTCTCTCTCCTGTAGAGTGTAAGCTCTTATGGTCAGTGGCGTCCTCTCTCCTGTAGAGTGTAAGCTCTTATGGTCAGTGGGGTCCTCTCTCTCCTGTAGTGTGTAAGCTCTTATGATCAGTGAGGTCCTCTCTCTCTCCTGTAGAGTGTAATCTCTTATGGTCAGTGGGATCGTCTCTCTCTCCTGTAGAGTGTAAGCTCTTATGGTCAGTGGGGTCCTCTCTCTCCTGTAGAGTGTAAGCTCTTATGATCAGTGGGGTCTTCTCACTGTCTCCTGTAGAGTGTAAGCTCTTATGGTCAGTGGGGTCCTCTCTCTCCTGTAGAGTGTAAGCTCTTATGGTCAGTGGGGTCCTCTCTCTCCTGTAGTGTGTAAGCTCTTATGGTCAGTGGGGTCCTCTCTCTCTCCTGTAGAGTGTAACCTCTTATGGTCAGTGGGGTCCTCTCTCTCTCCTGTAGAGTGTAAGCTCTTATGGTCAGTGGGGTCCTCTCTCTCCTGTAGAGTGTAAGCTCTTATGGTCAGTGGGGTCCTCTCTCTCTCTCCTGTAGAGTGTAAGCTCTTATGGTCAGTGGGGTCCTATCTCTCCTGTAGAGTGTAAGCTCTTATTGTCAGTGGGGTTCTCTCTCTCCTGTAGTGTGTAATCTCTTATGGTCAGTGGGGTCCTGTCTCTCCTGTAGAGTGTAAGCTCTTATGGTCAGTGGGGTCCTCTCTCTCCTGTAGAGTGTAACCTCTTATGGTCAGTGGGGTCCTCTCTCTCTCCTGTAGAGTGTAAGCTCTTATGGTCAGTGGGGTCCTCTCTCTCTCCTGTAGAGTGTAAGCTCTTATGGTCAGTGGGGTCCTCTCTCTCTCCTGTAGAGTGTAAGCTCTTATGGTCAGTGGGGTCCTCTCTCTCTCCTGTAGAGTGTAAGCTCTTATGGTCAGTGGGGTTCTCTCTCGTGTAGAGTGTAAGATCTTATGGTCAGTAGGGTCCTCTCTCTCCTGTCGAGTGTAAGCTCTTATTGTCAGTGGGGTCCTCTCTCTCCTGTAGAGTGTAAGCTCTTATGGTCAGTGGGGTACTCTCTCTCTCCTATAGAGTGTAAGCTCTTATGGTCAGTGGGGTCCTCTCTCTCTCCTGTAGAGTGTAAGTGACGCGCCCCCTGGGCCATGTTGTTAGGGATACCCGGAGCCGGATCAGATGGGGGTTGTAGTCTCCGAGTGGCTGTGACCCGGTCCGTGCCCAGGGTGTCAAGCTCAGAGTGTGGCAGTCCTACAGATGTTATTAGTTCTTTGTGTCGACTACGCCACCCGTTGATTTGCGGTCAAAAGGCCGCCGCTGCAGCAGGGTCCGCTGAGGCTGTTGGTATGTGTGCAGCTTTGGTAGTATAACCCCCAACGGGAGGGGTATAGCCTCAGGGGGTCAGCCGTGGAGGATGGTGGTTGTGAAGGTGCAGCAAAGAGACTCAGAGGCATAAAATGCAGTTCCAGGGTTTTACTTACTGGTGTTGCTCGGGTCACTGTGTACAGCAGTGACCACCCGAGCCGTGCTGCGTCCACCAGGTCCTGGACTCGGTCAACTCCCAGGCAACTCCGGAGTGTGGTCCTGAGCTCCTTTCTGACTCTCCCTTCTTCTGGCCGTTCCCACCAGGGATCCACCTAAGTCCGGCTCCCTCGGGCCTCTTGTTGGTCAAGCCTCCTCTGGGCTCCCTGACCCTATTCTTGGTCTGCCTTCCGGGTGGATTTAGTGGGTGGTCGTGGCAGATCCTGCCCACGACCTCCGGTCTCTGGCTAAGGTGTGCTGTAGCCTCTGCCAGCTTGGGATCCGGTACCCTTTTGCCGACCCTTCACCCTTTTGTCCTTATTTTGGGATCTTGGGGTCCCCTCTGCGCCTCTGGGTCTCTCTTCCTTCTCCTCTGCTCTGCTTCTCAGGCTCTCAGACAGACTGTCTGACTGGCTGACTGACAACTGACTGACGTCTCACAGACTGACCCTGATCTAAGATGGTGCCCACCTTATATACTCCCTCTGTGTTAGCTCAGGTGACCAGCACCCAATGAGCTCCTAGCTTTACACAGGCTGCTCCCCCTATCTGCCCCTACACTACTGGGATGTTCCACCCCCGTCCCACTCCAGCCAGGAACAGACACTGTCGTACCTGCACATTTCTCTAGTGGGAGTACCATCGGTCTGTTCCCCGGAAATGGGATGTGTGTAGTGTATGCAGCTAACTGAGCTCAGTTCCACACTCCATCCTTACCCGGGAGTGGAATATCACACCTCTGGGTTGAGGTGCAATACCCCTGTAGCAGCCGAATCCTCAGGGTGCTACATTCCCCCCTGGTAAATCACAGCACGTCCTCGGGCTGTAAAATATAAACATCCAAAACATACAATTTTTTTTTTTTTTTTTTTAACCGCTTCCCGACCGCCCACTGTACATAAACGTCCGCGCTGCCTGGGGTCTGTGCAGCGCGGACGTTTAAAAACGGTGGGTGGTCTCGCAGCGCTCAGAACCCCCAGGGTCCTGCGAGAGCGGTGCAGAGCGATAGCTCTGACAGGGAACATCATCGGAACCTGATTGGATCAGGTCCCAGTGATGTTAACCCTTTGCTGTCTTCTATATGCCGCGATGTATAGTGATCGCAGCATATAGAAGACAGCAGGAGGAGAGGGGGTGGTATACTTACCTCTCCGAAGACCCCTGATACCTTCAAGGACCTTGGGTTGCTATGGCAGCTGGAGGTCACATGACCGCCTCCAGCTCTGCCATATATGGTGTCCTGCCAGCGTCAGCCTGCAGCTGAAGCCTGGCAGGACACACTGACTGTGTGAAGATCTCATATAATGTAATATATGTCTATTACATTACATGAGATCAGCGATCAGAAAAATAAAAATTATTGTCCCATACAGGGACTAAGTAAAAATGTAAAAAAAAAGTAAAAAAAAATGTTTTAAAACTGTTAAAAAAAAAAATACTAAATAAATTAAAATAAATAAATAAAATATTAAACCGATAAATCCGTATATTTATGCAAAAATAAAAAAAGTACACATATTTGGTATCGCCGCGTCCGAAACAACCTGAGCTATAAAACTGTTACACTAATTAACTCCTTCTGTGCACACCGTAATAAAAATAAATAAAAAACGGAGCAAAAAACTATACTTTTTCCTCATATCGCCAAACAAAAAGAGGAAAAAAATGCGATCAAAAAGCAAAATGGAAATAAAAATGGTACCACTGAAAACGTCATCTTGTTCCGCAAAAAAAAAGCTGCCATACAGCTCCATCAGCCGAAAAATAAAAAAGTTATAGCGCTCAGAATAAAGCAATGCAAAAAAAATATTTTTTTCTATAAAATTGTTTTATTGTGTAAAAGCGCCAAAACATAAAAAAAAATACAGTAAGTGTAGTATCGCTGTAAGCGTACTGACCCGAAGAATAACGCTGCCTGATCACTTTTACCACACGCAGAACGGCCTAAAAAAAAACCTCAAAAAACAATTCCTGAATTGTTTGTTTTTGTTAATTTTACCTTCCAAAAAACGGAATAGAAAGCGATCAAAAAATGTCACGTACCCAAAAATGGTACCAATAAAAAGGTCAACTCGTCCCGCAAAAAACAAGCCGTTACATGACTCTGTCGGCCGAAATATGGAAAAATTATAGCTCTCAAAATATGGTGATGCAAAAACTAGATTTTGCAAAAAAAAGCGTCTTTTAGTGTGTGACAGCTGTCAGTCATAAAAACCCGATATCAATCTGGTATCTCTGTAATCGCACCGACCCGAAGAATAAAGTAATCACATCACTTATACTACACGGGGACCGGCGTAAAAAATAAATAAAACCAATTCTTCACCTGCTACTGATTTGTTTATTATGTCTCCCAAAGATCGCAGTAAGGCTCTGCTCACATTTATCCTGCTCTCTGCGCTGAGCACTTACGCCAGAGTTTCCGTGTAAATCTCTGAAATACGTGATTCAGACGGAACCCATGATGGAAGATTCCCTGTAATGAGGCAGATATAGGCCACTGTGGATGCCGTCTGGCCTGTGATCCCACGGTGTCATTTGTTTTAGGCGTGCATAAAAGTGCGGTTGGCCACAGTTTTGTGCACTTCTGAAAAAAAGGACACCGCTAAACAGAGGCCAGACGGAGTCCAGAGTAACTCTGCTGCCTCATTATAGTGAATGGATCCCGCAGGGGTTTCATCTGAATTACATCACTTGGAAATTTAGATGGAAACCCCGATGTAAGTGCTCAGCATAGAGCGCCGGATAAATGTTACGTAAAATGTTCCCAATAAAAGCTTCAACTCAGTCCTCAAAAAAAGCTAGTCCCCACTCAGGTCCGTCATCTGTTAAAAATATAAGGGACTTCCAAGTTACTGGTAGCAGAAAGGCTCTGGAAAAGCGAAATGGCCCTTGCCCCCCAAAAGAAATTCAGAAAATTTTGTGCTCCCAAATCCAAATGCCTATTCTACAATAATTTGTTCTCCAATTGTCAAATAGCGCTCCGTCCCCCCCAGATCTCGTCTTATGGCTAAGCGGTACGATACAGCCACATATGGGGTATTGACACTTTTAGAAGAAATTGTGTGACACATTTCGGCTCCATTTTTACCCATTGCCCTGTGTGAAAATGTAAAATCTGAGGGTAAAACATTTTTTTGTGGTAAAAATATAATTATGTTTTCTTCACTGCCCAATGGTATCAATTTTAAAATTAAAAAATACTCACTACTTCCCTAGATGAATTCCTTGAGAGGTGTAGTTTACAAAATGGGGTCACTTGTGGGGGTTTCTGCTGTTTCGGCATGTCAGCGACTCTTCAAATGTGACACGGTGTCTGCTGCCTATCCCAGCCAACATAGCGCTCCTTTCTCTTCCGAACCCTGCCGTACACCAAAGCAGTGGTTTTCCCCCACATATGGGGTATCGGCATACTCAGGAGAAATTGCACAACAAATTTCATGGTGCAATTTATCCTGTTACCCTTATGATAATGCAAAATTAGGGAATGAAAAACATTTTTTGTGGGAAAAATGTGAAAATTGTATTTTTATGGCTCAATATTATAAACTTCTGTGAAGCACCTGGAGGTGCAAGGTGCTCACCACACATCTAGATAAGTTCCCTAAGGGGTCTAGTTTCCAAAATGGTGTCACTTGTGGGGGGTTTCCACTGTTTAGGCACATCAGGGGCTCCCCAAATGCAACATGGCGTCCCCTAATTATTCAAACAAATTTTACATTCAAAAAGTCAAATGGCGCTCCTTCCCTTCCGGACCCTGCCGTGCCCAAACAGTGGTTTGCCTCCACATATGGGGTATCAGCGTGTTCAGGAGAAATTGCACAACAAACTTCATGGTGCAATTTATCCTATTACCCTTATGATAATGCAAAATTAAGGGATGAAAAACGTTTTTGTGGGAAAAATGTGAAAATTTTATGTTTACAGCTCAATATTATAAACTTCTGTGAAGCACCTGGGGGTTCAAGGTGCTCACCACACATCTAGATAAGTTCCCTAAGGGGTCTAGTTTCCAAAATGGTGTCACTTGTGGGGGTTTCCACTGTTTAGGCACATCAGGGGCTCCCCAAATGCAACATGGCGTCCCCTAATTATTCAAACAAATTTTACATTCAAAAAGTCAAATGGCGCTCCTTCCCTTCCGAGCCCTGCCGTGCGCCCAAACAGTGGTTTGCCTCCACATATGGGCTATCGGCGTGCTCATGAGAAATTGCACAAAAAATTTTGGGGTCCATTTTTTCCTGTTACCCCTGTGAAAATAAAAAAAATTGGGTCTAAAGTAACATTTTTGTGAAAAAAGTTAAATGTTAATTTTTTTCTTCCACATTCCAAAAATTCCTGTGAAGCACCTGAAGGGTTAATAAAGTTCTTGAATGTGGTTTTGAGCACCTTGAGGGGTGCAGTTTTTAGAATGGTGTCACTTTTGGGTATTTTCTGTCATAAAGACCCCTCAAAGTGACTTCAAATATGATGTGGTCCCTAAAAAAATGTTTTTGTAAATTTTGTTTGAAAAATGAGAAATCGCTGGTCAACTTTTAACCCTTATAGCTCCCTAACAAAAAAAAATTTTGGTTCCAAAATTGTGCTGATGTAAAGTAGGCATGTGGGAAATGTTATTTATTAACTATTTTGTGTGACATATCTCTCTGATTTAAGGGCATGAAAATTCAAAGTTTGAAAATTGCAACATTTTCTAAATTTTCGCCAAATTTCCGATTTTTTCACAAATAAACGCAAGTGATATCGAAGAAATTTTACCACTATCCTGAAGTACAATATGTCACGAAAAAACATTCTCAGAATCAGGGGGATCCGTTGAAGCGTTCCAGAGAAATTACCTCATAAAGTGACAGTGGTCAGAATTGAAAAAATTGGCCTGGTCACGAAGGCAAAAACAGGCTCTGGTGCGAAGTGGTTAAACATAAACATAGAAAACATCATATATATATATCAGCAATAAACTTTTCATATAAATAACATTCTTGTTTCTGGTTCCTCCGGTCACGGTGCAACTTGTGACTGGGTAAAGTGCGACAGTCTCTCTTGGAATAAAACAGTTCCCTATAAAACCGGTAGGGGGCGCTTTAGGAAGCGCAACTATATACAAGGGAAATATGGCCGCTCTCAGTCCTCGGCCAGGTATTAGGGAGGAATGACCGCTCTCAGTCCTCGGTCAGTGGGAATAGGGACACACGGGTTTCAGTTCAATCTGCTGGTCCCAACGGGGACTATATTTTAACTAGAACAGTTCTTATACCCTGACGGGTAACTATGTACAGTCTCTCTCTACCGTACTTCAACGACGGCGTCCTCCTGCTCTTTCTTGTTGGTTGGTTTCAGTTTCAGACCCGTCCGGGTCCTCTTGCTCCTCCTCACACCGCAGCTCCTCCTCCGTCAGGCGATGCACATGGAGGGCGTAGGGTCCTTTGGCACACTTGTGCCGGGTGAAGGTGACCTCGTCCCCTACATACAGGTCACGACCTCTGTGTCCCTCCGGCAGATGGCTTTCTACGTCTCTGCGGGTCACAAAGACGTCGCCGGGGGTATGATGGTCTCTAATGAAGCCCCACCCATGCTGCATGTTGAATTTTATCACAGTCCCGGTGGAAGGGGGACCATGAGCTGCACGGGGATTCCTCCTGGTCCGGCTCTTCTGCTCCGCGCTCCTTATCTGCGCTTGCTGTTCCCGGACGCGCCTCTCTCTCCGCTCCCTCTCGAAGACCTCGAGCTGCTGCCGGCAGCACTCTGCACGCTCCGCTGCGGCCGCCCGAGTCTCCTGAGTGAACCCCATGAGGTCTTCTCCAGTGGGGTCCCACTCGAACTGTGCCTCCTCCAGCGGGGGCGAGGTCCTCCTTGCGGGCTTCGGAACCGGAATCAGGGGTTCATCTAGGGGTCTCTCTTTCCGGAGTCGGGGATGGTGAAACTCCGGTGGCCATATGAAGGGCTGCCCATCCGGGCACGTATGCTGGGCGAACAGGTCCTCACCCAGGTGCGGTACTTTAGGTGCTATGGGCGCGGTGGTGGTAGCGGCGCCCGGGTTGACCAGGCCTTGCGACCAGGCTTGGGGCACGCTAAAGGAAAAGGGCACCGTAAGAACGGCGGCGCCCGTGGTTACTCGGCCCTGCGGCCAGGCCGGTGGGGGCGCTGTTGGAATAGCGGCGCCTGGGGGTACTAGGCCTTGCGACCAGGCCGGTGGTATTTCCTGCTTGGCCACGCTCGAGGTCGAGGCGTGTGACGTCACAGGGGTCGCGGCCGCGGCTTCCGGTTGAGGCCTAGTCTGCGGCGGTGACGATGCAGCGACGGGCACGGCAGGGGGAATTTCGGGCTCTGCGACGGGGAGCTGGGGCAGGCGCGCGGTTTCCCGGCTCGGGGTAGAGACGTCCCCTTTACCTGCCTCCGTCCGTTCAGCTCCCTCCTCGGCGCCGTCTCCTGCCTTCATTCCTCCTGCGCCATCCTCAGAGGCGGTCTGTCTCCTCGTCTCGGGCGGCGTGCTCCGCTGACGGGTTCCGGTCTGCTGGGCCATCTCTCGGCTCCACTCCGCCAACGTCTCCCGCTGCACCCGGGCCATCCTCCGTGCGAGGCCCTCCAGCGCGGTCTGTGCACACTCCCGGTCTCGGGGGAGCTGTGCTAGGATCTCCAGCAGGCCTTCTGGAGTGGCGACCTGCAACAGGCTCCTGACCACTGGGTCGGTGCTGCCTGACTCTCCCTCCATCTCCGGGTAGGCTCTCTCTGGACTCTCTTCCAGACGTCTTGTCTCCGGGTGCGCTCTCTCCAGACTGCTCCAGGCGACACCCATCTTTGCTCTCTTGTTCTGTCTCCGCCCACATTGAGGGTGGTCCCGGGGCAACTTTGTGATTGTCAGTTCCAGGGGCAGTTCTCTCACGCTGATGGACATCTCCAGCATCACAGTCTCTGTTGGTGGGGGCGGTTTCCGCTTTTGGCGCCATTCCTTGACCTGGCCCACGATGGGAGGTGGCCTTTTGCCACCCTCTGGCACGCCCATAATGGCGTCCGCTCTTTCAAGGCGGGAAATCTTTGGAAATGGCGGGAATCGTCTCCCAGTGGCGGGAAACTCCATGGATGGCGGGAAAAAGCTGCAAATGGCGGACAACCGGCGGGAAACGACCTGTGATGGGGTCCGTTGGCGGGGACCCTCCGGAACCGGCGGGAGACTTCTTTTTGAGGTAACGGTGAACTTTTCTTCAGGCACGCAGTACCCGGTTGTTGCGGGCACGTTATCCTGCCGACTACGCCAAAGTTGACGCGCCCCCTGGGCCATGTTGTTAGGGATACCCGGAGCCGGATCAGATGGGGGTTGTAGTCTCCGAGTGGCTGTGACCCGGTCCGTGCCCAGGGTGTCAAGCTCAGAGTGTGGCAGTCCTACAGATGTTATTAGTTCTTTGTGTCGACTACGCCACCCGTTGATTTGCGGTCAAAAGGCCGCCGCTGCAGCAGGGTCCGCTGAGGCTGTTGGTATGTGTGCAGCTTTGGTAGTATAACCCCCAACGGGAGGGGTATAGCCTCAGGGGGTCAGCCGTGGAGGATGGTGGCTGTGAAGGTGCAGCAAAGAGACTCAGAGACATAAAATGCAGTTCCAGGGTTTTACTTACTGGTGTTGCTCGGGTCACTGTGTACAGCAGTGACCACCCGAGCCGTGCTGCGTCCACCAGGTCCTGGACTCGGTCAACTCCCAGGCAACTCCGGAGTGTGGTCCTGAGCTCCTTTCTGACTCTCCCTTCTTCTGGCCGTTCCCACCAGGGATCCACCTAAGTCCGGCTCCCTCGGGCCTCTTGTTGGTCAAACCTCCTCTGGGCTCCCTGACCCTATTCTTGGTCTGCCTTCCGGGTGGATTTAGTGGGTGGTCGTGGCAGATCCTGCCCACGACCTCCGGTCTCTGGCTAAGGTGTGCTGTAGCCTCTGCCAGCTTGGGATCCGGTACCCTTTTGCCGACCCTTCACCCTTTTGTCCTTATTTTGGGATCTTGGGGTCCCCTCTGCGCCTCTGGGTCTCTCTTCCTTCTCCTCTGCTCTGCTTCTCAGGCTCTCAGACAGACTGTCTGACTGGCTGACTGACAACTGACTGACGTCTCACAGACTGACCCTGATCTAAGATGGTGCCCACCTTATATACTCCCTCTATGTGTGAGCTCAGGTGACCAGCACCCAATGAGCTCCTAGCTTTACCCAGGCTGCTCCCCCATCTGCCCCTACACTACTGGGATGTTCCACCCCCCTCCCACTCCAGCCAGGAACAGACACTGTCGTACCTGCACATTTCTCTAGTGGGAGTACCATCGGTCTGTTCCCCGGAAATGGGATGTGTGTAGTGCATGCAGCTAACTGAGCTCAGTTCCACACTCCATCCTTACCCGGGAGTGGAATATCACACCTCTGGGTTGAGGTGCAATACCCCTGTAGCAGCCGAATCCTCAGGGTGCTACATAAGCTCTTATGGTCAGTGGGGTCCTCTCTTTCTCTACTGTAGAGTGTAAGCTCTTATGATCAATGGGGTCCTCTCTCTCCTGTAGAGTGTAAGCTCTAATGGTCAGTGGGGTCCTCTCTCTCCTGTAGAGTGTAAGCTCTTATGGTCAATGTGGTCCTCTCTCTCCTGTAGAGTGTAAGCTCTTATGGTCAGTGGGGTTCTCTCTCCTGTCGAGTGTAAGCTCTTATGGTCAGTGGGGTCCTCTCTCTCCTGTCGAGTGTAAGCTCTTATGGTCAATGGGGTCCTCTCTCTCCTGTAGAGTGTAAGCTCTTATGGTCAGTGGGGTCCTCTCTCTCCTGTAGAGTGTAAGCTCTTATGGTCAATGGGGTCCTCTCTCTCCTGTAGAGTGTAAGCTCTTATGGTCAGTGGGGTCCTCTCTCTCCTGTAGAGTGTAACCTCTTATGGTCAGTGGGGTCCTCTCTCTCTCCTGTAGAGTGTAAGCTCTTATGGTCAGTGGGGTCCTCTCTCTCTCCTGTAGAGTGTAAGCTCTTATGGTCAGTGGGGTCCTCTCTCTCCTGTAGAGTGTAAGTTCTTATGGTCAGTGGGGTCCTCTCTCTCCTGTAGAGTGTAAGCTCTTATGGTCAATGTGGTCCTCTCCTTTAGAGTGTAAGCTCTTATGGTCAGTGGGGTCCTCTCTCTCCTGTAGAGTGTAACCTCTTATGGTCAATGTGGTCCTCTCTCTCCTGTAGAGTGTAAGCTCTTATGGTCAGTGGGGTCCTCTCTCTCTCCTGTAGAGTGTAACCTCTTATGGTCAGTGGGGTCCTCTCTCTCTCCTGTGGAGTGTAAGCTCTTATGGTCAGTGGGGTCCTCTCTCTCTCCTGTAGAGTGTAAGCTCTTATGGTCAGTGGGGTCCTCTCTCCTGTAGAGTGTAAGCTCTTATGGTCAGCGAGGTCCTCTCTCTCCTGTAGTGTAAGCTCTTATGATCAGTGAGGTCCTCTCTCTCCTGTAGAGTGTAAGCTCTTATGGTCAGTGGGGTCCTCTCTCTCCTGTAGAGTGTAAGCTCTTATGGTCAGTGGGGTCCTCTCTCTCTCCTGTAGAGTGTAAGCTCTTATGGTCAGTGGGGTCCTCTCTCCTGTAGAGTGTAAGCTCTTATGGTCAGTGGGGTTCTCTCTCTCCTGTAGAGTGTAAGCTCTTATGGTCAGTGGGGTCCTCTCTCTCCTGTAGAGTGTAAGCTCTTATGGTCAGTGGGGTCCTCTCTCTCTCCTGTAGAGTGTAAGCTCTTATGGTCAGTGGGGTCCTCTCTCTCTCTCCTGTAGAGTGTAAGCTCTTATGGTCAGTGGCGTCCTCTCTCTCCTGTAGAGTGTAAGCTCTTATGGTCAGTGGGGTCCTCTCTCTCCTGTAGAGTGTAAGCTCTTATGGTCAGTGGGGTCCTCTCTCTCCTGTAGAGTGTAAGCTCTTATGGTCAGCGGGGTCCTCTCTCTCCTGTAGTATAAGCTCTTATGATCAGTGAGGTCCTCTCTCTCCTGTAGAGTGTAAGCACTTATGGTCAATGTGGTCCTCTCTCTCCTGTAGAGTGTAAGCTCTTATGGTCAGTGGGGTCCTCTCTCTCCTGTAGAGTGTAAGTTCTTATGGTCAGTGGGGTCCTCTCTCTCCTGTAGAGTGTAAGCTCTTATGGTCAATGTGGTCCTCTCCTTTAGAGTGTAAGCTCTTATGGTCAATGTGGTCCTCTCTCTCCTGTAGAGTGTAAGCTCTTATGGTCAATGGGGTCCTCTCTCTCCTGTAGAGTGTAAGCTCTTATGGTCAGTGGGGTCCTCTCTCTCTCCTGTAGAGTGTAAGCTCTTATGGTCAGTGGGGTCCTCTCTCTCCTGTAGAGTGTAAGCTCTTATGGTCAGCGGGGTCCTCTCTCTCCTGTAGTATAAGCTCTTATGATCAGTGAGGTCCTCTCTCTCCTGTAGAGTGTAAGCACTTATGGTCAATGTGGTCCTCTCTCTCCTGTAGAGTGTAAGCTCTTATGGTCAGTGGGGTCCTCTCTCTCTCCTGTAGAGTGTAACCTCTTATGGTCAATGTGGTCCTCTCTCTCCTGTAGAGTGTAAGCTCTTATGGTCAGTGGGGTCCTCTCTCTCTCCTGTAGAGTGTAACCTCTTATGGTCAGTGGGGTCCTCTCTCTCTCCTGTGGAGTGTAAGCTCTTATGGTCAGTGGGGTCCTCTCTCTCTCCTGTAGAGTGTAAGCTCTTATGGTCAGTGGGGTCCTCTCTCCTGTAGAGTGTAAGCTCTTATGGTCAGCGAGGTCCTCTCTCTCCTGTAGTGTAAGCTCTTATGATCAGTGAGGTCCTCTCTCTCCTGTAGAGTGTAAGCTCTTATGGTCAGTGGGGTCCTCTCTCTCCTGTAGAGTGTAAGCTCTTATGGTCAGTGGGGTCCTCTCTCTCTCCTGTAGAGTGTAAGCTCTTATGGTCAGTGGGGTCCTCTCTCCTGTAGAGTGTAAGCTCTTATGGTCAGTGGGGTTCTCTCTCTCCTGTAGAGTGTAAGCTCTTATGGTCAGTGGGGTCCTCTCTCTCCTGTAGAGTGTAAGCTCTTATGGTCAGTGGGGTCCTCTCTCTCTCCTGTAGAGTGTAAGCTCTTATGGTCAGTGGGGTCCTCTCTCTCTCTCCTGTAGAGTGTAAGCTCTTATGGTCAGTGGCGTCCTCTCTCTCCTGTAGAGTGTAAGCTCTTATGGTCAGTGGGGTCCTCTCTCTCCTGTAGAGTGTAAGCTCTTATGGTCAGTGGGGTCCTCTCTCTCCTGTAGAGTGTAAGCTCTTATGGTCAGCGGGGTCCTCTCTCTCCTGTAGTATAAGCTCTTATGATCAGTGAGGTCCTCTCTCTCCTGTAGAGTGTAAGCACTTATGGTCAATGTGGTCCTCTCTCTCCTGTAGAGTGTAAGCTCTTATGGTCAGTGGGGTCCTCTCTCTCTCCTGTAGAGTGTAACCTCTTATGGTCAATGTGGTCCTCTCTCTCCTGTAGAGTGTAACCTCTTATGGTCAGTGGGGTCCTCTCTCTCTCCTGTAGAGTGTAACCTCTTATGGTCAGTGGGGTCCTCTCTCTCTCCTGTGGAGTGTAAGCTCTTATGGTCAGTGGGGTCCTCTCTCTCTCCTGTAGAGTGTAAGCTCTTATGGTCAGTGGGGTCCTCTCTCCTGTAGAGTGTAAGCTCTTATGGTCAGCGGGGTCCTCTCTCTCCTGTAGTGTAAGCTCTTATGATCAGTGAGGTCCTCTCTCTCCTGTAGAGTGTAAGCTCTTATGGTCAGTGGGGTCCTCTCTCTCTCCTGTAGAGTGTAAGCTCTTATGGTCAGTGGGGTCCTCTCTCTCTCTCCTGTAGAGTGTAAGCTCTTATGGTCAGTGGCGTCCTCTCTCTCCTGTAGAGTGTAAGCTCCTATGGTCAGTGGGGTCCTCTCTCTCCTGTAGAGTGTAAGCTCTTATGGTCAGCGGGGTCCTCTCTCTCCTGTAGTGTAAGCTCTTATGATCAGTGAGGTCCTCTCTCTCTCCTGTAGAGTGTAAGCTCTTATGGTCAGTGGGGTCCTCTCTCTCTCCTGTAGAGTGTAAGCTCTTATGGTCAGTGGGGACCTCTCTCTCTCTCCTGTAGAGTGTAAGCTCTTATGGTCAGTGGGGTCCACTCTCTCCTGTAGAGTGTAACCTCTTATGGTCAGTCGGGTCCTCTCTCTCCTGTAGAGTGTAAGCTCTTATGGTCAGCGGGGTCCTCTCTCTACTGTAGTGTAAGCTCTTATGATCAGTGAGGTCCTCTCTCTCTCCTGTAGAGTGTAAGCTCTTATGGTCAGTGGGGTCCTCTCTCTCTCCTGTAGAGTGTAAGCTCTTATGGTCAGTGGGGTCCTCTCTCTCCTGTGGAGTGTAAGCTCTTATGGTCAGTGGGGTCCTCTGTCTCTCCTGTAGAGTGTAAGCTCTTATGGTCAGTGGGGACCTCTCTCTCTCTCCTGTAGAGTGTAAGCTCTTATCGTCAGTGGGGTCCACTCTCTCCTGTAGAGTGTAAGCTCTTATGGTCAGTGGGGTCCTCTCTCTCTCCTGTAGAGTGTAAGCTCTTATGGTCAGTGGAGTCCTCTCTCTCTCCTGTAGAGTGTAAGCTCTTATGGTCAGTGGGGTCCTCTCTCTCTCCTGTAGAGTGTAACCTCTTATGGTCAGTGGGGTCCTCTCTCTCTCCTGTGGAGTGTAAGCTCTTATGGTCAGTGGCGTCCTCTCTCTCCTGTAGAGTGTAAGCTCTTATGGTCAGTGGGGTCCTCTCTCTCCTGTAGAGTGTAAGCTCTTATGGTCAATGGGGTCCTCTCCTGTAGAGTGTAAGCTCTTATGGTCAGTGGGGTCCTCTCTCTCCTGTAGAGTGTAACCTCTTATGGTCAGTGGGGTCCTCTCTCTCTCCTGTAGAGTGTAAGCTCTTATGGTCAGTGGGGTCCTCTCTCTCTCCTGTAGAGTGTAAGCTCTTATGGTCAGTGGGGTCCTCTCTCTCCTGTAGAGTGTAAGTTCTTATGGTCAGTGGGGTCCTCTCTCTCCTGTAGAGTGTAAGCTCTTATGGTCAATGTGGTCCTCTCTCTCCTTTAGAGTGTAAGCTCTTATGGTCAATGTGGTCCTCTCTCTCCTGTAGAGTGTAAGCTCTTATGGTCAATGGGGTCCTCTCTCTCCTGTAGAGTGTAAGCTCTTATGGTCAGTGGGGTCCTCTCTCTCTCCTGTAGAGTGTAACCTCTTATGGTCAATGTGGTCCTCTCTCTCCTGTAGAGTGTAAGCTCTTATGGTCAGTGGGGTCCTCTCTCTCTCCTGTAGAGTGTAACCTCTTATGGTCAGTGGGGTCCTCTCTCTCTCCTGTGGAGTGTAAGCTCTTATGGTCAGTGGGGTCCTCTCTCTCTCCTGTAGAGTGTAAGCTCTTATGGTCAATGGGGTCCTCTCTCTCCTGTAGAGTGTAAGCTCTTATGGTCATCGAGGTCCACTCTCTCCTGTAGTGTAAGCTCTTATGATCAGTGAGGTCCTCTCTCTCCTGTAGAGTGTAAGCACTTATGGTCAATGTGGTCCTCTCTCTCCTGTAGAGTGTAAGCTCTTATGGTCAGTGGGGTCCTCTCTCTCTCCTGTAGAGTGTAACCTCTTATGGTCAATGTGGTCCTCTCTCTCCTGTAGAGTGTAAGCTCTTATGGTCAGTGGGGTCCTCTCTCTCTCCTGTAGAGTGTAACCTGTTATGGTCAGTGGGGTTCTCTCTCCTGTCGAGTGTAAGCTCTTATGGTCAGTGGGGTCCTCTCTCTCCTGTCGAGTGTAAGCTCTTATGGTCAATGGGGTCCTCTCTCTCCTGTAGAGTGTAAGCTCTTATGGTCAGTGGGGTCCTCTCTCTCCTGTAGAGTGTAAGCTCTTATGGTCAATGGGGTCCTCTCTCTCCTGTAGAGTGTAAGCTCTTATGGTCAGTGGGGTCCTCTCTCTCCTGTAGAGTGTAACCTCTTATGGTCAGTGGGGTCCTCTCTCTCTCCTGTAGAGTGTAAGCTCTTATGGTCAGTGGGGTCCTCTCTCTCTCCTGTAGAGTGTAAGCTCTTATGGTCAGTGGGGTCCTCTCTCTCCTGTAGAGTGTAAGTTCTTATGGTCAGTGGGGTCCTCTCTCTCCTGTAGAGTGTAAGCTCTTATGGTCAATGTGGTCCTCTCTCTCCTTTAGAGTGTAAGCTCTTATGGTCAATGTGGTCCTCTCTCTCCTGTAGAGTGTAAGCTCTTATGGTCAATGGGGTCCTCTCTCTCCTGTAGAGTGTAAGCTCTTATGGTCAGTGGGGTCCTCTCTCTCTCCTGTAGAGTGTAAGCTCTTATGGTCAGTGGGGTCCTCTCTCTCTCCTGTAGAGTGTAAGCTCTTATGGTCAGTGGGGTCCTCTCTCTCCTGTAGAGTGTAAGCTCTTATGGTCAATGTGTTCCTCTCTCTCCTTTAGAGTGTAAGCTCTTATGGTCAATGTGGTCCTCTCTCTCCTGTAGAGTGTAAGCTCTTATGGTCAATGGGGTCCTCTCTCTCCTGTAGAGTGTAAGCTCTTATGGTCAGTGGGGTCCTCTCTCTCTCCTGTAGAGTGTAAGCTCTTATGGTCAGCGGGGTCCTCTCTCTCCTGTAGTATAAGCTCTTATGATCAGTGAGGTCCTCTCTCTCCTGTAGAGTGTAAGCACTTATGGTCAATGTGGTCCTCTCTCTCCTGTAGAGTGTAAGCTCTTATGGTCAGTGGGGTCCTCTCTCTCTCCTGTAGAGTGTAACCTCTTATGGTCAATGTGGTCCTCTCTCTCCTGTAGAGTGTAAGCTCTTATGGTCAGTGGGATCCTCTCTCTCTCCTGTAGAGTGTAACCTCTTATGGTCAGTGGGGTCCTCTCTCTCTCCTGTGGAGTGTAAGCTCTTATGGTCAGTGGGGTCCTCTCTCTCTTCTGTAGAGTGTAAGCTCTTATGGTCAGTGGGGTCCTCTCTCCTGTAGAGTGTAAGCTCTTATGGTCAGCGAGGTCCTCTCTCTCCTGTAGTGTAAGCTCTTATGATCAGTGAGGTCCTCTCTCTCCTGTAGAGTGTAAGCTCTTATGGTCAGTGGGGTCCTCTCTCTCCTATAGAGTGTAAGCTCTTATGGTCAGTGGGGTCCTCTCTCTCTCCTGTAGAGTGTAAGCTCTTATGGTCAGTGGGGTCCTCTCTCCTGTAGAGTGTAAGCTCTTATGGTCAGTGGGGTTCTCTCTCTCCTGTAGAGTGTAAGCTCTTATGGTCAGTTGGGTCCTCTCTCTCCTGTAGAGTGTAAGCTCTTATGGTCAGTGGGGTCCTCTCTCTCTCCTGTAGAGTGTAAGCTCTTATGGTCAGTGGGGTCCTCTCTCTCTCTCCTGTAGAGTGTAAGCTCTTATGGTCAGTGGGGTCCTCTCTCTCCTGTAGAGTGTAAGCTCTTATGGTCAGTGGGGTCCTCTCTCTCTCTCCTGTAGAGTGTAAGCTCTTATGGTCAGTGGCGTCCTCTCTCTCCTGTAGAGTGTAAGCTCTTATGGTCAGTGGGGTCCTCTCTCTCCTGTAGAGTGTAAGCTCTTATGGTCAGTGGCGTCCTCTCTCTCCTGTAGAGTGTAAGCTCTTATGGTCAGCGGGGTCCTCTCTCTCCTGTAGTGTAAGCTCTTATGATCAGTGAGGTCCTCTCTCTCTCCTGTAGAGTGTAAACTCTTATGGTCAGTGGGGTCCTCTCTCTCTCCTGTAGAGTGTAAGCTCTTATGGTCAGTGGGGACCTCTCTCTCTCTCCTGTAGAGTGTAAGCTCTTATGGTCAGTGGGGTCCACTCTCTCCTGTAGAGTGTAAGCTCTTATGGTCAGTCGGGTCCTCTCTCTCCTGTAGAGTGTAAGCTCTTATGGTCAGCGGGGTCCTCTCTCTACTGTAGTGTAAGCTCTTATGATCAGTGAGGTCCTCTCTCTCTCCTGTAGAGTGTAAGCTCTTATGGTCAGTGGGGTACTTTCTCTCTCCTATAGAGTGTAAGCTCTTATGGTCAGTGGGGTCCTCTCTCTCTCCTGTAGAGTGTAAGCTCTTATGGTCAGTGGGGTCCTCTCCCTCCTGTGGAGTGTAAGCTCTTATGGTCAGTGGGGTCCTCTGTCTCTCCTGTAGAGTGTAAGCTCTTATGGTCAGTGGGGACCTCTCTCTCTCTCCTGTAGAGTGTAAGCTCTTATCGTCAGTGGGGTCCACTCTCTCCTGTAGAGTGTAAGCTCTTATGGTCAGTGGGGTCCTCTCTCTCTCTCCTGTAAAGACTTTTGCGAGTTTTCAAAGTGTTTTTTTTTTTTTTTACTCTAGTTTTCTGGCATAAAAGCTTTGCTGAATCGGCCCCTAAGAGTCCAGCAGTTGACGTGCTCTCCTTAGAATGGGTTGGATGTGCGCACTGTTATATGTACACTGATTTGACTTTTTACAATTATCATAAATATTTTTCATCTCCCATTTTGATACCCATTGATCTCTTACAAACGACTGCTATATTGTTTAGAAACAGCAGTTAGTTACATGTCAGAATCTGCTGACGTCGCCCCTTCATGTATCACTATAATAGCAGAACGGAATGAGCCTCATTCTTGCGATACAATGACAGCGGAGTATCTGAGCCTTATTGTCTTTATATCAAGAATGTGATAAAAGCAGCGATGCTGTGACATCAGATCTGCCTTTCCTGCTCATAGGGATTGTTTATAGGAATCTACAAACTGTTTGAATAATGCATCAGAACTCATCTGTATCGGATTTAGTGAGTACTTAGTAACATTGAATCTGAGCATGAGGAATCGTAGTTTGGGTGCCAGCACCTCTTGCAGAACATAGTCCTGATCAGCGAGGTGACTGCATCGACTGCAATCATTTTCTGTCAACAGATGTAATAAATGATCTATATAAACACATTCTAATATTTACACTGCGATAAAACCCCAAATGATCATAGATTATAAGAGGAATTACATCCTTCCGCCAGAGCAGCTGTCTTTATTGGATCCACTAACACCCCCACCGTGTCATGGACGCGCTCTTTTCCCACCGCCATTAATTCTTCTTCATGCAAAGCTCTGGAGCGGTGCAGGCTCTGAATCTGCTTTTTCAGCAGGAAGGTGAAGTTATTTAACTTATTGCATTATTTGGATCTCTTTTGTTTTGGAAAATGTTTAATGTCTTGGCAGCAGGTTTTCTGTATGGAATCTGAAGGCTCCAAATAAAAAATAAGATTGCTATTTTCTGTATCGCTGGTTGTAGACTCAGGGACTGCTCATACTAAATCACATAAATATGATGGTAAACCCTGGTGACATCAAACATTGTGCTTGACAAGTGGATGAATCGCATGTAGCCTTTATTGGCTTATATGGTTTAATTTTCCTTGGATATACAGTTGTGCTCAAAAGTTTACATATCCCGACAGAATTTTTGCTTTCTTGGCCTTGTTTCAGTGAATATGAATGATCACAAAAAAACCTTTTCTCCACTCATGGTTATTGGTTGGGTGAAACCATTTATTGTCAAACTACTGTTTTTTCTCTTTTTAAATCTTAATGAGAACCAAAAACATCCAAATGACCCTGATCAAAACTTCACATACCCCAGTTCTTAATACAGTGTATTGCCCCCTCTAACATCAATGACAGCTTGAAGTCTTTTGTGGTAGTTGTGGATGAGGTTGTTTATTTTCTCAGATGGTAAAGCTGCCCATTCTTCTTGGCAAAAAGCCTCCTGTTCCTGTAAATTCCTGGGCTGTCTAGCATGAACTGCGCGCTTCAGATCTCCCCAGAGTGGCTCAATGATATTGAGGTCAGGAGACTGAGATGGCCACTCCAGAACCTTCACTTTGTTCTGCTGTAGCCAATGACAGGTCGACTTGGCCTTGTGTTTTGGATCGTTGTCATGTTGGAACGTCCCATGCGCAGCTTCTGGGCTGATGATTGCAAATTTGCCTCCAGTATTTGCTGATAACGTGCTGCATTCATCTTTCCTTCAACTTTTACGTAGTTTCCTGTGCCTTTTGTAGCTCACACATCACATCAGTGATCTACCTCCGTGCTTTACTGTAGGAATGGTGTTCCTTTCATCATCGGCCTTGTTGACCTCTCTCCAAATGTAACGTTTATGGTTGTGGCCAAAAAGTAAAATTTTGGTCTCATCACTCCAAATTACCTTGTTCCAGACGTTTTGAGGGTCATCTCTGTGCTGTTTGGCGTATTGTAGGCGAGATACTTTGTGGCATTTGCTCAGTACTGGCTTTCTTCTGGCGACTCGACCGTGCAGCCCATTTTTCTTCTAGTGCCTCCATATTGTGCATCTTGAAACAGCCACACACGCTAGTTTTCAGAGTCCTGAATTTCAACTGATGTTATTCGTGGGTTTTTCTTTGCATCCTGAACAATTTCCTGGCATTTGTGGCCGAAATTTTTGTTGGTCTACCTGACCGTGGTTTAGTTTTTACAGAGCCCCTGATTTTCCATTTGTTAATCACAGTTTGAACGCTGCTGACTGGCATTATCAATTCCTTGGATATTTTTTTTGTATCCCTTTCCTGTGTTATACAGTTCAACTACCTTTTCCCGTAGATCCTTTGACAATTATTTTGCTTTCCCTATGACTCACAATCCAGAAACGTCAGTGGCTGGATGAAAGATGCAAGAGTCTGTCTGGATCCCAGAAACTCACTCAGCTTTTATGCACACACACTGATTACAAGCAAACAGGTCACAGGTGAGGATGTTACCTTTAGTAGCCATTCAAACCCATTTGTGTCAAATTCTGTGCATGTTATCAGGCCAAAATCACCAGGGTATGGGAACTATTGATCAGGGTCATTTGGATGGTTTTGGTTGTCATTAAGATTTAAAAAGAGAAAACACAGTAGTTTGACAATAAATGGCTTCACCCATCCAATAACCATGAGTGGAGAAAAAGGTTTTTTGTTTTCATTCATATTCTCTGAAACAAGGTCTAGAAAGGAAAAATTCTGCCGGGGTATGTAAACTTTTGAGCACAACTGTAGCTTCTATATCCCCTGTCTGCATAATACTACTAATACTTTACCCAAATTATATCCTGATACCATTTTACTGCCATTTAATCCAACGTGCACTGCGATCATTGGCCCCGGTTCCCACTCTAGTAGCGGTAAGGGACATTTTATCACGTAGCGCCTCCGGCCTGAGTAAGATGGACGGTTTGCACTGAGTAGGGCAGAGACTTTCTAGACTTTGGCCTATTCTCTTGCCAATGACATGTGTCAATTAAACCGCACAAGACGGGCATTGGTGGGTATTCTGCCGGCACACAGTACTTTAACATTTTTTAGAGTTTCCTCTTTGGAGACTTTTGCCTAGAACGGGCATCATTGTAGATAGGATGGGACAAAGTGCAGCTGTCTTCATCCAAAAGAAATATCTCAGCAAAGGACGAGGCACACAATGCAGAACATGACACAATCCATTGTCATCCAATGATCAGAAATACCGAGGGTGACGGCAGCCGTATAAAAGCCGGTGACATAGTACTTGTAAGGGTGTGTTTGTCCACCCCATGCAGCACTGGGGAGTGTGCTGTCCAAACTGGCTTTTAAGTGTCATTCCGAGACATGTGTCCTGTCATGGTGGTTGTCAGATTGGATGTTTTTGATTTGAGTTAGGTGCAAATGTGTTAATGTTCTTCAGTATTCGGCAGATACTTTAATGATTCATGATTTAGTTGAAGGTTCTCACAAGATTTGGATTCAGAGATTTATAAATTATTCCTTTTACTTCATCCATGACTTTGCCTTTACTTTATAATAGTCTGCTGACCGGATGGAGATCTCTGCAGGTTATGGATGAGAGGGCTGTAGTTGACGTGGACCCATCCAGAATGCTGAACTTCTAGAGTTTATTTGGAAGCTGAATGTAGCAGGAAATTCCTCTCGTCCTTTCTTACCGTGCATAGACATAGCACTGTGCTATAAATTGTGATTATTTTAGCCTTCTCCTCTCACAGATGCATCTTTACTGCGGCCTCTATTCCCCCCTGATTATTTATATTCGCATTATCTGTCTCTTTGGCTACTTCTTTTCCCCGCGGTCTCTTCAGCGCAGCCACAGAACTTGACTCCTAGACAGCCATTTTTGTACCCTGAGGATCACTCGACGTGTGAGGGAATTCCTTTCATGTTTATTAAGGAGAAAGAGGATAAATTGGGGACTTTGCGCTTCTGTCCATGACATTTTCCTCAGATTGGTTGCAGTCAGGGTAAGTCCCTTTTTTTAGGGTGGAATGTCTTCTCCCCTCCATTTAATGGCGCTTTAGTGTGCTGGTAACTGTGAACTGGGCAGCCCGGTGAGATGTTCTGTTGTGTAGCTGGCCGTAGCTTGACTGACAAACAGATGTGCTTCCTTCACTTTTTTTTTTTTTTTTCTTTCTTTTTGGAAGTTGTGCACCAGTTTCACATTTTCCCTGGTGGGCAGTAAAGTGAGTAACGTTGCTGGCAGCTATGGGGGGGAAAACAGATGTGTACTCTAAGAAAGTAATCATCTCAGACTCAGAGCTTTCATTGAAGTCTGCTTTAAATTCACACCCCATATTACTCTCCTATTGTCTGCAGGATGAAAAAAAAAAAAAACCCATAGCAAAAACTAAGGGAATTAAAAAAAAAACAAAACGCAGTGATTGGAAAGCCTCATGTGTCTCGAGGTAACGCTGCATATTCTCGTTCGAAAGGAAAGAACTTTGGCTGGCCCAGAGTCTTGGCTTTCCTGCCGCAGATCAGGAGTCCAGCTCTAACTGTTTGGACTCTCATGCCTGGAGCCAATAGCAGCTGGAAGCTCTGCAGACGGGTCATACTCGGAAAGGGAGGCCAGGAAAAAAATGCTTTATTATTTTGAAATTATGTTGTAGGAACGGCATTATGATGATTCAGATCACATCCAAGGGTCGTTTGGAACAGTAACGAGGAATGATAAGAGGTTGAATGTCATATGAGTGGACCTGGTGTTTACAGACATGCTCCCATATCCATCCAAATGGCAAAACAAGGTCCTGCAAATTAAAATGTAGACCAAGAAAGGGTCCTATATTGAAATTCAGGTGTATCAGAAGCAGTTTGTGGCAAATGTGGAGAAACTTTCAGCCTGCAGTCAGGTCCAAGTGTAGTCTTGTATTCATGCTTCATGGTATATTGAATATTTATTCATTGCATTTGCAAATGTGTGAGTCAAATTTATCAACATTTCATTGCATATAATACTTTTCTTAGTACCAATGCCAAAACTTAAAATAACATGAATAGGGGTGTGAATAACCTTTTGGCTCTAAGCATAACATATTTATAAATGCATTTTTATGCAAAAGTAGCAAGAAAGTTCCATTTTGTAGAGAATTTATAGCCCTCTTAAAAAAAGGCTTGGAACACTTATATTTATGTTGCAGCTCTAATTTTTAACATGCATTTAAGAAAAAAACACTATTTGCACAAAATTCAACTTTATTGTGCAACATTTTGACACACTGGTCTTCTGGTCTTACTAACATTCGCAGGTGTATTACATGAAAACTTGATCTGGCGTAATTTGTGCAAATTTTATAATCTAAAATGCAATACTTGATAAAGTTGGACTTCTTGAGTTGAAGTGAGTACACTAAAGATTTGGCAAAAATGATAACATTTTTACTAAATGCGGGTGGCTAGTTCTACTTTTGATCACTTAACAACATAGAAGGGACATCCTGGAAATTAAAAATAAAATGATCTTGCTATTAAGACCCTCAGCTGGAAGCGCACACATGAAATAAAGATAGACTCTAGTAACGTGTGTGGTTACTGGAGATTATGAAGCTTGTATGCAAGACTGTGAAGCATGGCTCCAAGCAGCGGTGTGTGCAGTGAATGTGGACCGTCGCTCCTGATTATCAGGACACTGAATCAATGCAGAAAACATAAGGTCACATTGCCCTTCATGTATCCACACAACGTGACTTTATAAATACTATTTGTCACATCTGAAGACCTGCACAATTTACTCAGAGAATATATACACTGCTCAAAAAAATAAAGGGAGCACTTAAACAACAGAATATAACTCCAAGTAAATCAAACTTCTGTGAAATCAAACTGTCCACTTAGGAAGCAAAACTGATTGACAATCAATTTCACATGCTGTTGTGGAAATGGAACAGACAATAGATGGAAATTATTGGCAATTATCAAGACACCCTCAATAAAGGAGTGGTTCGGCAGGTGGGGACCACAGACCACATTTCAGTACCAATGCTTTCTGGCTGATGTTTTGGTCACTTTTGAAAGTTGGTTGTGCTTTCACACTAGTGGTAGCATGAGATGGACTCTACAACCCACAGAAGTTGCTCAGGTAGTGCAGCTCATCCAGGATGGCACATCAATGCGAGCTGTGGCAAGAAGGTTTGCTGTGTCTGTCAGCGTAGTGTCCAGAGGCTGGAGGCGCTACCAGGAGACAGGCCAGTACACCAGGAGACGTGGAGGGGGCCGTAGAAGGGCAACAACCCAGCAGCAGGACCGCTACCTCCGCCTTTGTGCAAGGAGGATCAGGAGGAGCACTGCCAGAGCCCTGCAAAATGACCTCCAGCAGACCACAAATGTGCATGTGTCTGCACAAATGGTTAGAAACCGACTCCATGAGGGTGGTATGAGGGCCCGACGTCCACAGATGGGGGTTGTGCTCAAAGCCCAACACCGTGCAGGACGCTTGGCATTTGCCACAGAACACCAGGATTGGCAAAGTGGCCACTGGCGCCCTGTGCTCTTCACAGATTAAAGCAGATTCACACTGTGCACATGTGACAGACGTGACAGAGTCTGGAGACGCCGTGGAGAGCGATCTGCTGCCTGCAACATCCTTCAGCATGACCTGTTTGGCAGTGGGTCAGTAATGGTGTGGGGTGGCATTTCTTTGGAGGGCCGCACAGCCCGCCATGTGCTCGCCAGAGGTAGCCCGACTGCCATTAGGTACCGAGATGAGATCCTCAGACGCCTTGTGAGACCATATGCTGGTGCGGTTGGCCCGGGGTTCCTCCTAATGCAGGACAATGCCAGACCTCATGTGGCTGGAGTGTGTCAGCAGTTCCTGCAAGAATTGAAGCTATGGACTGGCCGCCCGTTCCCCAGACCTGAATCCGATTGAGCACATCTGGGACATCATGTCTCGCTCCATCCACCAACGTCACGTTGCACCACAGACTGTCCAGGAGTTGGCACGTGGAGGCCACACACAATACTGAGCCTCATCAGGAGCATGCCCAGGCGTTGTAGTGAGGTCATACAGGCACGTGGAGGCCACACACAATACTCAGCCTCATCAGGAGCATGCCCAGGCGTTGTAGGGAGGTCATACAGGCACGTGGAGGCCACACACAATACTCAGCCTCATCAAGAGCATGCCCAGGCATTGTAGGGGGGTCATACAGGCACGTGGAGGCCACACACAATACTCAGCCTCATCAGGAGCATGCCCAGGCGTTGTAGGGAGGTCATACAGGCACGTGGAGGCCACACACAATACTCAGCCTCATCAGGAGCATGCCCAGGCGTTGTAGGGAGGTCATACAGGCACGTGGAGGCCACACACAATACTCAGCCTCATCAGGAGCATGCCCAGGCGTTGTAGGGAGGTCATACAGGCACGTGGAGGCCACGCACAATACTCAGCCTCATCAGGAGCATGCCCAGGCGTTGTAGGGAGGTCATACAGGCACGTGGAGGCCACACACAATACTCAGCCTCATCAGGAGCATGCCCAGGCGTTGTAGGGAGGTCATACAGGCACGTGGAGGCCGCACACAATACTGAGCCTCATCAGGAGCATGCCCAGGCGTTGTAGGGAGGTCATACAGGCACGTGGAGGTCACACACAATACTCAGCCTCATCAGGAGCATGCCCAGGCGTTGTAGGGGAGTCATACAGGCACGTGGAGGCCACACACAATACTGAGCCTCATTAGGAGCATGCCCAGGCGTTGTAGGGAGGTGATACAGGCACGTGGAGGCCACACACAATACTCAGCCTCATCAGGAGCATGCCCAGGCGTTGTAGGGAGGTCATACAGGCACGTGGAGGCCACACACAATACTCAGCCTCATCAGGAGCATGCCCAGGCATTGTAGGGAGGTCATATAGGCACGTGGAGGCCACACACAATACTCAGCCTCATCAGGAGCATGCCCAGGCGTTGTAGGGAGGTCATACAGGCACGTGGAGGCCACACACAATACTCACCCTCATCAGGAGCATGCCCAGGCGTTGTAGGGAGGTCATACAGGCACGTGGAGGCCACACACAATACTCAGCCTCATCAGGAGCATGCCCAGGCGTTGTAGGGAGGTCATACAGGCACGTGGAGGCCACACACAATACTCAGCCTCATCAGGAGCATGCCCAGGCGTTGTAGGGAGGTCATACAGGCACGTGGAGGTCACACACAATACTCAGCCTCATCAGGAGCATGCCCAGGCGTTGTAGGGAGGTCATACAGGCACGTGGAGGCCACACACAATACTCAGCCTCATCAGGAGCATGCCCAGGAGTTGTAGGGAGGTCATACAGGCACGTGGAGGCCACACACAATACTCAGCCTCATCAGGAGCATGCCCAGGCATTGTAGGGAGGTCATACAGGCACGTGGAGGCCACACACAATACTCAGCCTCATCAGGAGCATGCCCAGGCGTTGTAGGGAGGTGATACAGGCACGTGGAGGCCACACACAATACTCAGCCTCATCAGGAGCATGCCCAGGGGTTGTAGGGAGGTCATACAGGCACGTGGAGGTCACACTCAATACTTAGGCTCATCAGGAGGATTCCCAGGCGTTGTAGGGAGGTCATACAGGCACGTGGAGGCCACACACAATACTCAGCCTCATCAGGAGCATGCCCAGGCGTTGTAGGGGGGGGTCATACAGGCACGTGGAGGCCACACACAATACTCAGCCTCATCAGGAGCATGCCCAGGCGTTGTAGGGAGGTGATACAGGCACGTGGAGGCCACACACAATACTCAGCCTCATCTGGAGCATGCCCAGGCGTTGTAGGGGGGGGTCATACAGGCACGTGTAGGCCACACACAATACTCAGCCTCATCAGGAGCGTGCCCAGGCGTTGTAGGAAGGTCATACAGGCACGTGGAGGCCACACACAATACTCAGCCTCATCAGGAGCATGCCCAGGCGTTGTAGGAAGGTCATACAGGCACGTGGAGGCCGCACACAATACTCAGCCTCATCAGGAGCGTGTCCAGGCGTTGTAGGGAGGTCATACAGGCACGTGGAGGCCACACACAATACTCAGCTTCATCAGGAGCATGCCCAGGCGTTGTAGGGAGGTCATACAGGCATGTGGAGGCCACACACAATACTCAGCCTCATCAGGAGCATGCCCAGGCGTTGTAGGGAGGTCATACAGGCATGTGGAGGCCACACACAATACTCAGCCTCATCAGGAGCGTGCCCAGGCGTTGTAGGGAGGTCATACAGGCATGTGGAGGCCACACACAATACTCAGCCTCATCAGGGTCATGCCCAGGCGTTGTAGGGAGGTCATACAGGCATGTGGAGGCCACACACAATACTCAGCCTCATCAGGAGCATGCCCAGGCGTTGTAGGGAGGTCATACAGGCATGTGGAGGCCACACACAATACTCAGCCTCATCAGGAGCGTGCCCAGGCGTTGTAGGGAGGTCATACAGGCACGTGGAGGCCACACACAATACTCAGCCTCATTGTGACTTGTTTTAAGGACATTACATCACAGTTGGATCAGCCTGTAGTGTGTTTTTCCACTTTAATTTTGGGGGTGACTCCAAATCCAGGCCTCCATTGGTTAATAAATGTGATTTCCATTGATGATTTTTGTGTGATTTTGTTGTCAGCACATTCAGCTTTATACAGAACAAAGTATTCAATGAGAAGATTTCATTCACTCAGATCTAGGAGGGGGGATTTCAGCGTTCCCTTTATTTTTTTGAAAGCGTATATATATCTATAAACAATTGATGACATCGCTGGGTGGTTCATGGAGCTCTGCTTAGTTATCGGGTCATCCAATGGACAGTGGGAAATCTCTTCCTGAAAGTCGCATTTTCCATTTTTGCCTAGGGAAAGACTGGGATATATTGTATATGTTACTGTAAAAGTCAGAAGGCCGGGAAAACCTAGGATTTACCGGTCAATCTGGACATTTACCGAGGCCGTCGGTAAAAGCTCAAAATGAAAAGTAAAATTGGACTTTTACCTGTGAAGTCTTGGTAAATCTTAACATTTACCGTCGAGCGTGGTAAAAGTCAGAAATATCAGGTGTGAAGATGGAACATCTGACTTTAACCAAGCGCAGTCGGTAAATGTGCACATTTACCACGGCTTCTTGGTAAATGTAGCTGAGAAGGGTGTAATAAAAAGTGTAAGCCACCGCGGGAAAGGTGTCTGATTAGGCAGATACGGCGAGGAAATGGAGGACACAGTGTTCAAAGTTTTTATAAATGTAATAAGAGTAAATGGGGAAAATATGGTAATAACAATGAACAAAATCTGCTATCCTGTAAGGTATCTGCTACCCTGTAACGTATGTACGTTCTATATATACAGATGTCAATTCTGACTATCCTATGATTATTGCAGTAGGAACTCCCCACCCACTAGGGTCATCCCGCCCTCTGGCCGGTCCCCTCTTCTCCGCCACTTAACGATCACTACTTACCAGAGGCTTCCCAGGTCTCGTCGGCCGGCCGCATCCTCCTTCTTCCGGGTCACATGACTGCATACGTCACCACGAAAGTGACAGGTGCATAAGTCATGTGACACGAGTTGTGCCACATGACATACGCATGCGTCACTTGCGTGGTGACGTATGCAGTCATGTGACCCGGAAGGAGAACGCGGACGACGAGACCTGGGAAACCTCCGGTAAATAGCAATTTAGCTTTATACCTGTCTGCCCTGCACACTCGCACCATCCATGCCTTCCGATGATGTATGAAACATGCATTATCGGAAGGCACGGATATATCCGACAGATATCGGGATTATCTGTATCCGTACAGCCCGTTATCCGCTCGGATAACGGGTCTGGACGGATCTATCCGCTTATCCCTGGTCACAATTACAGAATTACATAGTTTTGAAGTTGCGTTATTCTTGTATTTGCGGTAATTTGTCATTTTTGAGAAGTATTTTCCTACATAAATGTTTTCTATTTGCATTTTTCTATTTGTATTTGTTCATTTGCATTTTGAAGAATAAAAATATTTCTAACGATTAAGGCCTTCATCAGAGTCGGAAATTGCGTTTAGTTAACTTTTACCACCATCATCTGCTGGTAAGAGTCAGAATTCTGTGACTCAAAGTTACTTTTACCAACACATGCTGGTAAATGTAAAGATTTACCAATTCGCCCAGGTAAAAGTCCAAAATCGTTCGTTTATATGGAATACATCTGACTTTTACCAACGCTGTTGAGAAATGTTAAGATTTACCAAGACTTCACCGGTAAAAGTCCAATTTTACTTTTCATTTTGAGCTTTTACTGACAGCCTCGGTAAATGTCCAGATTGACCGGTAAATCCTAGGTTTTCCCGGCCTTCTGTCTTTTACAGTAACATATATACTATTAGAAGATGATTGTTAGGTTGTATCATATTTGGTTCAGAATTGTGTAATAATTGGAGTACTGCGCTGTTGTCTGAATGGTATTAGCCTGTGGATATGCATATAAAAAGGGCTTACATTTTACAACAGGAACTAAAGACATCAGAGAGTGCAGCTGTATGGGGACTGCACAGATGTTACTGTCCACTGGTGAGACTTCATGTGTCTCTCAGTAATTGTGGCTGAGCAGCGCTTTTTACAGTAGCAGGAAGATGACACGATAGTTCTGAATTAAAGTTGTAATTAAGAGGTGCACATGGTCACAGCAGACGCTTCTGGGATCATATCTGGCAGTATGGCCTCCAGCATTAGGGGCACAACTACAGGGATGACACTCGGACCCTGGACGCCGATGACACTCGGACTCTGGACGCCGATGACACTCGGACCCTGGACTCCGATGACACTCGGACCCTGGACTCCGATGACACTCGGACCCTGGACTCCGATGACACTCGGACCCTGGACGCCGATGACACTCGGACCCTGGACGCCGATGACACTCGGACCCTGGACGCCGATGACACTCGGACCCTGGACGCCGATGACACTCGGACCCTGGACGCCGATGACACTCGGACCCTGGACGCCGATGACACTCGGACCCTGGACGCCGATGACACTCGGACCCTGGACGCCGATGACACTCGGACCCTGGACGCCGATGACACTCGGACCCTGGACGCCGATGACACTCGGACCCTGGACGCCGATGACACTCGGACCCTGGACTCCGATGACACTCGGACCCTGAACGCCGATGACACTCTGATCATTTTTTTGCATTTGTGACAAAACCCTGACATCTGAATAGGCCTTACAGGGATGACTGATTACTGTGGGCTTCGGACATTCATTTATCGTTTTGGAGGCCGTTGTTCGGTTACTATTTTGTTTCCCTAGTTTCTTTTATCCAATATGGAGACCGTAGCGCTGCTGCAGATTACATGAAGTAACATTGATTATTTTGCTACTTTTCCTCTCCAAATTTCCACCTGGCTTGAAAGAAACAAAAACTTCCAAAGGTTGCAGATCTCTGTAGACATTTCCTTGTAATTAATCTTGGAGATTTGGCAGGGAGACACAGTAGAATAAAGGAGCAGAGTTTTATTGACATCTGCAAGGGAACCCCAGTGTGAATAGACTGATGAGTTGTTAGCTGCTCTTGTACTCCTATGGGGAAGGACTAAGTCTTTAGAAATGTTGCTCACAGCGTCTGTCTCTGCAGGTTAAGAGCAACGTCACTGTTACTTTAGTTATTATTCTGCATCCCTATTTGCATTGGCAAAATTAGCATCAGATCCAAAAACACTGAACAGGTGCAAAGCTTTCTATTTTTATTCTTTATATTCCACTTCTGGCTTACAAATACTGATGAAAAATACCGCACTTTTGCCCCGTAAAGGTGGACAATCTTAATAACTTGATTGGCATCTAATGGAATAGGAATGCTTAAAAAATGGTTGACTCCATCAGTCAGTTGTTACAGGCCACACCGAATGAGAAGCGTCAGCCGGAGCAGTGAGATGTTTACATGTCAGACAGCTGAATTCTTCGATTTTTGGTTAATGGCCATACATTTGAGAGTTCCCACCAGCTGAGACACTGTGAGTCATCTACAAGTAGCAGAATGTGACTCATTCCCTCAGTGTTATCTGCACATTATAAGCTCGGAGGTTATGTCTTTCCTCGACTTCCTGCACAATCTGAGATGTCCCAGGGAAATCATGTTATTTGGTGGCTTTTATCAGTGAGTCATTTGTTCTGCAGATTGGTACATTTATGGGATGTGGATATCAAAGGAAGCGTATGCATGTGTGTAAACTGTCGGCGGACTGGTCAGACATGTTTAGACTCTTTTCTTCATTCCACTTGTTTATCTAAAAGATTGAATAAAGTTCTTGGCTGCAGAACCTCCTCCAGGCACAAAGCGCGATGTTACCTCCGATCACGGTTGGGACGCCATAGACATAACAATTTTTCGGTGAATTTTTCTGTTTATCATTTGTCTTTATGGTGAAATTACCAGGGTTTTCTGTTTACTAGTTCACACAGCTAAGACTGAGCCCTGGAGCTGTAGGGATGTGCACATCTCTTCTCCAAGGAAACCAAACCATTCTGCCTCTGATATAATGCTACATGTCATCTTCCCCTTGTACATTACTTGGCTGTGTATCTGGTGCATTGTGCAAGTATCAAACACTGGAGACAAGAAATAGAGGAAAAGATGGAACCTAATTGCCTCAATTAGGGTATAAATATATATACAGTACAGACCAAGAGTTTGGACACACCTTCTCATTTAATGATTTTTCTGTATTTTCATGACTATAAAAATTGTACATTCACACTGAAGGCATCAAAACTATGAATTACCACATGTGGAATTATATACTTAACAAAAAAGTGTGAAACAACTGAAAATATGTCTTATATTCTAGGTTCTTCAAAGTAGCCACCTTTTGCTTTGATGACTGCTTTGCACACTCTTGGCATTCTCTTGATGAGCTTCAAGAGGTAGTCACCAGAAATGGTTTTCACTTCACAGGTGTGCCCTGTCAGGTTTAATAAGTGGGAATTCTTGCCTTATAAATGGGGTTGGGACCATCAGTTGTGTTGTGCAGAAGTCAGGTGGATACACAGCTGATAGTCCTACTGAATAGACTGTTAGAATTTGTATTATGGCAAGAAAAAAGCAGCTAAGTAAAGAAAAACGAGTGGCCATCATTACTTTAAGAAATGAAGGTCAGGCAGTCTGAAAAATTGGGCAAACTTTGAATGTGTCCCCAAGTGCAGTTGCAAAAACCATCAAGCTCTACAAAGAAACTGGCTCACATGAGGACCGCCCCAGGAAAGGAAGACCAAGAGTCACCTATGCTTCTGAGGATAAGTTTATCCGAGTCACCAGCCTCAGAAATCGCAGGTTAACAGCAGCTCAGATTAGAGACCAGGTCAATGCCACACAGAGTTCTAGCAGCAGACACATCTCTTCAACAACTGTTAAGAGGAGACTTTGTGCAGCAGGCCTTCATGGTAAAATAGCTGCTAGGAAACCACTGCTAAGGACAGGCAACAAGCAGAAGAGACTTGTTTGGGCTAAAGAACACAAGGAATGGACATTAGACCAGTGGAAATCTGTGCTTTGGTCTGATGAGTCCAAATTTGAGATCTTTGGTTCCAACCACCGTGTCTTTGTGCGACGCAGAAAAGGTGAACGGATGGACTCTACATGCCTGGCTCCCACCGTGAAGCATGGAGGAGGAGGTGTGATGGTGTGGGGGGCTTTGCTGGTGACACTGTTGGGGATTTATTCAAAATTGAAGGCATACTGAACCAGCATGGCTACCACAGCATCTTTCAGCGGCATGCTATTCCATCCGGTTTGCGTTTAGTTGGACCATCATTTATTTTTCAACAGGACAATAACCCCAAACACACCTCCAGGCTGTGTAAGGGCTATTTGACCAAGAAGGAGAGTGATGGGGGGCTACTCCAGATGACCTGGCCTCCACAGTCACCAGACCTGAACCCAATCGAGATGGTTTGGGGTGAGCTGGACCGCAGAGTGAAGGCAAAAGGGCCAACAAGTGCTAAGCATCTCTGGGAACTCCTTCAAGATTGTTGGAAGACCATTTCCGGTGACTACCTCTTGAAGCTCATCAAGAGAATGCCAAGAGTGTGCAAAGCAGTCATCAAAGCAAAAGGTGGCTACTTTGAAGAACCTAGAATATAACACATATTTTCAGTTGTTTCACACTTTTTTGTTAAGTATATAATTCCACATGTGGTAATTCATAGTTTTGATGCCTTCAGTGTGAATGTACAATTTTCAAAGTCATGAAAATACAGAAAAATCTTTAAATGAGAAGGTGTGTCCAAACTTTTGGTCTGTACTGTACATTGCTGTGTATTGAAAAGGTAAGATTGGGGACGTATGAGTTGATCTCATAAAAAATTGCATCAGTGAATCCTCTTTTCCCTTCCAAATCATGAAAACATTGTCAATGTATCTTTTCCAATATATGGAGCATTTTAGGAAAAGCGGATGGACATATACATAGGTCTCCTCAAAAGTGCCATAAAAATATTGGCATATGGAGGTGCCACGTTGGACCCCATGGCGGTCCCAGGTTTTTGTATAAAGAATTGATCAGCAAATAGGAAAAAAAATGTTAGAATTAGTGTAAGTAGCATTGTGCAAAACTTCTTTTGTAGTGGGGCTTATTTTTCAAGGAAACTATGCACCGCCTCAATGCCCCTTTGGTGGTCAATGCAGGTATAAAGACTATTAATGTCCATCGTAACGAGAATACATTCAGGGCGATCGGTCCAAGTGCATGTAGACTTGTGAAAAAACTAGTTGTCCTTTAAAAAAAGATGGTATGTTAGGTAGAAGGGGGTTAGGATTTTCTCATGGCAAGGGATGAAAAAATTGAGCTGGTAGATGCCACTATGGGGCGGCCTGATGGTCTAGTGAGATTCTTATGAATCTTAGGGAGTATGTAGAAGACTGGGATTATGGAGTGAGAATTAATCAGAAACTCATTTAGTTTTAAATCGATAACTGCCTGTTTTTTTTTTATAGATCCACAAATTGCCATATATCTCTTGCTAATTCAAAAGTAGGATCCCTGTCAACTGTGATGTACGTGGCTCTATCACTTCATTGTGCCTGAATTATTGATATATAGTGTGTTTTATCCATAATAACAGTAGAACCCCATTTATCAGCAGGTTTTACGATGTGTTTATTCTCCTTTAAATCTTGTAATTCATTTTTTTCGGACGGTGTAAAATTACGCTGGATCCATAAAAATTTGTGTTAACGTCCTTTTTTACAAGTGAGACGTATGTTTCAACTGGGTGATAGTACTTTCAATCATCCACGGGTCTATGTGTGCAGAAATTGAGCTGTTTCAGTCTAAATTGTTCCTGTCAAGAACTATCAATGGGAGACGGTATGTTATCCCGTACCCCAGAATCTTGGTCCATAAAATGGAAAAAACTGTGAAGTTCTTGAGCTAACGTAAATGGGTTAAATGAAGGTGTGGGACAACAAGAAAGACCTTTCTGAAGAATGGTTAGCTCAGCTGGGGAGAGGCAGTAGGAGGAAATATTGTATACACTTTGATTCTCCCTACCTGTGAACGTGTTCGGATTCGTGTATTCTCGGCTGCGGTATTGTCTGTTGCCCCTTCCTCGCCTGTGGTATTGTCTGTTGCCCCTTCCTCGCCAGCATCTGAATGTTTTCCCTCGCCTCTGATCTAAAAAAAGGAAGGGTGGTATGAGAATTGAATTAATTTTCTGAACTTGGAAGCTGAAGAGTTGCCACGTCGGTATGTGCGTCCCTCTCTTTGATGGTTGATGTCCCTCCATTTGTAGACCTGGTTGCGGTGGTAATCCTCCATGTTGCGAAGAAATTTAGATCTCTTTCTCTTTTGTAGTTGGGTTCTGAAGTCTTCAATTGCTTTTTTCAGTTTTCTGTTGGATGCTATCGAGTTTCTCAGTTGTTAGAGTACTACTTAACTGCTGATCAATAGAGTCAATTTGTTTGCCGATTTCAGTGATCTCTTTCTGTAGATATTAAATAGTTAACTAATTATGTCCATAGAACATTTGTTCAAGATACCTTCGAATTTTTCACAAAAGTCAGGTTTCTCTTGAAATAGAGTGGGTACTAGAGAAACACGAAGTCATCGTGGTATCCGTTTAATTTTGTGATATTCAGCAAGAGTTACTTAATGCAACTCTAGTGTGTTCTCTTTTTTTCTTAGTTCTCTCTCCGGGTCCCTTGACCGAATCTCCCAATAACCTTCAAGGTTATAGAGACAGTCATAAATAGACTTGTCTGGTGAGTCTTAGTATTGTTCAAAATGTTGGTGTGAATAACCTTCACACAGGATAAGTTACTTGAAAAGGGGAAAAAAAGCAATATACATTTTTTTTTTTCCATATATAACAATAGTTTCTAGAACAAGTGGCAGACCCAAAACACGGCCCCGGACGTAGTAAGTAGAATATACAGTGCCTACAAGTAGTATTCAACCCCCTGCAGATTTAGCTGGTTTGTTAAGATGCAAATAAGTTAGAGCCTTCAAACTGCAAACGAGAGTAGGTTTTATGAACAGAAGCATAAATCTTACAAACCAAAAAGTTATGTTGCTCAGTTGAATTTTATTAAATTTTAAACATAAAAGTGTGGGTCAATTATTATACAACCCCTATGTTTAATATTTTGTGGAATAACCCTTGTTGCAATTACAGCTAATAATCGTCTATTATAAGACCTGATCAGGCCGGCACAGGTCTGTGGAGTTATCTTGGCCCACTCCTCCATGCAGATCTTCTCCAAGTTATCTAGGTTCTTTGGGTGTCTCATGTGGACTTTATTCTTGAGCTCCTTCCACAAGTTTTCAATTGGGTTAAGGTCAGGAGACTGACTAGGCCACTCCAACGCCTTGACTTTTTCCCTCTTGAACTAGGCCTTGGTTTTCTTGGCTGTGTGCTTTGGGTCGTTGTCTTGTTGGAAGATGAAATTACGACCAATCTTAAGATCCTTGATGGAGGAGCGGAGGTTCTTGGCCAAAATCTCCAGGTAGGCCGTGCTATCCATCTTCCCATGGATGCGGACCAGATGGCCAGGCCCCTTGGCTGAGAAACAGCCCCACAGCATGATGCTGCCACCACCATGCTTGACTGTAGGGATGGTATTCTTGGGGTCGTATGCAGTGCCATCCAGTCTCCAAACGTCACGTGTGTGGTTGGCACCAAAGATCTCGATCTTGGTCTCATCAGACCATAGAACCTTGAACCAGTCTGTCTCAGAGTCCTCCAAGTGATCATGAGCAAACTGTAGACGAGCCTTGACATGACGCTTTGAAAGTAAAGGTACCTTACGGGCTTGTCTGGAACGGAGACCATTGCGGTGGAGTACGTTATTGGTATTGACTGAAACCAATGTCCCCACTGCCATGAGATCTTCCCGGAGCTCCTTCCTTGTTGTCCTTGGGTTAGCCTTGACTCTTCGGACAAGCCTGGCCTCGGCACGGGAGGACACTTTCAAAGGCTGTCCAGGCCGTGGAAGGCTAACAGTAGTTCCATAAGCCTTCCACTTACGGATGATGCTCCCAACAGTGGAGACAGGTAGGCCCAACTCCTTGGAAAGGGTTTTGTACCCCTTGCCAGCCTTGTGACCCTCCACGATCTTGTCTCTGATGGCCTTGGAATGCTCCTTTGTCTTTCCCATGTTGACCATGTCTGAGTGCTGTTCACAAGTTTGGTGAGGGTCTTAAATAGTCAGAAAAGGCTGGCAAAAGAGATCTTTAATCCACACATGTGAAGCTCATTATTCTTGGTGCCTGAACTACTTCTTAATACTTTAGGGGGACCAAACAGAATTCTTGTGGTTTGAGGGGTTGAATAATAAATGACACTCTGAATTAACTTTTAACGTTTTAAAAAAAAAATAAATAAAAAAAAAATAATTTGCTGCAGTGCATTTCCCACTTCCAGGCTGATCTACAGGACAAATGTCACAATGCCAAGTTAATTCCGCATGTGTCAACCAGCTAAATCTGCAGGGGGTTGAATACTACTTGTAGGCACTGTAGTTGTCGTTGTGGTCTGCGTGAGTGCCGCAACTAGTCAGAATGCATAAGGAGCAATGGAAAGGGAGGGAAAAAGGGCATAAGTGCTAAGTGAGAACAATAAGAGGGAACAGGAAAGAGGACCCAGGGGTACATAAAGCTAGCCGGGGAAAAAAAGAAGGGGAAAATATCATATCAGATCAAAAGATAAGATGAAAGGATGTATAAAGGAGGAAAAGACAAAAAGGGGATAAAGCAGGAAGAGTGTCATACCAGAAGCGAGATGCTGGGAAAGGAAGTTGTTTCTGCGCTCTCTGAAGTCACGACAAACCATTAGTATGGATACAAATGTAGGTTTATTGTCTACGCGTTTCAGAGTCCTCCGACTCCTTCCTCAGGACAAACAGTATGTTGGCGCTATATAAATAAAAAGATTATTCTTATCAAGTAGGAAAAAAGGAGGGGAGGGGAATCAAAAGAGGAAAATGTATCTTATAGAGCCAAGAAATACACCTGAAATCAGGTTGAATGTTCATTGTGTGATCTAAAAGAAATGAAATGAACAAAGATTATGCACTTATACATCACCAGTAATAAAACTACATATACATCCATATATATGAACATGTAAATAACAGGAATATCTTCAGTGATAGAAGACCTTGTATTCTCCATGCATACCCAATGGTTGAAGTGTCTGGAGTGTGAATATCCAATATGCCTCTTTCCTTAAGTATTCTGACTCTATCTCCGCCCCGTCTGGGAAGGGAAACATTCTCCAGTATTTGGTACTTACGTTGGGCTACAGTATGACCTGCAGAGGCAAAGTGCGATGGAACGGGTAACAGAAGTCGCTTACAACGAATAGTGGACTTGTGCTGCGAGATGCGTTCGTTTGTTTCTTGCCTTTTTTCCTATGAAGAAACAAATGGGAAATCATATGAGAAAGTAACACAATTTACTCCAATAAAAAACCTCACTAAGAGTCAAACAAATGCCTCAAAAAATTCCTATTGACTTAACATTGAGCCTGCAATGTTTTGTGCTGCAAAAAAGCAGGGGAAATGCCAAGAAAATGCTGCATGTTTGCTGAAGACCACCATTATCATTTCCAGAAGAAACACTGCCTTTTTCCTAATTTTTCCATGGGTTTTTATCCAAAATTCTTTGGCCGACTGTAAGTCAATAAGGAAATATAAAACTTCATTTTCACTTATGGTGCCGGTTTTAGGTCTTTTTTCCCCCCAAAAAAAATACATGAAAATCATATGATTATTTTATTTTTACATAAACAAAAATGGAAAAAAACGCCCTACACAAAGAGTTTTGCAAGAAGCCTGAGTAAATGAGATAAGGTGACAGCTGATGTTTGGGTCCTTGCAGGTGCAGGACACTGCGTGTTTAGACTTGCACGTCCATGGGGCAGTGAATACGCTGTATACACCATCCGACTGCTTTAAGAGCTATTAAATAGCATGAGGGATAATATAAAGCTCTGGGTACAGATTTTTTCTTTCCACTTCCCATAACGTAATGTTAATATTCAAGTGTTATATTTTGGAGCGCGGAATACATATCACACATCATAAGGATCTGACAAAGTGCTGGGGCGTACCCTGCCATTAACTCATTACATGCTCATGCAAAGACATAAAAGATGGTGGCAGCTCCTAAATGACTTTGCAACATGTGCTGTTCTCATTTGATCTCAATTTAGTCTTTTAATTAAAGTCATAATCCCTCCATCCTTTAAATAAATGTCTGTCCTGAGACTCAAAGCTTCAGAAAAATGAACAAATTCCCCAAAATGTGTGACTGTCATGGGAACATTTCTGCTCTTACGTCACATCATTTGTAAACACAACTTCTGCTTTTGTTGTAACTTGCTGATGTAATGCACACGCCCGGGCTGAGTGGCGTGTGCGTGTATATGTAGTGATTCCACTGGACCGTGCCAGAGAGTGAATGCCTGGAGGGGCGTAACTAAGTATCCACCCGATCCGACCAGGGTCGCACGACGGCATACAACGCCAGTGCACCAAGGAGGAACCGAGCAGAGGGACCAGGTGCTACTCCAGGACAGACCTCGGACACGGGTGTTGACCCACACAGGGGAATACAGGAACAGGCAGGCTAGGCTGGCACACAGACTGCTGGGCATAGGCAGACACGGCTGGTATGCAGACTGGCGGATGCTGGCAAGCACGACTGGTATGCTGGCAGGGAGGTACTGGCAGGTACGACAGGTTGGAGCACCGAGTGGATAGGACCCAGTACAGACTGGAACTCATGAACAGAACCGCAGACGCGGTGGACAAACAGCAGAGTGAGGCCGCCCAGAGCGGCGAGCAAGAGCAGAACAAGACGAGACCGCCTGGAGCGGTGAGCGAGAGAAGAGCAGGACAAGGCCGCCTGGAGCGGTGAGCGAGAGAGGAGCAGGACGAGACTGCCGAAGCAGCGAGCAAAGGGTCAGAGCAGAGCGAGACTGCCGGAGCAGCGAGCAAAGGGTCAGAGCAGAGCGAGACTGTCGGAGCAGCGAGCAAAGGGTCAGAGCAGAGCGAGACTGCCGGAGCAGCGAGCAAAGGGTCAGAGCAGAGCGAGACTGCCGGAGCAGCGAGCAAAGGGAGAGCAGAGGGGACAGGGCTCTGTTCACACGGAACAGACTGGAAGGGAAAGGCAGAACCAGGTACACACAGGATACTTGCAATGAAATAGCGAGTGGGCCACAAACCCACAAACGGGAGTACAGGGACAACAAGTAGGAGTTAGGTACGGGATCAGATTCTGCAGGAAAAGGGAAGGTACGGACATAGAGAAAAACAGGTAACAGGCTAGGAGAGTATTCAGACAAGAACAGACACAGCAGCAAGATACAGGAGCAGGTCTAGGTATGTGGTCCCAAGAAGGCGGAAAGAACAGGCTAGGAGCTTGTTCAGACAGGAACAGGCAAGATACAGGAACGGGTCTAGGTATGCGGCCCCTAGAAGGCGGAAAGAACAGGCTAGGAGCTTGTTCAGACAGGAACAGGCAAGATACAGGAACGGGTCTAGGTATGCGGCCCCTAGAAGGCGGAAAGAACAGGCTAGGAGTGTGTTCACACTGGCCTGGAAATACAGCCTCCAGGATAGGCAGAAGACAACAGACTAGAAGATAGTTCAGACAGGACACAGTTCAGACACGGGAACTGATACCGCAAGGCAGGAAACATAGACAGGACCTGGCACGTCAGTGACAGAAGTCAACTGACAGAACACAATGCTCAGGCATGGATTCCAGGGAGGAGCTGGGTTAAATACCAGGTGACAGACAGCAATAGGCTGAGGACGCACAAGGGGTGTGCCTGCAGCAGCTACAAGAAGCAGGAAGTGATCGGGCGCCGCCCTTAAGCAGCAGAAACAGAGGCAAGCAGACAGCATGGAGGGAAGCCAGGCTAGCAGACTGGACTGGAGATCAAGTGCGCGCTCTTGCACAGTGGGAGATGGACCACTATGCAAGGATGCCGCCAGGTATGTTACAGCTGATAATGGTGTGTGACCCTGTAACATCCCTGGCGGCGTGTTTGCATGGCTTATCACAATCTTACCTATCAGGCCAGGCTGCACACTTTGCTCCAGTACCTGCTGTTTGTATGTCTCTTGTCTGCTGGCTTAGGGCGGCGGCGCTGTTACTTCTTGATTCTTAAAGCTACAGTGTGCGCAGTCCTAATGTGTCCCCAGCCTATTGCTGTGAGTCACTGGATACTTAAACCCCCTCCACCCAGTAGGAGGTGCCTGAGCAACACTTTAAATCTGTATGTTCCTTGCAACTTAGTTGCCAGGTCCTGTCCTGTATCTAGTCTGTTTCTGCCACCCTGGGGGCTGTATACCCAGGCCTGGTACCTGTACCTGTGACTTCTAGTCAGTTTTCGCCAACCTGGGGGCTGAGTTCCCAAGCTCGTTCCTGTATCTTCTTCCTGGTTCAAATCCTGTCTGAACAGTGTCCTAGTCCGTTACCTGTTTGTCTCTATGTCTGTACCTCCCCCTTTTCCTGCAGTATCTGAACCTGCACCTAACTCCTACTCATTGTCTCTGTACTTCTGTTTGTGAGTTTTGTGTCCACTCGCTTCTTCATTGCAAGTACCTTGTGTGTATCTGGTTCTGCTCGTTCTGTTTCCCTGCCTCCTTATCTAACTCCTGTGTTCCAGCTATCTTCTTGTGTTTTCCAGTCTGTTCCATGTGAACAGAGCCCTGTCCTGTCTACCGCATCTGCGGTTTTGCTCTGCTCTGCTTGTTCACCACATCTGCGGGTTTTGCTTTGCTCTGCTTGTTCACCGCGCCTGCGGTTTTGCTCTGCTCTGCTTGTTCACCGCGCCTGCGGGTTTTGCTGTGCTTTGCTTGTTCACTGCATCTGCGGTTTTGCTCTGCTTGTTCACCACATCTGCGGGTTTTGCTTATCTCTGCTTGTTTACCGCACCTGCGGTTTTGCTCTGCTCTGCTTGTTCACCGCATCTGCGGGTTTTGCTTTGCTCTGCTTGTTCACCGCACCTGCTGGTTTTGCTCTGCTTTGCTTGTTCACCGCGTCTGCGGTTTTGCTTTGCTTGTTCACCGCATCTGCGGTTTTCCTCTGCTTGTTCACCGCACCTGCGGGTTTTGCTCCGCTCTGCTTGTCTACCGCACCTGCGGCTCCGTTCCTGTATCCCAGTCTGAACTGGTCCCTATCCTGCCTACGTTACTACCTGCCAGTACCCGCCTGTCTGCATGTCAGCTGTGCCTGCCTTTCTCCACCTGTCTGCATGCCTGCCAGTGCCCACCTGTCTGCATACCAGCTGTGCCTGTCAATATCCACCTGTCTGCATACCAGCCGTGCCTGCCAGTACCCACCTGTCAATATGCCAGTTTAACCTGCCTGTTCCTGCATTCCCCGGGGTGGGTCAACAGCTGTGACTGGGGTCTGACCCTGGTCCCTCTGCTCGGTTCCTCCTTGGTTCACGGAGTCGACTGAGCTGCCGTGTGACCTTGGTCGGACCGGGTTGATACTTAGTTACGCCCCTCCAGGCACTCCTCGGTTCATGGTCCAGTGGGATCACTAATCACGCTCACGTCAGTCAGTCCGGGTGCGAGCGTAACAGACCCCTTGGTGCAGGATGGGTGATGCGGTCCTGTAGCTGGCACTCTTTGGCTCATCTTCATCATGTTACTGCAGTTGATCTGTAAGAAGGATGAGGCCTGGTCTGTAAGGATGATTGTCATATTCCTATGAAGTTACATGGCTTAGATGCAGATTAATATACAGCTCTGGCAAAAATTAAGAGACCACTGCAAAATTTTCATTTTCTCAGATTTTTCTCTTTCTAGGTATATTTTTGAGTAAAATGTACATTGTTGTTTTATTCTATAAACTACTGACGACATGTCTCCGAAATTCGAAGCTAAAAGTTTTGTATTTATTTGCAGCAAATGAGAAATCGTCAAAATAATAAAAAAGAAACCGTGCTTTCAGACCTCAAATAATGCAAAGAAAACAAGTTCTTATTCATTTAGAAACAACAATCCTCATGTTTTAACTCAGGAAGAGTTCAGAAATCAATATTTGGTGGAATAACCATGATTTTTAATCCCAGCTCTCATGCGTCTTGGCTGCTTTCCTCCAGTCTTTCACGCTGCTTTTGGGTGACCTTATGCCGCTCCTGCAGTTCTTCTGTGTTTGATAGCTTGTGACCGTCCATCTTCCTCTTGATCACATTCCAGAGGTTTTCCATGGGGTTCAGGTCTGGAGATTGGGCGGCCATGACAGGGTCTTGATGTGGTGCTCCTTCATCCACACATTGATTGACCTAGCTGTGTGGCATGGGGCATTGTCCTGCTGGAGAAACCAGTCCTCAGAGTTGGGGAACATTGCCTGAGCAGAAGGAAGCAAGTGTTTTTCAAGGATAACCTTGTATGCGGCTTGATTCATACGTCCTTCGCAAACATTAAGCTGCCCAATTCCAGCCTCGCTGAAGCATCCCCAGATCATCACTGATCCTCCACCAGATTTCACAGTGGGTGCAGACACTGTGGCTTGTATACCTCTCCAGGTCTCCGTCTAACCATTAGACGACCAGGTGTTGGGCAAAGCTGAAAATTAGATTCATCAGAGAAGATGACCTTACTCCAGTCCTCTATGGTCCAATCCTTATGGTCTTTGGCACTCTTCAGCCTGGCTCTCCTTTGCTTCTCTTTGATGAAAGGCTTTTTCTAGCTTTACATGACTCGAGGCCTCTAGGAGCCCGTTACCAACTGTTCTTGCCGTGTACTTCACCCCAGCGGCCATTCCTTTTGTAGGTCACTTCATGTCATCCTGCGGTTGCTGAGTGACATTGGAATAAGATGACGGTCATCCCGGTCAGTGGAGAGTCGCTTTCTCCCTCTGCCGGTCTGTAGCTTTGTTGTCCCCAATGTCTGCTGCTTGACCTTGTTGTAATGGACGGCTGTCTTCGAAATTTTAAGGATGGAGGCAATATGATGCTCACTGTATCCCTCTGCTAGTAAAGCCAGAATTGAGCCCTTCTTTTCCTCACTCAACACTTTTCTTTTCAACTCCTTTGGCATGGTGAAAAGTTATTTTTTCATTCTAATTACTTTTGGGCTATTCCTAGCACTTGTTTTGCCATCCAGCTTGTCCTATTGCAAGAGGATTGTGAAGACCACAGCAGTGTTTTTTATACTTTACATAAGATTTGGTTCCGGTGATCACCTAATCAGAAGCACATTAAGTAGAATGAGGTGGACGGTGGTTGGAATTCAACTGACACTGGAATGGAAGTCAGACATGTAGAGAAAACTGGGCAGCGCTCTCATAATTTTTGCCAGAGCTGTATGTCGGCTGCCACCACTAGCTAGGTAATATAGGTATTGTTTGCTGACTGCTCCTGTGACGTCCGCTCCTTGCATTTCTTTGCATTTCTAATTATTACCTCTCCAAAAAGAAAGTGGGTAAATTCTAGAGGAATCCATAAAGGTTATGTGTGCCTTTTCACACTTATAAAATCTCCTTTCTGCCACTTCGTCTGACCCTTTATTTCCAGGATTGTAGCTTGGTGGATGCCTACTGTTCTTACACCTATTACAAGACTTGAATGCACTGTTTTCCCCGCTACCTCTGTGGATTTTTTAAGAAAGTCTGTGATTCAAAGTAACGTCAAATAAAGAGGTTTCAGGAGAACATAAGAAACTCCTGGTTCCTGCCCTGGAAACATCGTTCAGGACTAAGTAGTGAATGTCCGAACATTTTGTAGGCTAAGCAAACAGCAGTCCGCTTTCTCCAATAAACTGACTAGTGGTGTCATCTCTGTGATCTGATTCTTCCTGTCTGATCGTTTCATTGTCTTCCTGTTAAAGGGGTTTTCCAAGTAAATTAAAAAACTTTCCACAGGCAGCAATATTGCTATAAAATAAGTAATATGCATACTCATTCTTCTTCTCTGTGTTGATAGTGGAGGCTGTGTGTCCTCTGGGTACAGAACATATTATACATAGTATAGAAGCTTCCAGAAGACCTTTACAAGATGTCTTTCCAGCTCTCAGTGAAACCATTATCAAAGTGGCAGCGTTGTGATGATCAAATGTTGATGCAATAGTGACCACAAGTCACGGCCAGCGGCTGTCTCCACCAGCAGGCTCCTTTCATTGCCCTCAGTGTGGAAACAACCCGAAGGCCGAACATAAGCTACAGTCAGACATTTAATAATGACTTAGTCATACCCACTGTGGGACGCACTCAACCACATGGTGCACAATGACTTGTTTTCATTTTTTAACTTTAGCAAGAAAATGTGCCCACCAAAAATCTCTGCAATCTGAAAAGTTTTTTAATTCTTCAGATAAGTTATTCATGCCAGGGATTAAATGGAGCGATTTACTCTCACTCCTGGGTGGTCTCCTGCGCTGTCCTCTGCATTCAGCTTCCCCAGCCATGTGGTGTGTGATCAGTATGTACCAGAAGCGTCACAGCTGAAGTTGTCCGTGACATGGTTTTACATTTATATAATTGTGCGACTGCTGATATAAGTAAATCTTTACCGTTTAATATACTATTTACACAGCAGTAATCGATGCCCGCTGAGCACTCTAATAGATCTCTAACAGATCAGTGCACACAGGCTGAAATGGTTCTCGGCAGAGAGAGTCCTGTTTACACAAGATAATGCATCAAGAGTGATGATTTTTTGCGCCGCACAAAAAAAAGAATTCATCCGGTGAACGAGCTTGTTCACTGGGTGATCGGCAGCCTGTTTACATTGAAAGATAATTATGAAACATTAAAGCGCCACTCCAGTGTTTTTTATGGTTTTTTTTCAGAGGTGGAGTGGTGCTTTAAATCTAAGCCCCCTGCCCTCGGTCATATAGTCATCGTCCGGTGTCTTCACCGTTTCTTTGGCGCCGCTCCGGTCCCCTCGCCGCACCATCTAGTGACAGAAGCTTCTAGCTGACCCGAAGTCGGAAGCTACATCACACGCTCTCAATACAAGTCTATGAGAGCCTGAGCGAGGCCGGACTGAGGCTCCCATACACTTCTATTGAAAAGTGACCTCAACGAGACACTGGAGTTGTGAGCAGGTCACTCTTCACCGGAGACCGACCGGAATGACGCTGGAAACGGATGAAAACACCGGAAGGTGAGTCTCAGACAGGGGGCAGGGGACTTACATTTAAAGCACCACTTTAAAAAACGCGTTAAAAAAACAATAAAAAGTGGTGCTTTAACAATGTTTATCATGCACAATCTGTCAGTGTAAATGCAATTTAGAGGTTCGTGTACATGAGCAGATAATCTTTTAAACGATGAACAGACGCAATCGTAACTCACAACGAGCAAACAATGTCCGAGAAGTGTTTACACAGGACGAATCATGAAGGAAATGGTTGAATAGTAGCTGCTAAGGATTTGGTATCGACATTGGTCTACTGGTTATTAATCACTCTCTAATGAGACTGTACCTCGTTGACCTCTAATAGACCTTTGCTTCTTCCTACATGAGGCCAGAATCTTCGGTAATGAGTCAGCCTCGTCTTTATTTGTGTATGTGATCGTGCTCCTTGCAGCGGTTTACATGGTAACATTGTAGTTTCGTCTTGCTGATATATTTATTGTATGACAGCAAGTGACTTTTGGTGTACGCAAAGCACCTGCATAATGTTTCTACACTTTCCTCTGTAGAGAAACTGTGCGGGTACGTGAAATATTAAGAGAATTGTGTATAGCTGAAGGCTAAGGCGCCGCAGGTACATAATTCACAGCGATAATAAAATCTTTATGAATCAGGAATAAAATTATAGACAAGAAAATAGATCGCATAGTTTTCTCAAAACGGTCACGTTCTCGTAAGCTGCGTCCTGCAGAGTCTGGGGTCCGCATGAGAGCATCACTCTATTAAATCTATATCACTCTCCTTTAATATACCTCTTAGCTGATTTGAGAGTCCGTGTGGCTGCCCTACATGCCGGAGAAGGTTGACTTGGTCTATGGACCATGAAGAGGACAAGAACTCAAGGATCATCACTATTAGCCTAAGTATTGCTAATTGTAAGTCACAGCGGGGCTAACAGGTACGGCTAAGGCTACATGCTGTGCTGCCGGAGATGCTGGCTGATAAACTGCACTTTCATGTAAGCAAATATGATTGATCTACAAAGAAGCTGCTGTTTGTAAGACGTCCACATTTCCTTACATTACATGCAATGTAGCAGTGGCTTAGTATAATCGCTAGATGCACGGTGATGAAGTTGCCATGTGGCTCCAGCCTAAATAGGAGTAGTGATTTCCCAATCTATTATTGTGGAAACCCTAAAGATGTTCTCACCCCCTATTCCTACCTCAGTAAAGCGTGTTGGTGATCTAGTAGATCATAGTTACATGGATATAATGATCCCTTCATCTCCACACTTCTTAAAGTTGCAATGTTTCTATGTCAGCAAGCATCCGCTCTTCAGATTCTGTTCTTAGAAATCTGATCAATTATCCAAAAAAAAAAAAAAAACTGTCTACAAGTTAATTACAGGAAGAGATTGAAAAGTTGTGTAAATGTTCAAAAACAGCAGCAGCAGCAGCGAGCGAACGCCAGGGCAGGGAGCGTCGAGGACAGGGACGCTGCCATTCATGTAAGCCGCGGGCTGAGACATCGTCTGTGGTCTCCCAGTATCGTCTGCATGAGACGCATCGAGCAAAGCTTGTGGGTCGTTATATGTTGTAATATGTATGAACCTTATAATCTTTACAGGATCTCCCGTCACTTTTCCCAACTGGAAAGAATGTGTAAATGGATGTCACGAATGTAATTTATAGGACATTAAGCTTTAGGTCGATGGCAGTAGGGATTTTAGGACTGAGTAATGCAGTTATTCTTTTTTCTTTTTTGCTTTCCTAGCAGAAGTCTGAGAGTGACAGACAGATGTGTGCGAAGCATCTGCGTTTCAATTAAAAGCAGCACTCAGTGACTCATCAAAGAGCAGCTTTAATTTTTTGCCTCTAGGCCGAATCCAGACTCCCCCCAATTCCCTAATTCTTAATTACAGTTGACATTAAAATCCTTTCTTGGGCCAGTCACCCATTGTTTTCATGGTCTGAGTTAAATCAGCTGAAGGATGAACCTTCTGGAATTTCCCATCCTCTCCTGGGCGGGATGTGGGATGAGGACGGACGGTTCCCACCTTTTGAGCCGGGCTGCCAGGTCCAGTCTGCTGCTGAGGTGAGAGCTTCTGGATGAAGGATGATTTACGGCGATGCTAAAGTGACGTCAAATGGATCGAGCGGCCGCGGTCGGGCTTTAGGAATGCAGAGTCACATGTTAGGCGGCACATATGGCTCCTTGTGAACGCTGGGTACAGACGTGTGCCGTCAGGTGCATCGGCTGCACACGTTGTAAATTGCAGGTTCTTACCGTCTGGCTGTGTCATTGTGATTAATACCGTGCACGTCGCTGATATTCGGGTGCACCTATCTCACTTGCTTGTCCTGCATGCTGCAAAACTTACCATAAAGTGACCAGTGTAGAGTGCAGCCATCATGGTCAGTCATATCCGCTCGCTGTCCAGAGCTGCTCTACCAAAACAAGAGCGTCCTATGAAATGGGGGTCGCCTAATGCAAAACACAGGCGGACACAAAAAAATATTCTGCACTCATACAACATGTGTCACCAATCATCCAGAGCCATTATATCATAAGCACAAACCATTGTATGTACAGTACCATGTATGTCTCAGGGAAAACCTCTCCTACCGGCCCCTCCAAAACATTTCAATGCCAAAGACCAGAGAGCGATATCTCAGGCAGATTATGCTGTTCACGACTGAGGCCGATCATCTCTGGTCCAATACATGGGAGTCAAAAAGTCACCACCGCCGGTAGGGATCAGGCGGAACTGGAAACACCCCAAAAATAATAATAGCTGGAACATCCAATCACTTCTGCAATGCTTTATGGTGGAGCTAGGTCAGATATATTTCTTCACTGTACATTGCAGAGTTTTAGCTTCTCAACAAACATTGAGCAATGTATAAGAACGATGGATAGCGAGACTGATGGATAACCCTGCCCTAGGACACTACAGGCCACTCCGCTTCATATCGTGCTCATTAAGAGAAACACCCTGGTAATATAGATCAGGTATCAGCACCGTAAAGGAGACGTATAGAAAAACATCTTCTTTATACAGCTCTTTCCCCCTGCTGCTGATTTATGTCAGGTCAGGGGGACGGGGCTGATAAATACTTTACACAGAGGTCCACCACCCACTTGATGTATCGATGTGACCGCATGTACACATTTTGGGATCTGCTATAATGGAGTTAAATATTATTAATGAGAGCTTTCCCAGACAGATACGATGACGATTTCAAAGCTTCACTATAAAGCTCCCCTGTGGGTTACAAATCTCACTGTCTTACTAATCAGCTTCCTCTTCATTCCTTCCTCACCAAGTCACCATGACCTTATATATGAAAACGGTTCTACTTGGAACTTTCCTCAAGAACAATCTGTCACAGACAGAAAATCTTCTATTTATTGATCTAATTTGCAGATCTGCCATGTTTTCTGATATGTTATATCTTTGTCACTAGAGGCTTTGGGGCATATATGAGATGCCTATAGAAAGGGGTTGATCTCATAGGTTGCCTACAGTGCTGATTCCAGGGGCAGACTGGGGTCTTTATAATGTACTTTGTAGGAGAGCGGCGGCTGTCACTCGCAGAACTCCCTCCGTGTAGGAGAGCGGCGGCTGTCACTCGCAGAACTCCCTCCTTGTAGGAGAGCGGCGGCTGTCACTCGCAGAACTTCCTCCGTGTAGGAGAGCGGCGGCTGTCACTCGCAGAACTCCCTCAGTGTAGGAGAGCGGCGGCTGTCACTCGCAGAACTCCCTCCGTGTAGGAGAGCGGCGGCTGTCACTCGCAGAACTCCCTCCGTGTAGGAGAGCGGCGGCTGTCACTCGCAGAACTCCCTCCGTGTAGGAGAGCGGCTGCTGTCACTCGCAGAACTCCCTCCGTGTAGGAGAGCGGCGGCTGTCACTCGCAGAACTCCCTCCGTGTAGGAGAGCGGCGGCTGTCACTCGCAGAACTCCCTCCGTGTAGGAGAGCGGCGGCTGTCACTCGCTGAACTCCCTCCGTGTAGGAGAGCGGCGGCTGTCACTCGCAGAACTCCCTCCGTGTAGGAGAGTGGCGGCTGTCACTCGCAGAACTCCCTCCGTGTAGGAGAGCGGCGGCTGTCACTCGCAGACCTACCTCCGTGTAGGAGAGCGGCGGCTGTCACTCGCAGACCTCCCTCCGTGTAGGAGAGCGGCTGCTGTCACTCGCAGACCTCCCTCCGTGTAGGAGAGCGGCTGCTGTCACTCGCAGAACTCCCTCCGTGTAGGAGAGCGGCGGCTGTCACTCGCAGAACTCCCTCCGTGTAGGAGAGCGGCGGCTGTCACTCGCAGAACTCCCTCCGTGTAGGAGAGCGGCGGCTGTCACTCACAGAACTCCCTCCGTGTAGGAGAGCGGCGGCTGTCACTCGCAGAACTCCCTCCGTGTAGGAGAGCGGCGGCTGTCACTCGCAGACCTCCCTCTGTGTAGGAGAGCGGCTGCTGTCACTCGCAGAACTCCCTCCGTGTAGGAGAGCGGCTGCTGTCACTCGCAGAACTCCCTCCGTGTAGGAGAGCGGCTGCTGTCACTCGCAGAACTCCCTCCGTGTAGGAGAGCGGCGGCTGTCACTCGCAGAACTCCCTCCGTGTAGGAGAGCGGCGGCTGTCACTCGCAGAACTCCCTCCGTGTAGGAGAGCGGCGGCTGTCACTCGCAGAACTCCCTCCGTGTAGGAGAGCGGCGGCTGTCACTCGCAAAACTCCCTCTGTGTAGGAGAGCGGCGGCTGTCACTCGCAGAACTCCCTCCTGGCACTAGTGCCATTGTAATCCCAAATCCTTTATGGCCATGAAAGAGTGTAAACTCCAGCCTTGTATAACATCTTCTCTCTGGTCTCTAAAACTTAAATGTATTTAGTTGGAAAACCTCTATTCAGCTGTAGAGCAGGTGATTGATCTCTGCTCCATTCACTTGGGCCTGATAGAATGGCTCCGTCAGTCCCATAGAGGTGAATAGAGTGGAGGTGGCATGTGATCACAACACCTGGATCCACACAGAGGACGTCTCAGGATTGGTGGAGCTCTCAGTGGGACCCCCAGTGATCATACATTTTTCATCAATCCTGTGGATAGGTGATAAGTATAGTTAGCGGGAAAGCCTCTTTAACAGGAGCTTGTCTGTTGGACAATTTCTCTCAGCATTCTCCATCCTGCTTCGTTTGACAGACATATCGCTCAGGGTGTAGGACTCAGAGTGAGGAAATGCTCAGGGTGTAGGGCTCAGAGTGAGGAAATGCGCAGGGTGTAGGGCTCAGAGTGAGGAAATGCTCAGGGTGTAGGGCTCAGAGAGAGGAAATGCTCAGGGTGTAGGGCTCAGAGTGAGGAAATGCTCAGGGTATAGGGCTCAGAGTGAGGAAATGCTCAGGGTGTAGGGCTCAGAGTGAGGAAATGCTCAGGGTGTAGGGCTCAGAGTGAGGAAATGCTCAGGGTATAGGGCTCACAGTGAGGAAATGCTCAGGATATAGGGCTCAGAGTGAGGAAATGCTCAGGGTATAGGGCTCAGAGTGAGGAAATGCTCAGGGTGTAGGGCTCAGAGTGAGGAAATGCTCAGGGTGTAGGGCTCAGGGTATAGGGCTCAGGGTGAGGAAATGCTCAGGGTGTAGGGCTCAGAGTGAGGAAATGCTCAGGGTGTAGGGCTCAGAGTGAGGAAATGCTCAGGGTATAGGGCTCAGAGTGAGGAAATGCTCAGGGTGTAGGGCTCAGAGTGAGGAAATGCTCAGGGTGTAGGGCTCAGAGTGAGGAAATGCTCAGGGTGTAGGGCTCAGGGTGTAGGGCTCAGAGTGAGGAAATGCTCAGGGTGTAGGGCTCAGAGTGAGGAAATGCTCAGGGTGTAGGGCTCAGAGTGAGGAAATGCTCAGAGTGTAGAGCTCAGAGTGAGGAAATGCTCAGGGTGTAGGGCTCAGGGTATAGGGCTCAGAGTGAGGAAATGCTCAGGGTGTAGGGCTCAGAGTGAGGAAATGCTCAGGGTGTAGGGCTCAGAGTGAGGAAATGCTCAGGGTGTAGGGCTCAGAGTGAGGAAATGCTCAGGGTGTAGGGCTCAGAGTGAGGAAATGCTCAGGGTGTAGGGCTCAGAGTGAGGAAATGCTCAGGGTGTAGGGCTCAGGGTATAGGGCTCAGAGTGAGGAAATGCTCAGGGTATAGGGCTCAGAGTGAGGAAATGCTCAGGGTATAGGGCTCAGAGTGAGGAAATGCTCAGGGTATAGGGCTCAGAGTGAGGAAATGCTCAGGGTGTAGGGCTCAGAGTGAGGAAATGCTCAGGGTGTAGGGCTCAGAGTGAGGAAATGCTCAGGGTGTAGGGCTCAGAGTGAGGAAATGCTCAGGGTGTAGGGCTCAGAGTGAGGAAATTCTCAGGGTGTAGGGCTCAGAGTGAGGAAATGCTCAGGGTATAGGGCTCAGAGTGAGGAAATGCTCAGGGTATAGGGCTCAGAGTGAGGAAATGCTCAGGGTGTAGGGCTCAGAGTGAGGAAATGCTCAGGGTGTAGGGCTCAGAGTGAGGAAATGCTCAGGGTGTAGAGCTCAGGGTATAGGGCTCAGGGTGAGGAAATGCTCAGGGTGTAGGGCTCAGAGTGAGGAAATGCTCAGGGTATAGGGCTCAGAGTGAGGAAATGCTCAGGGTGTAGGGTTCAGAGTGAGGAAATGCTCAGGGTGTAGGGCTCAGAGTGAGGAAATGCTCAGGGTGTAGGGCTCAGAGTGAGGAAATGCTCAGGGTGTAGGGCTCAGAGTGAGGAAATGCTCAGGGTATAGGGCTCAGAGTGAGGAAATGCTCAGGGTGTAGGGCTCAGAGTGAGGAAATGCTCAGAGTGTAGAGCTCAGAGTGAGGAAATGCTCAGGGTGTAGGGCTCAGGGTATAGGGCTCAGAGTGAGGAAATGCTCAGGGTGTAGGGCTCAGGGTATAGGGCTCAGAGTGAGGAAATGCTCAGGGTGTAGGGCTCAGAGTGAGGAAATGCTCAGGGTGTAGGGCTCAGAGTGAGGAAATGCTCAGGGTGTAGGACTCAGAGTGAGGAAATGCTCAGGGTGTAGGGCTCAGGGTATAGGGCTCAGTGAGGAAATGCTCAGGGTATAGGGCTCAGAGTGAGGAAATGCTCAGGGTGTAGGGCTCAGAGTGAGGAAATGCTCGGTGTAGGGCTCAGAGTGAGGAAATGCTCAGGGTATAGGGCTCAAAGTGAGGAAATGCTCAGGGTATAGGGCTCAGAGTGAGGAAATGCTCAGGGTGTAGGGCTCAGAGTGAGGAAATGCTCAGGGTATAGGGCTCAGAGTGAGGAAATGCTCAGGGTATAGGGCTCAGAGTGAGGAAATGCTCAGGGTATGGGGCTCAGAGTGAGGAAATGCTCAGGGTGTGGGGCTCAGAGTGAGGAAATGCTCAGGGTGTAGGGCTCAGTGAGGAAATGCTCAGGGTGTAGGGCTCAGAGTGAGGAAATGCTCAGGGTGTAGAGCTCAGAGTGAGGAAATGCTCAGGGTGTAGAGCTCAGAGTGAGGAAATGCTCAGGGTGTAGGGCTCAGAGTGAGGAAATGCTCGGTGTAGGGCTCAGAGTGAGGAAATGCTCAGGGTATAGGGCTCAGAGTGAGGAAATGCTCAGGGTGTAGAGCTCAGAGTGAGGAAATGCTCAGGGTGTAGGGCTCAGGGTGTAGGGCTCAGAGTGAGGAAATGCTCAGGGTGTAGGGCTCAGAGTGAGGAAATGCTCAGGGTGTAGGGCTCAGAGTGAGGAAATGCTCAGGGTATAGGGCTCAGAGTGAGGAAATGCTCAGGGTGTAGGGCTCAGAGTGAGGAAATGCTCAGGGTGTAGGGCTCAGAGTGAGGAAATGCTCAGGGTATAGGGCTCAGAGTGAGGAAATGCTCAGGGTGTAGGGCTCAGAGTGAGGAAATGCTCAGGGTGTAGGGCTCAGGGTATAGGGCTCAGAGTGAGGAAATGCTCAGGGTATAGGGCTCAGAGTGAGGAAATGCTCAGGGTATAGGGCTCAGAGTGAGGAAATGCTCAGGGTGTAGGGCTCAGAGTGAGGAAATGCTCAGGGTGTAGGGCTCAGAGTGAGGAAATGCTCAGGGTATAGGGCTCAGAGTGAGGAAATGCTCAGGGTATAGGGCTCAGAGTGAGGAAATGCTCAGGGTGTAGGGCTCAGAGTGAGGAAATGCTCAGGGTATAGGGCTCAGAGTGAGGAAATGCTCAGGGTATGGGGCTCAGAGTGAGGAAATGCTCAGGGTGTGGGGCTCAGAGTGAGGAAATGCTCAGGGTGTAGGGCTCAGTGAGGAAATGCTCAGGGTGTAGGGCTCAGAGTGAGGAAATACTCAGGGTGTAGGGCTCAGAGTGAGGAAATGCTCGGTGTAGGGCTCAGAGTGAGGAAATGCTCAGGGTGTAGGGCTCAGAGTGAGGAAATGCTCAGGGTGTAGGGCTCAGAGTGAGGAAATGCTCAGGGTGTAGGGCTCAGAGTGAGGAAATGCTCAGGGTATAGGGCTCAGAGTGAGGAAATGCTCAGGGTATAGGGCTCAGAGTGAGGAAATGCTCAGGGTGTAGGGCTCAGAGTGAGGAAATGCTCAGGGTGTAGGGCTCAGAGTGAGGAAATGCTCAGGGTGTAGGGCTCAGAGTGAGGAAATGCTCAGGGTGTAGGGCTCAGGGTATAGGGCTCAGAGTGAGGAAATGCTCAGGGTGTAGGGCTCAGAGTGAGGAAATGCTCAGGGTATAGGGCTCAGAGTGAGGAAATGCTCAGGGTGTAGGGCTCAGAGTGAGGAAATGCTCAGGGTGTAGGGCTCAGAGTGAGGAAATGCTCAGGGTGTAGGGCTCAGAGTGAGGAAATTCTCAGGGTGTAGGGCTCAGAGTGAGGAAATGCTCAGGGTGTAGGGCTCAGAGAGGAAATGCTCAGGGTGTAGGGCTCAGAGTGAGGAAATTCTCAGGGTGTAGGGCTCAGAGTGAGGAAATGCTCAGGGTGTAGGGCTCAGAGTGAGGAAATGCTCAGGGTGTAGGGCTCAGAGTGAGGAAATGCTCAGGGTGTAGGGCTCAGAGTGAGGAAATGCTCAGGGTGTAGGGCTCAGAGTGAGGAAATGCTCAGGGTATAGGGCTCAGAGTGAGGAAATGCTCAGGGTGTAGGGCTCAGAGTGAGGAAATTCTCAGGGTGTAGGGCTAAGAGTGAGGAAATGCTCAGGGTATAGGGCTCAGAGTGAGGAAATGCTCAGGGTATAGGGCTCAGAGTGAGGAAATGCTCAGGGTATAGGGCTCAGAGTGAGGAAATGCTCAGGGTGTAGGGCTCAGAGTGAGGAAATGCTCAGGGTGTAGAGCTCAGGGTATAGGGCTCAGGGTGAGGAAATGCTCAGGGTGTAGGGCTCAGAGTGAGGAAATGCTCAGGGTGTAGGACTCAGAGTGAGGAAATGCTCAGGGTATAGGGCTCAGAGTGAGGAAATGCTCAGGGTGTAGGGCTCAGAGTGAGGAAATGCTCAGGGTGTAGGGCTCAGAGTGAGGAAATGCTCAGGGTGTAGGGCTCAGTGTATAGGGCTCAGTGAGGAAATGCTCAGGGTATAGGGCTCAGAGTGAGGAAATGCTCAGGGTGTAGGGCTCAGAGTGAGGAAATGCTCAGGGTATAGGGCTCAAAGTGAGGAAATGCTCAGGGTATAGGGCTCAGAGTGAGGAAATGCTCAGGGTGTAGGGCTCAGAGAGAGGAAATGCTCAGGGTATAGGGCTCAGAGTGAGGAAATGCTCAGGGTATAGGGCTCAGAGTGAGGAAATGCTCAGGGTATGGGGCTCAGAGTGAGGAAATGCTCAGGGTGTGGGGCTCAGAGTGAGGAAATGCTCAGGGTGTAGGGCTCAGTGAGGAAATGCTCAGGGTGTAGGGCTCAGAGTGAGGAAATGCTCAGGGTGTAGAGCTCAGAGTGAGGAAATGCTCAGGGTGTAGAGCTCAGAGTGAGGAAATGCTCAGGGTGTAGAGCTCAGAGTGAGGAAATGCTCAGGGTGTAGGGCTCAGAGTGAGGAAATGCTCGGTGTAGGGCTCAGAGTGAGGAAATGCTCAGGGTATAGGGCTCAGAGTGAGGAAATGCTCAGGGTGTAGGGCTCAGAGTGAGGAAATGCTCAGGGTGTAGGGCTCAGGGTGTAGGGCTCAGAGTGAGGAAATGCTCAGGGTGTAGGGCTCAGAGTGAGGAAATGCTCAGGGTGTAGGGCTCAGAGTGAGGAAATGCTCAGGGTATAGGGCTCAGAGTGAGGAAATGCTCAGGGTGTAGGGCTCAGAGTGAGGAAATGCTCAGTGTGTAGGGCTCAGGGTATAGGGCTCAGAGTGAGGAAATGCTCAGGGTATAGGGCTCAGAGTGAGGAAATACTCAGGGTATAGGGCTCAGAGTGAGGAAATGCTCAGGGTGTAGGGCTCAGAGTGAGGAAATGCTCAGGGTGTAGGGCTCAGAGTGAGGAAATGCTCAGGGTATAGGGCTCAGAGTGAGGAAATGCTCAGGGTATAGGGCTCAGAGTGAGGAAATGCTCAGGGTATAGGGCTCAGAGTGAGGAAATGCTCAGGGTATAGGGCTCAGAGTGAGGAAATGCTCAGGGTATAGGGCTCAGAGTGAGGAAATGCTCAGGGTGTGGGGCTCAGAGTGAGGAAATGCTCAGGGTGTAGGGCTCAGAGTGAGGAAATGCTCAGGGTGTAGAGCTCAGAGTGAGGAAATGCTCAGGGTGTAGGGCTCAGAGTGAGGAAATGCTCGGTGTAGGGCTCAGAGTGAGGAAATGCTCAGGGTGTAGGGCTCAGAGTGAGGAAATGCTCAGGGTGTAGGGCTCAGAGTGAGGAAATGCTCAGGGTGTAGGGCTCAGAGTGAGGAAATGCTCAGGGTATAGGGCTCAGAGTGAGGAAATGCTCAGGGTATAGGGCTCAGTGAGGAAATGCTCAGGGTGTAGGGCTCAGAGTGAGGAAATGCTCAGGGTGTAGGGCTCAGAGTGAGGAAATGCTCAGGGTGTAGGGCTCAGAGTGATGAAATGCTCAGGGTGTAGGGCTCAGGGTATAGGGCTCAGAGTGAGGAAATGCTCAGGGTGTAGGGCTCAGAGTGAGGAAATGCTCAGGGTGTAGGGCTCAGAGTGAGGAAATGCTCAGGGTATAGGGCTCAGAGTGAGGAAATGCTCAGGGTGTAGGGCTCAGAGTGAGGAAATTCTCAGGGTGTAGGGCTCAGAGTGAGGAAATGCTCAGGGTATAGGGCTCAGAGTGAGAAAATGCTCAGGGTATAGGGCTCAGAGTGAGGAAATGCTCAGGGTATAGGGCTCAGAGTGAGGAAATGCTCAGGGTGTAGGGCTCAGAGTGAGGAAATGCTCAGGGTGTAGAGCTCAGGGTATAGGGCTCAGGGTGAGGAAATGCTCAGGGTGTAGGGCTCAGAGTGAGGAAATGCTCAGGGTGTAGGGCTCAGAGTGAGGAAATGCTCGGTGTAGGGCTCAGAGTGAGGAAATGCTCAGGGTGTAGGGCTCAGAGTGAGGAAATGCTCAGGGTGTAGGGCTCAGAGTGAGGAAATGCTCAGGGTATTGGGCTCAGAGTGAGGAAATGCTCAGGGTGTAGGGCTCAGAGTGAGGAAATGCTCATGGTGTAGAGCTCAGAGTGAGGAAATGCTCAGGGTGTAGGGCTCAGGGTATAGGGCTCAGAGTGAGGAAATGCTCATGGTGTAGGGCTCAGGGTATAGGGCTCAGAGTGAGGAAATGCTCAGGGTGTAGGGCTCAGAGTGAGGAAATGCTCAGGGTGTAGGACTCAGAGTGAGGAAATGCTCAGGGTGTAGGGCTCAGAGTGAGGAAATGCTCAGAGTGAGGAAATGCTCAGGGTATAGGGCTCAGAGTGAGGAAATGCTCAGGGTGTAGGGCTCAGAGTGAGGAAATGCTCAGGGTGTAGGGCTCAGAGTGAGGAAATGCTCAGGGTATAGGACTCAGAGTGAGGAAATGCTCAGGGTATGGGGCTCAGAGTGAGTAAATGCTCAGGGTGTGGGGCTCAGAGTGAGCAAATGCTCAGGGTGTAGGGCTCAGTGAGGAAATGCTCAGGGTGTAGGGCTCAGAGTGAGGAAATGCTCAGGGTATAGGGCTCAGAGTGAGGAAATGCTCAGGGTATAGGGCTCAGAGTGAAGAAATTCTCAGGGTGTAGGGCTCAGAGTGAGGAAATGCTCAGGTTGTAGGGCTCAGAGTGAGGAAATGCTCAGGGTATGGGGCTCAGAGTGAGTAAATGCTCAGGGTGTGGGGCTCAGAGTGAGGAAATGCTCAGGGTGTAGGGCTCAGTGAGGAAATGCTCAGGGTGTAGGGCTCAGAGTGAGGAAATGCTCAGGGTGTGGGGCTCAGAGTGAGGAAATGCTCAGGGTGTAGGGCTCAGAGTGAGGAAATGCTCAGGGTGTAGAGCTCAGAGTGAGGAAATGCTCAGGGTGTAGGGCTCAGAGTGAGGAAATGCTCGGTGTAGGGCTCAGAGTGAGGAAATGCTCAGGGTGTAGGGCTCAGAGTGAGGAAATGCTCAGGGTGTAGGGCTCAGAGTGAGGAAATGCTCAGGGTGTAGGGCTCAGAGTGAGGAAATGCTCAGGGTATAGGGCTCAGAGTGAGGAAATGCTCAGGGTATAGGGCTCAGTGAGGAAATGCTCAGGGTGTAGGGCTCAGAGTGAGGAAATGCTCAGGGTGTAGGGCTCAGAGTGAGGAAATGCTCAGGGTGTAGGGCTCAGAGTGATGAAATGCTCAGGGTGTAGGGCTCAGGGTATAGGGCTCAGAGTGAGGAAATGCTCAGGGTGTAGGGCTCAGAGTGAGGAAGTGCTCAGGGTGTAGGGCTCAGAGTGAGGAAATGCTCAGGGTATAGGGCTCAGAGTGAGGAAATGCTCAGGGTGTAGGGCTCAGAGTGAGGAAATTCTCAGGGTGTAGGGCTCAGAGTGAGGAAATGCTCAGGGTATAGGGCTCAGAGTGAGGAAATGCTCAGGGTATAGGGCTCAGAGTGAGGAAATGCTCAGGGTATAGGGCTCAGAGTGAGGAAATGCTCAGGGTGTAGGGCTCAGAGTGAGGAAATGCTCAGGGTGTAGAGCTCAGGGTATAGGGCTCAGGGTGAGGAAATGCTCAGGGTGTAGGGCTCAGAGTGAGGAAATGCTCAGGGTGTAGGGCTCAGAGTGAGGAAATGCTCAGGGTGTAGAGCTCAGGGTATAGGGCTCAGGGTGAGGAAATGCTCAGGGTGTAGGGCTCAGAGTGAGGAAATGCTCAGGGTGTAGGGCTCAGAGTGAGGAAATGCTCAGGGTATAGGGCTCAGAGTGAGGAAATGCTCAGGGTGTAGGGCTCAGAGTGAGGAAATGCTCATGGTGTAGAGCTCAGAGTGAGGAAATGCTCAGGGTGTAGGGCTCAGGGTATAGGGCTCAGAGTGAGGAAATGCTCATGGTGTAGGGCTCAGGGTATAGGGCTCAGATTGAGGAAATGCTCAGGGTGTAGGGCTCAGAGTGAGGAAATGCTCAGGGTGTAGGGCTCAGAGTGAGGAAATGCTCAGGGTGTAGGACTCAGAGTGAGGAAATGCTCAGGGTGTAGGGCTCAGAGTGAGGAAATGCTCAGGGTATAGGACTCAGAGTGAGGAAATGCTCAGGGTGTAGGGCTCAGAGTGAGGAAATGCTCAGGGTATAGGGCTCAGAGTGAGGAAATGCTCAGGGTATGGGGCTCAGAGTGAGTAAATGCTCAGGGTGTGGGGCTCAGAGTGAGGAAATGCTCAGGGTGTAGGGCTCAGAGTGAGGAAATGCTCAGGGTATAGGGCTCAGGGTGAGGAAATGCTCAGGGTATAGGGCTCAGAGTGAAGAAATGCTCAGGGTGTAGGGCTCAGAGTGAGGAAATGCTCAGGGTTTAGGGCTCAGAGTGAGGAAATGCTCAGGGTATAGGGCTCAGAGTGAAGAAATGCTCAGGGTGTAGGGCTCAGAGTGAGGAAATGCTCAGGTTGTAGGGCTCAGAGTTAGGAAATGCTCAGGGTATGGGGCTCAGAGTGAGTAAATGCTCAGGGTGTGGGGCTCAGAGTGAGGAAATGCTCAGGGTGTAGGGCTCAGTGAGGAAATGCTCAGGGTGTAGGGCTCAGAGTGAGGAAATGCTCAGGGTGTGGGGCTCAGAGTGAGGAAATGCTCAGGGTGTAGGGCTCAGAGTGAGGAAATGCTCAGGGTGTGGGGCTCAGAGTGAGGAAATGCTCAGGGTGTAGGGCTCAGAGTGAGGAAATGCTCAGGGTGTAGAGCTCAGAGTGAGGAAATGCTCAGGGTGTAGGGCTCAGAGTGAGGAAATGCTCGGTGTAGGGCTCAGAGTGAGGAAATGCTCAGGGTGTAGGGCTCAGAGTGAGGAAATGCTCAGGGTGTAGGGCTCAGAGTGAGGAAATGCTCAGGGTGTAGGGCTCAGAGTGAGGAAATGCTCAGGGTATAGGGCTCAGAGTGAGGAAATGCTCAGGGTATAGGGCTCAGTGAGGAAATGCTCAGGGTGTAGGGCTCAGAGTGAGGAAATGCTCAGGGTGTAGGGCTCAGAGTGAGGAAATGCTCAGGGTGTAGGGCTCAGAGTGATGAAATGCTCAGGGTGTAGGGCTCAGGGTATAGGGCTCAGAGTGAGGAAATGCTCAGGGTGTAGGGCTCAGAGTGAGGAAGTGCTCAGGGTGTAGGGCTCAGAGTGAGGAAATGCTCAGGGTATAGGGCTCAGAGTGAGGAAATGCTCAGGGTGTAGGGCTCAGAGTGAGGAAATTCTCAGGGTGTAGGGCTCAGAGTGAGGAAATGCTCAGGGTATAGGGCTCAGAGTGAGGAAATGCTCAGGGTATAGGGCTCAGAGTGAGGAAATGCTCAGGGTATAGGGCTCAGAGTGAGGAAATGCTCAGGGTGTAGGGCTCAGAGTGAGGAAATGCTCAGGGTGTAGAGCTCAGGGTATAGGGGTCAGGGTGAGGAAATGCTCAGGGTGTAGGGCTCAGAGTGAGGAAATGCTCAGGGTGTAGGGCTCAGAGTGAGGAAATGCTCAGGGTGTAGGGCTCAGAGTGAGGAAATGCTCAGGGTATAGGGCTCAGAGTGAGGAAATGCTCAGGGTGTAGGGCTCAGAGTGAGGAAATGCTCATGGTGTAGAGCTCAGAGTGAGGAAATGCTCAGGGTGTAGGGCTCAGGGTATAGGGCTCAGAGTGAGGAAATGCTCATGGTGTAGGGCTCAGAGTGAGGAAATGCTCAGGGTATAGGGCTCAGAGTGAGGAAATGCTCAGGGTGTAGGGCTCAGAGTGAGGAAATGCTCATGGTGTAGAGCTCAGAGTGAGGAAATGCTCAGGGTGTAGGGCTCAGGGTATAGGGCTCAGAGTGAGGAAATGCTCATGGTGTAGGGCTCAGGGTATAGGGCTCAGAGTGAGGAAATGCTCAGGGTGTAGGGCTCAGAGTGAGGAAATGCTCAGGGTGTAGGGCTCAGAGTGAGGAAATGCTCAGGGTGTAGGACTCAGAGTGAGGAAATGCTCAGGGTGTAGGGCTCAGAGTGAGGAAATGCTCAGGGTATAGGGCTCAGAGTGAGGAAATGCTCAGGGTGTAGGGCTCAGAGTGAGGAAATGCTCAGGGTATGGGGCTCAGAGTGAGTAAATGCTCAGGGTGTGGGGCTCAGAGTGAGGAAATGCTCAGGGTGTAGGACTCAGAGTGAGGAAATGCTCAGGGTGTAGGGCTCAGAGTGAGGAAATGCTCAGGGTATGGGGCTCAGAGTGAGTAAATGCTCAGGGTGTGGGGCTCAGAGTGAGGAAATGCTCAGGGTGTAGGGCTCAGTGAGGAAATGCTCAGGGTGTAGGGCTCAGAGTGAGGAAATGCTCAGGGTGTAGGGCTCAGAGTGAGGAAATGCTCAGGGTTTAGGGCTCAGAGTGAGGAAATGCTCAGGGTATAGGGCTCAGAGTGAAGAAATGCTCAGGGTGTAGGGCTCAGAGTGAGGAAATGCTCAGGTTGTAGGGCTCAGAGTTAGGAAATGCTCAGGGTATGGGGCTCAGAGTGAGTAAATGCTCAGGGTGTGGGGCTCAGAGTGAGGAAATGCTCAGGGTGTAGGGCTCAGTGAGGAAATGCTCAGGGTGTAGGGCTCAGAGTGAGGAAATGCTCAGGGTATAGGGCTCAGAGTGAGGAAATGCTCAGGGTGTAGGGCTCAGAGTGAGGAAATGCTCGGTGTAGGGCTCAGAGTGAGGAAATGCTCAGGGTGTAGGGCTCAGAGTGAGGAAATGCTCAGGGTGTAGGGCTCAGAGTGAGGAAATGCTCAGGGTGTAGGGCTCAGAGTGAGGAAATGCTCAGGGTGTAGGGCTCAGAGTGAGGAAATGCTCAGGGTATAGGGCTCAGAGTGAGGAAATGCTCAGGGTATAGGGCTCAGAGTGAGGAAATGCTCAGGGTGTAGGGCTCAGAGTGAGGAAATGCTCAGGGTGTAGGGCTCAGAGTGAGGAAATGCTCAGGGAACTCATCTATATAAGATTATCCCCTTTAATTTTCTGTTGGCCTCTCTGTCGACTTTGACGCTGTTAAATACACGACATTCCCAGAATTTATACTGAACCTCTGGCTTTTCCATCCAGCTCTTCATTCATCAACGCTTAAAACAACTGCGTTGACTTTGAAATTGTTATTTTCTTGCATATATAAGAAGCAAAGCAACATGTGAGGTGTCCAGAGTGTCCAGAAATTGTTAATATACTAGTAGAGGGATATCCTGACGGGTTCTCAAAATGCAGAAAATCAATAAACAAATAAAGACGACCAGCGATAACACGAAGTTCCCTGAACTTAAAATGTCTCTTTTTTTTCCATCAAACTACAAAATGTTGCTGTATCATTATGTTCTGCTGCCTGCGAGCTAGGGGACACTACATCTTCACACTTTCCAAAAAGGCAAACATTTTTTTTGATAATCTCCACAAATCTGATCAACGAACACAGCATCCAACCTAGGAGACAAGTCACCAGATGGACGATCTGCCTTGATGTGATGCCCAGCCGGTTAATTGTAAGAAGATGCTACAAGTTAATCTCAGCCAGATTCCATTCTTGCACATTTGGTAACCTGGCAAAAAAAAAAAAAAACCTCACTAAATACTTCCACATAATTCTGGAGATAATTTATAAATCAATCTGAGGCCATAATATAAAGAGCTGGATGAACTAGCAGCACATTGCTGATATGGGTCACAATCTTTAGGCTAACTGAGGCTCTTTCCGAGGGGTGGGGGGGGGGGGGTCACAACGGTAACATTTTGTCCAGATGATGCCTTGGCCCCGCAGCCAATCCTGAGGTCAGCCGAGTGAATCTGATGGACAGAAAGGTCCTTGGTGTCCGCAGTGATTCAGTATCTGCAGCCAGACGGCGGGCGGCGTGTGACTCAGAGCGGCTCTAAACACGGTGTGGTTTCTCCTGAACACCACTCTGCGATGTGTCACACTCTGCCTCACAAAGAATGCTTCTCTGGCCTCGACCCATGGATAATCCACTTCATAAATGGCCCTAACATATACTGAACTGCTCAATTGGACTCTGGCACAGTTTGCTAACAAATTCCTTTTCCAGATATTGGTAATGATCTCCGGTTACAAGCGCTGGCACTGGATGCAGAGAGTATTTTTTTTTTTTTATTAAATGAATTACTTATCTGTGCAGGAACAGTTAAGAATTTCTGTAATCCTTGAACTGGTTAAAAAAAAATGTGCACATTGACTAATTTCTCCTAAATGTGACCATATGCCGGTACATTGAGCATTTCCAGATTACATGTGTCGTTATGAGCAAATATTAGTGAGTCACTAAACATTGTGATTACGGCCATAACCCCGAATATAAACCAAAAATTGTACCAGGCGCGAGGTGTTGGCTCTTTTTTTGTTGTATCTACACCTCCCCAATGAAAATAATTGAATTTCTATCAAGCTCTGAGGCAATGCAGGGTGAAGGGATCGAAGCGCTGGTGGAACATATGATATTATTATTATTTATTATTATAGCGCCATTTATTCCATGGCGCTTTACATGTGAAAAAGGGGTATAATACAAGAACAATTACAATAATCTTGAACACAATGTGACAGCGACTGGTACAGGAGGAGCGAGGACCCTGCCCGCGAGGGCTCACAATCTACGAATACGTTTTATCATCACAATCACAAGTTCCAAAAAAAGTTGAGACGCTGTGTAAAATGTAAAGAAGACCCCAGGACTGTGGCAAATCCTACTTTAGAAAAAATGGGCACGGTTCCTCTCCTAAAATGCCAGTAATTGTCTCCTCCCTTCCCAGTCATTTACAGACTGTTGTAAAGAAAAAGAGGGAAAATGTCCAACGTTCACCTTCTGATCTATGTTTCCTGTGAGTAAAATAAGACGATGAGAGTTGCAGATCATTGCATTCTTGCTTTCTTTACTTTTTACACAGCGACCTAACTTTTTTTTTTTTTTGCATTCGTGTTGCCATTATACAGGCACCAAAACCCTTTTTTATGTTGCCTATACACTTACAATTGTGGAATTCTTTGTTTTGTTTGAGGCACTATTCCTAAAAAGAAAAGGTAAGAACTCGTCCACTTCACTCCGTCAATATTCCTGCACCGAATCACAGGATAAAATACATAAATAACATATATATTCAATTGCTCATCTGAAAAGACTCTTCTCTCATGTAACCAGGAAACATTTACTGTAAAAAAATAATAATAATCTTGGTTACTGAAGAAGTAGAAGTAAAATGAGCGACTCAGCTGAAAAGAACACCGTCCTGATGTGTAAGACGGAGGATTAACCTTGGGATGGGAATGTTGACTTCATTCTGGGTGAAACATTTGCTGAGATTGATGGAAATCAAACACTGAACAGATTCCTTTTTTTTCAGATTTCTAAAGTAGATGATATTACTCTATTGTTATTTTATCACGTTTTCTCAGTTGTAATTCCGCCAGTAGATTCCCCCCCTGTACACCGCGTCCCGGCAGTCCATGGACAGAGGATCTTACTTTTCTCACTGGCTGGAAACTAGGGAGGGTCTGACTCGGCCTTTACACTACAGAACATCCCGGCCTTTCCTGTTGGGGTTTCGGTAGTTATAAGGTCCGCATCTTAGATTTCAGCACCTAATATAAATGTATGTCACGCCAAGCTGAGTATTACAAGCATGTGTGTAATATTGAGGTGGGAGTCACAGATCATCTGCGTGATAGCCAACAAGTCAGAAAAATGAGGTGAACCGAGAGTCTCCAGCATAGAGGCCAACTATTTCCAGGAAAAATGGCTTAAAGTTAAGTACACGTGACATGAAAAGGCCTAGTTCACGTTCTCTAATGTGAGATGACCCCTGGATACAGCACCATAAGGACATACTTGGAGAAAAGGGGGGCTTCCACACTCAGTACCGTACTATCTCCTTCACATTCCTTGGAGGACAGAAGACCGACCTGTAATGTTGAACGCTATTTATTAGCATCTTCTCTTCATCGATGACGGAGTATGGTCATTTTAAGCCCCATCTTCCTCTCCATGGGTCCCGCAGCAGCCAAGTGAATTACCTTGCTGGTACGGTTAACTCCAGTTACTTGTGTAAAGTCGGTGGGTACTTTGGAGTGATGTCCCATAAGTTTCCTTTGTTGCTTCTTATTTCTTTGTGTAATATGAACGCTGTTTTTTTCAGCCAGAAGAGACCAACGATTCCTCATCACCTACTCAGAGCAGTTAATCTGTTTCAGATGCTTCTGGTGAAAAACCAAGAGGAAGCATTTCACGCAGTCCTGTGATTCTTTTCCTAAATAAGTCTTCCTCAGGCGTTAGCCGTTCACCTCACCAGCCCAGGAGTCCGTCCGAAATTAGAAAATAGGAATTATCCTTTGGAAGGAAAAATTAGCCCTTTTTTCAATATTTTGGTTGAGTAAAGGCTGCGGTTCTATCTTATTGGATTAAGCATGAAATTCTGTGCTGGAGTTGCTCCAACTTCCAGAGTAAATATCCTATGATATAAATCTATGGATTAAGCTTAAATTAATATTAGATTTTTATTTTTTTAATATGGTAATGGTTTTATCAGCCAGGTTATATGCGTCTGCAGTAGTGAAATAAATTGTCAGGTCATTTGCAGTAAAGATTCAGTTTTAGAATTTTCTAAGTTTATTGCTACATTGATTTGTTTTCGTGAAACTTGTCTTTTAATAATACCTTAAGTATACAAGCTCGGAGAATCCAGCGACGGCCGTCAGAGCTATTAATGGCTGCTGGGTAGTGTTTTACGGCGGTCATCTTGGAGGATCCAGCGACGGCCGTCAGAGCTATTAATGGCTGCTGGGTAGTGTTTTACGGCGGTCATCTTGGAGGATCCAGCGACGGCCGTCAGAGCTATTAATGGCTGCTGGGTAGTGTTTTACGGCGGTCATCTCGGAGGATCCAGCGACGGCCGTCAGAGCTATTAATGGCTGCTGGGTAGTGTTTTACGGCGGTCATCTCGGAGGATCCAGCGATGGCCGTCAGAGCTATTAATGGCTGCTGGGTAGTGTTTTACGGCGGTCATCTCGGAGGATCCAGCGACGGCCGTCAGAGCTATTAATGGCTGCTGGGTAGTGTTTTACGGCGGTCATCTTGGAGGATCCAGCGACGGCCGTCAGAGCTATTAATGGCTGCTGGGTAGTGTTTTACGACGGTCATCTCGGAGGATCCAGCGACGGCCGTCAGAGCTATTAATGGCTGCTGGGTAGTGTTTTACGGCGGTCATCTCGGAGGATCCAGCGACGGCCGTCAGAGCTATTAATGGCTGCTGGGTAGTGTTTTACGACGGTCATCTCGGAGGATCCAGCGACGGCCGTCAGAGCTATTAATGGCTGCTGGGTAGTGTTTTACGGCGGTCATCTCGGAGGATCCAGCGACGGCCATCAGAGCTATTAATGGCTGCTGGGTAGTGTTTTACGGCGGTCATCTCGGAGGATCCAGCGACGGCCGTCAGAGCTATTAATGGCTGCTGGGTAGTGTTTTACGGCGGTCATCTCGGAGGATCCAGCGACGGCCGTTAGAGCTATTAATGGCTGCTGGGTAGTGTTTTACGGCGGTCATTTAAAGAACCTTTACTGGAGCGCCACCTGCTCTGGGTATCATGGCAGTGGCTGCAGACCCGAGGACCTGCTCGCCAATCTTTCAGCCCATTAGATACTGCTGCCAGTGGTGACCGTGGGGTCAGCCGTGACAGAAGACACCCCTTCTATCAGACTATTGCCCTAAAAGTAAGGGATAAAGGAAATAGGGAGATTCTCCGCAACCCTAAAAGTGGCAATTTTCACATTGTGTCATGCCCACAACAGTGCATTTTGGCCCATAGTTATAATGGGGTCACATCAGCACGGCCTCAGCACATGGCCGGGCTTATTCTCTTGCTGGATATACTTTTACATTTAAATATTAATTACGTCTGAATGTTTGTATCATGACATCAGTGCGGTCTGTGCGCCCCCCGCTGACCCGCACACATCAATCAAGCAACAATTTGATGCAGTTGTAGCAATATCGGCCTGAAGAGAAGACACGGGGGGCCGGTGTTTATCTTATATTAAATACTTGCGCTAGGAATGTTCAGTAGCGAGTCAGGACGCCGCGGCGCTCCAAGCCAAACACATATGGAACTGGCAGAGACTTTTGATAATGAGTCAATACAAACGTTTGAACTTTTCATTCCCTGCAAAATATATTTTATGTCCAAGCTTTTTTTTTTTTTTTTTTTTTTTTAATGATTCCTTTCCACCATTATTTTTCTCCATCCCGTCGATAATGTTCTTTTGTCTCCGTAAATTTTTTTTATTCTCTTTTAGATAATAATCTTCACCTATTTCTAGTATTCTGCTATATTTCTTGCTTAGCTATATTGTTGCAGTCAGTTTGTTGTGAAGGTGGCAGCTGGACTCATGAATTATGCTGAAGGCTATAAGTGGCCATTGAGTCCAACCCCAAAAGTCATTTAATACCTTTTTATCCCTTAGAAAGTATCCACCATCAGTAACTACTCCGGTAGTTCGTTCATGCTTTTCCTGTCCGATTTTACTCAGCGTTTCCTCTCTATTCTTCCATCATCCTTGTTTGTTTTTTTTTTAATGGTTTTCCATCATTTTTCTCACTTGCAAGACGTAACGTACGATTGAAGCAAAGAAACCTGGTTTTGTCATATTTTATGGGTTCTGTTTTGGCTGTCTGTTCTAGCAGCTCTGGATACACATGCCACTCAGTGTTTCCTGGCCATTTCAGAAGGCTCAGTGGTTGTCTGCTCCGGAATTCCACCCCGTAATCATTACTGCGGTATGCTTATTTGGCTGGCACTGAGTATACAATAGTCTTCTGGGGCCTCTCCTAAATTCCTGCTTTACCTCTTCAGCGCTGGAATGGATCAGCAGAGGGCATTCATCCTCCAGTTCAGAATATAAAACTCTTTAAGATCATCCAATAATTTAGGATCTATAATAATGCTGTTACTGGTATTTAACCATTTCTCACTTGTTTCAGGTCCTCCAGGGAGCACAACTCATCGCTGTTGCCTCTGCCGACCCCACGTCTGGCAGTGTCAATGGCTCCCCCATTCAGGGCAATGATATCCAGGTCCAGTATGTCCAACTTGCACCAGTTAGTGAGGCCTCGACAACAGATCAGGTATGTAACTGTTCATAATATCTGCTTCATACAAAGGGTTAATGTGTCTCTGAAGCAGTATATGGTATAACCGGCATTTACTGCCGCCTCACCCTCCACGATTACAGTGGGGTCTGTTTACACCGGACACACTTTTAAACACATGTAATTTTGGAAACATTGTAACAGAGAAAGTACAAATCTTCTGCGCCTCTGCTGACCCCTCCGCATGGTAAGTTACACAGGGGGTGAGCTAGGCATTGGAGGGTAATAAAAGCCCTTGAGAGAAATCACATGGCTTAAACATTATGATTCATATATGAAACATAGATATAATGAGGGGGGTCCTGAGTAATAGATGGGGAGAGCTCACTGCATAGAACTCTCTCTCAGAAGGGTCCCAGGGATTTTGCCCAAAACTAAGACAACTCTCTGGGTTACGACTCCAGTTACCCGGGTACCACGTTAGCCACCTTTACTACACTTGTGAGGCTGATGAGCCATGAAAAGAGGACACAGAGTAATTCCTCCCCTCAGCAATTTCTATTACAGCATCTAAACTCCATTTATCTAGTACTGTATCACACAGAAAATCCATTTACTATAGGTGAAAATCCATGTACTATAGGCGAAAATCCATTTACTATAGGCGAAAATCCATTTACTATAGGTGAAAATCCATTTACTATAGGTGAAAATCCATTTACTATAGGTGAAAATCCATGTACTATAGGTGAAAATCCATTTACTATAGGTGAAAATCCATTTACTATAGGCGAAAATCCATTTACTATAGGTGAAAATCCATGTACTATAGGTGAAAATCCATTTACTATAGGTGAAAATCCATTTACTATAGGTGAAAATCCATTTACTATAGGTGCTGACCTGGTGATCAGCTGATTAATGCAAGTCCATCTAATGACCCCCCCCTAACCTCCAGATCCCCTATATACATGAGATGACTTCTTTAAAGGATAAATACCAAAAGTGCTATATTAATAGATTTTTAAAGAGCACGAACATGCAGAAATGTATTATTCATGTCCTAATACTTGGGAGTGCAATTATTGCCTGAAATGAGCTCCTCTCTGTAATTGTTCCTATGGGTCGGTAACAAACAAGAGCTGCGATAATGAGATCTGATTTTCTTAGCTATGACCGTATATAACTTTTGCTTTTGGGTTGGTCTTGTTTCTCTAACCTCCACCGCAATCCTTTCTTCCTACCTTTCGCTTCTGCCTTCAGAGAGCAATCATTTTAGTATTCTTTGTAGACCATACAAGTGTTGTCTTAAAGCTGCCATTTGTAAATGTCACTGTTTTTGGGATACATAGCCTATGAGAATGGTATTTTGGGGAGGGATACTAGAGAGTGGGGGGTGAATATAAAACAGTTTCACTATTCTTTTTTTTTTTTTTACATCTATCTAGTGGTATGAATTCTAAAATGTTACATTGTTCTCTTAATTATTTATCCATTGTACATTGACATGCAAAGTTTGGTCCATGTCGGCTTTCTTTTCATTGTATCGGAGTGGAGCACAGTCTAGTATATAGTGCGCTGTCCTATATACAGAGGGAGGTATACAGTAAAAGACCGTATCCCGCATAGCATGGGTTGTGGTTACATTTACATACACAGTGGCAGAGATAAACGTCTGGAAATACCCCAATGTACACTTACACCGTAATAAAAAAAAATTGGAAAAAAATTAAACTTTTTAGAGTCCGTTAGATATTTTGCCTGATGATGCTGACGATGAGCTTCCCCCACCCTCTAACCTTACAACAATGGAGAATGATATTGTGCTACTCATTATTATTGTATTCTGCACCTGGAATTAATAGAAGACTAGGGAGGTTCAGAAATAGAAATTACGCTGGTGATAACTGACAAGTGATGAGAAGGATCAATCAGAAGAATAAGAGGAAGCCAGTGATATTGGGCCCATAATCCTATCAGATGCTCATTTATCTGATCAGAATATTCTGATCACATAGTTAAACCTCCTCCTCTGGGGTCTGACATTTTAATGAATAGGAATTAGATGGAATTTGTAACAAAAAAAAAATCTGGAATGTAGAAGTTTAATTCCTGAGGACTGGAGCATATATTCATCTCCCGCGGCTCAGATATAGAATAACCGCCCCAAACCTGCCGCTCAGTGGGGTCACTAATAAAGGTTTGATCAATGCCAGCAATGACTTTGATGATGCCAAGACCCGGACTCTGCCGCTTCTGTATTTAATTTTAAACACCTTCTATTCCCTAAAAAAAATAAATTCAAGTAAAAGCAAAGATCCTCCAAGAATCTGCAGGGACTCCCAGCACTGGTCCTGACCCGGCCAGCCGCGGTGCTTTTCCCTTATTATATTGTCAGTCTAGTCAAGGGAGTACAGTGCCGTTACTAAAGGTAAAAAGAGTACATCGCTGTGTCCAGGAAGATTCACCAGGATCCTGTGCGGTCCCAGCCAGAAACGCCTAAGGAAGTGCTCAGGTGTCGCTGACCTGACAGACCACCATCACAACCTCTCCGAATAATGAATGCTTTATTTAATTCAATGCACAACGACTGCTATAATGATTAATCCCCAGTCGAGTCTCTTTCTGCCTGAGAGTAAATAACTGTTGATATTGTTCTGTACTCGCTATATCAACATGTCTGGGATGATTATTTGGTCTACGATAAATACAAATTTTTTATGTTATTGTTTTATTCCTACATTAGTTGATGATGATCTTATCTACAGTTTATAACATCTATACCGCCAGAGGAACAGAAAGTCCCCCCCGTACTCGGCCCAGTGGGTGGGCTGCATCTCGAGCAGATCCAGGCTGCCACCTAACAACATTCGTACATTTGCTCCCTAGTCATTATAGGAACGAGGCGCGGCCGTATTTCCCCATTACATTTGGTTGAGACCCTGTGTATTCACTGCCGTCTGATTACATTTGTGGATATTTTTTTCAGGCGGTGGAGCCTCTGCAATCTGCACTACAGCCGGAAATGCACATCGAACATGAATCCATTCAGATCCAGTGACTGGACGGCGGGCACAACAAGAACATTCTGCCCATGTGTGACCTGCCACCACCCGGTCATCGGACAGGACCAGACTGCAGTATACAGGACGAGATGAGACGCAGAACTCTTGTCAATCATTTATCTTCTAATGATGCAATTTTGTTATTTTGCTTCATGGTTTCTCTCGTGGCCAGTTCTTTTCTGTTACATGGCCGTTCACACTGTAAATCCACCACCAGCCGCACTCTCCTCTCCTGAACAACCATGAAGATGTCACCTACTCACTACTCAACTCTTGGTCATGAACCATTCAGGAGAGCAAAGACCAAAATAATAAAATATATATACATCTGGATGGAAAAAAAAAGTTGCCCCAAAGGTGTCCACATGCTATGATTACCTGCAATGTGATTATGGCGGCCGGGGGACCCTACAGCGCACCACAACTAGGGGGACCTGGGCTCTCTCTCTCCCAGGCACTTGTACTCCTTTGGTTTTTAGATGAGTGATTGCCAGATCTCTGATCAAATGTCAATGTTCCTGCCATAAGATTCCCCTGTGGTTTGCAGTGTTCTTCTCACCCAAAATCTGGAGGGTCATCAATTTGTGGAAGTGAGAGGACCATTAAACCTACACTACCAGCTGCTCTTCATAGATCCATAGGTAAATGTGAAGCGTGATTCCCAGCCGAGCGGTCACTTCGTCTGTAATCAATACTGACATCTTGGACTTCACCGTTACATATATATACTGCCATGGATAAGTGTTGTGGTACTTTAGCATAAAAGAGCTTATATTTTAGATTTATTGGTTCTTTCAAAGTCTCCACAAATCTCAAGAACATCAGAGGCTGTTAAATATCTACTGAGATGTTCTCCGATCAAGACAGGATGACCCCCCAAAGCGTTTTCAGCTGTGCCGGAGGCTGATGACATGTTACTGGTAGGGGTTTACCTAATAATAATTAGGAGGAATGACATATTTAGAGTTATGATTTCTGTAACCCTGGAATAAAATGGGCTGTATAAGATTGGGAAAAAAAAACAAGCATGGCTGCTTAATTCCAAAGACGGCATTTTGGTGTTAAACAAGTGCTCTCACAAAACTTTCTATTGCCTAATCCTATGTAAATGTATATGTAGTCTGGTGTGAGTGCGGCAGATTTACCCACCGATCGCCATCGGTTATACTCCTCCGAGTCATGAGATTGCTATTCCGGCTCGCCGGATCACACCGAGGCGGAAGTCATTTTTATAATGTAAGCCTATGGGGCCTCGTTCTCAGCCTCGTTCTCACGCCCCATAGACTTATATTGTCACATATAGAGCCCAGTGTGAGCCAGCGAGTCGGAGTAATGTCACCCCTGAAGAGGACAGGAGCGGAGCTGGAAACCGGAGAAGATGGCAATCGGGGGAGTAAATTACCCCAGTTACAGAAGATTAGGCAGTAGGTTTTGTGGCAGCATTTCTTTAATAAATAAGGTTGAGATGTAATACCAGACACAACCCACAGACAAGAGGAGCGCCGTTTCCACTAGAACGTAGCCATGTTTTTTAGTCTCATCCAACACCTTTCACAAACTGATAATACAATTAATTATACTTTGAGTTGAAAAGGTTAAAAAAATGTTAGCATGAGAGATGAGTTTATTTTTTGATTTGGTTTTTGTTTTTTTTTAGAATTTGCGTCCATAATCATTTCCATAGCATCTGATGGCACATGTATAACAGACTAATGATCGATATACTCTGTCCGGCTGAGGTGCTGGTGACAATGATGATCAATGAACATGAGTGTTACGTACACAGATGTAAGCCTAACGCGCAGAACTGGTGTGAACTGCGCCTACAGCCAGTGTCATTAATGTATCCCTACAGCAAGCCGATAATGTACCCCAAGGAGCATCTGCAGCCTGAACCCAAGTCACTGATGCTCTGTATTATGTGAAACGTCTTATTTTACAGGTGACTTTGCCAAGGTCAAGAACAGGAAACAGCGGCCTCCATGTTAGGATACAAACCATTTGTATCTCACTTCTGTGGTCACATTATCAATAATGTTTGGACATCAGGAGCCTTAATAAATATGTATTTATGAGCAATGTGTGTGAGCGACGTGATGAGTGTGAGCGACGTGATGAGTGTGAGCGACGTGATGAGTGTGAGCGACGTGATGAGTGTGAGCGGCGTGATGAGTGTGAGCGACGTGATGAGTGTGAGCGACGTGATGTGTGTGGGCGACTTGATGTGTGTGGGCGACGTGAGGTGTGTGGGCGACGTGAGGTGTGTGAGCGACGTGAGGTGTGTGAGCGACGTGATGAGTGTGAGCGACGTGATGAGTGTGAGCGACGTGATGAGTGTGAGCGGCGTGATGAGTGTGAGCGACGTGATGAGTGTGAGCGACGTGATGAGTGTGAGCGACGTGATGAGTGTGAGCGACGTGATGAGTGTGAGCGGCGTGATGAGTGTGAGCGACGTGATGAGTGTGAGCGACGTGATGTGTGTGGGCGACTTGATGTGTGTGGGCGACGTGAGGTGTGTGGGCGACGTGAGGTGTGTGAGCGACGTGAGGTGTGTGAGCGACGTGATGTGTGAGCGACGTGATGTGTGTGAGCGACGTGATGTGTGTGAGCGACGTGATGAGTGTGAGCGACGTGATGAGTGTGAGCGACGTGAGGTGTGTGAGCGACGTGAGGTGTGTGAGCGACGTGATGTGTGGGAGCGACGTGAGGTGTGGGAGCGACGTGAGGTGTGGGAGCGACGTGAGGTGTGGGAGCGACGTGAGGTGTGGGAGCGACGTGAGGTGTGGGAGCGACGTGATGTGTGGGAGCGACGTGATGTGTGTGAGCGACTTGATGTGTGTGAGCGACTTGATGTGTGTGAGCGACGTGATGTGTGTGAGCCGGCAGCACGGTCACGAGGAGCTCACCCGCAGGGGCTGTGTTTATTTCCAGGCAGGCTCTGTGGTTGACATATGATGAAGCCAGCAGGCACTTGGTAATGTTATCATGTTAGTACAACCACAGGCGCCTTATTGTAAGGACTGAAGACTGCACATGGAGCTGTTCACACATGGTGACGAGGGCAGTAGCTTGGGGGCCCCAGGTCTGCTTAATAGACACAACATTAATGGAGGTTAAATATTTAGTAAGAATATGTAAGGCGTTGATCACAAACACCACGGTGCAGCCTAAATCCATAAGGAGCTGGGAACAATCTGCTGCCCCTTCCGTCCCAGCATGGTGACCACGTCTGACTGTTTCTATCTTACATAAGGAGAGTAATCATTATTGCAGATTGCTCTCCTGACACAATTCTGTCTATCGCAGCCCTGCACATGATCGGATGGCGACAGTCGGCAAGTACAGCGTGGATCATCATGTCCGGTTTGACGCTCGGTGTCTTGGTTTACAGGACAAGATGATGCTCGTAACCACTCTGTGCAGGGAACGGATCCTTCAACTTAACATTTTCAAGTTGGCAACAATGTTTTACAGTTCTGTAATTGTCGCTGAACTTCTCAATAGCAATCATATCCCAACCACCAAATAGAGGAAGCGTATAAATATACCCAATCATATATTTTCGGCTGCGCTGTGTCAGAAGAACATTGCTCTTGTTGTCAGGACTGAAACGCCTTAGTAATGTGAGACGTCTCAGTGGAATGAACAGGATAGATCTTACTGGTAGTGTAGAGCATTTTTTTGGTCCAAGGGCCACACCACATTGTCATACTGAACTAATCCCAAGGGCCATAAAAAAATGTAAAAGGGGTACTAATATGAATACCTCAACAGAACCAACGTAAGTACATTAATGCCTCCTCAGAAGCATGTTGAAGGATTTGGAGAGTTTCTGCTCCAGTGTGAACACACACAAACGTACACTGAGGTTTTTGGAGCAGAAACTCAATCAAATCCTCCTCATAATCTCAAAACTAAGTTTTGAATACTTTTCAGTTTTAACATGAAGCAAGTTATGGATTGTTGCTACATGTATACACTCCCTGACAGAAGTTCTGTCGCTTATCCATGTTATGTAAATAAAAGCTTATAACCTGATGTTAAATTCATCCATTGGTTTTATAAATTACTCTTTTGAAAGCTGAAACCCTCCCAAATTTGGTTTAGGTTAAGAAAATAAATTGGCATCAATGCTGAAATATTGATCATTTAATGAACACAGAATGGTCAGATTTTGGCAAGACAAAAGTTTTGTCGCCCACAGAAAGTAATGTGATATTCAAACAAATAATTATCTTAAAATACAAATATATGTTGCATAACTTTGGTGAATGGAGTTGTGCTGTTATTAGAGTCATATTTAATATTTTGTGTGACTTCCATGAAGGACGGCATCCATGCGGTTCAACAATGATTCATACAGTTTATTAATGAAGTCATCAGGAATAGCAGAGAATGCCGTCTTACATGCCTCCCAGAGGTCATCTAGATTCTTTGGTTTTGTCTTCCAAGCTTCCTCTTTCATCCTACCCCAAACACGCTCAATGATGTTCATGTCTGGTGACGGGGCTGGCCAGTCCTTGAGCACCTATAGGGAGAGAGAAGCAAGAAAGTCTACAAGGTAGATGAACTTCCCAGTACAAGCTGATGGGTGACCACCAGTAGATGACGTGATGTTCACCCCCAGAATCGGGTTATTTCTGACTCATGGGCAGCTTTATTTCCTACGTTGCTCTCTGATTTCTCTTCCATAATGGTTTACAACTGTTGAGTCTTAATGAATTTATGCTATCTGTGTGCTCATTGTGTCCTCCACAATAAATCATTTGATTTTCTGAATGAGACTGAAAGAATTAAGCAACAACATTCCTAAAACACATTTTACGTCAGAAGTGATTTTGCAAGTGCTGGGAACGCTGCTTTCATGAGCGAGGAATGTTCCCCGGCATCTACACTCCACAAAGAGCAAGTCCCTAAATGAGAAGGGATCCAGACAGATGTGTTCTCCATTCTCAGCCAAATATTATCACCATCTATCTCCCCTTTACTGGAATATTGCAAAAATGTAACTATAGTGGATGCAGAGGCTGCAATTGCCCAGGAGAACACAAAATGTTTCTTTGGCCCCATATAAGACGGACCAATTCTATTCATCATGACCCATGATAGTTGGAGATTTGCATTGGGGCTCATGAGCTTCACTATACCACACTGGAAAATACAATGGTCAGAACAAATGGTACAAATACAGAAATCCAAATCACAAAGAAGCAGAGCAGAGGGATTAGACGGAAGAAATCATGTGCTGGAAAGTAGATCCCCGATTGGTGGGGTACGCAAACAATGAATGATGATCAGGTGTTTAGAACATCTAGGACAAAATGTTTCTTACAGATGGAGCGGGACAGTTACACTTCCTAGTGTCCGCTACATTTATACCTGTTTGACACAAGATGTATGGCTAGTGAATCTCCTCTAGGTGCCAGTGTGCACGCTATGGTTAATAAGTAGCATTATAGTTCTGTTAATTGTTCTTGATAACACATGTAACAATACACATTGTATCCAGTTATACTCAAGTGTTTATACCTCTGTGACAGTGAGACTCCTGAAGCCACAAGACATTTCCATCATTCGGATCTATCATTTACCTAACAACAAAGGGACAGAATCGGGACTGGCAAACTGGTGGAACCAGGACTTGAGATGGACTAACAGCCTGACAAAACCACCTGCCACTTTAATATGTCCCCACCGCTCTTCAGCTTTTAGGCAGTGAACTCCATACTACAGAACGGCAATGGATTAAATTGTATTTGATTCAGTGATTACAGAGAAACATATTAGAATCAGTAGGAGCCAAAAGCCCTTCACTTCTAGGAAAGCAACACCCAGCAAGGTTTTCCTGACGCGAGTACTGTGGCCTTGCTAGATGTTGCTTCTGGCTCCTACTGATTCTAATGTTTTATGTACTTATGTGTTGAACCAAATACAATTTAATCCAACGCCCTGTATTATAATGCATGGCTGAGGAGTGGTTGGGAATATTCTGTACAGTACAATGCAGAGGTTGAAACGCACATCGGGAATCACCAATAATGAGGGAATAAAGGAGGAAGAGAGAAGGCAGAAGTGCTAACCTGATGGTGTCACGCTGGGCGCAGAACAACCCTGGGAGCAGAACAACCCTGGGCGCAGAACAACGCTGGGAGCAGAACAACCCTGGGAGCTGAAGAACCCTGGGAGCAGAACAACCCTGGGAGCAGAACAACCCTGGGAGCTGAAGAACCCTGGGAGCAGAACAACCCTGGGAGCAGAACAACCCTGGGAGCAGAGCAACCCTGGGAGCAGAACAACCCTGGGCGCAGAACAACCCTGGGAGCAGAACAACCCTGGGAGCAGAACAACCCTGGGCGCAGAACAACCCTGGGAGCAGAACAACCCTGGGAGCAGAACAACCCTGGGCGCAGAGCAACCCTGGGAGCAGAACAACCCTGGGCGCAGAACAACCCTGGGAGCAGAACAACCCTGGGAGCAGAACAGCCCTGGGAGCTGAACAGCCCTGGGAGCAGAACAACCCTGGGAGCTTTATATAACGGTGTGTGATGCAGACTAAGGACCCACCAGAATCCAGACAGCCATCCGATGGGGTCTCGGAAAAAGTGCGAGTGCAACAGTGACCCCCCAACTACATGGTGCCTCCTCCCAATACTGTAAAAAGTCACATACAGAGGAATCAGGCAGAAAAGGTTCCTTAATTAAGAATAGTGAGACACGTTTCAGAGTCTTGACTGATTCCTACATCAGGCATAGCTTACAGAACAAAGAGGCAAGTTTATATAGATCCAAAAACTACAGGAGGAGAAATTAGAGGTAGACACAAAAACAGGCATCTAAAAATAAACTAAAATACTTATCTAGAAAAGTACGATGTCTACAATCACAATTCTATTATATAGAGAGAGGAGCGGTGGGGGGTAGACATATAAAGGCGGTTCTTGGTTATGACAGTCCTTATATGTTACTAGATCTATACTTAGTAGCTCATATTAGGCCTGATGCTGTAACCCCTCCAAATACCAGTATTGGCTCACCATGTTGGCTAATCCAATGGCAGTACCGTCCCTATAAATCTATCTGTGGGTTATATCCACCAGACCCGATTCCCTCGTAGAACGCAGCATTACTGTCCATCCAGAACTCAGAACAGATGAATGTTTTTATGCTTTTTTATGAATACAGAATATTACACAGAAGAAATTTTATGCCTTTTGTCTTAAGCCAAATGTTTTTTATTAGCACTGACGACGATCAATGCTATTATACAATTATTATGCTGGGACATTGAGTAACGACTGTTTTATAGAAGTTTCTATTGTGCACGATATTCAGGGTTTATCAAGCGTACAGCCTGAGGAGCCCTAGTGAATGTTTTGACGACTCTCTGTCGGGACAATGAGCTCACACCCTGGACCTGTGAAGGTTGTTGACTTTACGGATATTTAACCTGGAGTTAATAAAATGTAGTTTAGTGAAATCGGACTAGCTTAAGGTCCTGCCGAACGTGTATAAAGCTTCACATCGGGGAGACAGAAGCCAGGAAAAACCCACAGGAGGTGGTGAGAACGTGGCTTCAATTTAAGAAAAGTGATACGAGCAGAAGTTTTCCAGACATTAGTAAAAATGTCTCAGTCAGCTGATTCCTTGTGTTTGGAAATAAAATCTCACATGACGTGCCGGGGACAGAATGACAAGCTAGTAGCTCCACAAATATATGGTTATATATCAAGAAGGGGGGACGCCATCTTGTTCAGCAATTATCACGAGAACGGCGCTTAACGTTGCGATGAAACCTTTCATCAGGATTAAACTGTACCGCTGCTTGTGTGTATCGGGATGGCGAATAATATGGCACTTCTGTGAGTTGATAAAGCTTAGCGCACTAGGTCACTCAGGCCAGATAGCGGTGTACATCCGTGGTATACGCCCAGAGTGTTTCCTGACAGATACACCCAACAGATGCCGCTCATGGGCTCAACCCTATCTCTATACTGAAAACACGGTTTCCAGTCTTGATTCCAGTGGTGTCAATAGCACATTCTTTTGGCTGCCAAACATGGGTCTATGGATGTGTTCAGCATTTACGCTTGACTGATTTCTCGCCTCGTACGATGGGCATTGCATGGCGCTTCCAGTTTATGATGAGAGATGGAGTGGCGATGACCGGAAGTGATGTGGCTAAGGGTCATTCTCTGATCTGCACTGACCATGTTTGCCTATGCCGGACTCCGCGCTGAAAACTGGTCATTGTCAGGGTGCCTGTTCTGTATTCTGATACCCCGAAAATAACCTCTATTGTGTTCTGCAGGCGGCTGAAATGTATGTGGGAAGTTATGAGACATGTCTACCCAGAATGAGATTTATACCGTATACCAACATACAGAAAAGACCAATCATCCTTAACCTACAAGTCTTGGATGAACCCTACAAAAAAAAAGACATTGCCAACTTCCATTACTAACTCAAAGAAGACTGGATGCCGAGTTGGCACCTGATGTCGATCATTTCTGAATAAGAAGAAAATAGTTTGTCATCTCTTATGTAAGGAGTGACAGATCTTAAAGCGGTTCTGTATCCAAATTTCACAATACCATCTATTAGTAAGTAGATCTCATAGACCTGATGGGGCTGGCATATTTACTTTGAAAATTCATGTCAGAATGGCTGTATAATCCTGATTAGAAGATGAGCATTTTATGAGTCTGACTATGTCATATAATAGTTCATGAGTCTAATGTATTCACTCTCTGACCACCGAGCCTGCGTATTTGCTATAGATTTTAGCTGCGTATTTTACTCAATTGAAGTCAATGGGTCAAAAACGCGGCAGAAACAATCAAAGAATTGACTGCGGGTGACAGGCGTCGGCTGATGAGAAGCTACTACTCCCATCAGCCTATGGCTGCTGCCACTGACAATAGCGACAGCAGGTGCTGCTGATGGGAGCTGTCATCAGCTGGTGTCTGTGCTCGCAGTGAAAAAAAAATAAAAGTTAAAATAAATTAATGTAAAATAAAAACACCTTATACTCACCTATCCGCCGTAATCCTGATGTCCTACGGCAATCTGATCACCCAGCAGCATTCTATACACTGACAGGAGCACGATCGCTCCCGGCAGTGTAAAGCACTGAGCTGCCGGGAGAGAGGTCACATGGAGTTCATCAGCTGATGAGCAGCTCCGGTGACCTCTCACTTATGGCACCGGTGCTACGTGAGAATTTTCTCACACAGCATCGGTGCAGTAAATGAAGTCACCGGAGCTCATCAGCTGATAATCAGCTGATGAACTCATGTGACCTCACTCCCGGCAGCTCTGCGCTATACACTGACAGGAGTGGTTACACTCCTGTCAGTGTATAGAGTGCTGTCTTCTAGAGCAGTCACATCAGTGATTGCTGGTGTGACTGCACTAGAAGTGACCCAGATCTTCGTGGGACACTCTGGATTATGTCATTACATCGGACAGGTGAGGGATATGGTTGTTTTTTATTTATTTTTACAGGGGACAATGGCTTCAGCGGATTAGGCGTTAGGTGAGTATTTTTGTTGTTTATTATTTTCAGGTTTTTTTTACAGGGGACAATGGCTTCAACGGATTAGGCATTAGGTGAGTATACAGTGTTTTTTTTATTTGTAAATAAATGATCAAAACTGTGTGGACCTTTATTTCAAATAAAGTTTTTTCAGACCGTGTGTTTATTTCAAAACCTTGACTATGAGGTTAGTAATGGGGGCGTCTTATTGACGCTGCCAATGTCAGCTGCCAATACAAGGCTGACATGAACCACAACCCTATTACCCTACTTGCCACCGCACCAGGGCAAGTGGGAAGAGCGAGGCTAAGTGCCTGAATTGGCACATCTTATGGATGCGCCATTTCTGGGGCCGCTGAGGGCTGATATTATTAGCCTCAGAGGAGGCCAGGATCCATGACCCCTTCCCTGGCTATTAATATCAGCTCACAGCTGTCTGTTTAGCCTTTGCTGGTTAGATTTTATAGGGGGACCATACGTCAATTTTTTTTCTGGAGTCCCTCTGTAATCTAGCCAGTAAACTCTAAGCAAACAGCTATGAGAACATCTTTGGCTAATGGCCCCTTCCCTGGCTGGTAATATCAGCCCCCCAGCGGTTGGCTTTCCCTAAGCTGGTTATGAAAATGACATGGGAGCCCACGCCATTTTTTTTATTTAATTCTTCATTTTCTTTAATTTATAAGAAATCCCACGCCCACTGTACTTGTTTTTCATGCTGGGTAAACTCACCCGCAGCACATCAATTTCTGTAGCGGAGACACTAGTCTTCGCTGCACATCTTGACCGATTGAAATTTCATTAAATGAGCTGGATCTGCGTGTACTGATAAAACAAGTGCGACATTTGAATGCTACGTTTTGAATGCAGCGAAAATACGCTGTGTCGAAAGCGCTGCTGTTTGCTGATCGTGGGGATGTAGCGGCTAACCAAACAGCTGTGAGCTGTTATTAATAGCCAGGGAACATGTTGGCCTAATGGCTCCTCCCTAGGCTAAAAATAGCAGCCCTTAGATGCCCCAGAAATGACACTTCATATTTGAATGGGATTAGAGCTAATGGGATTAGGGTTTATGGGATTAGGTGTCGCTGACACCAAGCCCTTTGTTTAGTGATGAAGAGGTGTCAACCAGACAACTTCATTACTAATCCTGTAAGTAAAGAGTTAAATAGAGAATAAAACACTTTATTTGAAATACAACAGACATATTCTTTAATCATTTAAATTAACCAATATACTCACCCCAGGTAATCACCGGATGGTAATCCTAGGGTTAAAGCGATGTCCCACTTTCATTTTTTTAAATTATCTTTATTTAGCTCCTAAAAGCATTCATTGCTATAGAAAAACGCATAAAAAAAGGCATGCAAAAATGCACAAAAATCGAGGCAAAAAACACACGTTTTTTTCAGCAGAATTTTTGCTGCCAAGAGGTGCAGAAACCTTGCAGAAATTTCTGCAATCAAATACTGAACGTGCACACAGACTAAGATGGTTTACTCAAGCTAGTCTTTTTTAAGGAGAATTAGTACTTTCCCCACCAACCACCACAAGGAACATAAAGTAACTATATACGGAGAACGCCTTCAATGTTCATCTAAGAATAAGAAAATAAAGAACAGAGAAACTTGATGGAAGCCAGACGAAATTCAACACTGGATCCATGGGACGGGTCTCCAAGACGGATGCAATGTGTTATCTTCTGTTCATCATGAGTCTTTATACTTAATGATGTCCTTTCATGTTACTGACGCTTTATGCCATCGATATGACGGACTAAATTCTTTTAATCACGGAATTAAGGGAGGGGTAGATCCCGTTTTTTTTTTTAGCTTCTTGACATTTTGTGGAATTTGAAAAATGTGAATAAAAGGCGTTTGTTCTTTTTATTCGCTCTTTTTATGGTTTAGAAGAGTAAAGGTCCCGGAGATGGTAATTCCATTGTCTGTAATTTAATTATTACAATAATCATGTCTCGGATGAGAAAAATGAATCCTAACGTCTTTGTTTTAAAGATGGGGAAAAAAAAAAACCCTCCCCAGCCGCCGATGAAAAATCAGACACAATCTACGTCCAACTTACAGAGAATCTTAGACCTAAATGTTTTTCTCTTTGATGCGAACTCTCCTCTGGGTGTTGAGCTGCGGGTGAAGATCAAGGTTATCAACCATGTTTTTCTAGTAAACTGGGAGCTGGTAAATAGCTGGTGTTTGGGAGTCTGGGGGTCTCCCCAAATCTGTGTGTCATGAGAGCAGCAGCAATCCATATACACACAGGGTCAACAGCATTATCTGCACAAAGACTGAAATCATGGCAATCCGACAATACTCACATCCCGAGGCTCTGTGCTTGGTCCTCAGACAGTCTCCGTACGAGCCAGCCTCATTGGATCACATGATAAGCACCATCGCAGGAGGCCAGGTTGTACAGAAACACACAGGGGAGGGGAAGTAATATATATATATATATATATATATATATATATATATATATATATATATATTACAGGTGGATTTCACAGGAAAATCATCAGCAAAATGTGCACAATTTGGTGCGGATTTTCCTGCCTAATCTTGAGGAACTGCTGCAGAAATTTTCATCCCCAATTAGGGAAGGAGGGGGCTGGCTTAGCTGTTGATCTGGGACGTATATCCCCAATTAGGGAAGGAGGGGGCTGGCTTAGCTGTTGATCTGGGACGTATATCCCCAATTAGGGAAGGAGGGGGCTGGCTTAGCTGTTGATCTGGGCCGTACAGACAGCTCCTTTTATCTGGTAGCTGACACAGAGAGGTGGAGGACGCTCTCTGCCTGTGTCAGAACAATGTGGAGCTTCCTAAACCGTGAGGGGCAGTCTGGCCAAATCAGGCCATCTCTGTACCTGTACACTTCATATTTTTTTTTTATTATTATTTATTTTATTCACTTATATAGCGCCATTAATTCCATAGCGCTTTACAGACATTATCATCGCTGTCCCCATTGGGGCTCACAATCTAAATTCCCTATCAGTATGTCTGTGGAGTGTGGGAGGAAACCGGAGAACCCGGACCGGAGGAAACCCGTGCAAATACGAGGAGAACATACAAAATCCTTGCAGATGTTGTCCTTGGTGGGATTTGAACCCAGGACCCCAGCGCTGCAAGGCTGCAGTGGTAAGTTTTATCAATTTCCTACCACTTTAATAAAGTCTGTATGCCGAGCTGTTGGTGAGACTGTTTTCTGTAGGACCCAGTAAGGCACCAACCATTAATAAAATAGAGGTCATTCTACACTGAAATGATTGGGATCTGCAGTCGTCCCTAAATTTTGATATCTTTTATAAGGAAAATACTATCCTTGCCCCGACTTTGATCCCTTCTGTGCTGCAGATCCTGACAGCATGACTTTCATCTCCCAATTCATACCTACATATCGGTGCTATCAGCGGAGGAATGCAGCCACAAGTCCCGGTCAACGAGTGCAGACACGGAAATGGTGGAAAATGCTAAAAATAACAAACCCTGGGTCTACACACCATTAGCAGGAGGCCCATGACTAAAGAAGCCGTGACATGAATGGTCGGTTTTGTCAGTCAGACTATTATTCATAATGACACGGGAATTAATTCTGAAATACAGGAACAATAAGGTCAGAACCTCACCTTATCTCAATGACAAATTGTAGTTCTCCTCCCAATTCATTTCATTGCACCCAGTGATGGACCTGCAGGACTAGAACACAAAACCTACCCAGAAGATGATATGGGATATTATCCAAACCCAAATGATGCCATACAGTTACACAGGATGAGAGGACCTATACTAATATAAGAGACCATACCTTCTTATTGATTCCAAGGCGGCAGCATGATCAGAATTAGGATATCACCTCCTTAGATGTGTCTCACCGGCGTCCACAGGCCACACTGAGATGCATGGAGATATCCACTTTCATATGCTCCTGTTCATATATGTAAAGAATAGTGTTGAGCGAGTATGTTCTGTTCCGAGTATGCTCGGGCCGAGCTCCGAGTAGTTACAGCTGCTCGGTGATATGGTTAAATCGCTCCCGTGTGCATGATTTGTGACTGAATGACAGCTTTATTACATAGGAGAAATGTCTATTTCTTACACATTCCTCCCATGTAATAAAGCTGTCAAACAGTTGCAAATCATGGGAGCGATTTAACCATATCACCGAGCAGCTGTAAATACTCGGAGCTCGGCCCGAGCATACTCGGAACAGAACATACTCGCTCAACACTAGTAAAGAACCCTAATATCTGAGCCCAGCAATACACTGGGCATATATATATATATAGAGAGAGTATATGGGGAAATCAGAGTCAAACATGAGCTTCTTAAAGGAGCAGTGGATGCAGCAGTGATCGCACATGCTCACTACCACTCCATTCACACAGGTCTCCGGGACCCCCGTTCTTAGGATTTGTCGGATCCACAGCAATCATACATTTATCATCCATGCTGGGGATGGATATTGTTTACCTACCGTCCCATTATAAGGATTCATTTTACAACAGCTGCAAAGATCAACCTTATGGCTGAAAGCTTCCCGCATCCTATCATTCTGAAGCATCAGATAATCCCAACACGCGGTGCTGAGCCGGATATGGACTGATTTGTAGCCACTGATCATCGCTCAGGTTTATCTATGTATCAAGCACAAGACGACGGCGATATAAAGATCACTCGCTGCTCCGTGTCTTTTACTAAAGAATATTGAACAGATTCCACAAAGCCTTTCATATGGAGCCCAGATGTCTCTTCAAAAGCTTCCAATCTTTCTATTCTAAGAGTTGTATCTTTGATGACGGTCTTATGGGCATGTAATATGTATGAGTGCACTTTATTGGTCCCTTACTGAGACACCTGAGAAATGTACAGAATAAGCTCCTGTTTGCAGTCACATAAGTCAGTGAGGAGCACTGTGCCATCCGTGGAAGGTCCTCACCTGCAGGAGACTGGATTCACAGGTAGATCTGACCTACCTGCCGGCTCATCCTAATATCCATGTGAAGGATCCACTCAGCTTCAGCTCCAACATCAGAGAAGATTTCTCCACGTTCCTTCAAAGATAAAAAAAAAAATACACAATAAATATGAATGTAAAATTAACAACAAGAAAAACTGAGAGAAAATGTTCAAAAAAATAACAAAATCCAGCAAAAGGTGAAATAAATGTGACTCGCCCCCTGGGCCGTGGGGCACTCGGATCCGGGCGGTAGGGGAACGATCGGGGTAGTGGTGGCAACCCGGTTCCGTGGCTCAGGGTGGTCAGACCAATGGTAGTCTGCTATGTGCTGCTGATATTGTCCGACTACGCCACCCGTGGATTGCGGTTACTAGGAACCGCCGCTGCAAGGCAGTCCACTGAGGTTGATGGTATGCGCAGCTGAGATTGTATAACTCCCCACAGGAAGAGTGTAACCCCAGGGCAGTGCAGTGGATGGTGGGGGTGATGGTGCAGGGAGTCCCAGTACCGTTAGTGCTGGAGGAGCGAAAGAGTACACAGACAACGTCCTACAGTCCAATGCCTTTTACTCACAATTTAGATTCTCCGGGTCACTTCTGTACAGGTAGTGACCACCCAAGCCGTGCTGTGTCCACCAGGTGTGGGGCGCGGTCAACTCCCAGGCAATTCAGAAGTCTGGCTCAGGACCCCCTTTTATCCTTTCTCTGGCCTGCCTCACCAGTGACCCACTTTTGTCCAGTTGCCGCGGATCTGCGCGGGTACACGTGGATCCTGTTCCCCGCTTTGCTATATGGTGCCTTCCTAGCAGGTTTGATGAGGTGTCGCACCAATAAATGATCACGACCTCCGGTCTTTGGCTGAGGGTAGTTTCTCCTCCACCAACTTGGGATCCGGTACCCTTAATCTGCCTGACCCTTCACCCTGGATTCTCGTGGGTTCTTAGAAACAAGAAGGTGGAAGGGACCCTAAGCCTTTCCACACTTTGGATACTTCTCTTTCTGTTTCTTGCTGTTCCTTTCTGCTCCTTTCTGTTCCTTTCTTCTACTCCGGCCTTCACTCTAGGCCTGTCTCATGGAGCTGGGCCGAGGCTGAGCCACAGCTCCCTGTCACATCTCCACTCTGCTTCTTCTCTGACTGAACTGAACTACCCCAGAACTAAGATGGTGCCCACCTTATATACCCTTCCCTAGTGTGTGAGCTCAGGTGACTAGCAACCAATGAGCTCCTTCCTATGCTCAGAAACCATCCCCTATCTGCTCCTACATCACTGGGTATTCTTCCCCCCTCCCCACTCCAGCAGGGACATAGTCGGTCGTGCCTGCACTTCTGTCTAGTGGGAGCACCGTTGAGCTGTCCCTCGGAAATGGGGTGTGTGTGCTGTATGCAGCTAACTGAGCCCTGGTCCACACTCCATCCTTACCCGGGAGTGGAATATCACACCTCTGGCAGAGGTGCAATACCCCTGTAGCGGCCGAGCCCTCGGGGCGCTACAAATGTGCAGGCTGCTGAGGATGCAACGCAAAAGAAAAAAATGCACACGAGAAAAATATCAGCCGTCTGCAAAAGCGCTAAGGAATACGAAACCTGCAGAAAGATTGATCCTGAATGCATCGCTGCTGTATGAACATCCAGAAGGTTCTTAGTGCACGTGTGTGTGTGTGAGTGTGTGAGCCCATCAACCCCAACAAGGCGGCCGGCAGCAATGCAATTCAGAATCCATACATTCAATGTCTGCATGTTGCGTGCAAAGGTTATTTTGGATGCACAAGCAAAGTCTTTTTAGTTTTGAGTCCCATCTAATTAGGTGGCTCTGCCTTTCACAGATGGGCTCACACACTAAGCACCTCACATTTATATGCAAAGTGAAGGTAATCCATATGCAGTTATAATCAGAATGATCCCCCCTTTTCACATTGCAAATTCGGTTTCTTTGGAAAATTTACAAACTTTCTGCTCTTTGCAAAAAAAACAATCAAGCAAGAACAATGTGGATAGGTAAATAAATTGAGACAACTAATATAACAAGCGTTTGCTCCAAATTCAGCACAAAATGCCACTTTTACTGACGCCTGCAGTCTCAGAAATATGCACCCCTTTATACAAGGATCTTTAGTACTAAGTCGAGCCTCTCTGGCTGTTATAACCTGCTGCAGATGTGATCCATATCCAGACACCAGCTTCTGACCATGTTCCTTAGAGATATTGGCCTATTGCTCATGGGCAATGGACTCCAGATCACTAAAATTCTTGGGTTGTCCAGAGAATGGGCCAAGAGGTTAAGAATAGATCATTCCCTTGCCCAAACAAGGTAAAAGATAAAAAAACAAACAGTGACTATTCCTAAAGATACTGCTGGAAACAGAGCTCACATAGTAACACTGGCTACACTACCTGGACATGGCAGCAAGAGGAAGCGGACACAGGCTACTACCAGATTCCTGAGGTGACAGGTGGACAAACAAAATTAAAAGAGTGTCTGCAAAAAAAACTGCAGCAAGATTTGGTGGCAGCGAACACTGAGGTTTCAGTTTGCGCAGTAAGGCACATGCTAAGAGCTGAAGGTTTCCCTGTCTGAACTCCACTGACCCAAAGCACAAGAAAAGTCACCTCAGACATACTCAGAGCCATGTAAATATCCACGGAAGTTTCAGGATTCTGTCCTGTGGACCTTGGCTCAGTGGTTTGTCTAGAAATGGAAAAATGAAGTGTACACTGAAATGAACACTCTACTGTGAAACATAACAGCAGCTTAGTGATGCCTATAGTGAAGCATGGTGGTGGCTCGGTGCTGCTAATAGTGAAGAATGGTGGTGGCTTGGTGATGCTTACAGTGAAATATGGCAGAGACTCGGTGATGCCTACAGTGATGAAAGGTGGGGGCTTGGTGAAGTCTACAGTGAAGCATGGCAGGGAACTCTGTAATGTCTACAGTGAAGCATGGTGGATGCCTATAGTGAAGCAAGGCAGTCGATCGGTGAAACCTACAGTGTAGCATTGTAGGGGATTGGAGATGCCTGCAAAGAAGCATGGTGGAGGCTTGGTGATGCCTACAGAGTAGCACGGTGGTGGTTTGCAGATTCTCAGGGGCTGCTTTGCTTCCGCTAGCACTGGAAACCTGCATGTGTGGAGGGCAAGATTGATTCAACCAAACAATAATTCCACGTATACCTCAAAGTTCACCAAGGCTTGATTTTAGAACAAATCCGGGAAGATTCAGGAGGAGATCACAGTCCCCTGACCAGAAACCTGAACAATCTTTGATGGAATATGAAAAGGCAGCAGCAGAAAAACCGAAGAATATTAGTGTCCTGGATGCAATTGCCCATGAGGGATGGTCTAAAATTCCTCAGGAACCTTGCCAGAAGCTGGTGTCTGGCTATTCATTACAATTGCAGCAGGTTGCAACATTACTTAAGACACGTACAGATAAGACTTGTATAAGGTGCTAGTCACACAGATATCCACTCTGCGATGTTATGTGGATTTGGTACTTAATGGTAGAGTGAGTCCAGTTAGCATAGAAGATACCACGGCATTTCCAAATTCAAATAAGAAAAATTACTTATGTATTTCATATTCAGCAATAGCTCTGTGCAGGGAAAAAGGACCAATATTTTGGTCACATTGTTTACAGCCTACAAAAAATGTATATAAATATGTACAGAAATGAATCAGAAATGGCAATTACATGACAGTCAATAAAAAAAGCCAAACGAAAGCATGTGTAAAAAATGGATGGCAATAGACATGACCTTCCTCAAAACTGGACACAAAACAGTTGCGTAAGAGGGGGCCACATTCGACCCCATGGCCATACCTTTCTTATAAATGTAAAAATTATCGCCAAGTAAGAATGACTATTGTGGTTGTATACACACGTGGTCAAAATTGTTGGTACCTCTCATTTAATGAAAGAAAAACCCACAATGGTCACAGAAATAACTTGAATCTGACAAAAGTAATAATAAATTAAAAATCTATGAAAATGAACAAATGAGCGTCAGACATTGCTTTTCTGCTTCCACAGAATTTTTAAAAACATTAAACTCATGAATTAGGCCTGGACAGAAATGATGGTACCCCTGAAAATAATGTGACAAAGGGACATGTTTAATCAAGTTGTGTCCACTAATTAGCATCACAGGTGTCTACAATCTTGTAATCAGTCAGTGGTCCTGTATATAGGGCTACAGATACTCACTGTGCCTGTATATAGGGCTACAGATACTCACTGTGCTGTTTGGTGACATGGTGTGTACTACACTCAACATGGACCAGAGGAAGCAAAGGAAAGAGTTGTCTCAGGAGATTAGAAAGAAAATGATAGACAAGCATGTTAAAGGTAAAGACCATCTCCAAGCAGCTTGATGTTCCTGTGACTACTGTTGCACATATTATGATCCATGGGAATGTAGCCAACCTCCCTGGACGTGGCCGCAGAAGGAATATTGATGACAAATCAAAGAGACGGATAATACGAATAGTACCAAAAGAGTCCAGGATAACTTATAAAGAGAATAAAGGTGAACTTCAAGCTCAAGGAACATCAGTGTCGGATCGCACCATCCGTCGTTGTTTGATCCAAACTGGACTTCATGGGAGACGACCAAGGAGAACACCATTGTTGAAAAAGCCAGACTGGAATTTGCCAAACTACGTGTTGACAAGCCACAAAGAGAATATCCTATGGACAGATGAGACACAAATGGAATTTTTTGGCAAGGCACATCAGCTCTATGTTCACAGACGGAAAAATGAAGCATATCAAGAAAAGAACACTGTCCCTACTGTGAAACATGGTGGAGGCTCTGTTATGTTCTGGGGCTGCTTTGCTGCATCTAGCACAGGGTGTCTTGAATCTGTACAGGGTACAATGAAATCTCAAGACTATAAAGGGATTCTAGAGAGAAATGTGCTACCCAGTGTCAGATAGCTTGGTCTCAGTCGCAGGTCATGGGTCTTGCAACAGGATAATGACACAAAACACACAGCTAAAAACACCCAAGAATGACTAAGAGGAAAACATTGGACTATTCTGAAGTGGCTTCTATGAGCCCTGACCTAAATCCTATTGAGCATCTTTGGAAAGAGCTGAAACATGCCGTCCGGAAAAGGCAACCTTCAACCACGAGACAACTGGAGCAGTTTGCTCATGAGGAGTGGGCCAAAATGCCTGTCGAGAGGTGCAGAAGTCTCATTGACAGTTACAGGAATCGTTTGATTGCAGTGATCGCCTCAAAAGGTTGTTCAAGAAAATATTAAGTTAAGAAGAACCATCATTTCTGTCCAGGCCGATTTCATGAGTTTAATTTTTTTTTTTTAAATCTGTGGAAGCAGAAAAGCAATGTCTGACTTTCATTTGTTCATTTTCATAGATTTTGAATTTATTATTACTTTTCTCAGATTCAAGTTATTTCTGTGACCGTTTTTCTTTCATTAAATGAGGGGTACCAACAATTTTGACCACACATGTATGTGTAGTGCAGGCTCGGATTGCTAATCTGCCTTATCGGGCAGATGCCTGGTGGGCTGGTCTGTTAGGTCATAAAATGGGCTGCTTGACTACTTTTATAAGCAGGAGGGGGCCCAGAGCTGTCAGTAGCATTAACACTTATCAGGAGTGGCTGCTGCACACTACACAAGATTATGATGAAAGGGGCCTCTGTCCTACATGTTAAAGGTTAATGCTGCTGTCCTGTCTTATCTATGTGCTGACACTGCAGGGAGGAGGGAGTCATGCTGTGATTCCCTCTGCTGTGAGAGAGAGGAGATCACTGAAGCAGGACATTAACCATGCCCTGATCACTATAAGAGGGGTCTCCAGAGCACCCCTTCATACGCTATTATAAAGTTATAGGCACTGCACACAGTGACATTTGTGCCTCATTGCCTGTCAGTCAATCACAGACTTTGCTTTATAAGCACATCTGTGATTGGCTGACAGGGAATGCTATCCCTGTGTCCTCTCTGCCCTGCCGTCACAGCTTGGAGCAGCCAGGGAGCTTCAGCAGAAGGCGACTGTGGCCCAGACTGACAGGATGGTAAGACATGCAGCCTCTCCTGTGGAAGTTCTGGAATAGTATAGTACACAGTGTGTAGACCCATAGGATTACTATTCACCCCATGCACTGCGCTATGCGTGTGCTGCTTACAAGAGCACCGTACTTCAGAGCGGTGTGTTGAGCAATTGGTGGGGGTCTCGGGACCCAGACGTCCACCAATCACAAGCTATTTGCAGTACCTATTGTATATTTAACAAAAAAATTGTTATAATACTAAATAAAATGACCGCGAATGTGAAGCAGCAGAATCACAAGCCGAAGCTGCCTGTGACCCCTCTATGCCAGCACTGGGTAAGACAGGCAGGAAGTTAGTGTAACATGCAGAAGTAGTGCTGTTGCAGAGTGTAACATGCAGAAGTAGTGCTGTTGCAGAGTGTAACATGCAGAAGTAGTGCTGTTGCTTTAAAAGCATTCAGCAACTATTAGCAGTAACACAAGCACAGGAGACAGGAAGTGTTGTGTCCAGAAGCATCCAGCAACTAGAGGGGTTCACACAATCACAGGAGAAGGGGAGTGTTTTAGCAGAGCCCCAAGGGGATTGTGGGCAAGTTGTTTATTGTCTGGCCGGAGCCGAAGAGAAAGGTGGCTTATGATCTGTATCTCACAAAAGTCAAGGGAACAGAATTCAGGTCAGGAGGGAAGCTAAACAAAGGTCAGTTAGACTCCCTGAGCTAATAGTGTGAGCTAACAGTGTGGAGTATTATCGGCCAGGAAGATATGGACTGGAAGGTAGCCTGTCATAGAGCTCATGTCCCTCATCCTTCTCCCATGTACAGCTCCCATGCTCTTCTGAACTTCCTATAGGTATTGCACAATAAACCATGTCACAAATCCAAAAACTATCTGCTCTTTCTCTTTTTACTGCTACTACTCATTTCAGGGGATATCTCTCCTAATCCCGGACCACCCTCCACCAACCTCAACCTCACATCGAAACCCTGCTAACCTTATTAACATCAGCTGTACTCCTTCATCTCCCTCCTTCAATTGCACACTGTGGAATCCACGGTCTGTATGCAACAAGCTTCTTTTCCTGCACAATTACTTTCTGACCAACTCTCTCAATCTGCTGGCCCTCACTGAAACCTGGATCTAGGATTCTGACACTGTCTCCCCTGCTGCTATTTCTCATGACGGCCTGCATTTTTCCCATTCCCTGAGACCTGCAAACAGACTTGGTGGTGGGGTCGGCATACTCCTGCCCCCACATTGCACCTTCCAGGTCATCCCCCCAGTACCATCACTCTCATTCCCTTCTTTTGAGGTCCACACTATCAGGCTCTTCCATCCCCTCTCCCTCAGAGTAGCGGTCGTATATCGTTCCCCAGGCTCACCCACACAGTTCCTTGACCATTTTTCTGCCTGGCTGCCGCACTTCATATCCTCAGATTTACCAACCCTTATCCTGGGAGACTTCAACATCCCCATAAACAGCCCCACCTCCTCATCCGCATCCCAGCTTCTATCTATAACCACTTCTCTTGGCCTCTCACAGCTTTCAACCTCTGAGACACACAAAGATGGAAACACCCTTGATCTGGTCTTTGTCCGGCTTAGTTCAATCCCCCACCTAAATAACTCCCCTCTTCCCCTCTCTGATCATAACATTCTCTCCTTCACGCTCACAAATCCTCGCCCGCCCCAGCACACTCTTACCTATCACCCATTCAGAAATCTACAAGCCATTAACCCTCATACACTCACAGACTCCCTTCACTCATCACTGTCCTAAATCTCCTCTTTTTCCTGTCCTGATCTGGCTGTAAACCAGTACAATGACACTCTCAGAAGCACGCTGGACCAAGTAGCGCCCCTCACCCTCAGAACCTCTAAACACAGAGCAAAACAGCCCTGGCTCACACCGCAAACCCGATTTCTCCAGCGTTGCTCTAGAAGTGCCGAACGCCTATGGAGGAAAACTCGCACACTAGAAAACTTTATCCACTACAAATTTATGTTAAATACATATAACTTTGCCCTTCACCTCGCCAAACAGACCTACTTCACCACCATGATCTCCTCACTATCCAACAACCCCAAAAGACTCTTCGATACCTTTCACTCCCTCCTCAGTCCTAAAGCGCAGGCCCCCACCACGGACATTTGTGCCGAGGACTTGGCCTCCTACTTCACAGAGAAAATAGACACCATCCGTCAGGAAATCAGCCCCCAGCCACCAAGTGCCGTGACTCCCATCCCTCCCCACATCTCCTCTGGATCACTCTCCACATATGACCCAGTCACAGAAGACAAAGTCTCCAGGCTCCTCTCTTTTTCTCATCCCACTACATGCACCACTGACCCCATCCCCTCACATCTACTCCAGTCTCTTTCCTCAGTCGTCACTACTCACCTAACTAAAATCTTCAACCTCTCCCTCTCTTCTGGTATCTTCCCCTCCTCCTTCAAACACTCCATCATTACTCCATTATTAAAAAAGCCCTTCCTTGACCCTTCCTGAAACAAACAACTACAGACCAGTCTCCAATCTTCCCTTCATCTCTAAACTTTTGGAGCGCCTGGTCTACTCCCGCCTTACCAGTTACCTCTGCACTCACTCTCTTCTAGACCCATCACAGTCCGGCTTCCGCCCCCTACATTCTACAGAAACTGCACTCATCAAAGTAACCAATGACCTTCTGACAGCAAAACACAATGGTGACCACTCTTTGCTCATTCTTCTTGACCTCTCTGCAGCCTTTGACACCGTTGACCACCACCTCCTACTCTCTATGCTCCACTCAATCGGCATAAAGGACACTGCTCTCTCCTGGTTCTCCTCCTACCTATCTGACCGCTCTTTCAGTGTATCGTTCGCTGGCTCCACTTCTTCCCCTCTTCCTCTCACTATTGGGGTTCCTCGGGGTTCAGTCCTTGGCCCTCTTCCCTTCTCTCTCTACACAGCCCCAATCTTTATGCTGATGACACACAACTATACACCTCATCCCCTGACCTTACCCCCGCTGTACTACAGAACACCAGTGACTGTCTGGCCGCAGTTTCTAACATCATGTCCGCTCTCTACCTGAAACTCAACCTTTCCAAAACTGAACTTCTTCTGCTCCCACCATCTACTCACCTCTCTAAATCTGACATCTCTCACAATAACACCGAGCCAGCAGGTGCGCTGTCTGGGCGTTGTGTTTGACACCAATCTTTCCTTCACCTTCCACATACAATCTCTTGCACGCTCTTGTCGCTTGCACCTGAAGAACATCTCTAGAATCCGCCCCTTTCTCACCTTGGAAACAACAAAAACCCTCACTGTTGCCCTGATCCACTCCCGCCTCGACTACTGTAACTCTCTATTAATTGGCCTCCCCCTCACTCGACTTTCCCCCGTCCAGTCCGTCCTTAATACTGCAGCCAGAGTCATCTACTTGGCTAACCGTTATTCAGACTCCTCCGCTCTGTGCCAGTCATTGCACTGGCTGCCCATGAATTATAGGATCCAATTTAAATTGCTTGTTCTCACCCACAAAGCTCTCCAAAGCGCGGCACCCCCCTACATCTCTTCCCTCATTTCTGTTCATCGGCCTACCCGTTCTCTACGCTCCGCAAGCAACTTTCGACTTACATCCGCACTAATCCGTACCTCCCACTCCCAGCTTCAAGACTTCTCCCGAGCTGCACCTATTCTTTGGAATGCTCTACCCCAAGAAATTAGGATGAACCACAACTTATACAGTTTTAGGCGCTCCCTAAAAACACACCTGTTTAGGGCGGCCTATAACCTTCCCTAATCAAAGTCCTTTTATCTTCTTATAGCCCATATCTTATTTCTCTAAACATAAGTCTCCACCGAACCAAAAAGCACTACAGATACTGGCTGGTGAGGAGCTCGTGCAGCCTTTATCTATCCCTCATCCCCTCAAGATGGCCGGACCATCCTTGTAAATAAGCCATTGTACTTTGTGTCATCCCCACCTCATTGTAGATTGTAAGCTCTTAGGAGCAGGGTCGTCATTATTTTTGCTGTAATTATTGTATTATCTTTAGCTATGTTACTTATGACTGTTGTATATGAACCTCTGAATTGTTAAGCGCTGCGGAATATGTTGGCGCTATATAAATAAAGATTATTATTATCACACCCTTCCCCCTTCCATCTCCACGCAGGATAAAGAATGCTGTGTACTATAGAGTTATTGTGAAGGAAAAGCCTGTGGTTGTGTATGCATTAAAACTGTGCTGTACTGTGCAACCGGATAATAGACTGTGTACTGCTGTGCTGCAAAGGAGACTGTACTGTTATTACTGGAGCCTGTTGTTCAGAGAGACATTTACATTGCACTGGCCGTGCCTCATTAAATGATACTGTTCTACCGTTTATGAAGACTCTTGTCAGATGTGTCCGGTCAGCAATTGAATATATCATGTCGCCCTGAGTAACGGTTCCCCCAGGATTCCAACAAATTCATGTAACTGGTCTCACCACCTATCTGAACTAAGGCGGCGTGCGTGTAACAATAGCAACAATCTGCCTGTTAGCTCATAGTAAAAAAAAAAGATACGGTTCCGGATAATCCCTTAGAGTTTTGAAAAAAAAATCCATGTCTCCTAATTACGGTATTATTTCCTCCAATATGTAAAGTAGTGAGAGTCTGGACCACTGGATAAGTGATCGGCCACGATAAGCACATCCAAATACGACGTATCAATGGCATGACGGCTCTGTGTGATATTCAGTTCCTAAATATCCAGCTTACATTTATTGTTAGGTTTTATAATTGTGTTCTAAACTAGTAATACATATAACAATCTACTGTCCTGTATATATACACTCTTTGTTTCATTGCAGCCATTTGGTAAATTCTAAAAAGTTCATTTTTTTCTCCTTACAGTCCACTCTGCACCTCATCTTGACTGAAAAAAAAACTGAAATGTAGAAATGTTTGTAAATTTATTAAACTGAAAAACTGAAATATCACATGGTCATAAGTCTTCAGACCCTTTGCTCAGTATTGAGTAGAAGCCCCCTTTTGAGCTAGTACAGCCATGAGTCTTCTTGGGAATGATGCAACAAGTTTTTCACCCCTGGATTTGGGGATCCTCGGCCATTCTTCCTTGCAGATCCTCTCCAGTTCCGTCAGGTTGGATGGTGAACGTTGGTGGACGGACATTTTCAGGTCTCTCCAGAGATGCTCAATTGGGTTTAGGTCAGGGCTCTGGCTGGGCCAGTCAAGAATGGTCACAGAGTGGTTCTGAAGCCACTCCTTTGTTATTTTAGCTGTGTGCTTAGGGTCATTGTCTTGTTGGAAGGTGAACCTTTGGCCTAGTCTGAGGTCCACAGCACTCTGGAAGAGGTTTTCATCCAGGATAATTCTGTACTTGGCCGCATTCATGTTTCCTTCAATTGCAACCAGTTGTCCTGTCCCTGCAGCTGAAAAACACCCCCATAACACGATGCTGCCACCACCATGTTTCACTGTTGGGATTGTATTAGGCAGGTGATGAGCAGTGCCTGGTTTTCTCCACACATACCGCTTAGAATTATCACCAAAAAGTTTTATCTTCATCTCATCAGACCAGAGAATCTTATTTCTCATAGTCTGGGAGTCCTTCATGTGTTTTTGAGCAAACTCTATGCAGGATTTCATATGTCTTGCGCTGAGGAGAGGCTTCCGTCGGGCCACTCTGCCATAAAGGCCCGACTGGTGGAGGGCTCCAGTGATAGTTGATTTTGTGGAACTTTCTCCCATCTCCCTAAAGCATCTCTGGAGCTCAGCCACAGTGAGCTCCAGAGATCTTTACCTCTCTCACCAAGGCTCTTTTTCCACGATTGCTCAGTTTGGCTTGACGGCCAGGTCTAGGAAGACTTCTGGTGATCCCCCACTGTGCTCTTAGGAACCTTAAGTACTGCAGAAATTCTTTTGTAACCTTGGCCAGATCTGTGCCTTGCCACAATTCTGTCTCTGAGCTCCTTGGGCAGTTCCTTTGAGGTCATGATTCTCATTGGGTCTGACATGCACTGTGAGCTGTGAGGTCTTATATAGACAGGTGTGTGCCTTTCCAAATCAAGTCCTATCAGTTTAATTAAACACAGCTGGACTCCAATGAAGGAATAGAACCATCTCAAGGAGGATCACAAGGAAATGGACAGCGTGTGATTAAATATGAGTGTCTGAGCAAAAGGTCTAAATACGTATGACCATGTGATATTTCAATTTTTCTTTTTTAATAAATTTGCAAAAATTTCTACATTTCTGTTTTTTTTTCAGTCAAGATGGGGTGCAGAGTGTACATTACTGAGAAAAAAATTAACTTTTAAGAATTTACCAAATGGCTGCAATGAAACAAAGAGTGAAAAATGTAAAGGGTTCTGAATACTTTCCGTACCCACTGTATACACTGCACAGTACCACTCCTCCTGTCCTGTATATATACACTGCACAGTACCACTCCTCCTGTCCTGTATATATACACTGCACAGTAACACTTCTCCTGTCCTGTATATATACACTGCACAGTACCACTTCTCCTGTATATATACACTGCACGGTACCACTTCTCCTGTATATATATGTAGCACCCTGAGGATTCGGCTGCTACAGGGGTATTGCACCTCAACCCAGAGGTGTGGTATTCCACTCCCGGGTAAGGATGGAGTGTGGAACTGAGCTAGTAGGCTGCATGCACTACACACATCCCATTTCCGGGGGACAGACCGACGGTACTCCCACTTAATAAATGTGCAGGTACGACAGTGTCTGTTCCTGGCTGGAGTGGGAGGGGGGTGGAACATCCCAGTAGTGTAGGGGCAGATAGGGGGAGCAGCCTGGGTAAAGCTAGGAGCTCATTGGGTGCTGGTCACCTGAGCTCACACATAGAGGGAGTATATAAGGTGGGCACCATCTTAGATCAGGGTCAGTCAGTCAGTCAGTTGTCAGTCAGCCAGTCAGACAGTCTGTCTGAGAGCCTGAGAAGCAGAGCAGAGGAGAAGGAAGAGGGACCCAGAGGCGCAGGAAGAGGGGACCCCAAGAGCCCATAAGAGAGCTAATAGGGTGAAGGGTCGGCAACAGGGTACCGGATCCCAAGCTGGTGGAGGCCACAGCACTAATCCTCAGCCAGAGACCGGAGGTCGTGGGCAGGATCTGCCACGACCACCCACTAAATCCACCCGGAAGGCAGACCAAGAATAGGGTCAGGGAACCCAGAGACAAGGGTTTACCAACAAGAGGCCCGAGGGAGCCGGACTTAGGTGGATCCCTGGTGGGAACGGCCAGAAGAAGGGAGAGTCAGAAAGGAGCTCAGGACCACACTCCGGAGTTGCCTGGGAGTTGACCGAGTCCAGGACCTGGTGGACGCAGCACGGCTCGGGTGGTCACTGCTGTACACAGTGACCCGAGCAACACCAGTAAGTAAAACCCTGGAACTGCATTTTATGCCTCTGAGTCTCTTTGCTGCACCTTCACAACCACCATCCTCCACGGCTGACCCCCTGAGGCTATACCCCTCCCGTTGGGGGTTATACTACCCAAAGCTGCACACACACCACCAGCCTCAGCGGACCCTGCTGCAGCGGCGGCCGTAGTGACCGCAAATCAACGGGTGGCGTAGTCGACATAAAAGAACATCTAGTAACATCTATAAGGACTGCCACACACTGAGTTTGACACCCTGGGCACGGACCGGGTCACAGCCACTCGGAGACTACAACCCCCATCTGATCCGGCTCCGGGTATCCCTAACAGCACTGGCCCAGGGGGCGCGTCAACTTTGGCGTAGTCGGCAGGATAACGTGCCCGCAACAACCGGGTACTGCGTGCCTGAAGAAAAGTTCACCGTTACCTCAAAAAGAAGTCTCCCGCCGGTTCCGGAGGGTCCCCGCCAACGGACCCCATCACAGGTCGTTTCCCGCCGGTTGTCCGCCATTTGCAGCTTTTTCCCGCCATCCATGGAGTTTCCCGCCACTGGGAGACGATTCCCGCCATTTCCAAAGATTTCCCGCCTTGTAAGAGCGGACGCCATTATGGGCGTGCCAGAGGGTGGCAAGAGGCCACCTCCCATCGTGGGCCAGGTCGAAGAATGGCGCCAAAAGCGGAAACCGCGCCCACCAACAGAGACTGTGATGCTGGAAGTGTCCATCAGCGTAAGAGAACTGCCCCTGGAACTGACAATCACTAAGTTGCCCCGGGACCACCCTCAATGTGGGCGGAGACAGAACAAGAGAACAAAGATGGGTGTCGCCTGGAGCAGTCTGGAGAGAGCGCACCCGGAGACAAGAAGTCTGGAGGAGAGTCCAGAGAGAACACACCCGGAGATGGAGGGAGAGGCAGGCAGCACCGACCCAGTGGTCAGGAGCCTGTTGCAGGTCGCCACTCCAGAAGGCCTGCTGGAGATCCTGGCGCAGCTCCCCGGAGATCGGGAGCGTGCACAGACCGCGCTGGAGGGCCTAGCACGGAGGATGGCCCGGGTGCAGCAGGAAACACTGGCGGAGTGGACTCGAGAGATGGCCCAGCAAGCCGGAGCCCGCCAGCGAATCATGCCACCCGCAGCGGGGAGCAAGTCCACCTCTGAGGACGGCGAAGGAGGGACGACGGCCGGAGACGGCGCCGCGGAGGGAGCCGAAGAGATGAAGGCAGGTAATGGGGACGACAGCATCCCGTGCCCAGAAGCCGTAAACCTGCCCCAGCTCCCCGTCGCAGAGCCCGAAGCCCCACTCACCGTTCCCGTAGCCGCTGCGTCATCGCTCCAAGCTAGGCCTCAAGCGGCCGGAGCCGCGGCCACGCCCCCTGCTATGTCACGTGCCTCAATCCAGAGCGCGGCCAAGCAGGAGAAGCCACCGGCCTGGTCGCAAGGCCGAGTGCCCCCGGGCGCCGCAGTACCAACAGCGCCCTCCACCTCTGCCGAGCCGCCGGCCTGGTCGAAAGGCCAGGAACACCCGGGCGCCGCCGTCTTCACGGTGCCCTTCACATTCAGGGTGCCCCAAGCCTGGTCGCAAGGCCTGGTAAACCTGGGCGCCGCTACCACCACAGCGCCCTCAACCTCTAGAGCGCCGCACCTGGGTGAAGACCTGTTCGCCCAGCATACGTGCCCGGATGGGCAGCCCTTTGTGTGGCCTCCGGAGTTCGTCAATCCCCGACTCCGGAGGGAACGGCCTCTGGATGAGCCCCTGATACCGCCTCCGGCGCCTGTCAAGATGACCCCGCTCCCGCTGGAAGAAGCGCAGTTCGAGTGGGACCCCATCGGAGGAGACCTCATGGGGTTCACTCAGGAAACAAGGGCAGCCGCAGCTGAGCGTGCGGAGTGCTGCCGCCAGCAGTTGGAAGTCTTTGACAGGGAAAGGAGAGAGAGGCGGGTCCGTGAGCAGCGGCTGCAAATACAGAGCGCTGAACAGAAGAGCCGGACCCGGAGGAACCCCCGTGCAGCTCATGGTCCCCGCACCATCGGGACTGTGATTAAGTTCAACCTGCAGCATGGGTGGGGCTTCATTAGAGACCATCATACCCCCGGCGACGTCTTTGTGACCCGCAGAGACGTAGAAAGCCATCTGCCGGAGGGACACAGAGGTCGTGACCTGTATCTAGGGGACGAGGTCACCTTCACCCGGCACAAGTGTGCCAAAGGACCCTACGCCCTCCATGTGCATCGCCTGACGGAGGAGGAGCTGCGGTGTGAGGAGGAGCAAGAGGACCCGGACGGGTCTGAAACAGAAACTGAATCCAAAGAAAGAGCAGGAGGAGGACGCCGTCGTTGAGTACGGTAGAGAAGAGACTGTATATAGTTGCCCGTAGGGGTACCAAAAAAACTGTTGCTGCTTAAAATATGTTCCCCGTTGGGACAAAAGAGTGAACTGTACCCGTGAGTCCCCATCCCTTAACAGGCTGAGGACTGTGAACAGCCGTCCTTAATCCCACTGGTCGAGGACTGAGAGCGGCCATATCCCATTTGTATATAGTTGCGCTTCTTAAGGCGCCCTCTACCGGTTTTATAGGAAACTGTTTTCTTCCAAGAGAGACTGTCGCACTTTACCCGGTCACAAGTTGCACAGTGACCGGAGGAACCAGAAGCAAGAATGTTATTTATGAAAAGTTTTATATGAAAAGTTTATTACTGATGATAATATATATGATGTTTTATATGTTGATGTTTATGAAAAAAAAAAAAATTTGTATGTTTTTGGATGTTTATTCTTTTACAGCCCGAGGACGTGCTGTGATTTACCAGGGGGGAATGTAGCACCCTGAGGATTCGGCTGCTACAGGGGTATTGCACCTCAACCCAGAGGTGTGGTATTCCACTCCCGGGTAAGGATGGAGTGTGGAACTGAGCTAGTAGGCGGCATGCACTACACACATCCCATTTCCGGGGGACAGACCGACGGTACTCCCACTTAATAAATGTGCAGGTACGACAGTGTCTGTTCCTGGCTGGAGTGGGAGGGGGGTGGAACATCCCAGTAGTGTAGGGGCAGATAGGGGGAGCAGCCTGGGTAAAGCTAGGAGCTCATTGGGTGCTGGTCACCTGAGCTCACACATAGAGGGAGTATATAAGGTGGGCACCATCTTAGATCAGGATCAGTCAGTCAGTCAGTTGTCAGTCAGCCAGTCAGACAGTCTGTCTGAGAGCCTGAGAAGCAGAGCAGAGGAGAAGGAAGAGGGACCCAGAGGCGCAGGAAGAGGGGACCCCAAGAGCCCATAAGAGAGCTAATAGGGTGAAGGGTCGGCAACAGGGTACCGGATCCCAAGCTGGTGGAGGCCACAGCACTAATCCTCAGCCAGAGACCGGAGGTCGTGGGCAGGATCTGCCACGACCACCCACTAAATCCACCCGGAAGGCAGACCAAGAATAGGGTCAGGGAACCCAGAGACAAGGGTTTACCAACAAGAGGCCCGAGGGAGCCGGACTTAGGTGGATCCCTGGTGGGAACGGCCAGAAGAAGGGAGAGTCAGAAAGGAGCTCAGGACCACACTCCGGAGTTGCCTGGGAGTTGACCGAGTCCAGGACCTGGTGGACGCAGCACGGCTCGGGTGGTCACTGCTGTACACAGTGACCCGAGCAACACCAGTAAGTAAAACCCTGGAACTGCATTTTATGCCTCTGAGTCTCTTTGCTGCACCTTCACAACCACCATCCTCCACGGCTGACCCCCTGAGGCTATACCCCTCCCGTTGGGGGTTATACTACCCAAAGCTGCACACACACCACCAGCCTCAGTGGACCCTGCTGCAGCGGCGGCCGTAGTGACCGCAAATCAACGGGTGGCGTAGTCGACATAAAAGAACATCTAGTAACATCTATAAGGACTGCCACACACTGAGTTTGACACCCTGGGCACGGACCGGGTCACAGCCACTCGGAGACTACAACCCCCATCTGATCCGGCTCCAGGTATCCCTAACAGCACTGGCCCAGGGGGCGCGTCATATACACCGCACAGTACCACTTCTCCTGTATATATACACCGCACAGTACCACTTCTCCTGTATATATACACCCCACAGTACCACTTCTCCTGTATATATACACTGCACGGTACCACTTCTCCTGTCCTGTATATATACACTGCACAGTACCACTCCTCCTGTCCTGTATATATACACTGCACAGTACCTCTCCTCCTGTCCTGTATATATACACCGCACAGTACCACTTCTCCTGTATATATACACCGCACAGTGCCACTTCTCCTGTATATATACACCGCACAGTACCACTTCTCCTGTATATATACACTGCACAGTACCACTCCTTCTGTCCTGTATATATACACTGCACAGTACCACTCCTCCTGTCCTGTATATATACACTGCACAGTACCACTCCTCCTGTCCTGTATATATACACTGCACAGTACCACTCCTCCTGTCCTGTATATATACACTGCACAGTACCACTCCTCCTGTCCTGTATATATACACTGCACAGTACCACTCCTCCTGTCCTGTATATATACACTGCACAGTAACACTTCTCCTGTCCTGTATATATATACACCGCACAGTACCACTTCTCCTGTATATATACACTGCACGGTACCACTTCTCCTGTATATATACACCGCACAGTGCCACTTCTCCTGTATATATACACCGCACAGTACCACTTCTCCTGTATATATACACTGCACGGTACCACTCCTCCTGTCCTGTATATATACACTGCACAGAACCTCTCCTCCCGTCCTGTATATATACACCGCACAGTACCACTCCTCCTGTATATATACACCGCACAGTACCACTTCTCCTGTATATATACACCGCACAGTACCACTTCTCCTGTATATATACACTGCACAGTACCACTTCTCCTGTCCTGTATATATACACTGCACAGTACCACTCCTCCTGTCCTGTATATATACACTGCACAGTACCACTCCTCCTGTCCTGTATATATACACTGCACAGTACCACTCTTCCTGTCCTGTATATATACTGCACAGTACCCCTCCTCCTGTCCTGTATATATACACTGCACAGCACCACTCCTCCTGTCCTGTATATATACACTGCACAGCACCACTCCTCCTGTCCTGTATATATACACTGCACAGTACCCCTCCTCCTGTCCTGTATATATATACTGCACAGTACCACTCCTCCTGTCCTGTATATATACACTGCACAGCACCACTCCTCCTGTCCTGTATATATACACTGCACAGCACCACTCCTCCTGTCCTGTATATATACACTGCACAGCACCACTCCTCCTGTCCTGTATATATACACTGCACGGTACCACTCCTCCTGTCCTGTATATATATACTGCACAGTACCACTCCTCCTGTCCTGTATATATACACTGCACAGTATCACTCCTCCTGTCCTGTATATATACACTGCACAGCACCACTCCTCCTGTCCTGTATATATACACTGCACAGCATCACTCCTCCTGTCCTGTATATATACACTGCACAGTACCACTCCTCCTGTCCTGTATATATACACTGCACAGCACCACTCCTCCTGTCCTGTATATATACACTGCACAGTACCCCCCCTCCTGTCCTGTATATATACACTGCACAGCACCACTCCTCCTGTCCTGTATATATACACTGCACAGCACCACTCCTCCTGTCCTGTATATATACACTGCACAGTACCCCTCCTCCTGTCCTGTATATATATACTGCACAGTACCACTCCTCCTGTCCTGTATATATACACTGCACAGCACCACTCCTCCTGTCCTGTATATATACACTGCACAGCACCACTCCTCCTGTCCTGTATATATACACTGCACAGCACCACTCCTCCTGTCCTGTATATATACACTGCACGGTACCACTCCTCCTGTCCTGTATATATATACTGCACAGTACCACTCCTCCTGTCCTGTATATATACACTGCACAGTATCACTCCTCCTGTCCTGTATATATACACTGCACAGCACCACTCCTCCTGTCCTGTATATATACACTGCACAGCATCACTCCTCCTGTCCTGTATATATACACTGCACAGTACCACTCCTCCTGTCCTGTATATATACACTGCACAGCACCACTCCTCCTGTCCTGTATATATACACTGCACAGCATCACTCCTCCTGTCCTGTATATATACACTGCACAGTACCACTCCTCCTGTCCTGTATATATACACTGCACAGTACCACTCCTCCTGTCCTGTATATATACACTGCACAGCATCACTCCTCCTGTCCTGTATATATACACTGCACAGTACCACTCCTCCTGTCCTGTATATATACACTGCACAGTACCACTCCTCCTGTCCTGTATATATACACTGCACAGTACCACTCCTCCTGTCCTGTATATATACACTGCACAGTACCACTCCTCCTGTCCTGTATATATACACTGCACAGCACCACTCCTCCTGTCCTGTATATATACACTGCACAGCATCACTCCTCCTGTCCTGTATATATACACTGCACAGTACCACTCCTCCTGTCCTGTATATATACACTGCACAGCACCACTCCTCCTGTCCTGTATATATACACTGCACAGCATCACTCCTCCTGTCCTGTATATATACACTGCACAGTACCACTCCTCCTGTCCTGTATATATACACTGCACAGCACCACTCCTCCTGTCCTGTATATATACACTGCACAGCACCACTCCTCCTGTCCTGTATATATACACTGCACAGTACCACTCCTCCTGTCCTGTATATATACACTGCACAGCACCACTCCTCCTGTCCTGTATATATACACTGCACGGTACCACTCCTCCTGTCCTGTATATATACACTGCACAGCACCACTCCTCCTGTCCTGTATATATACACTGCACAGCACCACTCCTCCTGTCCTGTATATATACACTGCACAGCATCACTGCTCCTGTCCTGTATATATACACTGCACAGTACCACTCCTCCTGTCCTGTATATATACACCGCACATTACCACTCTTCCTGTCCTGTATATATACACTGCACAGTACCACTCCTCCTGTCCTGTATATATACACTGCACAGCACCACTCCTCCTGTCCTGTATATATACACTGCACAGTACCACTCCTCCTGTCCTGTATATATACACTGCACAGCACCACTCCTCCTGTCCTGTATATATACACCGCACAGTACCACTCCTCCTGTATATATACACCGCACAGTACCACTTCTCCTGTATATATACACCGCACAGTACCACTTTTCCTGTATATATACACTGCACGGTACCACTCCTCCTGTCCTGTATATATACACTGCACAGTACCACTCCTCCTGTCCTGTATATATACACTGCACAGTACCACTCCTCCTGCTCTGTATATATACACTGCACAGCACCACTTTTCCTGTATATATACACTGCACAGTACCACTCCTCCTGTCCTGTATATATACACTGCACAGTACCACTCCTCCTGTCCTGTATATATACACTGCACAGTACCACTTTTCCTGTATATATACACTGCACAGTACCACTCCTCCTGTCCTGTATATATACACTGCACAGTACCACTCCTCCTGTCCTGTATATATACACTGCACAGTACCACTCTTCCTGTCCTGTATATATACACTGCACAGTACAGCTCCTCCTGTCCTGTATATATACACTGCACAGTACCCCTCCTCCTGTCCTGTATATATACACTGCACAGCACCACTCCTCCTGTCCTGTATATATACACTGCACAGTACCACTCCTCCTGTCCTGTATATATATACTGCACAGTACCACTCCTCCTGTCCTGTATATATACACTGCACAGCACCACTCCTCCTGTCCTGTATATATACACTGCACAGCACCACTCCTCCTGTCCTGTATATATACACTGCACAGCATCACTCCTCCTGTCCTGTATATATACACTGCACAGTACCACTCTTCCTGTCCTGTATATATACACTGCACAGTACCACTCCTCCTGTATATATACACTGCACAGTACCACTCCTCCTGTCCTGTATATATACACTGCACAGTACCACTCCTCCTGTCCTGTATATATACACTGCACAGCACCACTCCTCCTGTCCTGTATATATACACTGCACAGCACCACTCCTCCTGTCCTGTATATATACACTGCACAGCACCACTCCTCCTGTCCTGTATATATACACTGCACCAGGCCTGGACTGCTAATCTGCCTTATCAGGCAGATGCCCGGTGGGCTGCTCTGTTAGGTCATAAAATGGGCTGCCTGGCTACTGTTGTCAGTGTAGCATTGTGTATCAGTGAGTCATGCATTCTGTGTGGAGTCTGAGGTTATCTGCTTATCTTTATGGTAGGTAAATAATGACAAATGACTGGACAACTCAGAGTTCTAAGAGTTTAGGATGGGCAATCCAGAAACAGATTTCACTTTGAAAAGCTGGTCTTGTATATTGTGCACTAATTAATAGCTTATAATGCCTCTAACTGCAGAGTTTCCTCTGAAGAGTTTGTCATTGTCAGAATAGTCATTCACACAGGTACCATTCCTCCAGTATTCACTGGGAAAATACTAATGTGTTTACAAAATGACAGTGTTCATGAAGCAGAGCTGGGCTATGTTAAGGTGTCACAGGTGTGTCAGAGGTGACAGACAGTCGACCAGCAGTTGGTTGCAGGAGAGCTCTAGGTTTGGCATTACAGACATCTTCTTAGAGGCTGTCTGTCTCTAGGACCCAGCGGCTACCTCCCTCTGGCTAATTAGCTCCCTGGCCTGGGTGTATAAATACCTGGTGTGTCTGGGAGGGAGATGATGGCGATATTCATTACTACTTGTGAGGCTTTAGCAAGAGCAGTACTTCGTCCTCTCTGGAGCTTGAGGATGTGTGCGCATTTGTCTGGAGTCGGCTAAAGCTAAGCAATCCCCCCCTGTTTGTCTAACCTTGTTGTCTATAGAGTTTAGTGGAGATCGACTAGTGCTCAACTACTCCCTTCCCTAGCCTTAGCTATACGCCAGGGAAAGTCAGGGCGAGGCACGTGTTCGGCGATTGGTGAAGACCCAATATAGGGATGGCAGTTGAGACAGGGTGACACTAGACCAGACTAGGAGGTCTCCTCTTCCCCCATTCCCTAGAGTCTGCGGTCACACAATATAAATCCATGCAACTTGTAGGGATTTATATTGTGTGCCCAACATATGAGGAGAGTTCTGCTTTCAAATGGTGCATCTATACTAAAAAAAAGAAAAAAAAAAAACTTATACTCACCTCTCCGGCAGCCCCCGGTCTCCACCTGGCGGTGATCCTCTCTCCTCGAAGGCCCGCGTTGTACTGGCAGGACCTGCGGTGACGTCATTTAATCAGCTGATGGTCACGCGACCATCACCTGACCGCTGACGTCAGCGTTTTTTTTAAAACCGCCGCGGAAACGCATTAAATCTGCATCGTGGGCACACAGCCTAAATGGAGCTATGGCCGATCATACGCACTGTGGCGCCATTCACATGCGGCTCTTGAAATAGCTCCTTTTAAGAGAGTGAGGGGCACGATAAAGTAAAGCAAAATTCACTGATCAGGGGTAATGAGTGTCAGGGTACGTGCACACGATCAGTAATTGCTGCACTTGCGCTGCGTGCAATCCGCAGCGGGCAGATGTTCCAGAATAGTGGATGGTATGTGTAGAAATCCCATGTCCACTATGCGTCTCCATGCACCTGTTGATCACCTGCGGACACGGATATGTGGCGCATCTTTCCAGACTGCAGCATGTCAATCTCTCTTGCGGAGACGCTAGTCTCCTCAAGAGAAATTCTATCAGTGCAATGTATAGGATGCGGTGAGTCCGCATGTGTTCAATGAACACATGCGGCATCACCTGCGTGCAGCGCTTTGGACGCAGCATGAAGTATACTGCGTTCAAAGCGCTGCCATTACCGACTGTGTGCACATACCCTTATAGTATCTGGGCTGGTGGGGGCAGGGCTGCTTTTTTTACCCAGTCTGGCCCTGGTGTAGTGTGACTATTTTCTGACAATCACCCGTGCTGGCTCTAACAGCATTGGTTTTTATCATTATTGTTGTCGCACTCCATTATTGTCCATACTATTAGGTCAGGCAGGCTGCCCAGCACTATGACAGGGCATATCGCAAGGATAGGCACAGCTAGTGTCCGTCTATGCATCACATCTGTAGCAGGTCTTATAAAGACACTGGTCATGCAGGGGGTGACTAATCCTGAGACTGCAGTAGTCAATTGTGTTCAGCTATGTAAATTATTCTCCTACATGGTGTATATATTGCATATTTCTTAGCATTTGTCAAATGCTGCTATATTTTTGTGTTTCAAGGACCTGTAAATTACTAATGACAGGCTTTGTAAATCACATTTATTTCTGCAAGTCTATGTGCCTATTTTCAAAAATATAAATTCCTAAAATAAGATCCATAGCGGACACCAGCCAATTCCCCACAGTGTTAACGGACTAGTTTGGCTGGAGCTTGCCAAGAGAGTATACTCCATCAATTACTAAAAACTAAGCCAATATCCTATAAAGTGAGAAGGAAAGTTCCCCACATGTGTCAGCTTCTTACAAAATGTTCTATCTACAAGATGTATTTTATAAGAATTAGACTTTTATTAGCGTGCTGGGCATCAGTCACAAAAATGCTGTCACAATTTTCTAACTACCTAAGGCCACGTTCACACATTCAATATTTGGTCAGTATTTTACATCAATACTTAAGCCAAAACCAGGAGTGGGTGACAATGCAGAAGAGGTGACGTGTTTCTATTATACCTTTCTTCTGATTGTTCCTCTCCTGATTTTGTCTTATAAATACTGATGTAAAATACTGACCAAATACTGAAGGTGTGAACATGGCCTTAGATAGATGTCACGCCAAGTGTGGGAAAGACTTAGTGCAACACAGAGGGAAAAGGAAAAGGGAGCCCAGACATTAGGGAAAGGGGGAAGTGGAGACCTCTTAGTCTGGTCTAGCGTCATCCTGTCTCCCCTATCGTCCCTATGTTGCCTCCTCAACAATCGCCGCACGTGTGCCTCGCCCTACTCTCCTTGGCGTATGGCTACGGCTAGGGAAGGGAGGAGATGAGCACTGGTCAACGTCCACTAAACTCCATAGACAACAAGGGTGGACAAAACAGGGGGAAATAGCTTAGCTTTAGATGAACTCCAAATAAGCACACGGCCTCAAGCTCCGGAGAGGACGAAGTACTGCTCCTGCTAAGCCTCACAAGTAGAAATGAGTATAAGGCTATGTGCCCACGATGCAGAAATGCTTCGGATTTTTCCTGAGCGTTTCTACATGCGGATTGTACATGCGGATTGTACATGCGGATTGTACATGCGGATTGTACATGCGTTTTTCCTGCCAGGGACATGCGGATGTGAAGCGTTCTTCACATGCATTTCTGCATGCGGGTTGTCAAGCGCTTTCCAAGCGATTTTAGCATCACTGGGAAAGTGCTTGACAACTTGGTCAAACTACATAAATCCATGCAACCGGCATGGATTTATATAGTGTGACCGAAAGAATGGTAAAAAATAAATATTATACTTACCTTCTGTAGGCCCCCAGTGTCCTTGTCCTGGAATGCCGGCAGCTCGCGGTAGACATAATTTAGTCATGTGACGGGTCACGCGACCGCCGACGTCAGCCTTCGCGTGACCCGTCACATGACTAAATGACGTCACCGCAGGTCCTTTAGTCTACTGCGAGCTGCCGGCAAGCCAGGACAAGGACACCGGGGGCCATCAGAAGGTAAGTATAATGTATATTTTTTATTTTATTCTTTTTTTTACAGGTTCTATGGTACCCGGGTCCGGAGGAGAGTCTCCTCTTCTCCACACCCGGGTACCATCCGCACATTGAAACGTATGTTATCTGCATGTACAGATGCAGTGATGCGTATGACATGCGGCCCAATGCAAGTCAATGGAGGCAAAAACGCCGCGATTCCGCAAAATAATTGGTAATGCTGCGGATTTTTTCCGCAATGATAATCCGCAGCGGAAATTTCCGCAGCATGTGCACAGCACATGCGGATTATCATTGGGGAACCTGGCAGACCTTCTACCAAGCGTTTTTTAAGCGTTTCTGCAGCGGAATTGCTGCTGCGGAAACGCTTAAAAAACGCATAGTGTGCACACAGCCTAAAAGGCGATTCCCTCTCAGACACACCAGGTATATATGCACCCAGGCAGAGAGCTAATTAGCAAGAGAGAAGTAGCCGCTCGGTCCTAAAGACAGACTCTTACCTAAGAAGCTGTCTGCAATGCCAAACGTAGAGATCTCCTGCAACCCACTGCAGGGCGACTGTCTGACACACGCGTGACAGTAGGTTACCACCCTGTCATACTCAGACACCTCTTACTGGACAGGATTGTAATGCCGCCATACATTGTATCTGCAGACAAACGCGGGATATTTAAATATTTCTTTAAGACGTGAATAACGTTTTTCTTCACTGGATTTATCCCAGATGTAGCGGAGAATAAAACTCACTGGGCATAATTTCATCTTGGTCAGTCCCGCATTCTTCTCACAAGCAAATTATAAAGGATATACTGTATCTGGGTTCTTAAGATCTCCTTTTTAATATCGGTTTATACCTAAGATGGTTGGGCTCAGGCCAAGAGACACACGGGCTGAGGTGGGATATAAGATAATGTTTCTTCGAGTCTGGAGCACTCGGGTCGTCTAACCTGCTGGATCTAAGGAGGGTTCAGATCTTAATCCTGGGTTTATTGCTCTCCTTTATCGGGTTTCTGCAGCAATAACTGCATACACAATGATAACACATGCATCAAATATTGGGGTAAAATCTTTCTTCATCGTCAGCACATGGTAGAAAACCACATATGTGTATAACCACCGAAAATGAGAAAAGAAACAATAAAGGCTAAACTGTTGTGTACTGCTCTCCTGTGGTATATGCTGATAAAGGACAGGAGAAAAGACATCCCTTATTGGTACTATATATATATGTATATATATATATATATATATATATATATATATATATATATATATATATATATACACAGTACAGGCCAAAAGTTTGGACACACCTTCTCATTTAAAGATTTTTCTGTATGTTCATGACTAGGAAAATTGTACATTCACACTGAAGGCATCAAAACTATGAATTACCACATGTGGAATTATATACTTAACAAAAAAGTGTGAAACAACTGAAAATATGTCTTATATTCTAGGGTCTTCACAGTAGCCACCTTTTGCTTTGATGACTTCTTTGCACACTCTTGGCATTCTCTTGATGAGCTTCAAGAGGTAGTCACCGGAAATGGTCTTCACTTCACAGGTGTGCCCTGTCAGGTTTAATAAGTGGGATTTTTTGCCTTATAAATGGGGTTGGGACCATCAGTTGTGTTGTGCAGAAGTCAGGTGGATACACAGCTGATAGTCCTACTGAATAGACTGTTAGAATTTGTATTATGGCAAGAAAAAAGCAGCTAAGTAAAGAAAAATGAGTGGCCATCATTACTTTAAGAAATGAAGTTCAGCCAGTGCGAAAAATTGGGCAAACTTTGAAAGTGTCCCCAAGTGCAGTTGCAAAACCATCAAGCGCTACAGAGAAACTGGCTCACATGAGGACCGCCCCAGGAAAGGAAGACCAAGAGTCACCTCTGCTTCTGAGGATAAGTTTATCCGAGTCACCAGCCTCAGAAATCGCAGGTTAACAGCAGCTCAGATTAGAGACCAGGTCTGCTGAGTCCAAATTTGAGATCTTTGGTTCCAACCACCGTGTCTTTGTGCGACGCAGAAAAGGTGAATGGATGGACTCTACATGCCTGGTTCTCACCGTGAAGCATGGAGGAGGAGGTGTGATGGTGTGGGGGGGCTTTGCTGGTGACACTGTTGGGGATTTATTCAAAATTGAAGGCATACTGAACCAGCATGGCTACCACAGCATCTTGCAGCGGCATGCTATTCCATCCGGTTTGCGTTTAGTTGGACCATCATTTATTTTTCAACAGGACAATGACCCCAAACACTCCTCCAGGCTGTGTAAGGGCTATTTGACCAAGAAGGAGAGTGATGGGGGGCTACGCCAGATGACCTGGCCTCCACAGTCACCAGACCTGAACCCAATCGAGATGGTTTGGGGTGAGCTGGACCGCAGAGTGAAGGCAAAAGGGCCAACAAGTGCTAAGCATCTCTGGGAACTCCTTCAAGATTGTTGGAAGACCATTTCCGGTGACTACCTCTTGAAGCTCATCAAGAGAATGCCAAGAGTGTGCAAAGCAGTCATCAAAGCAAAAGGTGGCTACTTTGAAGAACCTAGAATATAAGACATATTTTCAGTGGTTTCACACTTTTTTGTTAAGTATATAATTCCACATGTGGTAATTCATAGTTTTGATGCCTTCAGTGTGAATGTACAATTTTCATAGTCAAGAAAATACAGAAAAATCTTTAAATGAGAAGGTGTGTCCAAACCTTGGTCTGTACTGTATATATTTATATACACACACACACATATATATATATATATATATATATATATATATATATATATATATATATATACACATGGCCGGGTATGAATAATAATACAATGTAGTCACAAATCTGCCGACGTGCAATCTACACATAGGGTCTTTATTTCTGACACCTCCAGCATCCATGTTCCTCTGAAAATTCTCATAGTCAAAACTAATTCCTAATGAAGGGTCCCAGAGTGAGAGAAATCTGACCGACGGCTAAGTGAAACAATGCCGGCAGATATCAGCACCATATAAAGCTGCTGCAGCTGATGGATCCAAGATCGACAGAGAAATCTAAAGTTTACATCATATATAACTCAGTCAGTTCCATGTTTACATCCCAGCAATAGATACCAGGTGTTTCAGCGGCTCCATAAATTTGCATTACGCATTTCCGTAAATTTGCAACACATTTAGTTGTCTAGGAAATTGAGAACAGGGAAATGTATAGATTTGCAGTGTTACATGTTAATGGTTGGTACTGAAATGTTAAAGAAGAGGATAATTCACGAGATGGCAGAAGCGCAATATCAGCGAAAAGAGACATGTCCTACCTCGAAACTGGACATTAAACAGTAAGAGGAGGCCACATTCGACCCCATGGCCGTACCCTTGCCACATGTCAGTAGGTAAAAGATAACAACCGTCCAGGCTTAGTTTAGTTTGTTCCTTTGGCAAGCTGACAGTGAAGCCATTACAGGTTGCAAGAGGGCCACCTTAGACAATGCACAAGATTCAATCTTGGCAGAAGCCACTGTAATATAAAGTGTGCCAGCGTGTGGCGACAGGGGCAAATCTGAAGCGTTGAGCAATGCAGATCTTCTACCTGGATGGTGCTGATTTGTAACTCTCATTCCTGTCCTATAATATACAGCACAAGTCCGTATAGTGTAAGATCACTGATGGATGGGTGCCCTGAGTGCAGTCATGCAGCAGGTGCTGCGCACACAGCTATTCCCAGCACTGCCACCTGCAGGTTATTTTCCATACTGCACCTCACAGCACAGGCTTTGCGCAGCATGCTAAGGAAATTTCTAAGGGGGTAACGTTTCTCATTGTGGAGAGTGACAAGCCAATGTGAGGAGGCTTTTAAGCCTTGCAATGCTTCTCTGGGAAATTAAATATGCAAATGGCCTCTTTAGAGCGAAGAAGGCAATTTGTATGTGGAAATTTCTGCAACAGTGAAGATTAGTTCAGAGTTTGTACAAGCAGCAAATAAGCATAAAACACTCTGGTTTGTAAGGATTTTACTGTCCGGCATTTGCAGAGGTTCATGATTACTCACTATCTGACAATAGGCAACATAATTATGGAGTAAAGAATGAAAAAAATGTCCGGAGCATGTTCACGCATTCTTGTACGCTGCTCTCGGTGATTCACGCTCTCCTTGTTGGCAGAGATTCCCGGCCTGGCAGGGTTCCCACATATAACTTATACCGATTTGCTCCTGTGTTTGTACACATGTAATGTCAGCACACCCATCACCTACCTAATGGATTGGTTCACCCCCAGGTCAGTGACTTGGCAGGTGCCCAGCAGACGTGGCGGGGTATAACCCCCTGTGAGCCGGGACTGCTCTCATCTACAGGGTTGTGGAGTCAGGGATCGGATGAGAAAGTTGGGAATATTCTCCTAGCAGCATGAAGCAATTAAATGCAGGAGAAGAAGCCGAGGTAGAAGCATCTCCCACAGCGCTGCCATCAGGTGCGGGGATCTTCTCATGACTCTGGCTATTCTCTCAGCTGATGGGATCTCAGGGGTTTTATCCATCGTCAAAGTCCAAGGTGATACAATGGTGTATTACATAGACAATTATAAGACTGGGAACAGACTATATTGTGCAGCCGCTATTATGGAGAAGAGGGGTACTGTCTTATCTTACTTTAATTTAAAGGGATTGTTCAGGATTAAACGAAACGTTTTATACAAACACTACCCTCCCTACCTAAACTACAATACAACTACTTGGAACTCACTAATTACCGGAACAAGGACTCTTGCACCATACTGTGGTCCCTGTTCAGCACTTCGTTGGAGGTTTCCGTCTGAATACCCCCCAAAAAAAGGTATCCCAAACAGAGGCTGACTTTAATGAAGCAAACGGGGTCCAAATAAGAAACTTTGCCCTCCGTTTGTCCTCCTTTGTGACAGAGTCCATTTTTTAAATTGCACACAATGCCATAGAAATTGATAAAAGGGTGAGAAATGACCAGTCACATTACAAAACGTAGGGAATATGTATAGACCCCAAGACAGACGCATACAGTAAATAGTAAGGAAAAGTTGTAGGAAGCCTCACGTGAGGTCTGTACACTGCTCTAATTATTAGGTGAAAAGTTAGTAGCTCTATATATTTTTGCACTGATTTTTTATTTGCTTCCTAAATGCAAAGTTGGGCAACTTTCTACATAGTCTCTATTAAATCTGTTCTGCCATTTTGCGGCTGCAGTGTCTGTGAATCTTGGTACTGACTTGGATGACTTTCTCTGCTCTTTCTTTCTCTCAGTGTCAGGGATATTCGTACAGAAAAAAACGTCCAAGTTTCATCAGTGTTTTCCATTAGAGTCTTCAAAGTTTGGTCAATGTCAGTATTTACATCAAAGTTTGGTGAAAGTTTCAAAAGTTTTTCTAGGGTGAAACAGAAGTAATGGCGGTTTCTCGAGCCTAAAGTATCAAACACACACTGTGAAAAACAGACATTATATGGATGGAATCTGAGTGCTGCCGATTGTTTTCATGGAGCCCATAGACTTGTATCTGATTTGACAACTGGACGAATATCAGACAAGTCTCTGTGCTTTTGTGCGCAGATCATTCAGTCTCAGCATTAAAATCGTACATGTGAAAAGCAGTAATAAAAAATCTATTATCAACTAAATCATGCATGTCTATAACTTGCCCTCATTACAACATCCTAGATGTGAATGAATGAAATCTTCTCATTGAATACTTTGTTCTGTATAAAGCTGAATGTGCCGACAACAAAATCACACAAAAATCATCAATGGAAATCACATTTATTAACCAATGGAGGCCTGGATTTGGAGTCACCCCCAAAATGAAAGTGGAAAAACACACTACAGGCTGATCCAACTGTGATGAAATGTCCTTAAAACAAGTCAAAATGAGGCTGAGTATTGTGTGTGGCCTCCACGTGCCTGTATGACCTCCCTACAACGCCTGGACATGCTCCTGATGAGGCTGAGTATTGTGTGTGGCCTCCACGTGCCTGTATGACCTCCCTACAACGCCTGGGCATGCTCCTGATGAGGCTGAGTATTGTGTGTGGCCTCCACTTGCCTGTATGACCTCCCTACAACGCCTGGGCATGCTCCTGATGAGGCTGAGTATTGTGTGTGGCCTTCACGTGCCTGTATGACCTCCCTACAACGCCTGGGCATGCTCCTGATGAGTCTCAGTATGGTGTGTGGCCTACACGTGCCTGTATGACCTCCCTACAACGCCTGGGCATGCTCCTGATGAGGCTGAGTATTGTGTGTGGCCTTCACGTGCCTGTATGACCTCCCTACAACGCCTGGGCATGCTCCTGATGAAGCTGAGTATTGTGTGTGGCCTCCACGTGCCTGTATGACCTCCCTACAACGCCTGGGCATGCTCCTGATGAGGCTGAGTATTGTGTGTGGCCTTCACGTGCCTGTATGACCTCCCTACAACGCCTGGGCATGCTCCTGATGAGGCTGAGTATTGTGTGTGGCCTCCACGTGCCTGTGTGACCTCCCTACAACGCCTGGGCATGCTCCTGATGAGGCGGAGTATTGTGTGTGGCCTCCACGTGCCTGTATGACCTCCCTACAACGCCTGGGTATGCTCCTGATGAGGCTGAGTATTGTGTGTGGCCTTCACGTGCCTGTATGACCTCCCTACAACGCCTGGGCATGCTCCTGATGAGGCTGAGTATTGTGTGTGGCCTCCACGTGCCTGTATGACCTCCCTACAACGCCTGGGTATGCTCCTGATGAGGCTGAGTATTGTGTGTGGCCTTCACGTGCCTGTATGACCTCCCTACAACGCCTGGGCATGCTCCTGATGAGGCTGAGTATTGTGTGTGGCCTCCACGTGCCTGTATGACCTCCCTACAATGCCTGGGCATGCTCCTGATGAGGCTGAGTATTGTGTGTGGCCTCCACTTGCCTGTATGACCTCCCTACAATGCCTGGGCATGCTCCTGATGAGGCTCAGTATTGTGTGTGGCCTCCACGTGCCTGTATGACCTCCCTACAACGCCTGGGCATGCTCCTGATGAGTCTCAGTATGGTATGTGGCCTACACGTGCCTGTATGACCTCCCTACAACGCCTGGGCATGCTCCTGATGAGGCTGAGTATTGTGTGTGGCCTTCACGTGCCTGTATGACCTCCCTACAACGCCTGGGCATGCTCCTGATGAGGCTGAGTATTGTGTGTGGCCTCCACGTGCCTGTATGACCTCCCTACAACGCCTGGGCATGCTCCTGATGAGGCTCAGTATTGTGTGTGGCCTCCACGTGCCTGTATGACCTCCCTACAACGCCTGGGCATGCTCCTGATGAGTCTCAGTATGGTGTGTGGCCTACACGTGCCTGTATGACCTCCCTACAACGCCTGGGCATGCTCCTGATGAGGCTGAGTATTGTGTGTGGCCTTCACGTGCCTGTATGACCTCCCTACAATGCCTGGGCATGCTCCTGATGAGGCTGAGTATTGTGTGTGGCCTCCACGTGCCTGTATGACCTCCCTACAACGCCTGGGCATGCTCCTGATGAGGCTAAGTATTGTGTGTGGCCTCCACGTGCCTGTATGACCTCCCTACAATGCCTGGGCATGCTCCTGATGAGTGTCAGTATGGTGTGTGGCCTACACGTGCCTGTATGACCTCCCTACAACGCCTGGGCATGCTCCTGATGAGGCTGAGTATTGTGTGTGGCCTTCACGTGCCTGTATGACCTCCCTACAACGCCTGGGCATGCTCCTGATGAGGCTGAGTATTGTGTGTGGCCTCCACGTGCCTGTATGACCTCCCTACAATGCCTGGGCATGCTCCTGATGAGGCTGAGTATTGTGTGTGGCCTCCACGTGCCTGTATGACCTCCCTACAACGCCTGGGCATGCTCCTGATGAGGCTGAGTATTGTGTGTGGCCTCCACGTGCCTGTATGATCTCCCTACAACGCCTGGGCATGCTCCTGATGAGGCTGAGTATTGTGTGTGGCCTCCACGTGCCTGTATGACCTCCCTACAATGCCTGGGCATGCTCGTGATGAGGCTGAGTATTGTGTGTGGCCTCCACGTGCCTGTATGACCTCCCTACAACGCCTGGGCATGCTCCTGATGAGGCTGAGTATTGTGTGTGGCCTCCACGTGCCTGTATGACCTCCCTACAATGCCTGTGTAGCACCCCGAGGGCTCGGCTGCTACAGGGGTATTGCACCTCAAACCAGAGGTGTGGTATTCCATTCCCGGGTAAGGATGGAGTGTGGGACTGAGCTCAGCTAGCTGCATGCACTACACTCACCCCATTTCCGGGGGACAGAACAACGGTACTCCCACCAAATAGATGTGCAGGTACGATAGCGTCTGTCCCTGGCTGGAGTGGGGGGGGGGGAGGAACATCCCAGTAGTGTAGGGGCAGATAGGGGAGGGACTCTGGGCATAGAAGTAGGAGCCCATTGGGTGCTAGTCACCTGGGCTCACACATAGAGGGAGTATATAAGGTGGGCACCATCTTAGGACAGGGAGAGTCCAGGTCTGCTCAGAGAGGAGCTCAGCCAGAGAGGGCTGACAGGGAGCTGTGGCTCCGGCTGGGCCCAGCTCCAGGGCCAGGCCTGTAGTGGAGAGGAGGAGGAAGAAAGGCCCAGAGACGCAGGACAAGAGGGAACCCTGAGATCCCACAAGTTAACGGGTGAAGGGTTGGCAGAAAAGGGTACCGGATCCCAAACTGGCAGAGGCAAGATATCCTTAACCAGGAACCGGAGGTCGTGGTCAAGCTTTGGCACGACCCTCACCAAACCCACCAGGAAGGCACACCACGAATAGGGTCAGGAAAGCCAGAGAAGGTTTTACCACCAAGAGGCCCGAGGGAGCCGGACAAAGGTGGGTCCCTGGTGGGAACGGCCAGTAGGAAGGAAGAGAGGGGAGCTCAGGACCACGCTCTGGAGCTGCCTGGGAGTTGGCCGAGTCCCACACCTGGTGGACGCAGCACGACTCGGGTGGTCACTCAAGGCCGGAGTGACCGGGGCAACACCTGTGAGTAAAAACCCTGAATCTGCATCACATGTCTCTGAACTTTCTTGCTGCACCAACGCTACCACCATCATCTACACTTGCTGCCCTGAGGCCGTACCCCTCCCGTTGGGGGTTATACCATCTACGCTGCACAACCAAATCACCGGCCTCAGCGGACTGTCCTGCAGCAGCAGCCCTAAAGCTGCATTCAACGGGTGGCGTAGTCGTACAACACCCTACTATTCAAGACACTGCCGCTCAGCTTGACTCCCTGGGCACGGACCGGGTGACCGCCACGAGACTACTACCCCCATCTGATCCGGATCCGGGTAAGCTCCCCCGTGCGCGCGATGCCGCGCGACGCAGCAGGCCCAGGGGCGCGTCAGCTTTGGCGTAGTCGGCAGGATAACGTGCCCGCAACCACCGGGTACTGCGTACCTGAAGAAAAGTTCACATTTACCGTAAAAAGGAGTCTCCCGCCAATTCCGGAGGGTCCCCGCCGTCGGACGCCGTCTCGGGTCGTTTCCCGCCGTTTGCCCGCCATCTGCAGCCTTTTCCCGCCATCCACGGAGTTTCCCGCCATAAAGAACCGATTCCCGCCATCTGAGACGATTTCCCGCCCTGGCAGAGCGGACGCCATTGTGGGCGTGCCAGAGGGTGGCAAGAGACCACCTCCCATCGTGGGCCAGGCCCAGGAATGGCGCTAAAAGCGGAAACCGCCCCCACCAGCAGAGACTGCAATGGTAGAAATGTCCATCAGAGCGAGGGGTCTGCCCCTGGAACTGACAATCACCAAGTGGCCCCGGGACCACTCTCAGTATGGGCGGATCAAGAACAAAAGAGAGAGGATGGGTGCAGCCTGGAGGAGTCTGGAAAGATCGCACCCGGAGATGGAGGGAGAGTCAGGCAGCACCGACCCTCTGGTCAGGAGCCTGTTGCAGGCCGCCACCCCAGAAGGCCTGGTGGAGATCCTGGCACAGCTCCCCAAAGATCGGGAGCATGCACAGACCGCGCTGGAGGGCTTGGCTCGGAAGATGGCCCGAGTGCAGCAAGAAGTGCTGGCCGAGTGGAGCAGAGAAATGGCCCTGCAGGCTGGAACCCGCCAGCAAAGGACGCCACCCGGGACGAGGAGTCTGTCTGCCTCTGAGGATGGTGCAGGAGGGACGAAGGCCGGAGACGACGCCGTGGAAGGAGCTGAAGAGATGGAAGCAGGTAAAGGGGACGTCACCACCCCAGGCCTAGTAGCCGTGAGCCTGCCCCAGCTCCCCGTCGCAGAGCCCAAAATCCCCCTTACCGTGCCCGTTGCTGCACCGCCACCGCTCCAAACTAGGCCTCAAGCGGCAGGAGCCGCGGCCACGCCTCTTGTGACGTCACGCGCCTTAATCCAGAGCGCGGCCAAGCAGGAAACGCCACCGGCCTGGTCGCAAGGCCGAGTACCCCCGGGCGCCGCCGTATCCACGGTGCCCTTCACCTTCAGAGTGCCACCGGCCTGGTCGCAAGGCCTGGTGAATCCGGGCGCCGCTACCACCACCGCGCCCTCGACCTCCACAGTGCTGCCCTTAGGTGAAGACATGTTCGAACAGCATACTTGCCCGGATGGGCAGCCCTTTGAATGGCCACCGGAGTACCTCAGTCCCCGACTCCGGAAGGAAAGGCCCCTGTGTGAGCCCCTGATCCCGGCTCCGGCGCCCGCCAAGATCACCCCACTCCCGTTGGAGGAGGCGCAGTTCGCATGGGACCCCACCGGTGAAAACCTCATGGGGTTCACCCAAGAGACCCGGGCGGCCGCAGCCCAGCGTGCGGAGTGCTGCCGACAACAACTAGAGGTCTTCAACAAAGAACGGCGAGAGAGGCGGATCCGCGAGGAGCGGCTGCAGGTCCAAAGTGCGGAGCAGAAAAGCCGGACCCGGCGAAACCCCCGTGCAGCCCACGGTCCCCGCGCCACCGGGACTGTAATCAAGTTCCAACTGGAGCACGGTTGGGGCTTTATCAGGGATCACAGAACCCCCGGCGACGTCTTTGTTACCCGCAGGGATGTCGAGTCCCATCTGCCAGAGGGACACCGTGGACGTGACCTTTACCTGGGTGACGAGGTCACCTTCACCCGGCATCAGTGTGCCAAAGGACCGTACGCCCTTCATGTGCACCGGCTGACGGAGGAAGAACTGCGGTATGAGGAGGAACAAGAGGACCCGGACGGGTCTGAAGATTACCCTCAGGAGGAGACAAGGAGAAGACACCGCTACTGAAGGGAAGTAGCCCAAATAAAGTACTGTAAATAGTTACCCGTAGGGGTACTTGTCATACTGCTAATTAAAGTGTGTTCCCCGTTGGGACTAGTGTGAATTGTTCCCCGTGTGCCCCTAATCCCTTACCAGGCTGAGGACTGTGAGCAGCCATCCCTTATCCCCACTGGCCGAGGACTGAGAGCGGCCATACCCTGTAAATAGTTGCGCTTCTTAAAGCGCCCCCTTTTGGTTTTATAGGAGAACTGTTTTTCTCTAGTGACTGTTGCACTTTACCTGGTCACAAGTAGCACCGTGGCTGGAAGAACAAGAACATTTTATATAAAAGAGTTTTATATAATATAAGAAGTTACCCGTAACGTTATATTTTCTGATGATGTTTTATAATGTTTTATATGTTAGTGTATGTTTTAAAAAAGTTTGTATGTTTTGGTATGTTTTACTCTTTTACAGCCCGAGGACGTGCTGTGATTTACCAGGGGGGAATGTAGCACCCCGAGGGCTCGGCTGCTACAGGGGTATTGCACCTCAAACCAGAGGTGTGGTATTCCACTCCCGGGTAAGGATGGAGTGTGGGACTGAGCTCAGCTAGCTGCATGCACTACACTCACCCCATTTCCGGGGGACAGAACAACGGTACTCCCACCAAATAGATGTGCAGGTACGATAGCGTCTGTCCCTGGCTGGAGTGGGGGGGGGGGAGGAACATCCCAGTAGTGTAGGGGCAGATAGGGGAGGGACTCTGGGCATAGAAGTAGGAGCCCATTGGGTGCTAGTCACCTGGGCTCACACATAGAGGGAGTATATAAGGTGGGCACCATCTTAGGACAGGGAGAGTCCAGGTCTGCTCAGAGAGGAGCTCAGCCAGAGAGGGCTGACAGGGAGCTGTGGCTCCGGCTGGGCCCAGCTCCAGGGCCAGGCCTGTAGTGGAGAGGAGGAGGAAGAAAGGCCCAGAGACGCAGGACAAGAGGGAACCCTGAGATCCCACAAGTTAACGGGTGAAGGGTTGGCAGAAAAGGGTACCGGATCCCAAACTGGCAGAGGCAAGATATCCTTAACCAGGAACCGGAGGTCGTGGTCAAGCTTTGGCACGACCCTCACCAAACCCACCAGGAAGGCACACCACGAATAGGGTCAGGAAAGCCAGAGAAGGTTTTACCACCAAGAGGCCCGAGGGAGCCGGACAAAGGTGGGTCCCTGGTGGGAACGGCCAGTAGGAAGGAAGAGAGGGGAGCTCAGGACCACGCTCTGGAGCTGCCTGGGAGTTGGCCGAGTCCCACACCTGGTGGACTCAGCACGACTCGGGTGGTCACTCAAGGCCGGAGTGACCGGGGCAACACCTGTGAGTAAAAACCCTGAATCTGCATCACATGTCTCTGAACTTTCTTGCTGCACCAACGCTACCACCATCATCTACACTTGCTGCCCTGAGGCCGTACCCCTCCCGTTGGGGGTTATACCATCTACGCTGCACAACCAAATCACCGGCCTCAGCGGACTGTCCTGCAGCAGCAGCCCTAAAGCTGCATTAAACGGGTGGCGTAGTCGTACAACACCCTACTATTCAAGACACTGCCGCTCAGCTTGACTCCCTGGGCACGGACCGGGTCACCGCCACGAGACTACTACCCCCATCTGATCCGGATCCGGGTAAGCTCCCCCGTGCGCGCGATGCCACGCGACGCAGCAGGCCCAGGGGCGCGTCACCTGGGCATGCTCGTGATGAGGCTGAGTATTGTGTGTGGCCTCCACGTGCCTGTATGACCTCCCTACAACGCCTGGGCATGCTACTGATGAGGCTGTGTATTGTGTGTGGCCTCCGCGTGCCTGTATGACCTCCCTACTAGTGTTGAGCCACCCCCGTAGTGTTCGAGTTCGGTTCGGTTCGTCGAACACCCGTGTGTTCGCCGAACTGTTCGTCGAACTGTTCGTCGAACACCTTCGAACACCGTTAAAACCAATGGCAGGCAAACAAAAACACATAGAAACACATAGAAAACACCTTCAAAGGTGTCCAAAAGCTGACAAACTGCTCAGAAGACACAACTAACACATGGAAAAGTGACAAGTACATATAGTCATGCGAAAAGAAAAGAGGTGGAGGAGTAAAAGGAGGGGGAGACACAGATATAGGCATGTCATGCCCTTCTAAAATCCAAAAAGTGAGAAGCCGAGACGGCCAGTCCGCTCCTGCCCGTGCCACCTCCGTGTCGCCGGGTTTGTGCCAGAGCCGCGGTGAACCCTGACGGCCAGCCCCCCTCTCCCAATACTGGTGCCTGTCCGCTGGTGGGTCGAGAGAGCCCCCCTGTGGTGGAGGCAGCTCTAAGCTTTTTAATTTAAATTGTCTCTCTAATTTGAATGAATACACTTTAAATCCATTTACAAGGATCTATTGGAGGGCAAGTCTCATGCCAGCAGCCGCGTAATTCCAGCTCCAGTAGCGTCCACTAAAGCTGCTGCAGTTAAAAAGCTTTTATAAGGATCGAGCTCGGCTGTCCACCGCAAGGCATCCTACTGCCAGTCCCAGCCCCTATGCCTTGGGGTGCCTCCTGATGCTCTTCACTAAGTATCCCGTGGTCCCGAAGCATTTACTTTGAAAAAATTAAGTGTCCAAACTACAGGTGGTGTAGCTTGCTTAACAGCCGGGATAATCCGCTGACTAGCAGACACTGCTACTAGGCACAAAGTATTTCCTGGGCTAGTTGCAGTTAAAAATTTGTAAGTAGATACTCTCGTTGGATGCTGAGAAAGCATTCCATAGAGTCTCCTGGCACGCCATATATGATTCTCTTAAAAAGCTTGGGGTAGGGGTCTAGGGGACCCTTTTATAGCCAAAATCACGGCCCTGTATCACAATACGTCACCTAGGCTGAAGATAAATGGAACTGTAGCACCGAGGGCTCGGTTGCTACAGACGTATTGCACCTCACCCAGAGGTGTGATATCTCACTCTCAGATAAGGATGGAGTGTGGATCAGGACCCGACACCTGCATGCATTACACCACATTGCCGTGGGGCAGGGCGACCAATATGCCCCTGAGATGGGCACGACAGTCCCTGTCCCTGGCTGGAGTGGGGGGAGGGAACACTGAGGAAGGGGAACCCTGCAGTGCAGGAGCAGGGAGGAAGCAGTTCCTGGGTGCATTGAGAAGGGAGTATAAAAGGTGGGCACCATCTTAGTTCAGTGCAGAGAAGTCTGAGCAGAAGTGGCAGGGAGCAGGGGCTCTGCATGAGCTCTGCTCCGGAGGCGGGCCTAGTAACAGAGGCCCAGGCCTGCAAGAGGGAGAAGGAAGGAAGAGGAGCGGAGAAGGCTCCAGGAACGAGGAATGAAGGGATCCCAGGGGTGCGGACGGGCGAGTCGCCACCGCACGCCCGAATCCACCTGCGTGGAGGGGTCAGGCCAAAGGGGGAGACCGGTCCCCGAACTAGTGGAGGCAGGAAACGACCCTCAGCTAGAAACCGGAGGCTCTGACATTTTATGTTTCGCAGCCCCTTGCTCCACCCGCTAGGAAGGCACCACATAGGGTCAGGGAAACTGGCGCCAAGTTTACCAAGAGGAGGCCCGAGGCAGCCGGACAGAAGTGTTGGTAAGAAAGGCCAGACAAAGGACACACAAAGGGGGTCCTGTGAAGCGCTCCAAAGTTATCTGGGAGTTGTCTGAGCCCCTCACCTGGTGAGCACAGTACGACGTGGGCAGCCGTTACCTGCAGACGTGGTCTGGATAATAAGAACTGTGAGTAAAGGCCCTGAACTGCATCACTGACTCCGTGTCGTTACTGCTGCTGCCCTGCGCCATCACCCCCATCCTCCGCATACACTGCCCTGAGGCTATACTCCTCCCGTGGGGAGTTATGCTACGCTCTGCTGCACCCACAACACCAGCCTTAGCGGTCTGCCCTGTAGCGGCGGTTCACTCTGACCGCAATCCACGGGTGGCGTAGTCGGACATTTAAACATCAAAACCACATAAATAGTTCCGCCACTGGTTTGACCGCCCTGAGCCACGGAACCGGATCGCCGCCACGAAGACTACAACCACCAGCATCCACCAAAAAGGGTCCGGCTCCGGGTGTCCCAAGGCCCAGGGGGTGCGTCAGAACATTTTCATCACCTTTCACAATCACCAATGGGACAAGGCAGGGATGTCCTCTGTCCCCTCTCTTATACATCCTAGTGACGGAGCACCTGCTCTCATCAATTCGCCATAACCCCAATATTAGGTGGATTGAGGTGGGAGGCACCGAGTACAAGTGCTCTCTATTTGCTGATGATGTCCTAGTATATATCACTCAATCACATATATCCATCCCTGCTGTTATGGCTGAAATAGATCACTTTGTTACATGGTAACATTTTAAAATCAATGCAGCGAAGTCTGAGGCCCTCGATGTCTCCCTCCCCAAATCCATATAGGATTCCATCCAGTCCAACTTTCCCTTTGCCTGGCCCTCACAGGGTATCAAATACTTAGGAATTCCTATTCATAGAGACCTCTCCCATCTATGTTATCTTAATTTTGGGCCCTTTATTGAACAATTCCATACAGACCACGGTTGGCAAGTTGGAACTGTGAGATTCACTACGTGCACCACTGGTATTTTGTGGAAAAGCACATGTAAGATTCTGCAACAGTCTCTGCTGATACTCCTGCATGCGTGCATCCCTTTCTATGGCAAGAATAATTTCTGCAAATTTACTTTTGTACCGGGGATCTAACAGTGTGGCAACCCAGTAGTCAGGATTATTTCTAATTCTCACAATTCGAGGGTCATGTTGCAGGTAGTGCAGCAAGAAGGCACTCATGTGTGTTGCGCATCCAGGAGCACCAAGTCCCTGTTGTGTTGGTGGCGAGGTAACAATCATGCTTCCTTCCTCTGTCCTCTCCCCCCAACCTCGCACAACAGAAATGTGATCAAGGTCTCCCTCATCTGATGAGTCTTCCATCAGTTCGTCCTCCACTTCTTCCTGGGCTCCTGCACCTTCCTCACTAGTTTGGCTGCTACCATGCGCCCTGGTTAAACCATCTCCCCCACCCTCACATGCCTGCCGCCCTGGTGCTGCCGACCGTCTGGACCTTGCAGATGTTAGCCCTTCCGCATACAACTCCTCCTCCTCTACTTCCTCCACCTCCTCTTGTGCCACCACCTGACTCCGAATTCTGTTTAACATGTGCTCCAGCATGTAAATCACCGGAATAGTCATGCTGATAATGGCATCGTCAGCACTAAACATCTTCGTCGCCATTTCAAAACTGTGCAGAAGGGTGCATAGGTCCCTGATCTGAGACCACTCCTCCAGCGTGATTTGCCCCACCTCTGAATCTCGTTGGCCCAGGCTATACGTCAGAACGTATTGCACCAGGGCTTGTCGGTGCTGCCACAGTCGCTGCAACATGTGCAGAGTTGAATTCCACCGGGTAGGCACATCGCATTTTAGCCGGTGAAGTGGCAGGCCCAACGACTTCTGTAGAGATGTAAGTCGCTGAGCTGCGGGATGCGAACGGCGGAAGTGAGCACACAGCGACCGTGCCCTCTGCAGAAGGCCATCTAGTCTGGGATAGTGGGCTAAAAATTGCTGGACAACCAGGTTCAACACGTGAGCCATACAAGGCACGTGTGTGACATTGCCCCGGCGAAGGGCCGCACCCAGGTTTGCAGCATTGTCGCACACGGCCTTCCCTGGTTTCAGGTCCAGTGGAGACAACCATTCATGAAATTGGTTCTCCAGAGCTGACCACAACTCCTCAGCTGTGTGACTCACATTTCCCAGACATTTCAATGTAAAAACCGCCTGATGACGTTGAGCCCTACTGCCAGCATAGTAAGGAGGTGTGCAGGATCCCTTCTGCGCAGTTAGAAAGCTTGTGGCATGACCAGACAGCCTTTGGGTGCAGGTGGAAGACCGAGAGGAGGTTGAGGAGGCAGAAGCAGTGGAGGAAAAATGACATAAAGAGGATTGACGCACAACTCGTTGGGACGGCAAGACTTGGACAGCAGCCCCTTGTCCTGCTGTCACCATAGTTACCCAGTGCCCAGTCAGCGACATGTAACGCCCCTGTCCATGCCTACTCGTCCAAGTGTCTGTGGTGAAATGCACCCTGTCACACACAGAGTTTCTCAAAGAAGCGGTGATGTTGTGTGCGACATGCTGGTGGAGCGCAGGCACACCTTTCTTTGAGAAGTAGTGCCGACTGGGCATCTGGTACTGGGGCACTGCGACGGACATAAGGTCTCGAAAATCCTCTGTGTCCACCAGGCGGAAAGGCAGCATTTCTGTAGCCAAGAGCTTGCAGATGGTGAAATTCAACCTCTTAGCTTTCTCATGGCTAGGAGGAAATGGTCTTTTACTTGTCCACATCTGAGGGACCGAGGGCTGGCTATTGTGCTTAGACGGGGTTGATAAGGGTGTCCCCGGCAAACTGCCGGTCTGTGAGGAAGATGCAGGCGGACATGTTAGGTTGCCTTGATCCAAAGGTGGTGCTATCGATGTCGGACAGCGCTCAAGACCAGCTGGTGTTACCACCTCCAAAGAAAATGATGACCTGCCAATCACGCTGGCTGTTGCGGGTAAAGAGGTGGCAGGTCTGCGCCCCAAAACAGGTGTGACTGCTGTCCCCCCAGTCACAGAGGATGAAGAGGCCGCGGATGCACAAGATATGGCAGACGGTGGTTGGCCCGGCCGGCTAGACCGCATTGTAGCACACTGAGCTTCCCACTGCAACTTATGCTTCATGTCCATGTGCCGGTTCATGCATGAAGTACTCAAACTATGTATTTTTTGGCCTCTACTTAGCTTTTGCTGACAAATGTTACAGATAACACGAGTTGGGTCATCTGTATCGATCTGAAAAAATGCCCAGGCTATGCAAGGCTTAGCACCCATGCGACCTGAAGAGCCACCACGACTTGTGGTGAGAGGCAGAGTTGTGTTTGAGGATGCAGTTGTTGACGTGCTTCCAGTACTACGTCTCTGTCCAGGAAGGCGCAACCTGACCTCGTCGTCACTAGCATCTTCCTCCACCTCCTCTGCTGACCTCATCTCTTGGCTGACTGTGGGTTGACAGTAAGTGGGATCTCCGACCTCATCATCATCACCCTGTGCGTTATCACACCCGTCGTCCTCAGAGCCAACCTGTTCCTGCCCTGACAAAAAACTAAAGTTGTCGCTCCAATCAGGTATTTGAGTCTTATCATCGTCTTCCTCATTGTCTCCACCAACAGGAGTTACAGTTTGGGAATGAGGGTCTACATTATGGTCAGAACCTTCTGCGTCTGGTCCTGGATCCGACTCATAAAGATTCTGGGCATCAGTGCAGATCATGTCCTCGTCTGGATTCACAGAAGCGCTGGAGTCGACCTCTGATTCCCAGGCTATAGTATGAGTAAACAGCTCTGCAGACTCAACCATCTGTTCTACCTCATACTCAGACGGGCAGCTGGAGATTTGGGAGCTGTGAGGAAGCAAGTGCGATTTGGGTGACACCTTTGAGGACTGGAGTATTTGTGATGTTGAAGTTGATGTGGAGGAGAGCCCACTTAAAGGAGCACTTGATATCCGTTGAAGCACCTGCTGTTTTTGTGCCTCATCTGGAATTTGTAGCGATTGGCGTGGCCGTAAGAAAGGGATCTTATCACATTGTCCGCTAAAAGAAGTAGACATTTTAGTTTGGCTGGAAGATGGTCTTTCTTCTGCACCTACCCCACGGACACAACCTTTTTTCCCCTTCCCAACACGCCTATTCCCCTTTCCACCAGCAGCAGGCCTTTTTCCACTCATTTTGGTGGTTAACTAATTCACAACTCTGGAGTTGTTTGCACAAAAAAACAATGGATGGTAACCGAGCAGAGCTGAGTGGCCAAACTGTGGTATTAGGCCAAAACTATTGGCTGGGTTAGATGCAGAAAAAAATTATTTTTAATTTGCAACCTGATGGAGGTCAGTATAGATGGACTAATAGACCAAGTCCCACACACCGCTAGAAGCCCAAATATTTTTTCAGAGCTAGATGCAGAAAAAAATTATATTCAATTTGCAACCTGCTGGAGGTCAGTATAGAAGGACTAATAGAACAAGTCCCACACACTGCTAGAAGCCCAAATATTTTTTCAGAGCTAAATGAAGAAAAAAATTATTTTTAATTTGCAACCTGATGGAGGTCAGTATAGATGGACTAATAGACCAAGTCCCACACACTGCTAGAAGCCCAAATATTTTTTCAGAGCTAGATGCAGAAAAAAATTATTTTTAATTTGCAACCTGATGGAGGTCAGTATAGATGGACTAATAGACCAAGTCCCACACACTGCTAGAAGCCCAAATATTTTTTCAGAGCTAGATGCAGAAAAAAATTATTTTTAATTTGCACCCTGCTGGACGTCAGTATAGAAGGACTAATAGAACAAGTCCCACACACTGCTAGAAGCCCAAATATTTTTTCAGAGCTAAATGAAGAAAAAAATTATTTTTAATTTGCAACCTGATGGAGGTCAGTATAGATGGACTAATAGACCACGTCCCACACACTGCTAGAAGCCCAAATATTTTTTCTGAGCTAGATGCAGAAAAAAATTATTTTAATTTGCAACCTGATGGAGGTCAGTATAGATGGACTAATAGACCAAGTCCCACACACCGCTAGAAGCCCAAATATTTTTTCAGAGCTAGATGCAGAAATTTTTTTTATTCAATTTGCAACCTGATGGAGGTCAGTATAGATGGACTAATAGACCAAGTCCCACACACTGCTAGAAGCCCAAATATTTTTTCAGAGCTAGATGCAGAAAAAAATTATTTTTAATTTGCAACCTGATGGAGGTCAGTATAGATGGACTAATAGAACAAGTCCCACACGCTGCTAGAAGCCCAAATATTTTTTCAGAGATAAATGAAGAAAAAAATTATTTTTAATTTGCAACCTGATGGAGGTCAGTATAGATGGACTAATAGACCAAGTCCCACACACTGCTAGTGACGCGCCCCCTGGGACATATTCCTTTTTGAGGGGAATACCCGGCACCGGATCAGATGGGGGGTTGTAGTCTCCGAGCGGCTGTGACCCGGCCCGTGCCCAGGGCGTCAAACTCAGTGTTATGTGGCAGTCCTACAGATGTTATTAAGAGTTCTTTTGTGTCGACTACGCCACCCGTTGTGATGCGGTCACTGTGGCCGCCGCTGCAGCAGGGTCCGCTGAGGCTGATGGTGCAGGTGCAGCTTGTGATGATATAACCCCCAACGGGTGGGGTATAGCCTCAGGGGGGCCAGGTGCAGAGGATGGGGGTTGTGGTGGTGCAGTGCAGACGGCAGTGAAGACAGAGTCGGGTTGTGCAGTTAAGGGTGTTTACTTACTGCAGATGTTGTACTGGTCACTCCAGCTTCGAGTGACCACCCGAGCCGTGCTGCGTCCACCAGGTCCTGGATCCAGCCAACCCCCAAACAAGTCTGGAGCGTGGCCCTGAGCTCTCCTTCTGTCCCGTTCTCTGGCCGTCCCCACCAGTGATCCACCTAGGTCCAGCTCCCTCGGGCCTTCTGTTGGGACACCCTTGGCCTTGGGTTCCCTGACCCTTCATGTGGTGTGCCTTCGGGGTGGATGTGGTGGGTGACCGTGGCAAACGCTGCCCACGGTCTCCGGTCTCTGGCTGGGGAATGTTTTTACCCCCACCAGCTTGGGTTCCGGTACCCTGATGCCGACTCTTCACCCGGGGATTTAGTTTGGGATCTTAGAGTCCTTTTCTTCTGTGCCTCTGGGTCTCTCTCTCTCCTCTCTCACTCTGGGTCTTTCCTTCTCCTCTGCTCGCTGACTTGTTCTCTGCATCTGACCCTGTTCTTAGTTGGTGCCCACCTTATATACACCCTCTATGTGTGAGCTCAGGTGACCAGCACCCAATGAGCTCCTAACTTTACCCAGGCTGCTCCCCCTATCTGCCCCTACACTACTTGGGATGTACCACCCCCCTCCCACTCCAGCCAGGAACAGACTCGGTCGTACCTGCACATTTCTAAGTGGGAGTACCGTCGGTCTGCTCCTCGGAAATGGGATGTGTGTAGTGCATGCAGCCTACCGAGCTCAGATCCACACTCCATCCTTACCCGGGAGTGGAATATCACACCTCTGGGTTGAGGTGCAATACCCCTGTAGCAGCCGAATCCTCAGGGTGCTACATTCCCCCCTGGTAAATCACAGCACGTCCTCGGGCTGTAAGACATAAAACAACACCAAAACATACTAATTTTTTTTTCATAAACATATAAAACATATAAAACAACATATATTAGCATAAAACTTTTCATATACAACATTCTCGTCGCCTCTGGCTCCTCCTCCGGTCACTGTGCAACGTGTGACCGGGTAAAGTGCGACAGTCTCTCTGGAAAACTGGTTTTCCTATAAAACCGGTAGGGGGCGCTTTAGGACGCGCAACTATATACAGGGGATATGGCCGCTCTCAGTCCTCGGCCAGGTATTAGGGGAAAAACGGGTAACAGTTCACACTTGCTGGTCCCAACGGGGACTATTTTATCAACAGTAACAGTTTCAGTTTCAGTTTACGGTGCCCCGACGGGCAACTATATACAGCTTCTGCTTCGCTGTCCTTAGCGACGGCGTCCTCCTGCTCTTGCTTTTTGGTTACCTTTGGCTTCAGACCCGTTCGGGCACGTATGCTGGGCAAACAGGTCCTCTCCAGATGCGGCACTCTTGGTCTTATGGGCGCGGTGGTGTTAGCGCCCGGGTTGCCCAGGCCTTGCGGCCAGGCCTGGGGCACCTGGAAGGTGAAGGGCACCGTTAGGACGGCGGCACCCTGGGCTACCTGGCCTTGCGGCCAGGCCGGAGGCTCCGCGGAGGTAGGGGGCGCTGTTGGTATTGCGGCGCCCGGGGGTACTAGGCCTTGCGACCAGGCTGGTGGTACTTCCTGCTTGGTCACGCTCGGGGTCGAGGCGTGTGACGTCACAGGGGTCGCGGCGGCGGCTTCCGGTTGGGGCCTAGTCTGCGTCGGTGACATGGCGTTTTCGGGCACAGCAGGGGGACTTTCGGGCTCTGCGACGGGGAGCTGGGGCAGGTGGGCGGTGTCCCGGCTTGGGGTGTAGACGTCCCCTTTACCTGCCTCCATGCGTTCGGCTCCCTTCTCGGCGCCGTCTCCGGCCTTTGGTCCTCCCGCGCCATCCTCAGAGGTGGTCTGTCTCCTCATCTTGGCTGGCGTGCTCCGGGTCTTGGTTTCAGCTTGCTGGGCCATCTCCCGGCTCCATTCCGCCAATATCTCGCGCTGTACCCGGGCCATCCTCCGTGCGAGGCCCTCCAGGGCAGTCTGTGCACACTCCCGGTCTCGGGGGAGCTGTGCAAGGACCTCCACTAGGCCTAGTGGGGTCGTGGTGTCTAGCAGGCTCCTGACCAACGGGTCGGTGCTGCTCTGCTCTTCTTCCAGCAGGCTCCTGGCCAGCGGGCCGGTGCTGCTCTGCTCTCTGGACATCTCCGGGTGAGCTTCTCTGCTACTCCTCTCCAGGCTTCTTGCCTCCGGGTGCGCTCGCTCCAGACTGCTCCAGGCGGCACCCATCTTCGTTCTTTTCTCTCGTCTCCTCCCACTTCGAGGGCGGTCCCGGGGCAACTCGGTGACTGTCAGCTCCAGGGGTAGTTCTTTCACGCTGACAGACACCTCCAGCATCACAGTCTCTGTTGGTGGGGGCGGTTTCCACTTTTGGCGCCATTTTCTGTCCTGGCCCACGATGGGAGGTGGCCTCTCGCCATCCTCTGGCACGCCCATAATGGCGTCCGCTCTTCCAAGGCGGGAAACCTTTGGAAATGGCGGGAATCGCTTCCCAGTGGCGGGAAACTCTGCAGATGGCGGGAAAAAGCTGTTAATGGCGGACAACCGGCGGGAATCGACTGGTGATGGGGTCCGATGGCGGGGACCCTCCGGAACCGGCAGGAGACTTCTTCTTGAGGTAAACTCGTTCTTTTCTTCAGGCACGCAGTACCCGGGTGTTGCGGGCACGTAATCCTGCCGACTACGCCAAAGTTGACGCGCCCCCTGGGACATATTCCTTTTTGAGGGGAATACCCGGCACCGGATCAGATGGGGGGTTGTAGTCTCCGAGCGGCTGTGACCCGGCCCGTGCCCAGGGCGTCAAACTCAGTGTTATGTGGCAGTCCTACAGATGTTATTAAGAGTTCTTTTGTGTCGACTACGCCACCCGTTGTGATGCGGTCACTGTGGCCGCCGCTGCAGCAGGGTCCGCTGAGGCTGATGGTGCAGGTGCAGCTTGTGATGATATAACCCCCAACGGGTGGGGTATAGCCTCAGGGGGGCCAGGTGCAGAGGATGGGGGTTGTGGTGGTGCAGTGCAGACGGCAGTGAAGACAGAGTCGGGTTGTGCAGTTAAGGGTGTTTACTTACTGCAGATGTTGTACTGGTCACTCCAGCTTCGAGTGACCACCCGAGCCGTGCTGCGTCCACCAGGTCCTGGATCCAGCCAACCCCCAAACAAGTCCGGAGCGTGGCCCTGAGCTCTCCTTCTGTCCCGTTCTCTGGCCGTCCCCACCAGTGATCCACCTAGGTCCAGCTCCCTCGGGCCTTCTGTTGGGACACCCTTGGCCTTGGGTTCCCTGACCCTTCATGTGGTGTGCCTTCGGGGTGGATGTGGTGGGTGACCGTGGCAAACGCTGCCCACGGTCTCCGGTCTCTGGCTGGGGAATGTTTTTACCCCCACCAGCTTGGGTTCCGGTACCCTGATGCCGACTCTTCACCCGGGGATTTAGTTTGGGATCTTAGAGTCCTTTTCTTCTGTGCCTCTGGGTCTCTCTCTCTCCTCTCTCACTCTGGGTCTTTCCTTCTCCTCTGCTCGCTGACTTGTTCTCTGCATCTGACCCTGTTCTTAGTTGGTGCCCACCTTATATACACCCTCTATGTGTGAGCTCAGGTGACCAGCACCCAATGAGCTCCTAACTTTACCCAGGCTGCTCCCCCTATCTGCCCCTACACTACTTGGGATGTACCACCCCCCTCCCACTCCAGCCAGGAACAGACTCGGTCGTACCTGCACATTTCTAAGTGGGAGTACCGTCGGTCTGCTCCTCGGAAATGGGATGTGTGTAGTGCATGCAGCCTACCGAGCTCAGATCCACACTCCATCCTTACCCGGGAGTGGAATATCACACCTCTGGGTTGAGGTGCAATACCCCTGTAGCAGCCGAATCCTCAGGGTGCTACACTAGAAGCCCAAATATTTTTTCAGAGCTAGATGCAGAAAAAAATTATATTCAGTTTGCAACCTGATGGAGGTCAGTATAGATGGACTAATAGAATGATGCTATGCCCAAAAGATTTTACTTCACTAGGTGCAGTAAAAAAATTGGTATTCTATACACAGGTGGTATATCTTGCAACACAGATAGGCTACTCCACTGACTAACGCACTCTGCAATAGGCCAAAAAGGATTAGCTTTGCTAGATTCAGCCAAATGCTGTGAAAAAAACTTGCACAGCACTGGCACAGACCTGCCTGGCAAAAACTGATAGGAACTCATGTAACCTAGTCCTGAAAAGGACTCCAATTACAATTAGTCTTTACTCCCACAATCTATCTATTTAAGAGCACAGACCTGCCTGATAAAAGTCGTAGGAAATGCTGTAACCTAGTCCTTAAAAAAAATGGAGATCTTCATTGTTCCTGCAGAGATCCATCCCCTGCCCCTCCCCCCGCCCCGCTGTACACTCAAACTGCGTATTAACATTAATTTTCATCATTACTGAGAAAAAATCCAGTTATGATTTTGGTGCACGAACAGTTATCGAACATAACCTCGAACAGCCGAATTTTTCTCAAATTGTTCGTGTTCGCCGACCGGCTCGAACACCGCCCAAAACAGCTCGAATTTGAGATTGGCGAACAGTTCGAGTAGAACAGCGCTCATCTCTACTCCCTACAACGCCTGGGCATGCTCCTGATGAGGCTGAGTATTGTGTGTGACGCGTCCCTGGGCCTGTGTCGCGCTGCGTTGCGCATGCGGGAGCTTACCCGGAGCCGGATCTCTTGAGGGTTGTAGTCTCGTGGCGGTGATCCGGTCCGTGCCCAGGGAGTCAGACTAAGTGGCGCTGTATTAGCGGTAGATGTTGGACGACTACGCCACCCGTTGAGTACAGCTAAGGAGCTGCTGCTGCAGGGCAGACCGCTGAGGCTGGTGGTAGGATTGTGCAGCGTGATAGTATAACCCCCAACGGGAGGGGTATGGCCTCAGGGCAGCCGACGTGGATGATGGGGGTAGCAGGAACCACTCAGAGACGGTACGGTGTAGTTCAGGGTCTTTACTGGTGACAACGATAGACCCTCCCGGAGTACTGGCTAGCGATTGGGGCCTGGTCAGTCCTTGAGCAGATGGGATCTCCCCTGGCCAGGCGGAGTTGTAGGCCTCCCAAACTAACGATACTCTTCTGGCTACCTTGCTAGAAGCGGGTATAAGTAGCCCACGTCCCTGAGTGTACCGTGTGGTGCTCACCCGTATGGCCGGTGACTCGGGGCCTTCTAGTAGCTTCCGCTCCACGACGGCGGTGCTGGTCCCACGCGTGTGACCGTGCCTTCGGGTTTCTGGGCCAGAGGACCTGCAATCCCCTGCCGGTCGGTTTCTGCTGCTGGATAGGAGTTAGTCCCCACAGCCTCGGACTCCGGGTCCGGTGATAACTTCTCAGTCAGGGCGAGCTCTGCAGCTGCCAGCCCCTGACTCCTTGTAGCACTGCTCCCACAGAGCTCCTGATGTTCTTTCCTATATCTGCTTCTCTTCTCTGTCTCTACTTCTTCTCTACTCCCTAACCCTGCCTCAGCCCTAGGTTTATATAGGGGAAGTTCTTCCCCTCCCAGGACTGGGCAGGAGGTGTGGCATGCACAGGATCCCTGACCAAGAGACCTCCCACCTGCTCTCAGACATAACATTGCCGTTACTGTGGAAACCAGACCCCTGGGGTGCCACATTCCCCCCTAGTGAAATTTAGTACTCCGGGACGAAACATATTTTTAGAAAAACATAACAAGGTATAAACAATAATAATACAATAAGAAAAACACATAAAGATGGTTACGGCGTGTCCGCAACCGGGTGCAGTCTTTGAAGAAAAGCAAGGTGTCCATTTCACCAAAACAGGGAGACGTAACCAGGTAGGGGTCTGTCCTGCCCCGAGTCCTTAACAGTCTTTAGTCCGTCCTGGGTTACGCTCCAACTATACACAAAGGATTCCCGGTAAATCCACCAAGGACTCCTATAAATAACTAGAAACACATAATTATACACAAGCAACAAGAAAAACAGGTAACCACAAATAAAACAATTTATACACTTCAAATCCTCCAACGTGCGGGTAACTGGCCTCTAGTGGCCCTAGTGGACCTACGGAGCTGACTGTCTAGCCCTGAACTACAGGGTGTAGGAGCTGTCAAGGGTAAACTGGGCAGCTGTCTACCGGCTCTTTGACTCACTAGGGGTACGGCAGGCTCACTATAAGCAGAGGGTTGATCCTCCTGTTCTGCTTGTGTGGAGTCTTCTGCCTCCTGGACCGGCTGCTCTTCCAGCTCTACCTGTTGCTCTGTAGGCACTTGGGATGCTGGTTGGAGGAACGTGAGGACGGGTACCACAACTGCACCATTGACTTGAGTCCAGGACCGAGGGAAGTCTCCGAGCACAGTACTAACCATATCTTCCCTTTCCTCTACGGGTCGATGGTCTTCTTGTTCCTCTTCAGGGTTCCGTAGCTGTTCAGGACACTTCTTCAGGTGATCCCGGGATACAATGGCTACGGTCTCCCCTCCGTCTTTACTGATGGTACAGACTTTCGGGTTCTCGTGGCTTGAGGGCAGTACGGTGTACGGGTCCTTCTCCCACTGGTCGTCCAACTTGTGGAGCCGTCTTTTCCTCTTCAAGACCTGCTCTCCGGGTACCAGGGGAACAGCGGGAGCATACTGGTTGTAAGTTTTCTCTTGTCTTTCCCTAGCCTGACAGAGACTTCGCTCCACGCTCTCCTGTACTTTCCGGTACTGCTGCTGCCTCTCTGTGTCCCAGTCTGCTTCTGGTGAAGTGTCCTCGGGTGTCAGGACTCCCATTTCCAGGTCAACAGGTAACTTACCAGGTCTCGCCCTCATTAGGTAAGCCGGGGTACAGTTGGTGGAACCTACCGGGATGTGGTTGTATAGGTCCACTAGATCGGGCAGCTTCTCAGGCCACAGACTGCGTTCTTCCAGGGGCAACGTTTTCAGGAGATCCATTACCACCTAGTTCATTTTCTCACAAAGTCCATTAGTTTGCGGATGATAGGGTGTCGTCCTTATCTTCCGGCAGCCATACAGATTGCAGAATTCCCGGAAGACCTCCGCTTCAAAGGCAGGTCCCTGGTCCGTCAGCACTTGGTCCGGGTACCCGTGTGGACGGCAGAAGTGCTGCTGGAAGGCTCTAGCTGCTCTTTGAGCCGTTAAGTCCTTAACGGGGACGACAACCAAGAACCGGGAGTAATGATCCACAATGGTTAACGCGTAGACGTAGCCACTTCTGCTTGGGGTCAGTTTTACATGATCCAAGGCTACCAGTTCCAACGGCTGCCGGGTGACGATGGACTGCAGGGGAGTCTTCTGGCTGGCACGGTCCTTCCTTCTTAGGTTGCACGGGCCACAGTCTCTGCACCACCTCTCGATGGTTCCCCTCATGCCTACCCAGTGGAACCGCCCACGCAGCAGGAACTCCAGCTTCTTCCATCCGAAGTGTCCAGCCCCGTCGTGGTATGCTTCCATCACCATGGCTGCGTCTCTCCGTGGCACCACTACTTGCCAGATTAGTTCATGCGTCCGGGAGTTAACCATTCTGCGGCACAACTTCCCCTTGTAAAGGAACAGTCGACTCTTCTCAGCCCACAGTTGCTTGGCTTCCTCCGGAGCGTCTGGGTCAAGGCGAGCCTCTGGCCGAGTCAGCATCTCCTTCACCAGCCGGACGGCAGGGTCACTGTCTTGCGTTTCCTCCCAGTTGTAGTGAGGCAAGGGGTTAAACGTAGCAGCTTGCTTACTCCTTACCCGATGGGAATACTGGATAGTCCCATGACGGTGGAACGCGGGGAGTTCGACTTCTTCCAGTCCCTCTGGATCTTCTCCTACGTCCGGTAGGTTTGGCATCCTGGACAGGGCGTCCGCGTTGGTATTGGAGCGTCCTGCCCGGTATTTGATTGTGAACTCGTAGTTGGACAGACGGGCCATCCATCTCTGCTCTAGGGCACCGAGTCTTGCAGTGTCCAGGTGTGTCAACGGGTTGTTATCCGTGTACACGGTGAACCGGGAAGAAGCGAGGTAGTGCTTAAAGCGTTCGGTGACTGCCCACACCACTGCCAGGAACTCTAGCTTAAATGAGCTATAATTCTCAGGGTTTCTTTCGGTGGGTCGCAGTTTTCGGCTGGCGTAAGCGATTACTCGTTCTTTCCCCTGCTGGATCTGGGACAGCACGGCTCCTAGCCCGATGTTACTTGCGTCGGTGTAGAGGATAAAGGGCTGGCTGTAATCAGGGTACGCCAGGATTTCATCCCCCGTGAGGGCCATCTTCAGCTGGCGGAAGGACTCTTCTTCTAACTTCTCCCATCTGAAGGGTGGCTTCTGGTTCTTGGCCTTCCGGGACTGGCCTATCAGGAGGTCCTGCATAGGAGCTGCCTTTTTGGTGAAACCGGGGATGAATCTGCGGTAATAGCCTACCAACCCGAGGAACTGCCGCACTTCCTTTACACTGGAGGGACTTGACCATTCCTTAATTGCGGTGATCTTATCAGGGTCGGGAGCCACTCCATCAGCGCTCACCACGTGTCCCAGGTACTGCACCTTTGGTTTCAGGAGGTGACACTTGGAGGGTTTCACCTTTAGGCCGTAGCTTGCCAGAGCTTCGAACACTTCCGCCAGGTGTTTCAGGTGGTCCTCATACGTCTTGGAATATACGATGACATCGTCCAGGTACAACAGGACCGTCTCAAAGTTTCTGTGGCCCAGACAACACTCCATTAATCGTTGGAAGGTTCCTGGTGCATTGCAGAGTCCGAACGGCATGCAGGTAAACTCGCTAAGTTCCATCGGGGTGGTGAATGCGGTCTTCTCCCGGTCCGCCTCTGCTACAGGAACCTGCCAGTACCCACTAGTGAGATCCAAGGTAGAGAAGAAGTTAGCAGATCTTAAAGCAGCCAAAGACTCCTCTATCCTTGGTAAGGGGTACGCATCCTTGTGTGTGATACGGTTGATTTTCCGGTAATCTACACACATCCTCATGGTGTTGTCTTTCTTTTTGACTAAGACTAGGGGAGCTGCCCAGGGGCTACAGCTATCCCTGATCACCCCAGCCTCCTTCATGTCTCTAAGCATCCCCTTGGCGTGTTGGTAGTGTGCAGGGGGTACGGGTCGATACCTCTCTTTTATGGAAGGATGGTCTCCCGTGGGGATGTGGTGTTCTACCCCCTTGACTCGCCCGAAGTCTAACGGGTGTTTACTAAACACTCTCTCGTACTCTTGCACCACCCGATAGACTCCCTGTTTCTGGTGTGAGGGAGTGGAGTCAGTACCCAAATGTAGTTGCTGACACCAGTCCTCCATTGTTTTCTGAGAGCCGTTACCTTCCTCCGGGGAAGATGGAGGCAAGGGTTCTACGGACTGTATGGAATCTTGATTGATGGTATACAATTTGGCTAGCGTGGCATACCGGGGCAGGTACACTTCCCTCTTCCCGATATTTATTATGCGAACGGGCACCCTCCCATGGCGTACATTGACCACCCCCCGTGCTGTCAAAATGGTGGGCCTACTGTCTGAGTAAACTGGTTCTACCATTGCCTGGTAATCTCTACCTCTCAGACCAATAGCTGCCTGGCACCAAATCATCATTTCACTTTTCGGGGGCATGGCAATAGGGAAAGGGTCACACATTCGCACGCTACCAATCTCACCACCGGAGAGTTCTAGCTGTTGCCGTCGCATCAGTGCCCGGATCTCTTTCTGGAGCACTCGCTGCTGGCCGGAGCTGGCGTTCTTGGCAACCTGCTGTAAAAGGAAAATCACCTCTGCAAGACAATTTTCAATTACATTAGTTCCTAGAGTTATCTTTGGGTGACTCTCGTGTTTGTCAATGTCTACAATGATCAGTCCCTGTGCTGCCAGTTCGACTCTACCGATTTTAATGGTCACCTCTTTAAATCCAATCTGTGGCACGGGCTGACCATTGCTGGCGATGATACTCAAGTCGCCGTCAGGGTAGCGGGTGATATCCGAGTCATTCCAGTACTGCTTGAAGAGCTACGGGATGGTGGTGACCTGTGACCCGGTGTCCAGTAGGGCACTCATAGGAATGCCATTCAGTACCACGGGTAAGACTGGACGTCCTCCCACATATTTGTCGCGCCAGTTCGATGGGCCTGGTGATCTTTTTCCTGGGGGTTGGCCCTCTACCCCAGGTTGTGCCAGTTTAAAGGACAGTACCTTGCCATATGTCCGGGTTGATTGCAGCGGCGGCAGATGGGTCGTCCGTCCTCGTTGTATCGGTCGCTGGGTCTTCCTCTGGCCGGTGGGGTCCTCCTTGGTCGACGCCACGGGATGTCCTCCGGTCTGGATGCCAGCTGGATCTTCCCTGGAGTGGAAACCTTTAAAGACTGCACAGTTCGGGTTAGCGCAGCAACGCTTTTAGCTAGCTCTTGGACCTGATGGTGCAGGTCTGGAGCCGGGTCATTGTTCAAAGCCTGCGCATCAGCTCCCACAGGCCCTGCCGACAAGGGCGCCGCCTCCTGGTGGTAAGTGGTAGTGGGGCGTCTGGGGGTCACAACGCCACCTGGTGCCGGTTCTCGAAGCACCCGGATGGCTCTGTCCTTGAACTGTGCAAATCCCAGATGAGGGTCCTGTAAGGCCATTGCCCGCAACTGGGTTCGGTGGGCATTGCAATATAAACCCTCTATAAATTGTTCAGTCAACAGCCTGTCCTCGTCTCCCACGCCGTCAGGGTCGGTCTGCTTAATGGCTCTCAGGGCCTCTTGTAGGTTCAGGGCATAGTCCCTTATACTCTCATGTGCCCGCTGTTTGCACCCGTAGAATCTAAGCTTGATCTCGGCTGAGGTGCGGGTATCAAAGGTGTCCCTCAGCCGGGTTAGTATCCCTGCGACAGTCCTCCCCCCAGGTAGCCAGGACTTTACCTCCTTTTGGGCTGCTCCGGTTAATTGGGCCACCAGGATGCTCACTTTTTGCTCCTCTGTGAGGGGGTACACCTGGAAGAGGCTATCCAGCTTTTCTCTAAAGTCATGCAGGGTATGTGACTCCCCTGAGTACTGGGGTAGCCAGGCTGCCCCCGGGATATAGGGCATGGTGAAAGGCATGACCGCAACAGCGGTGGCGCTGGCGGGGATTGAAGCGGTGAAGCTCTCCTCCGTATCCGACATCCTTCTCCCCCCTAGTGGACCGTGGCCTACCTTGCGATGATCCTCTTCCGTAGGCCGCGGCTCCGCAGTGGATCGTCAGGGTTGAGGACCTTCCGTCGCGCTCCTGTGACGTCGGCGTCTGCTGGGCTCCTTCCAGGACCTTACGCAACGTCCGGACGTGAGGTGGGGCTTCAGTTCTCGCGCGCTTTCGGAGTCCACGCCCCTCTTCTTCCCGCGCGACGTCCTCAAGATGGCGTCCAATGGCGGGAAAACTCCACGTATGGCGGGAAGAAGGCCAAAGATGGCGCCGGATGGCGGGAAAACTCCACCGATGGCGGGAAGGAAGCGGAAGATGGCGCCGGATGGCGGGAATCTTCACCACAGGTAAGTTTGAACAGTCTTTTTCAGGCACGCAGTACCCGGTGGTTGCGGGCACGAAATCCTGCCGACTACGCCAAAAGTTGACGCGCCCCTGGGCCTGTGTCGCGCTGCGTTGCGCATGCGGGAGCTTACCCGGAGCCGGATCTCTTGAGGGTTGTAGTCTCGTGGCGGTGATCCGGTCCGTGCCCAGGGAGTCAGACTAAGTGGCGCTGTATTAGCGGTAGATGTTGGACGACTACGCCACCCGTTGAGTACAGCTAAGGAGCTGCTGCTGCAGGGCAGACCGCTGAGGCCGGTGGTAGGATTGTGCAGCGTGATAGTATAACCCCCAACGGGAGGGGTATGGCCTCAGGGCAGCCGACGTGGATGATGGGGGTAGCAGGAACCACTCAGAGACGGTACGGTGTAGTTCAGGGTCTTTACTGGTGACAACGATAGACCCTCCCGGAGTACTGGCTAGCGATTGGGGCCTGGTCAGTCCTTGAGCAGATGGGATCTCCCCTGGCCAGGCGGAGTTGTAGGCCTCCCAAACTAACGATACTCTTCTGGCTACCTTGCTAGAAGCGGGTATAAGTAGCCCACGTCCCTGAGTGTACCGTGTGGTGCTCACCCGTATGGCCGGTGACTCGGGGCCTTCTAGTAGCTTCCGCTCCACGACGGCGGTGCTGGTCCCACGCGTGTGACCGTGCCTTCGGGTTTCTGGGCCAGAGGACCTGCAATCCCCTGCCGGTCGGTTTCTGCTGCTGGATAGGAGTTAGTCCCCACAGCCTCGGACTTTGGGTCCGGTGATAACTTCTCAGTCAGGGCGAGCTCTGCAGCTGCCAGCCCCTGACTCCTTGTAGCACTGCTCCCACAGAGCTCCTGATGTTCTTTCCTATATCTGCTTCTCTTCTCTGTCTCTACTCCCTAACCCTGCCTCAGCCCTAGGTTTATATAGGGGAAGTTCTTCCCCTCCCAGGACTGGGCAGGAGGTGTGGCATGCACAGGATCCCTGACCAAGAGACCTCCCACCTGCTCTCAGACATAACATTGCCGTTACTGTGGAAACCAGACCCCTGGGGTGCCACATGTGTGGCCTCCACGTGCCTGTATGACCTCCCTACAACGCCTGGGCATGCTCCTGATGAGGCTGAGTATTGTGTGTGGCCTCCACGTGCCTGTATGACCTCCCTACAACGCCTGGGCATGCTCCTGATGAGGCTGAGTATTGTGTGTGGCCTCCACGTGCCTGTATGACCTCCCTACAACGCCTGGGCATGCTCCTGATGAGGCTGAGTATTGTGTGTGGCCTCCACGTGCCTGTATGACCTCCCTACAACGCCTGGGCATGCTCCTGATGAGGCTGAGTATTGTGTGTGGCCTCCACGTGCCTGTATGACCTCCCTACAATGCCTGGGCATGCTCCTGATGAGGCTGAGTATTGTGTGTGGCCTCCACGTGCCTGTATGACCTCTCTACAACGCCTGGGCATGCTCCTGATGAGGCTGAGTATTGTGTGTGGCCTCCACGTGCCTGTATGACCTCCCTACAACGCCTGGGCATGCTCCTGATGAGGCTGAGTATTATGTGTGGCCTCAACGTGCCTGTATGACCTCCCTACAACGCCTGGGCATGCTCCTGATGAGGCTGAGCATTGTGTGTGTCCTCCACGTGCCTGTATGACCTCCCTACAACGCCTGGGCATGCTCCTGATGAGGCTGAGTATTGTGTGTGGCCTTCACGTGCCTGTATGACCTTCCTACAATGCCTGGGCATGCTCCTGATGAGTCTCAGTATGGTGTGTGGCCTCCACGTGCCTGTATGACCTCCCTACTACGCCTGGGCATGCTCCTGATGAGGCTGAGTATTGTGTGTGGCCTTCTCGTGCCTGTATGACCTCCCTACAACGCCTGGGCATGCTCCTGATGAGGCTGAGTATTGTGTGTGGCCTCCACGTGCCTGTATGACCTCCCTACAATGCCTGGGCATGCTCCTGATGAGGCTGAGTATTGTGTGTGGCCTCCACGTGCCTGTATGACCTCCCTACAACGCCTGGGCATGCTCCTGATGGGGCTGAGTATTGTGTGTGGCCTCCACGTGCCTGTATGACCTCCCTACAACGCCTGGGCATGCTCCTGATGAGGCTGAGTATTGTGTGCGGCCTCCACGTGCCTGTATGACCTCCCTACAACGCCTGGGCATGCTCCTGATGAGGCTGAGTATTGTTTGTGGCCTCCACGTGTCTGTATGACCTCCCTACAACGCCTGGGCATGCTCCTGATGAGGCTGAGTATTGTGTGTGGCCTCCACGTGCCTGTATGACCTCCCTACAACGCCTGGGCATGCTCCTGATGACGCTGAGTATTGTGTGTGGCCTCCACGTGCCTGTATGACCTCCCTACAACGCCTGGGCATGCTCCTGATGAGGCTGAGTATTGTGTGTGGCCTCCACGTGCCTGTATGACCTCCCTACAACGCCTGGGCATGCTCTTGATGAGGCTCAGTATTATGTGTGGCCTCCACGTGCCTGTATGACCTCCCTACAACGCCTGGGCATGCTCCTGATGAGGCTGAGTATTGTGTGTGGCCTCCACGTGCCTGTATGACCTCCCTATAACGCCTGGGCATGCTCCTGATGAGGCTGAGTATTGTGTGTGGCCTCCACGTGCCTGTATGACCTCCCTACAACGCCTGGGCATGCTCCTGATGAGGCTGAGTATTGTATGCGGCCTCCACGTGCCTGTATGACCTCCCTACAATGCCTGGGCATGCTCCTGATGAGGCTGAGTATTGTGTGTGGCCTCCACGTGCCTGTATGACCTCCCTACAACGCCTGGGCATGCTCCTGATGAGGCTGAGTATTGTGTGTGGCCTCCACGTGCCTGTATGACCTCCCTATGACGCGCCCCCTGGGCCAGTGTTGTTGGGGATACCCGGAGCCGGATCAGATGGGGGTTGTAGTCTCCGAGTGGCTGTGACCCGGTCCGTGCCCAGGGTGTCAAGCTCAGTGTGTGGCAGTCCTTACTGATGTTACTAAAGTTCTTTATGTCGACTACGCCACCCGTTGAATTGCGGTCACTACGGCCGCCGCTGCAGCAGGGTCCGCTGAGGCTGATGGTGTTTGTGCAGCTTAGGTAGTATAACCCCCAACGGGAGGGGTATAGCCTCAGGGGGTCAGGTGCAGAGGATGGTGGTTGTGGAAGTGCAGGGAAGATGGTAATGAGAGTCAGAGTCGGGTTGTGCAGTTCAGGGTTCTTTACTTACTGCTGTTCTTGTACCGGTCATTCCGGCCTTGAGTGACCACCCGAGCCGTGCTGCATCCACCAGGTCCTGGACTCGGCCAACCCCCAAGTAGTTCTGGAGCGTGGTTCTGAGCTCCCTTTCTGTCCTGTCCTCGTCTCTGGCCTTCCCCACCAGGGATCCACCTATGTCCGGCTCCCTCGGGCCTCTTGGTGGTAAACCCTTGTCTCTGGGTTCCCTGACCCTATGCGTGGTCTGCCTTCCGGGTGGATATAGTGGGTGGCCGTGGCAGATTCTGCCCACGGCCTCCGGTTCCTGGCTAAGGTGTGCTGTAGCCTCTGCCAGCTTGGGATCCGGTACCCTGTTGCCAACTCTTCACCCTTTGATTTAGTTTGGGCTCTCAGAGTTCCTTCTTTCTCCCCCTCTGGGTCTTTCTTTCTCCTCTCTCACTCTTGGCTCTGGGGCTGCTCTGCTCCTCTGCTTTCCTCCACTCCTCTGCAAAGACTTACTGACTGACTGACTTCTCACAGACTGACCCTGATCTTAGATGGTGCCCACCTTAAATACTCCCTCTATGTGTGAGCTCAGGTGACCAGCACCCAATGAGCTCCTAACTTTACCCAGGCTGCTCCCCCTATCTGCCCCTACACTACTGGGATGTACCACCCCCCTCCCACTCCAGCCAAGGACAGACTCGGTCGTACCTGCACATTATTAAGTGGGAGTACCATTGGTCTGTCCTCCGGAAATGGGATGTGTGTAGTGCATGCAGCTAACTGAGCTCAGTTCCACACTCCATCCTTACCCGGGAGTGGAATATCACACCTCTGGGTTGAGGTGCAATACCCCTGTAGCAGCCGAATCCTCAGGGTGCTACATTCCCCCCTGGTAAATCACAGCACGTCCTCGGGCTGTAAGATATAAACAACATCCAAAACATACAATTTTTTTTCATAAACATAAACATATAAAACATATAAAACATCATATATATCAGCATAAACTTTTCATATAAACTTTTCATAAAAACATTCTTGTCTTCTGGTACCTCCGGTCACGGTGCAACTTGTGACCGGGTAAAGTGCGACAGTCTCTTGAAGAAACACGGTTTCCTATAAAACCGGTAGGGGGCGCTTTAGGAAGCGCAACTATATACAAGGGGATATGGCCGCTCTCAGTCCTCGGCCAGGTATTAGGAAAGGGATGACCGCTCTCAGTCCTCGGTCAGTGGGAATAGGGACACACGGGGTTAACAGTTCACTCTTGGCTGGTCCCAACGGGGACTATATTTTAAGCAGCAACAGTTCTTATAACCTGACGGGCAACTTTATACAGTCTCTCTCTACCGTACTTCAACGACGGCGTCCTCCTGCTCTTTCTTTGTGGACAGTTTCAGTTTCAGACCCGTCCGGGTCCTCTTGCTCCTCCTCACACCGCAGCTCCTCCTCCGTCAGGCGATGCACATGGAGGGCGTAGGGTCCTTTGGCACACTTGTGCCGGGTGAAGGTGACCTCGTCCCCTAAATACAGGTCACGACCTCTGTGTCCCTCCGGTAGGTGGGACTCAACGTCTCTCCTGGTCACGAAGACGTCGCCTGGGGTGCGGTGATCCCTGATGAAACCCCACCCATGCTGCAGATTGAACTTTATCACAGTCCCGATGGTACGGGGACCATACGCTGCACGGGGGTTTCTCCTGGTCCGGCTCTTCTGCTCCGCGCTCCTTATCTGCGCTTGCTGTTCCCGGACCCGCCTCTCTCTCCGCTCCCTCTCAAAGACCTCGAGCTGCTGGCGGCAGCACTCTGCACGCTCCGCTGCGGCTGCCCGAGTCTCCTGAGTGAACCCCATGAGGTCTTCTCCGGTGGGATCCCACTCAAACTGAGTCTCTTCTAGCGGGGGCGAGATCCTCTTCGTGGGCTTTGGAGCCGGGATCAGGGGTTCGTCTAGGGGTCTCTCTTTCCGGAGTCGGGGATGGTGAAACTCCGGTGGCCATATGAAGGGCTGCCCATCCGGGCACGTATGCTGGGCGAATAGGTCCTCACCCAGGTGCGGTACTTTAGGTGTTATGGGCGCCGTGGTGGTAGCGGCGCCCGGGTTAACCAGGCCTTGCGACCAGGCCTGGGGCACCTTGAAAGTAAAGGGCACCGTAAGAACGGCGGCGCCCTGTGTTACTTGGCCCTGCGACCAGGCCGGGGGCTCCGCGGAGGTAGGGGGCGCTGTTGGTATTGCGTCGCCCGGGGGTACTAGGCCTTGCGACCAGGCCGATGGTACTTCCTGCTTGGCCACGCTCGGGGTCGAGGCGTGTGACGTCACAGGGGTCGCGGCTTCCGTTTGAGGCCTAGTCTGCGGCGGTGACGTTGCAGCGACGGGCACGGCAGGGGGTACTTCGGGCTCTGCGACGGGGAGCTGGGGCAGGCACGCGGTTTCCCGGCTCGGGGTAGTGACGTCCCCTTTACCTGCCTCCATTCGTTCGGCTCCCTTCTCGGCGCCGTCTCCGGCCTTCAGTCCTCCTGCGCCATCCTCAGAGGCGGTCTGTCTCCTCGTCTCGGGTGGCGTGCTCCGCTGACGAGTTTCGGTCTGCTGGGCCATCTCTCGGCTCCACTCCGCCAACGTCTCTCGCTGCACCCGGGCCAACCTCTGTGCGAGGCCCTCCAGCGCAGTCTGTGCACACTCCTGGTCTCGGGGGAGCTGTGTTAGGATCTCCAGCAGGCCTTCTGGAGTGGCGACCTGCAACAGGCTCCTGACCACTGGGTCGGTGCTGCCTGGAGTGGCGGCCCGCATCAGGCTCCTGACCGCTGGGTCGGTGCTGCCTGGCTCTCCCTCCATCTCCGGGTGTGCTTTCTCTGGACTCTTCTCCAGGCTTCTCGTCTCCGGGTGCGCTCTCTCCAGACTGCTCCAGGCGACACCCATCTTTGTTCTCTTCTTCTGTCTCCGCCCACATCGAGGGTGGTCCCGGGGCAACTTCAGTTCCAGGGGCAGTTCTCTCACGCTGATGGACACTTCCAGCATCACAGTCTCTGTTGGTGGGCGCGGTTTCCGCTTTTGGCGCCATTCTTCGACCTGGCCCACGATGGGAGGTGGCCTTTTGCCACCCTCTGGCACGCCCATAATGGCGTCCGCTCTTCCAAGGCGGGAAATCTTTGGAAATGGCGGGAATCGTCTCCCAGTGGCGGGAAACTCCATGGATGGCGGGAAAAAGCTGCAAATGGCGGACAACCGGCGGGAAACGACCTGTGATGGGGCCCGATGGCGGGGACCCTCCGGAACCGGCGGTAGACTTCTTTTTAAGGTAACGATGTACTTTTCTTCAGGCACGCAGTACCCGGTTGTTGCGGGCACGTAATCCTGCCGACTACGCCAAAGTTGACGCGCCCCCTGGGCCAGTGTTGTTGGGGATACCCGGAGCCGGATCAGATGGGGGTTGTAGTCTCCGAGTGGCTGTGACCCGGTCCGTGCCCAGGGTGTCAAGCTCAGTGTGTGGCAGTCCTTACTGATGTTACTAAAGTTCTTTATGTCGACTACGCCACCCGTTGAATTGCGGTCACTACGGCCGCCGCTGCAGCAGGGTCCGCTGAGGCTGATGGTGTTTGTGCAGCTTAGGTAGTATAACCCCCAACGGGAGGGGTATAGCCTCAGGGGGTCAGGTGCAGAGGATGGTGGTTGTGGAAGTGCAGGGAAGATGGTAATGAGAGTCAGAGTCGGGTTGTGCAGTTCAGGGTTCTTTACTTACTGCTGTTCTTGTACCGGTCACTCCGGCCTTGAGTGACCACCCGAGCCGTGCTGCGTCCACCAGGTCCTGGACTCGGCCAACCCCCAAGTAGTTCTGGAGCGTGGTTCTGAGCTCCCTTTCTGTCCTGTCCTCGTCTCTGGCCTTCCCCACCAGGGATCCACCTATGTCCGGCTCCCTCGGGCCTCTTGGTGGTAAACCCTTGTCTCTGGGTTCCCTGACCCTATGCGTGGTCTGCCTTCCGGGTGGATATAGTGGGTGGCCGTGGCAGATTCTGCCCACGGCCTCCGGTTCCTGGCTAAGGTGTGCTGTAGCCTCTGCCAGCTTGGGATCCGGTACCCTGTTGCCAACTCTTCACCCTTTGATTTAGTTTGGGCTCTCAGAGTTCCTTCTTTCTCCCCCTCTGGGTCTTTCTTTCTCCTCTCTCACTCTTGGCTCTGGGGCTGCTCTGCTCCTCTGCTTTCCTCCACTCCTCTGCAAAGACTTACTGACTGACTGACTTCTCACAGACTGACCCTGATCTTAGATGGTGCCCACCTTAAATACTTCCTCTATGTGTGAGCTCAGGTGACCAGCACCCAATGAGCTCCTAACTTTACCCAGGCTGCTCCCCCTATCTGCCCCTACACTACTGGGATGTACCACCCCCCTCCCACTCCAGCCAAGGACAGACTCGGTCGTACCTGCACATTATTAAGTGGGAGTACCATTGGTCTGTCCTCCGGAAATGGGATGTGTGTAGTGCATGCAGCTAACTGAGCTCAGTTCCACACTCCATCCTTACCCGGGAGTGGAATATCACACCTCTGGGTTGAGGTGCAATACCCCTGTAGCAGCCGAATCCTCAGGGTGCTACACCTACAACGCCTGGGCATGCTCCTGATGAGGCTGAGTATTGTGTGTGGCCTCCACGTGCCTGTATGACCTCCCTACAACGCCTGGGCATGCTCCTGATGAGGCTGAGTATTGTGTGTGGCCTCCACGTGCCAGTATGACCTCCCTACAACGCCTGGGCATGCTCCTGATGAGGCTGAGTATTGTGTGTGGCCTCCACGTGCCTGTATGACCTCCCTACAATGCCTGGGCATGCTCCTGATGAGGCTGAGTATTGTGTGTGGCCTCCACGTGCCTGTATGACCTCCCTACAACGTCTGGGCATGCTCCTGATGGGGCTGAGTATTGTGTGCGGCCTGCACGTGCCTGTATGACCTCCCTACAACGCCTGGGCATGCTCCTGATGAGGCTGAGTATTGTGTGCGGCCTCCACGTGCCTGTATGACCTCCCTACAACGCCTGGGCATGCTCCTGATGAGGCTGAGTATTGTGTGTGGCCTCCACGTGTCTGTATGACCTCCCTACAACGCCTGGGCATGCTCCTGATGAGGCTGTGTATTGTGTGTGGCCTCCACGTGCCTGTATGACCTCCCTACAACGCCTGGGCATGCTCCTGATGAGGCTGAGTATTGTGTGCGGCCTCCACGTGCCTGTATGACCTCCCTACAACGCCTGGGCATGCTCCTGATGAGGCTGAGTATTGTGTGTGGCCTCCACGTGTCTGTATGACCTCCCTACAACACCTGGGCATGCTCCTGATGAGGCTGTGTATTGTGTGTGGCCTCCACGTGCCTGTATGACCTCCCTACAATGCCTGGGCATGCTCCTGATGAGGCTCAGTATTGTGTGTGGCCTCCACGTGCCTGTATGACCCCCTTACAACGCCTGGGCATGCTCCTGATGAGGCTGAGTATTGTGTGTGGCCTCCACGTGCCTGTATGACCTCCCTACAATGCCTGGGCATGCTCCTGATGAGGTTGCGGATGGTCTCCTGTGGGATCTCCTCCCAGACCTGGACTAAAGCATCCGCCAACTCCTGGACAGTCTGTGGTGCAACGTGACGTTGGCGGATGGAGCGAGACATGATGTCCCAGATGTGTTCAATCGGATTCAGGTCTGGGGAACGGGCGGCCAGTCCATAGCTTCAATGCCTTCATCTTGCAGGAACTGCTGACACTCTCCAGCCACATGAGGTCTGGCATTATCATGCATTAGGAGGAACCCAGGGCCAACCGCACCAGCATATGGTCTCACAAGGGGTCTGAGGATCTCATCTCGGTACCTAATGGCAGTCAGGCTACCTCTGGCGAGCACATGGAGGGCTGTGCGGCCCTCCAAAGAAATGCCACCCCACACCATTACTGACCCATTGCTAAACCGGTCATGCTGAAGGATGTTGCAGGCAGCAGATCGCTCTCCACGGCGTCTCCAGATTCTGTCACGTCTGTCACATGTGCTCAGTGTGAACCTGCTTTCATCTGTGAAGAGCACAGGACGCCAGTGGCGACTTTGCCAATCCTGGTGTTCTGTGGCAAATGCCAAGCATCCTGCACAGTGTTGGGCTGTGAGCACAACCCCCATCTGTGGATGTCGGGCCCTCATACCACCCTCATGGAGTCGGTTTCTAACCGTTTGTGCAGACACATGCACATTTGTGGCCTGCTGGAGGTCATTTTGCAGGGCTCGGGCAGTGCTCCTCCTGTTCCTCCTTGCACAAAGGAGGAGGTAATGGTCCTGCTGCTGGGTTGTTGCCCTCCTACGGCCCCCTCCACGTCTCCTGGTGTACTGGCCTGTCTCCTGGTAGCGTCTCCAGCCTCTGGACACTACGCTGACAGACACAGCAAACCTTCTTGCCACAGCTCGCATTGATGTGCCATCCTGGATGAGCTGCACTACCTGAGCAACTTCTGTGGGTTGTAGAGTCTGTCTCATGCTACCACGAGTGTGAAAGCAAAACCAACATTCAAAAGTGACCAAAACATCAGCCAGAAAGCATTGGTACTGAGATGTGGTCTGTGGTCCCCACCTGCAGAACCACTCCTTTATTGAGGGTGTCTTGATAATTGCCAATAATTTCCATCTATTGTCTATTCCGTTTGCACAACAACATGTGAAATTGATTGTCAATCAGTGTTGCTTCCTAAGTGGACAGTTTGATTTCACAGAAGTTTCATTTACTTGGAGTTATATTCTGTTGTTTAAGTGTTCCCTTTATTTTTTTGAGCAGTGTATATATATCATCAAGTGGGCTGACAGATTTGTTGATGTTGAATTCTAAGGTGACCATACAAATACGTAAAAAATAGCCAGACCCCCCACAACTGTCTTTTGGGTGGACCTTCCGACTCTCTCCCAACAATTGACGTTGTGGTAGTGAGTTAGGCATGTTGAATTTTAGTTTTTGATCCATTGGTTCCCAGAAGAAATAAGCTGCCCCTCTCCCCATAGGAAACACGTGCACTCAGTTGAGCGGATGGTGAATGTGTCATGTGCAGTAGTCAGTAACTCTCAGCTCAACTTCTGGAGCCAGTGATGGTTTGACTGCTGCGTGTTGTATTGGCTTTGGTCTAAATTACACTGGAGAGCACGCTCAATACTCCTACCTTCACACATCGTGGGGCTGTCTTGGTTTCTGCCTCCCCTGCAGCATCATTTTGCTGTAATTTTCCAAAGCCGCAGGTTTACGGCAAAAAATACAACATGGTTGTAATGTACAACTTCCCAAATAAGGGTATGTTTACACTATGCAATCGTGCTGCATTTTCTTTATTTTACCAAATCACCAAGTTCTCTAAAAGCAGTGTCAAAAAAACACAACTCGCGTTTAGTGCTCATGTTGCATCTTTGTCACCGATTTTCAAAAATCATAGGAAAAAAAAACCAAAACACAACGTGAAAGAACACCCAAAGTATTCAATGCGTATATTGTAACCGGTGACAAAGTCATATAATATGAAATTCATTCATTTTCTTTTAATGACAGAATAAAGTGAAAGATACGACATTTGGGGGAAGGGCGAGTCATCCCCAGTGGCCATTTTACTGTGGTGCAGCTCTGCCTCCTCAACATCATCGATCATCATGTGTAAAGGGCTATTCTTATCATAAAGGATAAAATTGCAAGGTGTTTTCTGTAAAGACTTCATTCACACATCCCTTTTTCATGGACGTGTCCTATCCCTGATTTTCACGGACAGAACACAAATCTATTATATAATCACATGTCCATGTTTTCTTTTGGCAATTTGTCTGCAAAAAGTCACGGAGACGTGCACGCCTCTGATGTTGCAGAAGCAATAAAACAAGTGCAGACCACTCCCCAGCAAGCGGTAGCCAGGAGTAAGGGGAGCGGTGTGCTCCTGACCACTCCCCAGCAAGTGGTAGCCAGGAGTAAGGGGAGCGGTGTGCTCCTGATCACTCCCCAGCAAGCGGTAGCCAGGAGTAAGGGGAGCAGTGTGCTACTGATCACTCCCCATCAAGCGTAGCCAGGAGTAAGGGGAGCGGTGTGCTACTGATCACTTCCCAGCAAGCGGTAGCCAGGAGTAAGGGGAGCGGTGTGCTCCTGACCACTCCCCAGCAAGCGGTAGCCAGGAGTAAGGGGAGCGGTGTGCTCCTGACCACTCCCCAGCAAGCGGTAGCCAGGAGTAAGGGGAGCAGTGTGCTACTGATCACTCCCCAGCAAGCGTAGCCAGGAGTAAGCGGAGCGGTGTGCTCCTGATCACTCCCCAGCAAGCGGTAGCCAGGAATAAGGGGAGCAGTGTGCTACTGATCACTCCCCAGCAAGCGTAGCCAGGAGTAAGGGGAGCGGTGTGCTACTGATCACTTCCCAGCAAGCGGTAGCCAGGAGTAAGGGGAGCGGTGTGCTCCTGACCACTCCCCAGCAAGCGGTAGCCAGGAGTAAGGGGAGCGGTGTGCTCCTGACCACTCCCCAGCAAGCGGTAGCCAGGAGTAAGGGGAGCAGTGTGCTACTGATCACTCCCCAGCAAGCGTAGCCAGGAGTAAGGGGAGCGGTGTGCTCCTGATCACTCCCCAGCAAGCGGTAGCCAGGAGTAAGGGGAGCAGTGTGCTACTGATCACTCCCCAGCAAGCGTAGCCAGGAGTAAGGGGAGCGGTGTGCTACTGATCACTTCCCAGCAAGCGGTAGCCAGGAGTAAGGGGAGCGGTGTGCTCCTGACCACTCCCCAGCAAGCGGTAGCCAGGAGTAAGGGGAGCGGTGTGCTTCTGACCACTCCCCAGCAAGCGGTAGCCAGGAGTAAGGGGAGCAGTGTGCTCCTGACCACTCCCCAGCAAGCGGTAGCCAGGAGTAAGGGGAGCGGTGTGCTACTGATCACTTCCCAGCAAGCGGTAGCCAGGAGTAAGGGGAGCGGTGTGCTTCTGACCACTCCCCAGCAAGCGGTAGCCAGGAGTAAGGGGAGCAGTGTGCTTCTGACCACTCCCCAGCAAGCGGTAGCCAGGAGTAAGGGGAGCGGTGTGCTACTGATCACTTCCCAGCAAGCGGTAGCCAGGAGTAAGGGGAGCGGTGTGCTCCTGACCACTCCCCAGCAAGCGTAGCCAGGAGTAAGGGGAGCGGTGTGCTACTGATCACTTCCCAGCAAGCGGTAGCCAGGAGTAAGGGGAGCGGTGTGCTCCTGGAGATGGAAGATGAAGAAACCCTTCAAGTAATGTAGTCGTCCTGGATGCTTTATTACCTGCTGCGGTGCCCACTCGCGTGTTTAAAACCACTACAGATATAGTGCGCCTCTGAAAATGCAACTGTAAGTAAAAGTCACCCGGGTTGGGGGCCCCCCACATTATCCCCCAGGCTGGACCCCTAACTACGCCTCCGCAGTGCACATATACAGGACAGAGAAACCTTTTTTTATTTCTATGATCCCGTAACGTAATGGTCGCCATATTTATTACATGTGACATCAGACTTTCCATTCGATTTGCAGCGATTATCTAGAATGAAATCCATACATTAGCTGTAAATAAGCAGTCAGGATGCAGCCACTTTTCATTACGCTGTAATCTGAGCGGCGAAACAAGTACGGACCCAGAGGATATTAACTTTGCATTACAATATGTTCATCTGCACAGATAATGCTTTTCTTATTATGAGTCCCATAAGTTGGTTTTCAAAGCAAAAAAAAAAAAAATCCTGGAAATGATCTGGTGATTTTGATCTAGAGAGATCCTAGGCGATTAGACAAATGCATCTTAAGGCAGTTCAACAATAGGTCAAATGGCTATTAGCCCTATGGGAATCTGTCACTGGGGTTTTGCAACCCCATCTAAGAGCAGCTTGTCGGGAGAGGGAAGCATGAAGAGCTCTACAATGTCCTGGTAGACGGCGGCGCTGACTTTGGTCTTGATAAAACACAGTGGACCTCCACCAGCAGATGACATGGCTCCCCAAACCATCACTGATTGTGGAGACTTCACACTAGACCTCCAGCAGCTTGGATTGTGGCCTCTCCACTCTTCCTCCAGACTCGGGGACCTTGATTTCCAAATGAAATGCAAAATTTACTTTCATCTGAAAACACCTTGGAGCACTGAGAACAGTCCAGGTCTTCTTCTCCTTGGCCCAGGTAAGACGCTTCTGGTGTTGTCTATTGGTCATGAGTGGCTTGACACCAGGAATGCGACACTTGTAGCCCATGTCCTGGATACGTCTGTGTGCGGTGGCTCTTGACTCCAGCAGCAGTCCACTCCTCGTGAATCTCACCCAAATGTTTGAATGGCCTTTTCTTAACAATCCTTTCCAGGCTGCGGTTATCCCGGTTTCTTCTGCACCTTTTCTACCACACTTTTTCCTTCCACACAACTTTCCATTAATATGCTTGGATACCTGTTAAATGGTTAATTATGGAAATTCATTTGGAATGTTAATCGATAATCATTTTTCTGAGTCCTATGCCTCAGCCATCGTGTCTAGTTGACATGCGCTATTTGTATGTGTATTTTTGGTTCACTACCATATGTAGAACAGGTGTCCATACGACTGGCTATAAAAGCCCATGGTACAGAAAGGGGGGCTCTCTCTCTTGCTCTGCCCACCCCACAAGACACAGAAGAAGAATCTTCATGCTGAGAAGCAGATGACATGTAGGCCTGGACACGTGCTGGACAAAGACATGATTTACCAGCCAGGATCCAAGGAAAGATGGGTGAATCTCAACAATTAAGCTAATTATGGACAAATGGACAACTACTTTATAACTAATTATTATATGTACCTGCTGCAATCTGATTCTTTTTAATGGACAATCCAAGAATAAATAGATACATTTTTTTATAAGAATATCGTGATATTGATACTTTGAGAAGTCCTCAGTAGAAAAAATAATACAGAGAAGAGTATTATTTTACAATACCGCACTCTGTGAACAGCCAGCTTCTGTAGCAATGACCTTTTGTGGCTTATCCTCCTTGTGGAGTGTGTCAGTGACTGCCTTCTGGACATCTGTCAAGTCAGCAGTCTTCCCCATTATTGTGGAGCCTACTGAAACAGACTAAGGGACCTTTTTAAACGCATCGGAAGCCTTTGCAGGTGTTTTTTGTTAATTATTCTAATTTACTGAGATAATGACTTTTGTGTTTTCATTGGCTGTAAGCCATAATCATCAACATTAACAGAAATAAACACATGGAATAGATCACGCTGTGTGTAATGACTCTATATAATATATGAGTTTCACTTTTTGTATGAAGAACTGAAATAAATTAACTTTTTGATGATATTTTAATTTAGTGAGAAGCACTTGTACATGCACTAGTGAAGACATGAGCACCCTGCATAACCAGAGACCTCACATCCAGCATGTATTACTGGGAGTGACACACAGACCTCACATCCAGCCTATATTACTGGGAGAGACATACAGACCTCACATCCAACCTATATTACTGGGAGAGACACACAGATCTCACATCCAGCCTATATTACAGGGAGACATGCACAGACCTCACATCCAACCTATATTACTGGGAGAGACACAGAGACCTCACATCCAGCCTATATTACTGGGAGAGACACAAAGACCTCACATCCAGCCTATATTACTGGGAGAGACACGCAAACATCATATCCAGCCTATATTACTGGGAGAGACACAAGAGAAAAATCTTAAACTTGGATTAGGCTGCAAAATGCATGGCAGAAAATGTATGAATGCGCAGAGTAGAATTAGATACATTGTATTAAATAAAAGTTGCTACCAACATAAGTAAAAATATTTTCTTTTCATACCAAAGGTGTCTGCAGCCCTTAGAGCTTAACCCTTTGACTCACAATAAAAATGTCACAATAAAAGTATCATGCATAGTTAAAATACCTGAAACTCACCTTTCTCTCTGGAGCAGTTCCATTGATTCATAGCATCCACTTTGTTTCTGTGAAATGGCTACAAACTAACCTGAAACTCTGTATGTGTTACATGAGGAATTGGCTTGGGACATCAACTGCAAAAGGAGGTTGATTACAATTTTTTCCGATGCATGTGATGAGTTCTGTAGAACACCATCCAGTTCATTGTGTCGTACAGACTTTGAAACCTAAAAATCCACAACAAATACTCCTTGTTTAACCCTAAATGAGCCCTAGTGTGTATATGCTCTGGGGAAATCTGGAAACTCATTTGAGGCAGGATGCAATCTTGGCCTATGTTCACATTGGTGTTTGGAGCCTCTGTCGGCAATTCCATCACATTTGATAGTACAAATAGTGCAGCAATCTTTGACAGAAACCATAGCAAAATCCAGAACGTCCGCATTATAAGTAAATGGATGCTATTTGTAACATTCAGACAACAGATGCAGCAGTGGAAGGCAGTCATGAGCACACCTTTAGGTAAAGAGTTTGCTGGTTTTATCTACATTAAGTTAAATAGAAAAAAAAAATAAAGTCTTAAGTTTGATCATTGTATAATGAGAAGGTCACATTTTTTCCATTCCTTACTGATCTGCTACAAGTACACCAAAGTACTGAACAGATGAGCATCATGTGGTGGTCGTTGTGGGGAAGCAATTTAAGTGACTCCAAATCAGAAAAAAAGGTTAGCTAACAGTATATATGTGTATAAACTAAAGTAGAAAAAAAAAACTGCAACTTGGGGACCGGTCACTGCTCGCCCTCCAATATGTACAGACTACAAGAATGAAGGCAGCGCTCCACTTCCAGGAATCCTCTTTATCACTCACGCAAAGTTTTGACTTCAAGCATAAAGTCCTATACATATACATCCTGTATAACTAACCGTATTAAGGGCCTAAGGGACAGAACATAAATGTTTTGTGTCATGTATACAGAATGAAAGAATGTAAATTCAGTTCCCATAAAATTAAAGTAAGTGAATATAACGAGTTCTGGTGCAGTAGAGCAGAACAAGGGAAAAGTCGAATGAGTGCGTCCAAGCATCATAGGTCCTTGGATCACGGGTCCATGTATCATAGGTCCTTGTATCATAGGTCCTTGGATCACGGGTCCATGTATCATAGGTCCTTGTATCATAGGTCCTTGGATCATGGGTCCGTGTGTCATAGGTCCATGTATCATAGGTCCTTGGATCATGGGTACATGTATCATAGGTCCTTGGATCACGGGTCCATGTATCATAGGTCCTTGTATCATAGGTCCTTGGATCATGGGTCCGTGTGTCATAGGTCCATGTATCATAGGTCCTTGGATCATGGGTACATGTATCATAGGTCCTTGGATCACGGGTCCATGTATCATAGGTCCTTGTATCATAGGTCCTTGGATCATGGGTCCGTGTGTCATAGGTCCATGTATCATAGGTCCTTGGATCATGGGTACATGTATCATAGGTCCTTGGATCACGGGTCCATGTATCATAGGTCCTTGTATAATAGGTCCTTGGATCATGGGTACGTGTATCATGGGTCAGTGTATCATGGGTCCGTGTATCATGGGTCCGTGTGTCATAGGTCCATGTATCATAGGTCCTTGGATCACGGGTCCGTGTATCATGGGTCCATGTATCATGGCTCCTTGTATAATGGGTCCGTATATCACGGGTCCATGTATCATGGGTCCTTGTATCATAGGTCTGTGTATCATGGGTCCGTGTATCATGGGTCCGTGTATCATGTGTCCTTGTATCATAGGTCCGTGTATCATGGGTCCGTGTATCATGGGTCAGTGTATCATAGGTCCTTGTATCATAGGTCATTGTATCATAGGTCCGTGTATCATGGGTCTGTGTATCATAGGTCCGTGTATCATGGGTCCGTGTATCATAGGTCCGTGTATCATAGGTCCGTGTATCATAGGTCCGTGTATCATGGGTCCTTGTATCATAGGTCCGTGTATCATGGGTCCGTGTATCATGGGTCCTTGTATCATAGGTCCGTGTATCATGGCTCCTTGTATAATGGGTCCTTGTATCATAGGTCCATGCATCATGCGTCCTTGTATCATAGGTCCGTCTATCATGGGTCCGTGTATCATGGGTCCGTGTATCTTGGGTCAGTGTATCATAGGTCTGTGTATCATGGGTCCGTGTATCATAGGTCCTTGTATCATAGGTCCGTGTATCATAGGTCCGTGTATCATGGGTCCTTGTATCATAGGTCCGTGTATCATGGGTCCGTGTATCATAGGTCCGTGTATCATGGCTCCTTGTATAATGGGTCCTTGCATCATAGGTCCATGCATCATGGGTCCTTGTATCATAGGTCCGTGCCTCATGGGTCCGTGTATCATGGGTCCTTGTATTAATGGTTTGCACCGTGTGGTGACCCCTCTGTATTTGCTCTCATGATGTCTTCTCTTTATGGTGGACTTAGATACTGAGACCCCCGACAGCCTGGAGAGTGTTCTTCACTTGGGTGGATGTTGTGAAGGGGTTTTTCTTCATCATGGGAAGGATTCTGCGATCATCCACCACTGTTGTCTTCCGTGGACGTCCAGGCCTTTCTGAGTTCCCAAGCTCACCAGTGCGATCTTTTTTTTTTTTTTGCAGAATGTACCAAACTGTTGATTTAGCCGCTCCTAACATTTCTACTATCCCTATGATGGATTACTTTTTTTTTTAGCTTAATGATGGTCGGTTTCTCTTCCATTGAGAGCTCCTCAGACTGTATGTTGTGGGTTCACAGCAACATCTACCAAAGGCAAATACCACACCTGGAATGATCTCCAGACCTTTTACGTGCTTAATTGATGATAGATTAATGGGGCAAAGCCTATGCAGCCCATTAAAGAGCTTTTGAGATAATTGTTCAATTACCTTTGGTTCCTTTAAAAAGAGGCAGCTTCATATTAAAGAGCTGTAATTCCTAAACCTTTACTCCAATTAGGATGTGAAAATCCTCAAATCAAGGGCACGCGCACACAAGCTTATAAATCAGACGAGTGCTATCTGATATTTTATGACTGACACTTAGCTCAATCTGTTCAGAGTTTGAGCCGAGTGTAATTAGCATAATCGAGCAGATTCTCTCTTATGAGAGAATCTATGCTCGTGTGACCTCGGCCTCAAGCTGCACTTTAAACTCATATTGATTATAGAAATGGATCTGGAATATGTTTTGGCAAACAGCTAAAATGCCAAAACTTGTGTCACTGTCCAAATATTTATGGACCTAACTGTAGGTTCTTGTATTATGAGTCAGTGTATCATAGGCCCATGTATCATAGGTCTGTCTATCATTCATGCTCCATTTTCTACTGTCTCCTACACACAGACAGGTTGTTACTCTGCAGGATATGCAGTGTAGGATACTGAAGATGCACCTTTTTTTTGGTCTTTGTGTGCATTCTCAAAAAATCCTGTGTATTCAACCTGGACTAAAACACAAGTTGTTGAAGATCAAACTTAAAAGTGAAAGCCGAGGAACCAGGAATGGTTAACATAATCCAACAAGACATCTCTGGTCTTGCAACTTTTGAAGTCTGATAAACAAAAAGAGAAGAGACTAATTGTTACACGCACACTGCTAGGTTCAGATAGGGGCAAGACGGGTTTCATGAATTCGTTGGAATCCTGGGGGAACCGTTACTCAGGGCGACCATAGGCTGCAGCTTCTCTCAGGCACATGATATATTCAGTTGCTGACCAGACACATCTGACAAGAGTCTTTTTCAACAGCTTAACAGTGGAATTTATTCTGAAGCACGGCCAGTGTAATTCAGGGATATTACAGCAGCAATCTTCATTACAGTACAGTTTAATGAAGCAGGCACAGTAACGTCAGTCTCTTCAGTAGCATAATTCAGCACAGATTAGATCTCTTAGCAGCACACTTCTATGCATACAAAACCACAGGCTTTTCCATCACAAGGACTCAATGGTGCACAGCATTCATTATCCTGCATGGAGATGGAGAGGGGGAGGGTTTGATGAGGGAGAAGATCCCTATGACAGGCTTCCTTCCAGTCCTTATCTTTCTGCCCGATAATACTCCACACTGTTAGCTCAGGGAGTCTATTTGACATGTGTTTAGCTTCCCTCCTGACCTGAATTCTGTTCAGAGTCCACAGTACCATGTCTGCCACATATTATTGTGTCTGCAGCTTTTATGCAGAACTATGTGTTACCATGTATATTTTCGCTCGCTTGCTGATTGCATGTTTTAAGAAGAGGACACCTGGTAGCCTTACAGCTGGATCAGAGGACACAAAGTTTGTTTGTAGTCTGTGACTGGAGATGACTAGCTCTTCATAGAAATAGCAGACACAAAACAAAAATGTATGGTCCACAAATTGAATGGGCACTTTTCTCAATAATACACATTAATTTTTGTGATTTTCATTTCTCCATGAAATCCCCAGCTTACACCAGTAATGGGCTGCGAGCTGCAACAGTACATAAAGGGCACATCTACTGAGCCCAAATTGTCAGAAGCGTTTAGGGAACCCAAAACCATTCTCTGAGGCACAAGTAAATGCCGAAATTGATGGGATGAAACCAACTGTGCATGCGCGACCACCGAACTGGATATCTGCTGGTGCAAATTGTTAAGAATTGGTAAAAAGAGGAGACACAAGCTGAGCTATAAAATAATGAAATTCTACATTACAAATTTGTCTATTTGTTGATCACTTATGAACTTATTTTGCTTAATCGGAAAACTATTGTCAATGCATACAGTCATGAGTGAAAATGTTGGCACCCTTCAAATTGTTCCACAAAATGAAGTATTTCTCCCAGAAAATTATTCCAATTGCACACATTTTGTTATACACAGGTTTATTTCCTTTGTGTGTATTGGAACAACACACACACAAAAAAAAAAATAACAGAAGAAAGAAAAGGTGATTTCACGCAAAACCCCAAAATAGGCTGGACAAAATTGTTGTCACCTTTCCAAAATTGTGGATAAACAACTTTGTTTCAAGCAACTGATGCTTGTTCACACTCACCTACGGCAAGTAACAGGTGTGGGCAATATGAAAATCACACCTGAAACCAGATATAAATGGGAGAGGTTCACTCAATCTTTGCATTGTGTGTCTGTGTGTGCCACACTAAGCAAGGAGAACACAAAGAGGAGAAGAGAACTGTCTGAGGACTTAAGAACCAAAATTGTTGAATAATATCAACAGTCTCAAGGTTACTAGTCCATCTTCAGAGATCTTTGTCTACGAAGCGCATCATCAAGAAGTCTACAACCCATTGCACTGTAGCTAATCTCCCTGGAAGTGGACGGCAGAGAAAAATTGATGAAAGGTTACAACGCAGGATAGTCCCAATCAAGGTCCAAAGAAATTCAAGCTATCCTGCAGGTTCAGGGTGCATCAGTGTCAGCACGAACTATCCGTCGACATGTGAATGAAATGAAACGCTATGGTAGGAGACCTCGGAGTACTCCACTGCTGACATAGAAAAATAAAAAAGCTAGACTGCAGTTTGCGAAAATGTACGTGAGTAAGCCAAAAATCCTTCTGGGAAAGCGTCTTGTGGACAGATGAGACCAAGATAGCGCATTCTGGTAAAGCACATCATTCTACTGTTTACCGAAAACGGAATGAGGCTTACAAAGAAAAGAACACAGCACCTACAGTCAGATATGGTGGAGGTTCAAAGATATTTTGTGGTTGTTTTGCTGCCTCTAGCACTGGGTGCCGTAGCTGAGAGCAAGGCATCATGAAAACTGAAGATTACCAAAGGATTTTAGGTGGCAATGTAATGCCCAGTGTCAGAAAGCTGGGTGTGCGTCCTAGGTCATGGGTCTTCCAGCAGGACAATGACCCCAAAAATACTTCAAGAAGCCCCCAGAAAAGGATGGAAACAAAGTGCTAGAGAGTTCTGAAATGGCCAGCAATGAGTCTGGATCTAAATCCCATTGATCACCTGTGGAGAGATCTTACAATTGCTGGTGAGAGAAGACGCCTTCAAATATGAGATCTGGAGCAGATTGTAAGAAGAATCCAAGATCCCAGCTGAGGAGGAAGAAGATTTTTGATGGTTATAGGAAGTGAATGATGCACCTATAGATGGCTTAGGAGGGTTGATCCTAGTGACAAATTCCATTTAAGGTACAATGAGCTGGTCAGATCCACCCTCACATTACAAGATCCTAGAGTGACGCTACTACATGAGATCTGCAGAACTTATAAGACCTGAATACCATCGCTAATGAAGTAATGGTCAGCTAAACAAGCATCGTGGCCTTCTGCTCTTCCCAGATGGCGTCATTGAAGCTTTTTTTTTTTTATCATATCAACAAAATGAGTAATTTGCGTCACACGTCATTAACTAATACAGTCATTGTGATGCAATGTATCAGAGCCACGGAACTTTCCTAGCCGTATGTTAATCTAGAAGTCTGTCCTAAATGTTGTCCTCTCAGCAAAATAACTCTAGCGAACTAAATGGAGATTAGATATAAGATCCCCTATTATAATGCACATCATGGACACAGAATATCTTTATATCAAAAAGTATTAAACAGATGGAACCCCCCTCCCCCAAACCTGTCATCTGTAAATATATTATTCTCATAACTGGATAAGTATGGACTCTCAATAGAGCGAACGTTCAGCTGGATCAGGGTTAAATATCTGTAAAGGGGGTGGAGAAGGGAATCCCAGGCTGGAACTTGAGACTTCAGCTGAGAAAGAAGGTTTCAGACATAATGATGCAGCTCAGCACACAGAGTCTCAGGATGAGAATGTAACTCACAGGCTGGGAGGAATGTCCACAGTGATTCCTATAGGGAGGACCTATAGCCATGCATGAGACTGTCACCTGCAGGGTAAGTGCACAGCTGAAATGGACATGTCCCACATTCTGTACCTGCTATAAGTCGGACCCTGCGCAGTCTGAACCAGGGCTGCAGCCCCTGTGCATATAATGTGCAGCTGTTCTCCTGCTGTGTATGGTGCATTACCTGTAGAGGTGGTGCTATGGCCGCTGATCACACAAACGCTGCATTTTTACAAATTGATAACTGTTGTCACTATGCCAAAATGAGTTTTCTGCCGGGTTTAACCTGTTGCTTACCGTACACAGCGGTGACTTGGGTAATGGCAAGTGCATGGTAGAGTATGTAGCGTACGCTAAAAGCATTGTTATTCAGAAAATCGCTGTGAAAATCTGCAAACTGTCATAGGAAACAAAGGGGCGCCTGGTATAAGTGAAGAGGTCTGGATTCGGGGAGAGGCCTCTCAGACCATTGTTGCAGTACTCAGTTCTGGTTTGGTTCTTGACAACTTTGTGATTGGATATGACATGTGCTTGTTTTTTTTGCTGTCGAGCAATGTTAATTAAAGCCGGAAAAAAATTTGCCTGGAATATGGTGTTAATGTGGATTAAACAGAGGTGGCGTGAATGATTTTTTTGCACAGGAATGAATGGTGATGCCGTGCACTATATTTAGTCGTTATGATGCAACGACATACCAGAGAAAGTCAGAAAGTGAACGAGGTGGCGTCCTTGAGCTAGAGACGGATCAGCGTGAGCTCTTCTACTGTCAAACTCCGGCCATGTGTTCAGAGGGAGCTCGGGAAATACCTGAACACACCGCAGCCAATCAGATGACAGCATCAGGATCACTCAGATCCCAATATTATGAGATCCCAGCAGACGCACGGCCATAAAGCAGAATGAAAAAAAAAACCATAATCCATCTTTACTAGAAAACATCTATTAGAGTAGCGATCGCTACCTTTTCTGCATTTAGCGGCACTAATATATCAGCTGCCGCTCTCCCGGCGGTCGTCATCGGTATCCGATACTCTATAGAGACTCCTGAATCAGGAATATTCCCATTATATAATGGATAATGAGAAATATTGACACAGTCCTTGAATATATCACCTGCTGCCCAGTATCCACATCAGAAGCAAGTAGATCCCAAAAAGTCTTATTATCCTATATAATCGACTAAAATCAGGAAAGATTTAGGTTTCTTCCCTCCAAATCTTAATAAGAATAATTGCGAGCAACAACATAACTTTCTTTTTAGTAATCCAAATGGCCCTGGAATTAGAAACAGATTGAAAGTTTGTAACTTCGTGAAGCTTAACGTCACGGTGACCGCATCTGTCAAAAAAAAAGAGAAACAAACAAAAAAAAATAATAACCCAAAGCTGCAGATCTCTACATGTAGTCACCTCGGACGGCTATTGGCTGACGGTTTCCACAGAGATCAGAACAACTAATGTGGGAGGAAAGGAACTTGGCAAAGTTTAGTTTCTCTTGTATAAAATAAAAGTTCTTAAACTATTCCTAAGTTAGATAAGTTGTTCTCAGAAATGTATGTGACTGCTCTGGAATAATTCCAGGTAGACCGGGCGGCCGGCAGAGAGAGCACTGATCGGATGCAGCGACCGTACAGGTTTTATTATCGGGAAGTGATGGCCATTTGGTTTCTATTTAGGCTTCACTTTGGATATACTTTGCAGAATATACTATAGAATACTAATTTCTAAAAATATTAAGAGAATCACTCGTTAATCAATCTGCTAAGTAAGATAATGGAGGATTATATTTTCCAAGGGTTTATTGTGTATCTATCTGCCAAATACTATTTGGGAGAAGCCCACCGGAGGCCTGAAGCAAGGATTTCATATTGCGCCCCCCATTCTCAGTCTCTGAACCCCAGCATTGTGGCCATCAGATGGACTGTCATTCAGTTATCAGCCCTGAGTAAGAAGTGTGTTACTTGTGAAGTCCATATACTGTATATATATATAATCCATACCCTGGCCGGTCTTCAGCTGAAATCCATCGCCTGCTCCAGTGAGAATGTAACGACACATTATCCGGAAATGACAATGTATTTGTAATCGTTACCAACATTCCACCTTTTTATTTCTCCTGTAAATTCTATCGCTACTTTTCCCTTTGATCTTATAATTTTTAAGGGTTATTTACTATGAAATAATTCTGGACGTACAACTGTAAGGATGGGAAGGAATGCATCTCTTTTGGAAATTAAAAGAGCGTATTAGAAGGGTAGGCGACCTGTAATCTGACAAGTGCGGCTGAACCAGAGCCATAGATTCACGGAGGGACTCCCTGCGGCGCACTCAACCTCGGCTTAGACTTTACAGATTATTTCCCAAAACAGAGTATTGGCGTAAAAGCAGAAAAAGTGAGAGGAGCACAGGTGCAGATATCAACTTTTCTCTTACACAATATTGGTAGAATTACACCCTGTATGTCTATTAATATACACACAGCTTGGCGGCTTCTTCTACTATTGAGATTTTGTGTATTTATTGCCACAGGTACGTCATATAAAAACACATGTAGGTGTAATGGTCACTTAAGGAATCAATGGAATATATATATATATATTTATATATATATTGAGTGGATAGTAGTTGGCACATTCCTGACAACCCAAATAAATTCTTTTCATCATCATCAATTAAAACGACAACTGCAAACCTCTGTGGTTCAGGTGACATAACTGCCATGATTTGCAAAGGAAATTATTCAACTACATTAATACCTATCAGGCTTAGAAGCGAAGAGTCGAGCACTTTATAGACCTGTGATTACATGATGAAGCAGTAACACTGAAAAGCGAAACGCGCGTTGGGGTCCAAGTGGGTTCCTGTGTGCCAACCTGCTGCACTGTCTCTTTTCCCCATCCTGCTCTCTGGTAAGCCATGGTCATTATATTTGATAGATACATTATCTATGTGCTCACAAAAGTTTCATAATGACCTGGTTGTGCCTACCCTATTCATGCAATATTGGTGTGTTATTATGACTTGTCACTCTTTAACTCTAGCCTATTTTTGGGATATACAAACCTGTGCATCTTAAAGAAATTTTTCTAGCATAGGTCTGTGCATGATTGGAATATATACATATTTATAACTGTATGCATTGCTGTGCACACTTTTTGTACTAATCTTCCTGTCTGTTCTGTCTGTATTTTATCTATTCATGCTTTTTAATACATACCTAATAAAAATGGTTTTTATTTGCATCTATAATACTCCGTATTCCTCCTGATTTAATAATGTCTTAACTTGGAGTTGGATGGGGTTGCAAGGCCGTGATTTCCCGGCTGTGCCCCCCGGTATCGATATAAATAATGCCTGATCTGGGACTATTTGTGATTACATATAGGGATGTAGATTTCCTGACATTGTGGATCCATGTAAGACCATAAGGCAGTCAGGTCATGGGCTGCTCTCCTCTTGGTATTATTCCTGGTGTTGAGATAATAAATGCAGAGCAATATTCATTGAGAAGCTGCAGGAGATAATAAAATGAACAGTAAATTTCCCCCAAATTGTCAGCAGACTCTCAGCCGCTTAATAACGATCTGTGCTCTGCTGACGGGAGGCACAAAAAGCTGCAGGGGATCTGATATTCTCCAGCAAGCAACCACTGATGAGTTCAGCTCTTGGGTCATAATTCTGTTGCACATATAGTCCACGTGTGCAGAATTTAAAGAGTCGCTCCAGATTGGACATACACATCGGCAATTCTCCACTGATCTCCTATTGGCAGAATGCCTCCATCACTTTCTTCAATGAGAACTATCCTGCACCTACAGAAATCACTCAGCAGCTGCCCTTCACTATCTGTAGATTCAGCACAATCTGATCAGTAATGGAGGAAATCACGCAATGAGCCCCCGGATATCTCAGACTCTTAATATCTAATAAGAACGTTATTCCTCCCGCATATGAGAATAGTGTGGAGTTTTCTGATTACGCTGCTCTTGCTCCGTTTTGCTGGTAACATTACTACTGTATCAGCTTACTGAACTATATACTATGGGGCCGTACATAGTACCGCGAGGTTCGGCTTTGGGACAATTTGCACATTTTCTACTCTTGAATCTGGATCTTCTGCCAAACTGCTTCATCCTACAGGGAGATTTAGAAACAATGTACATATTCAGTGAGATCCAACTGGATTTATTACAATGTCCTAGGAAATGTATGAATTGTAATGTATGGATTCCCTGCTGCTACAATGTAACGATATCTCCCGCTCCTGGGGATACAGAGTAACACGCAGGTTCTTGTACTGTTTGCATTGCTCGGTGCGAGCGATTCCTCGCAGTCTCTTTTCTGTCTAAGTACTGACACGTGTATAGGAGGATTCGCTTCCTCTGAGATGATATGTTAATAAGGATCGCGCACAAACGTCAGAATTGTCGTTGCAAATATAATACTTCCACATTTTTCATTTCAGATAGTTTTTTTTCCTATGCTTTTTATTATCTAAAATCACAGAGCAGAAATAAAAGGGCTTATATAAAAAAAAAAACGCTGCACAAAAATACTGCCATCAGCCGCAGACAGAACCGACCCGAGGAGATCACATTATGCTAATAATTGTAGTAATTACAGCAGTGGATCAATATTCTGATCAGGTGTTATATTGTCCAGATGATGGGATTTCACAGCTCGGCCTGTTCATATCATTAATTGATGTCATTTCAATGTGGAGGGGGATGTAATGTTTTATGTTTTTATGAAGATTATTGATTCTTCATACGATGAATGGATCTAGATCCGGCTCTGCCGCGCGTTGTCTCTCGTATTATACGACATGTGGGATCGATGAGCTTGAGATGTAGCAGAGATGAGATTGTCCTTATTAGAGATCTGTAAACTACAACCACCTGTCTATTCAGTGGCCCCATAATTCTTTAATGTTACAGGATTGATGAGTCTGTAATGATCTGTAGCCGCCATCATTAACTACTAGAGACTTCACTGATTCAATACAATTTCCGTAACTATCGCTGAGAAGATACATATTGTTCCCTCCTGACGAAGGGTAACCGAAACGCGCGTCGGGGCTATAGCTCCACGTGTGCAGCTCTCTCCCTTGTGCTCTGGTGCCCTGCCTCTTTATCTGTATGGCCCTCGTGGGACTCCCTGGTATGTATGTGTGGGGTCCCTTGTTGATATATGACTATTTACGGCAGTAAGATTTATATGGTATCATACAATTACTAAATATTATGGGCACTTGACTATAGGGGATTGACTATAGGAAATTATTTCATGGTGTATTCCAATGTATTGTATTACTTTATTGTACTATTTGTGAATATATCTAAAATTTCTGTGCAAAATTTTATGCTGTACTACGTGGAGCTGGATATGTATGGTTCATACTGGCTGCATTTATATCTTACCCCCATGTCTGTTTGTTATTATTATCCCTAATAAACTTTGTTAAATTTCTATATAAATATGAAGGCTTAATGATCGTTGTTTTTCTGTTTTTGATTTATATTGTTCCCATAGTCTAATGCGTCTCATCCCATTCCGGCTGTCATTCCCCTATAACATGACATCATTGATTGCTATTTTGCTAATTTCGCCTTCATTTTCAGAAAGTGAAAAGTAACTCTTTTTTAGGTTTATTGCCTCAATCTGTTCCATAAAGTCACGGCTAAACGTGGGACAAAGGGGCTGATTTATCAGATTTAATTTTCGGAATTCTGCTGTAAAACTATTTGAAATGTTGCAAAATTTTACTGCAGCGCGTAGTTGTGCAAAAATTGTGTACCTTTTGGGAATATAACACTGAAAAGTGTGTAAGTAAAAATGGAGCATGGTCAAGAGAGGCCAAAAAAAAATCATCATAAGTCACACCACAGTCGGAGACTGGAGAACATTTCTTATGCTGGTGCCCAGAACCTGATTCATTAAAAATCAGAGGACTAATAAGTGGACTGGAATATAAACCGCCAGTGATGAGGAGTCAGTCCCAAAGTCCTCACTTTCTTTTAACACACACCGTGTACTAGAGCGGGATCCTGGGAATGGGATCGTCTGCGCTGCCCACCTCCCACGACTCACTAGTATTTTTGGGTGTCAATTTTTCTTGAAATCTAGAAAACGTTCTTAATGCAGAATATGTCGGCAAATAACCCAAATTCAAGCGTCAAGTCAGATCAGTCTTCACAGACGTCACGCAAAAAACTCCGGAGCAGAAAGCAATGGATACAAAAAAACTGGCCACAATTTATACGCCGCTTTCCGTTTGGCATCTGACACATGTTAATGTGCAATTAATGTTCTCTTGAGTGGCCCAAAATTCCTAACAGAAACCCTGCTGGCAGGGCACAGGTTAAGAATATTTATTTAAGAGCTGATCCAAGGAAAACGGTGAAATGTTCGTGTCTGGGAATGCTGGGGAGGATGGTCAGAGGGGGACATCCCGTTGGGTCCATATTACATAGTTCTCTGACAACCTGTCCGTTCTATCTTGGCTACTGCCAGGACAAGGTGATGAAAGGTTCCTGGCAGAACATGCGGCCCATGGTGGTGCCAACTGTCTCTTACTTTGGGGAGACTGCTGGAATATTACTAAATCTTCAGTATTACCACAACTCGCCTGTTTCCTTCAACGTGAATCAGAAAGAAGCCAATCCATTTAATAAATCAGAAAGCCAATGTCAATAATGGAATATCATGGTGTTGGAATTTGTGACAAGAAGGTATTAATGTGTTATTGGCCCATCTGATAGATGTGCAATCATAACATGTCAGGGCGTTTAGTGTTTATTATACCGCACCCATGTATTTGGTGACCACAGATGGCTATTTATTGCCTCTCAGGACAACAATGTGAGCGCACATCACCGCATCTCCCCCACCTTGTGTTTATGGAACAAAAACCCAACACATCTGATCCAAGTCCTCGTCTCTTACTAACACACTGATGCAGCTATTCCCGAGCCATCGGTAAAGTTTAGCCCTGAGTTGTGATGTCCCCTATAAAACAGCACTATGTGCGTTTCCATCAATTAGGCTCAGAACGGTAGAAGCCTGTGTTATACGCGGTTTCATTTTTCTGTAATATTTAGTTTGGTACAGATCCCTATATACTGATCTATGCCTTACCACGATGCAAAAAAATTGGCTTCCACCAATCCAGTGACAGAGGCATAAGTCCACCCTTACTACATGTTACATGCTACCAAAATGCTATGGCCCCAATAACCAAACAGTTTTGCCAGAAATCAGGCTTAAAAAGTGTTAAAAATTAATTAGAATTCTGCGTGTAACTTGCTATGGCACAAAAAATATTTGTCTTTGTACCAGTTCCGGAAACTAGAAGTGGTCCGAGCTTAACAGGGTTAAGACTAGTATATAAAGTGCAGTCATTTCTATATTTAAATATTTAATTTTTTTTGCTAAAGGCTCCAAAGGAAAAGGTAAAATCTAAACCTCCTGGGCTTAATGCAAAATCTGTAGCAGTGTCGTCACTCACTAAGTGTCACTTATGATACTGGCGTCTTGTTATATGGCTGGGCAGCCTTTGTGCTGTCATGATGCCTCCGCTCAGTGAGTGACAGCTCAGTCATCCAACCTAGTGCAAGGGCGTGCTGAGCCATCAGTATTTTGATAAACAGCTCAACTGTCCAATCTGAGACTGGGAGGTGCTGAGCTTCCTTCAGATGCTTTTTGTTCTAAGTGATTACCCAGCTACTTAGCTAAGCGGTCAGTCCCAGATCTCTGCCAGTCGTAGCATTTGTTCGGAGGTGCTTTGCCTTGTATTCCTGTGCTCTGTTTGTTGATCTATTGCTGCCTGACCTTGGATCTTGTTTTGATCATCCGTTTGCCTAACCCCTTTGCTCTGATCCGCTATCTTCCTGCTATTCTGACCTTAGATCGTGACCTGACTTCGCCTTTGTCTTTTCCCTATGGTCTCGTGCTCTCTTGGTATCTGACCCCGGAACGTTTGACTACCCTGCGTCACGGCTTGCCCGTGAGTAGTGACTATCGTCACACATGCCACCCCAGGCTCCACGGCCTGGGTGCGATTGCTGTGATTTTCTTTTTGTTTAGTGTAGAGTTTCTTTGCAGTTTTCCTTTTGAGGAGTGCATTGCAAACTTGAGAAAGGCAGAACAACGCCTGTACCTACCACAAATACAGAACGAGGGGGTCACAAGCTCCGCGCTGCAAACTGGGCATCAAAGATATAAATGGTAGTTCTAGTAGCGGCTCTCCCAGTGTCATTCCAGAGCTGTCACCTGTAATTTACATTGATCTATCCAGAGAAAACTTCTCAGATCACAAGCCCCAAATGATGGGTGAAGCAAGACTGTACAGGAATAAATACGTTAAGAATTTGACAGTAACCTCCTTGTGCTGTGTACATATTCCACTAATATCACATATTTTCTACAGCATGGGTGTAACGTGTGCTTTCAGGCAATTTGTTCATGCATTAGTGGGAGCAGTACATGTTTTCTCTACAATAATTGAAGTCTTAAGGGAAGAGCCAGTGTCATTGTCTTGTATACCGGGCGCTTGTGATGGTCTGATGGGGAGTTAATGGCTGTGTAACACATTTACTGTAAGTCTATCCGAGCTTGTAATGTCGAATGGAGGAGAACAATCTGTGTGTAATCAGAACTGGTCAAGCTCCAGCGCAGTCAGATGGTCCGTACTACAACACCCAGCAATGCCTAACTGTAACTCTTTATTAAAAGGGAAATCTAGGACTGACTGACTCGGTAATTGACCACTAAAGTGCATTAATCTCCTGGAAAATGTTATTCTACGATACGGACTGAAGATGACAATGTACCGAACGCACGTTACATGGTGTGGAAGCGGACAGCTCTAGAAAGAAAAGGAAATGACTGAAGTTTGTTATTGCTTGTCCTAAGCACCAACATATTCCTCAGCGCTGTCTAGATTGTATCCCAGGCCATTATTCCGCCCTCCACACGTCATGTACAATGTGACACCACGACAGGATGGGGAGGATCCGCAGCTTCAGCTGGCACTAAACTCTGATGGTTCTTTATGCAATAAAGAACCAATAAAGTCCATTACTGAATAACCCACATGGTGTACTTTTTCTACACGTTGGAAATATTTAGCTACATATCATCACCAGAAAAAGATATATGTATGAAGATGATGTGCCCCCTGGACCGTGGGATACTCGGTGCCGGGCCGGTCGTTGCTTGGGGAGATGTCACAGTGGCGGTGACCCGGTCCGTGACCCAGGGCGGTCATTCAAAAGGGGAATTATTTATAGGAAATTTATAAGGTTTTTATATACAGTTTGTGACGCCACCTGTGGTATGCGGCTATGTAGAGCCGCCGCTGCGCAGCAGGTCCTCTGGAGCTGGTGTTTAATGCAGCAGAGTTGGTTTGGCTCTCCACAGGTAGAGCTTAGCTCCAGGGCAGCTTAGAGATGTTGTAGATGTTATAGGTGATGCTGGGCGTTGTAGTGCAGGGGTGATGGCGCAGATAATAATCACAGAGACAGTGGGGTGCAGTCTTCAGGGTCTTTACTCATGGTTGTTGCAGTCCAAGTTACAGGTACCAGTGTAACTTCCCTCGTCGTGCTGCGCTTACTCAGGGAGGGGTTCAGCCAACCCTCAGATATCTCCGGAGTACTTAGCGGGACCCCCTTCTGTGTGTTCTCTCTTTCTGGCCGTCTTCCTACACCTCACACCTAGTGTCCCAATCCAGTACCCGCGGGCCTTGTCGGGCGACGTCTGTTCCGTCCCCTGGGTCCTCTATGGCTACCTTCTTGGTGAGACTGATGTGGACTGTTGGCTACAGGACTTGAAATACTACAGCCTCCGGTTTCTAGTTGAGACGTACAGTCTTCCGCTAGTTGAGGGACCGGTCCCCTTTGTGCAGCCTGACCCCTCCACCTCCTGGTGGATTCGGGCGTACGGGTGGCCTCCAGCACTGCCCGTACCCCTGGGGTCCCTTCTTAGTTCCTGGAGCCTTCCCTGCTCCTCTCTCCTTCCTCAGCCTTGGGCCTCTCTGGCTAGGCCCTCCTCCAGAGCAGAGCTCCTGAAGAGCCTCTGCTCCCTCCACTGTCCTCCTCTGACTCACTCCTCTCACTGACTGACCTGTCCTTTCAAGATGGTTCCCTCTTTTATATCACTTCCTTTCATGTGCTCCCCTGATCTACGTCCTCCACCCACACCCACTACATGGTTCCCCCTCACTTGGTTCCCCTCCACTCCAGCCAGGGACCAGGGACTGTGCTCTCCCTTAGGAGCAATCTCGCCCTGCCCTACTGAAGAGGATGTGTTGGATGCAGGTGTTAGGGTCCCGGGCAGCACTCCTTCCTTACCTGAGAGTGAGATACCACACCTCTGGGTGAGATGCAGTACCTCTGTGGCAACTGAACCCTCAGGGGCACCACATAAATATTCTTCATCAGTTGTGTAATCACTAAAGGATCTGAGGCCGGTGAAATCATACACGTATATCGTCTTACTGCAAAGTAAGAAGAGGAGACCCACTATAGAGAAATAGGAGGTATCTAGTGAGCATGTGCGACTTCTAATGTAAAAACTACAGGACGTGTCCATGGGAAACCAGGTAGACAAAAGCCTCTGACATGCACGTTTTCTAGGGGTGATACCCGAAGTAGCCAACACTTTGGAAAATCGACTGCATTTGACAGCTTTGTTTTAGGATTTTAAGCCACTGAGGTGTGTGACTTATATTGTCAGAATAACCTTTTAAGAAGTAAGATGATTCTTCCCAGGTTTTTATTCTTTAATCTTTTTCTGTTGCATGAGTGGGGTTAAAAAAAAAAAAAAAATTCACATGCGCTGGATGAATAATGTTACTGCGTTTGATGAGGACTGTGCCAATCCCCTCATCAAATCCTAAACATGTGAATGGGGCAAACAATATTTTCTATATATTGAGACACCCTGTCTGTGGAAGATCCTGTATGACATGTTCTTTAGCTCAGGGATGGTTTACATTACAGTAAGTGAAATCTTCCTGGAGGTGCGAGCGAAACCCCCACTTCATACTTTCCACTAGATTTCTCGGAAGCCCTGGAAGGCATATTCCACGGCAGGAATGTTTGTTAGCAGGACATAATGAAGCAGGATTTCAGGCCACTGAGATCCATTAACCATAACCCGACAGGATAAATGGCTCTTTATTAGTTACAATGAATCGAGTGAATGTAGGAGCTCGGTGACACAATGACACAGACAAAAGTTATCAGTAGAACCTTCTCCTAGATACAATTTATACATAGTATCCAGTGACAGGATACAGAATCAGAAGCTCTGTTCTCTCCTGGACCAGGAGTGATCGGCTTTTTGTTGGGCTGCGGTTGGGAAGATAAAGGCAGTAAATGGAGAGTGTAGAGTGAAGCATGTGTTACCATGGAGGGGTTTAGTCTTTACGGAAATTATCTGATGAAAGACTAGATGTATATCATCTCACGTCTTGGAGAGAAGCTCATTAACTACCGCTGTGATATTGCAGCAAGAAAGGTGTCTAAACAAGCACAATGGCCGGACAATAATAAAGCTGCGCGTCTTACAGTGTGGTCAAGAAATTAACGCCATTAGTCCCTGTCTTGGGTCATCTACAAGCACAGAAATAATGAATAGATGGATCTGAGCCAATGTACATAGCGATGTGTGGAGTCTGACTAGGAAGCGAGGCTTTCGCTGGGCTCTTCTCTTTAGCTGGTGCCAAGGGACTGTGTGATGTCGGGATAGTGAACAGCTGCGGGGCATAAAGCGGATTGGGCAGAAGATTATCTGCCTCACATCCTGATGATCTTCACATCAATATCTGTATTTATAGAAAATGAAGCGAACACCATGGTACAATATCATAGTCAATAAACAGGGTACTCCTCAATCGAACATTAAGCCTAGAAAAATTGGAGTACAACACCCTACAAATCAAATATAGGACAATATCCCCCCGAGGAAGCCACGCGAAAAGCGCGTCGGGGCTGCAGCACGGCGGTGTGGTCACTCTAGTCCCCCATGGGTGAGTCCCTGACCTTGATTTTTTCTCCCGTCTTGGTCACTTGACCTTCCCTTTTGAGTACTGGTTACCCTCTATACCTGGCAATACTTCTCTCACTCAGGTCCTTGAGCCTTTATACATGTTCTATAGCCGTGTGCATTATGTATACATGCTATTCTATCTGCTCTATGAACTATTCATTTATTGAAGGGATGATTTACCTCTTTTCCCGGGGGACCCACTAATAAATTGCCGTATCTGCTTTGTGTGTACTCCTACCCTGTATGACCCCCCTTTTTAATTGTTACACATATTTTTAATTTTTCTATCAAATAAAAGTTTTTTTAAATACATCAATATTGTCCTATATTTGATTTGTAGGGTGTTCTACTCCAATTTTTCTAGGCTTAATATCTGTATTTATGTCTGCAAACAAAACGTAAGCTGACGGAAGGTCACTGTGTGCTGCTATGACTTTTCTGTATGTGAAATCCGTTTTTTATGAACTTTATTCGAAGAGGCTAGTCTTACTGCTCCTCAAGTGCATACATCGCAAATGACACCTGGTGCAGCATTTCCGCAGACCCAGCATAGTTACGTAGTTATATAACCGTGAGGACTTGAGAGTATGGGAAGGGGTGGAGATAGGTTGTTGCATCCAATCTACAGAAAACCAAGAGGTAAAGGGTCCAGCACCATTTAAACATGTTAGCATCTCATGCAGCTCTTACTTATAGCATCTGAATATTTTCAGGAAAGCAAGTTGAAATATTACCAATTAGTAAGTAAAAACAACAACTCTGAAACAGCACAGATTGGTCTAATTGACCAAAACACGTTGCCCAATATTGCCCCTACAGAGCACAAACACTAGAGGCGATTTCCACCTCTACAGTTAATGAAGAATCATCTGCTTTCCTCCCTATCTACAGCCTGAGAGCTGCCTCCCTAATAACATGAATACTTCCCCCCTTCTTTGATTTCGTATTTACAACCACCTCTCTGCTGCTATCTCTAACACTAAGAAAAGGGAAGGTTGAGTAGAAAGACGTCAGAAGCAGAAGCGCAGCCGGGACAAATATCCTGGTTAACCAAGCTAGGTGAAGGACTCGGAAGTAGCAAAATGATGGGAAATTTTAAAGACGATGTCCTCTACTGGACAACCCCTTCTTAAATTAAAAAAAAAATAAAATCAATCAGCCAATAGAAGCTAAGAGTATAAACAAATGGTATATGCTTCTATACATCTCATTCGCATTAGCCCAAACCTTTGGTGTGCATTCTACTGGGGCTTGGGTGACATTGTCCTCCCTGCTCCGTACATGAGCGATAGAGAAATAGGGCAGTACGTTTCTGCCTCGCTGCTATCGTTCAAAGGAATCTCTCAATCTTGGCAGCAGATAATCTGATATTAATGTGTATATGGAAATTATGCGAAGAAACAAAACTTTGTATTTGACATAGACTCAAAAAACTTGATAAAAAAAACCTACTTTTTGTGATGGAAAAAATCATGTATAGCAGGGAGAATAACTTCATGTTCTTCTAACATGCCAAAAGATTTTGGAGAACATCTCACCATGGATGACTTCAAAAGAGCTATGATATATGTATGCCCAGTTTTTAGATATTCTCATAGTGATCTAACGTTTCTCTGACAAGCACGGCTATCTGACCCAACAGTCTTGTCCCTAATGTGTTCTCACATCAATATTTGTTAGGTTACCGCATATTGTAAATTGAGGACTTTATGTTGGGAGAGGGGCGTTCTCCAGTCCCGAATCCCATCGTGTCCGTTACTTCCAAGGAATATCTAAATTACTGGGTTACGCTCCAGCTCTGGAGATACAAAGCATCTCATAAGTGTTATCATGGTCTTCTGTCAGACTTTTTAAACACCGGTGGCTGTTCTAATGCATCCCATAGTAGGAGAAACCCGAAAGGCATATATCTTAAGATCTCATGCAATCTTCAACCCCTTTGCTAGAGAAATGGAAACCTTTTTGCAAGTTTATTTTAGGGGTTCAATGCATTCCTACATTGTCACAGATCCAAAAACACTCAATAAAATGTTTCTCTAGAGCAGAAATCTTCCATGTCTGCACCATTCACTCCGTCTTTGAGCCAAGGACTGGATTGCATTATTGGGAGGTTTATAATGATAGCAAGGTTTAGTATTTAACCAATTCATATCTATTGGGAATTCTCTCAGTATCAATGACATACTGGCCTTTTACATGAGTTATAATCCAACGGGAGGCTTACAACATGGACTTCTGCTTTACGGGCAGCAGTAACATATCTCTACAATGGATTATTGCCTAAACCATGCGGCATAATTCAACCTAAGAAACAGTTTAATTCCAGAAAGACTAAATCCTGAGTCAGGGATCATAAATCACTGTGTAGTCAAATCCTTCTGTGTTTAAAGAAACCTCTTTACAGCCGTCAGAAAGAGAAGAGATTCTCATGTGGATATTATCTTTTATATACATAACCACTGACATTTCTGAGAGATTATCAGATAGACGGAAAGCAAAAAGCTCCTTCTACATAAACCGGATACAATGTATACTCATAAAACGGCTTTCAGTCCAGTAGAAAGCAACTATGTGATTGTAGTAAAGAAAGTAGTTTACATCATTTTAGCAAACAATAAGAAAATAAATAACATAAAACTCCTCGGAATCTTAAAGGAATATTCCCATCTTATAAAGACATGATAGATTATGTGTCATCCACCACTTTATAGAGTGACGGGGATCTGATCTCTGGAACATTTACTTATTCTGACCTCAACCAACTGGTGCAAAGTGTAAACTGCGGCACAGCTCAACCTAATGGGCCTTTAGGCACTTCACGCAGCTTTCAGAAGTATGAAAATTATAATCCTCTGACTGAGCTCCTGTCCGTGTCCTCTGACCCAGCTCCTGTCCATGTCCTCTGACCCAGCTCCTGCCCGTGTCCTCTGACCCAGCTCCTGCCCATGTCCTCTGACCCAGCTCCTGCCCGTGTCCTCTGACCCAGCTCCTGCCCATGTCCTCTGACCCAGCTCCTGCCCGTGTCCTCTGACCCAGCTCCTGGCCATGTCCTCTGACCCAGCTCCTGCCCGTGTCCTCTGACCCAGCTCCTGCCCATGTCCTCCGACCCAGCTCCTGCCCGTGTCCTCCGACCCAGCTCCTGCCCTTGTCCTCCGACCCAGCTCCTGCCCGTGTCCTCCGACCCAGCTCCTGCCCGTGTCCTCCGATCCAGCTCCTGCCCGTGTCCTCCGACCCAGCTCCTTCCCGTGTCCTCTGACCGAGCTCCAGCCCGTGTCCTCTGACCGAGCTCCTGCCCGTGTCCTCTGACCGAGCTCCTGCCCGTGTCTTCTGACCGAGCTCCTGCCCGTGTCCTCTGACCCAGCTCCTGCCGTGTCCTCTGACCCAGCTCCTGCCGTGTCCTCTGACCCAGCTCCTGCCCGTGTCCTCTGACCGAGCTCCTGCCCGTGTCCTCTGACCCAGCTCCTGCCGTGTCCTCTGACCCAGCTCCTGCCGTGTCCTCTGACCCAGCTCCTGCCCGTGTCCTCTGACCCAGCTCCTGCCGTGTCCTCTGACCCAGCTCTTGCCCGTGTCCTCTGACCCAGCTCCTGCCCGTGTTCTCTGACCCAGCTCCTGCCCGTGTCCTCTGACCCAGCTCTTGCCCGTGTCCTCTGACCCAGCTCCTGCCCGTGTCCTCTGACCCAGCTCCTGCCCGTGTCCTCTGACCCAGCTCCTGCCCGTGTCCTCTGACTGAGCTCCTGCCCGTGTCCTCTGACCCAGCTCCTGCCCGTGTCCTCTGACTGAGCTCCTGCCCGTGCTTCTGTCTCCCACATTAGTAATATGTATCTGGGATATAACCTGCATCTGCATATATTGAAGCGTTGTTAATAGTTAATACATTTTAATGTCTTTTTATGTAATTTTTCGTTACTTCCAGGGGTTAGGAGTTGACACTGAATTTTGTTCTCTCAAACCTACTGAAATCAGCAGCAAAGTTCGACCATCTAATGTGTATGGGGCTTTCTGACTCTCCCCCCACGAAGGATTTTGGAAGAAAGAAGGAGAGGGATGGCGCCTGATCCATTTATTCCCCCACGAGATAAGTCACCGCGCCAGCTGTATCTTAATGGTACAAAGTGTCTGACAGCAGATTATTTCTCCGTCCCTATTGATAATGCATCAACATTCAGATGATCATTGATGATTATAGGGAAGATGAAAGTAATATCTACTGGTTAAAGAAGCATTCCGCAAACAGCTATCTGAGATGGAAGAGTACCCTAAGCCTCAATCAGCCGTACTGATCATTGTTAACAGCAGCACTCGCCCCATGTAAATGGGGAATGTGCTGCCGACAACATGATGTTCCATGGGGACAAGACAGTAGTCAGCCCGTGTGAACCAGAGCTCATCATTTTGTACATGGCAGATCAGAGCTTATTACATAGTTTTAAGGTTGAAGGAAGACTAAGTCCATCTAGTTCAACCCATAGCCGAACATGTTGATCCAGAGGAAGGCAAAAAACCCCATGTGGCAAACTCTAAGCTCCACATTGGGGAAAAAAATTCCTTCCCGACTCCATACGACAATCAGACTAGTTCCCTGGATCAACGCCCTATCAAGGAATCTAGTATTTATAACCTGTAATATTATACTTTTCAGGAAAGACATCCAGGCCCTTCTTAAATTTTAGTAGTGAATCCCTCATTACAACATCATGCGGCAGAGAGCTCCATAGTCTCACTGCTCTTACAGTAAAGAATCCCGTCTGTGATTATGATTAAACCTTCTTTCCTCCAGACGTAGAAGATGCCCCCTTGTCCCCGTCTCAGGCCTCCGAGTAAAAAGATCAGTGGAAAGGTCTTTGTACTGTCCCCTCATATACTTGTACATAGTAATAAGATCCCCCCTAAACTAAATAACCCCAAGTGTAATAACCTGTCTTGTTATTGCAGACCCCCCAGTCCTCTAATAACCTGTCTTGGTATTGCAGACCCCCCAGTCCTCTAATAACCTGTCTTGGTATTGCAGACCCCCCAGTCGTCTAATAACCTGTCCTGGTATTGCAGACCCCCCAGTCCTCTAATAACCTGTCTTGGTATTGCAGACCCCCGAGTCCTCTAATAACCTTGGTCGCTCTTCTCTGCACCCGCTCTAGCTCAGCTATGTCTTTCTTATACACCGGAGACCAGAACTGTACACGGTATTCTAAGTGTGGTCGCACTAGTGACTTGTATAGAGGTAAAATTATCTTCTCCTCATGAGCATCTATGCCTCTTTTAATGCATCCCATTATTTTATTTGCCTTTGCAGCAGCAGCCTGACACTGGCCACTAAACGTGAGCTTGTCGTCCAACAATACACCCAGGTCTTTTTCAGTGACAGTTTTGGCCAGTGTTTTACAATTAAGCATATAATTATACATTTTATTTCCTCTGCCCAAGTGCATTACCTTACATTTATCCCCATTAAAGCTCATTTGCCATTTATCAGCCCAAGCTTCTAGTTTACATAGATCCTCCTGTAATATAAAATTGTCCTCCTCTGTATTGATTACCCTGCAGAGTTTAGTGTCATCTGCAAATATTTAAATATTACTCTGTATGCCCCCAACAAGGTCATTAATAAATATGTTAAAAAGAAGGGGGCCCAATACTGACCCCTGTGGTACCCCACTGTTAACGGTGACCCAGTCTGAGTGTTTTCCATTAATAACCACCCTTTGTTTCCTATCACTGAGCCAATTCTTAACCCACATACATATATTTTCCCCTATCCCCATTGTTCTCATTTCATGTATTAACCTTTTGTGTGGAACCGTATCAAAAGCTTTTGAAAAGTCCATATACACAACATCCACTGCATTTCCTTGGTCCAGTCCAGAACTTGCCTCCTCATAAAAGCTGATCAGATTAGTTTGACATGAACGGTCCCTCGTAAACCCATGTTGATATTAGGTCATGAGGTTATTCTTCTTCAGATACTCTAGTATAGCATCTCTTAGGAAACCCTCCAGGATTTTACCCACAGTAGAGGTTAAGCTTACTGGCCTAGAATCTCCAAGTTCGGTTTTTGTCCCCTTTTTGAATATTGGCACCACATTTGCTATACGCCAGTCCTGTGGTACAGACCCTGTTATTATGGAATCTTTAAAGATTAAAAATAATGGTCTATCTATGATGTTACTTAATTCCTGCAGTACTCGCGGATGTATCCCATCCGGGCCCGGGGATTTGTCCACTTTAGTGATTTTTAGCCGCCGCCGTACTTCCTGCTGGGTTAAGCAAGTGACATTTAATGGAGAATTTTTGTTATCACTAATCATGTTTTCTGTCATGCGATTTTCTTGTGTAAATACGGTTGAAAAAAAATCATTTAGCATATTGGCTTTTTCCTCATCCTCATCCACCATTTCACCCAGACTATTTTTAAGGGGGCCAACACTATCATTTTTTAGTTTTTTACTATTTATGTAGTTAAAGAATATTTTGGGGTTATTTTTACTTTCTCTGGCAATTATTCTCTATGCCTCAATCTTTGCTGCCTTGATTTGGTTTTTACAGAATTTATTTAATTTTTTATATTTATTTAATGCCTCATCACTACCTACTTGCTTTAGTTCTCTAAATGCTTTCTTTTTGTCACTTATTGCGCCCCTTACAGCTCTATTTAGCCATAGTGGTTTCCTCCTATTTCTAGCATGTTTATTCCCCTAGGGTATATATTGTGCACAGCTCCTATTCAGGATGCTAATAAATGTCTCCCATTTGCTTTGTGTAGTTTTATGTCTCAGGATATCGTCCCAGTTTATTGCACTAAGATCATCTCTCAACCGTTGGAAATTAGCCTTCCTGAAGTTTAGTGTCCTTGTAACCCCTCTACTACACATCTTATTAAAGGTTACATGAAAACGTATTATTTTGTGATCACTATTACCCAAGTGACCCCCAACTCGTATATTTGATATGCGGTCTGGCCTATTGGTTAATATTAGGTCTAGCAGCGCCCCCCTTCTTGTTGGGTCCGGAACCAGTTGTGAAAGGTAATTGTCTCTCATAGTTGTCAAAAACCTATTTCCTTTGCTTGAACTACATGTGTCTGTCCCCCAATGTATTTCAGGGTAGTTGAAGTCCCCCATAATAATGACTTCTCCTTGAGTCGCTGCTTCATCTATTTGCTTTACGAGGATATTCTCCGCTGCTTCCATTATTTTTGGAGACTTATAACAAACCCCTATCAGTAATTTATTATTTTTTCCCCCTCCGCTTATCGCCACCCATAGGGACTCTCTACATTTTCATTAGATTCACATATATCCTCCCGCAAGATGGGTTTTAAGGATGATTTTACATATAAACACACACCCCCCCTCGCTTGTTTGCACGGTCATTTCTGAACAGACTATAGCCCTGTAAATTAACTGCCCAGTCATGGCTCTCATCCAGCCACGTCTCAGATATCCCTACTAGTGTTGAGCAAGTATGTTCTGTCCGAGTATGCTCGGGCCGAGCTCCGAGTATTTACAGCTGCTCGGTGATGTGCATGATTTGCAACTGTTTGACAGTTTTATTACATGTGAGGAATGTGTAAGAAATAGGCATTCCTCACATGTAATAAAACTGTCAAACAGTTAAGGGTTAATAGAACATACTCGCTCAACACTAATCCCTACCATGTCATAATTATTTTCCAACAAAATTAATTCTAATTCCTCCATTTTGTTGGTGAGGCTTCTGGCATTAGTGTACATGCATTTTATGTATCTCTCTGTACCTCTATTCCTTCTTACTTTATTGACTGTTCTAACCCCAACCCCCAATTTCTATATTTGCGCCCAGGTCACTATCTGCACTATCTTCCCCACCTATAAAATGAATACCCCCCCCCAATCCCTAGTTTAAACACTCCTCCAACCTTCTAGCCATTTTCTCACCCAGCACAGCTGCACCCTCCCCATTGAGGTGCAGCCGGTCCCTAGCGTAGAGTCTGTAGCCAACTGAGAAGTCAGCCCAGTTCTCCAGGAACTCAAATCCCTCCTTCCTACACCAGTTCTTGAGCCACTTATTTATCTCCCTAATCTCCCGTTGCCTCTCTGGCGTGGCACGTGGTACCGGTAGTATTTCAGAGAATACCACCTTGGAGGTCCTTGCTTTCAGCTTGCAGCCTAATTCCCTGAAATCATCTGTAACGACCTTCCACCTACCTCTAACTTTGTCATTTGTGCCAATGTGCACCATGACCGCTGGGTCCTCACCAGCCCCTCCCAGTAATCTGTCAACCCGATCAGCGATGTGCCGGACTCGAGAGCCAGGTAGGCAGCACACTGTTTGACGATCCCTGTCTTTGTGACAGATTGCCCTATCTGTTCCCCTAATAATTGAGTCCCCCACTACCAGCACCTGCCTGGCCTGCCCTACTCTCCTATTTCCCCCCTTACTGGAGCTGACACTCCTCCGGCTTTCAGGGGACATGCCTTGCTGCAGCAGTGCTACCCCTGTACCGTCACTCCCCTCATCTGCCAACTTTGCAAACTTATTGGGGTGTGTCAGATCAGGACTAGCCTCCCTGGCACTCTTCCCTCTACCCCCCCTTCTAACTGTCACCCAACTAGTGGCCTCACTGTCCTACAGCTCCCGACTACCACCCTCCCCCACATCTACCCCAGTGAGCAGCTGCTCAGTGAGCAGCAGACTCCTTTCCATATTGTCAATGGATCTCAGTGTTGCCAGCTGCTCATTTAGATCCAGTACCTGGGCTTCCAAGCGCACAACGTGCACACATCTCGCGCAGCAGTAAGCAACCTCGACCGGCTGTTCAAGGAATGTATACATGTGGCAAGATGTACACTGGATAGCATTGCCAATAATGGAGCTCATTTCCTAATGGGGATTGCAATAGACAGAAATGTTATGTAAAAAGAAATTTAAAGAATTAATAAAATACAGACCGCAATTCAGTAATTCAGTCCAATTTCCTCCCTTCCAAACTCCCTGAATCCAAAGTCACTGAAAAACAAGTCACACACTTACTTTCGTTTGCACTTACGCTCCGATCACACTCAGCTCGTTCACACTCACTAACTAAGAAGATTTAAAGAGTTTGTTTGTTTTTCCCCCCTTTATGCAGCAATGCACCCTACAGCTCAATGCCAGGTGACATTTAACCAATCAGCTGCTTTAAAGACTAGAGATGTAACTACTCGTGAATGTTACCTCTCCTGGATCCAGAGGTGGGAGTTGTATCTTCCTCCTACCGTTATCTCTCGCTATTCCTTGGCACATTGGGCTACCATGGAACTTCTGATGTAACACTGTTTAGCCTCATAGGCTGTCTAAACCTAGCATTGCCTTGGACTTGTAACAAACTCAGCTCTGCTACATCGCTGAGTAACTGTGCTATAATGTTGGCCAGCTCTGCCTTGGACTCTGTAGCAAACACAGCTCTGTTATATCTCTGAGTGAAACCTGTCGCACGGCTGTGCTAGCTCTGTGATAAACTCAGCTCCGCTCTTTCATTGAATAACTATGCTCTATTGTTGTGCAGCTCAGCTCTGCTTCACTGGTTCTTCAACACTATGTTAATTCTGCTATGCTGCCAGACCCGCTCTGCCTCTGAATCTGCTATGCAGCTCAGCTCTGCTTCAATAGTACCTCATCGCTGAGTCTACCAATTTGTGGATTAAAACTCTGCTGCATCGGATCTCATGATTCTCTTTTGCTTTTCCTGTTACCATTGTGCAAATAACATCTGAATTTTTCTGCTGCACCAAAATCATCTGTCCATGCTGCAGAACAACCGCTCTTTGGAATAAAAGCTTAGTGGATCCACCTCACCGGGGGAGACATAATATGAAAAGTCATCTTGAGTTGTAAAAAGCTGAAAATATTTATAATATTATTCAATATTGATGGCTCTTAATGCACAGCTAAAGGGCAGTTAGGTGTCAAACCCTCCTTAATAAGCCCATTCCTCTAAGACATACAGGTGCATCTCACTAAATTACAATATCATCAAAAAGTCAATTTATTTCAGTTCTTCAACACAAAAAGTGAAACTCCTATATTATATAGAGTCATTACACACAGAGGGATCTATTATATAGTCATTACACACAGAGGGATCTATTATATAGAGTCATTACACACAGAGGGATCTATTATATAGAGTCATTACACACAGAGGGATCTATTATATAGAGTCATTACACACAGAGGGATGTATTATATAGAGTCATTACACACAGAGGGATCTATTATATAGAGTCATTACACACAGAGGGATCTATTATATAGAGTCATTATACACAGAGGGATCTATTATATAGAGTCATTACACACAGAGGGATCTATTATATAGAGTCATTACACGCAGAGTGATCTATTATATAGAGTCATTACACACGGAGGGATCTATTATATAGAGTCATTACACACAGAGGGATCTATTATATAGAGTCATTACACACAGAGGGATCTATTATATAGAGTCATTACACACAGAGGGATGTATTATATAGAGTCATTACACACAGAGGGATCTATTATATAGAGTCATTACACACAGAGGGATCTATTATATAGAGTCATTACACGCAGAGGGATCTATTATATAGAGTCATTACACACAGAGGGATCTATTATATAGAGTCATTACACGCAGAGGGATCTATTATATAGAGTCGTTACACACAGAGGGATCTATTATATAGAGTCATTACACGCAGAGGGATCTATTATATAGAGTCATTACACACAGAGGGATCTATTATATAGAGTCATTACACGCAGAGGGATCTATTATATAGAGTCATTACACACAGAGGGATCTATTATATAGAGTCATTACATACAGAGGGATCTATTATTTATATAGAGTCATTACACACAGAGGGATCTATTATATAGAGTCATTACACACAGAGGGATCTATTATATAGAGTCATTACACGCAGAGGGATCTATTATATAGAGTCATTACACACAGAGGGATCTATTATATAGTCATTACACACAGAGGGATCTATTATATAGAGTCATTACACGCAGAGGGATCTATTATATAGAGTCATTACACACAGAGGGATCTATTTCACGTGTTTATTTCTGTTAGTGATGATTATGGCTTACAGCCAACGAAAACATAAAAGTCATTATCTCAGTAAATTAGAATACTTTAGAATAACAGCTTGAAAAATTATTTTAAAATCAGAAATGTTGTCCTACTGAAATGTCTGTTCAGTAAATGCCTCAATACTTGGTCAGGCTCCTTGTGCATCAATTTCTGCATCAATGCGGCAATGTGGCATGGAGGGATCAGCCTGTGGCATGGAGGCGATCAGCCTGTGGCATGGAGGGATCAGCCTGTGGCATGGAGGCATCAGCCTGTGGCATGGAGGGATCAGCCTGTGGCATGGAGGGATCAGCCTGTGGCATGGAGGGATCAGCCTGTGGCTGCTGAGGTGTTATGGAAGCCCAGGTGGCTTTGATAGCAGCCTTCAGCTCGTCTGCATTGTGGGGTCTGGGGTCTCTCATCTTCCTCTTGACAATACCCCATAGATTCTCTATAATAGATCCTCTATGGGGTTAAGGTCAGGCGAGTTTGCTGCCAATCAAGCACAGTGATCCTGTTGTGTGTAAACCAGGTATTGGTACTTTTGGCCGTGTGGACAGGGGCCAAGTCCTGCTGGAGAACGACATTTCCATCTCCATAAAGCTTGTCGGGAGAGGGAAGCATGAAGGGCTGTAAAATGTCCTGGTAGACGGCGGCGCTGACTTTGGTCTTGATAAAACACAGTGGACCTCCACCAGCAGATGACATGGCCCCCCAAACCATCACTGATTGTGGAGACTTCACACTAGACCTCCAGCAGCTTGGATTGTGGCCTCTCCACTCTTCCTCCAGACTCGGGGACCTTGATTTCCAAATGAAATGCAAAATTTACTTTCATCTGAAAACAACACCTTGGACCACTGAGAACAGTCCAGGTCTTCTTCTCCTTGGCCCAGGTAAGACGCTTCTGGCGTTGTCTATTGGTCATGAGTGGCTTGACACCAGGAATGCGACACTTGTAGCCCATGTCCTGGATACGTCTGTGTGTGGTGGCTCTTGAAGCAATGACTCCAGCAGCAGTCCACTCCTTGTGAATCTCCCCAAAATGTTTGAATGGCCTTTTCTTAACAATCCTTTCAAGGCTGCGGTTATCCCGGTTGCTTGTGCAGCTTTTTCTACCACACTTTTTCCTTCCACTCAACTTTCCATTAATACGCTTGGATACAGCACTCTGTGAACAGCCAGCTTCTTTAGCAATGACCTTTTGTGGCTTACCCTCCTTGTGGAGTGTGCAAATGACTGCCTTCTGGACATCTGTCAAGTCAGCAGTCTTCCCCATGATTGTGGAGCCTACTGAAATAGACTAAGGGACCTTTTTAAACGCTTAGGAAGCCTTTGCAGGTGTTTTTTGTTAATTATTCTAATTTACTGAGATAATGACTTTTATGTTTTCATTGGCTGTAAGCCATAATCATCAACATTAACAGAAATATACACGTGAAATAGATCACTCTGTTTGTAATGACTCTATATAATATAGGAGTTTCAGTTTTTGTATTAAAGAATTGAAATAAATTAACTTTTTGATGATATTCTAATTTACTGAGAAGCATTTGCATAATGATTTAGTCCTGAGATTCCGTTCAACTAAATATAGAGAATATGGAAAGACATTCCCCATACACCCTAGATATCTACTGACTAAATGATGGTTCGGCAGCTTTCTCGCTTGACTTGATTGCGCAGTGTGCTGGGTTTTGGTGAGAGCTGCTGCCAGTGTCTTCTGCCGGAGGCTTATCTCTTAGAGAACAAAGGAATCGGCAGACCAAAACTGAACATGCTGAATCCTTATCTTCCCCAATAGAGAAGAGTCTGAAGCCCCTATACACAATAGATTGCTTATAGGGGACTTCAGCATATTGAACCGAGTAAGCAATATTAGGTGTGGTGCAGTTGTGCTCCCGGGAATTAATGTATATTCTGGGGGTGTTACACATTTCGGACCCCAACTCCTGGGTTCTTAGTCATAAGTATGATCTCCACATTACGGTCATCTCTGTGTAATATTGCTTGCAATTGTCTTGCAGCCTCCCGAAGGTCTCATTATGCTGACTGTATGTACGCAATGTTGTGGTTTCATTGAAAAATGTAGGAGCTTACATCTTAGTATTGTCATGGCTCTAAAACTTTTGATTGTTCTTCAATGGTATCATTTGTTCAAAAAAATTTCTTATGAAAGTCACAGTGGTGATGCCCATTCTCAGATCGGAACAAAAAGCAGTAAAAGTTTCCATGGGGGGGGGGTCCGTGGGTATAAAATCCTAAGAATATGAAAATGGTGGGAGAAATGTTATCAATATCTATAAGAAATGCGTCTCTCAGACATAATGGGGGCATCGCAACCATGGACTAGACTATGAGAAGAGAGGAGAAAAGTTTGATTTGATGCTGTCTGTCAAGGATGACACTGGAGAGATCACACAGATCCCACCGCTCCCACCAACTGACAAAGATCACAGCCTAGGGCAGTGTTTCTCAACTCCAGTCCTCAGGACCCCACAACAGATCATGTTTTCAGGATCTCCTTAGTATTGCACAGGTGAGAGAACTTCCATCACCTGTGCAATACTAAGGAAATCCTGAAAACATGGCCTGTTGGGGGGTCCTGAGGACTGTAGTTGAGAAACACTGGCCTAGGGGGTCACACTTAATCCACCAAGCTGTTATCTTTTTGTCACAAACAGCTCTCCGCTGCCCCCTATTGTCAGGACAATTACACAATTGGCCGACGATTAACGGATGAGGCTGCGGTTGTTACAACTAACAGGCCGGTTATTGGAGAACTAACAGAGAGCGTATGGTATATACACCTCCGATTCCAACACATGGAATATATATATAGACCCGGGTACGGTCACTGCTAACTCAACGGTAACCCAAGAACTATTCGCTGCCACCACCAATTGTTTTTTTACAGGCCGATCAGATGCCTGGTTTATGTTAGCGTATGGCTTTCAGGAGTTTAGTTTACAGAACAAAAGGAACAAAATTATTAAATGTTATATTTAATAGAGAACGATGAGTAGTGTTTATAAAAATATACAAAAGATTTTACAAATGGGACAAAACAATACATCATATACAGTTACATAAAATAAAAGGAGAAACAAAAAAAACTTACTACGCTGGTCACAGAGATAGCTCGGCTAGCGAAGGAGAGCACTTCGATTGGAAACTTCCAGTGAACGGGAATCATGCATAAATTGATATGTACGTATCTCTCTGAGGGAACACAGATCATAATTCGCCTTGTCCTTTTATCAGCACCTAAGTAACACCCACACACCTCCCCTTGATGACTCTCAACAGGGCTGGTTATGGGATGTGGCTTCAGTTTCAGGAAATTATGAGATTTCCAATTTCCAAGATATTTCCGCCCCTGGGGAACATAGAAAAGTAGACAGGTAGAGTTGGAAGGGACCTCCAGGGTCATCTGGTCCAACCCCCTGCTCAATGCAGGGACGGGATATATTAAGGGCAGAATATATTACCGTCACATTTTTTTTCATGATTTTACCGTTACCCAGAGACCAAACATGACCCACTACACACCATTTATCAGGTGGTTATTTAATTGGAAGGATTCTAGTGAACCCGCGGTGGAGTGAGTGAGTGAGTGAGTTCGTCACATCTGTACCCACGCAAAGACGCCGAAAAACTTTATCTCATAAATATCTCATCTATACAAACCTCAATATTCATAACTTCCCATCGGTACGAATTAACTAGTTGCAGACATCCAGTTTCCTCTGAGGTAATAATAGTTACCTTTGAAGGTGTTAGATATTCGCTTCCCTTCCTTTTAATCTCAGACTCTATGGCTTCTTCTCCACAATAGATATCCTCTTTCAGTCACCTGGCCACTGCAAGCAGTCTGGGCTTCAAAAGGTGTTTTAATTAGCTTTGTCCCTTCTCAGCTACACATAATTTCCTCACTTCCTATTTGTCAAATGTGCAATTCTATTTCAAAGAGACTCTTAGATTACCAGCTCTTTCTCCTTGAAATTAGGTGCGAGACAGGAGGTGGGGGGGGTGAAAGCACCCTCACTGGAGCTGTGTCATGGATCCCCTGCCAGATTCTCCATGCCTCCCTCCAGGTGACTGACAGGTCTCTCCCTGTGTACATACGGGAAGGAGTTGAGAACAATCCAGCGGGTTCTTCAAACTATGTTTTCTCCAAAATGACACAGACTTTCAGAGGAAAAGAAACCTGGCTACAATCACACAGTCAAGTTTAGATTCATGCTGCCTGAGGTTTGGGTATCTGAGTGACAGGTTCCCTTTGAAAAGGAATACCGTATTTTTCAGACTATAAGACGCACTTTTTTCCTCCAAAACTTTGGAGGAAAATGGGGGGTGATTCTTATAGTCCGATTGTTGGGGGGGTATATACTGTATATATACTGTGTGGGAAGAGCGGTAGCGGCTGAGGAGCGGGGCACAAGAGGCAGCAGCTGCCTGCTGCAGCCTACACTGTCCCCGCTGCTAAAGAAAAATTAATATTCACTGCTCCCCACGCCCATGGGAGTGGGGAGCACTGAATGTTTATTGATCCTTAATAGCCAGCACACAGTGTAGCCGCAGTGGTGCCATGCATACCAGGATGGGAATGGGGGCAACGTATAATAGGAAGGGGGGCATATATACAAGGATGGGGAATATTAACAGAATTGGGGGACATTACCCCTATACCAGTGTCAGCAGCAGACCCCCTCCCATTAACAGTGCATCGTGACCACATATTTTGCTTTAATTTTTTTTCTATTTTCCTCCTCTAAAACCTAGGTGCATCTTATGGTCCAGTGTGTCTTATAGTCCGAAAAAATACAGTAAATACTAAGAGTCTCAACTTCTGTGTGAGAAAAAGCTTCCTACAAACCTTCAACAGCTATGCAGACAATCAGCCAACAGTAATCCCTCCCGAACACCATTCACAAGCATTTTGATAGGAAGATGGAAGTCCCCTGGTAGAGACATTTCCCAGAGAACAATTGTAACTACACATGCTATATCCACCTCTCCCCTGACATCATCTGTTGCCGAAAGCCCCCGTATATATATAATATTGTCAGCCGATCCCATCACGGATTCAACCAACTTTACTTTAATTGAAATACACACATCTCTGCCGTGGATCAACATCACATGGATCCAGCATACGCTATCCACAGGCTACTATGGACCCGTACTGTGCCTGAATTTACAGCGATATATAGGTGTCTTACAGATTCCGCAACAAAAAAAGTTCTAAACAAGTAAAATGAGCCACATTACAGAGATAGATCAGAGAGAATTGTAGCACCCCGAGGGCTCGGCCGCTACAGGGGTATTGCACCTCAGACCAGAGGTGTGATATTCCACTCCCGGGTAAGGATGGAGTGTGGACCAGGACTCGTTTAGCTGCATGCACCACACACACCCCATTTCTGGGGGACAGCTCAACGGTTCTCCCACAGAAGTGCAGGCACGACAGCATCTGTCCCTGTCTGGAGTGGGGCGGGGAAAGGAAAACCCAGTGGTGTAGGAGCAGATAGGGGTGGGTCTCTGGGCATAGGCAGGAGCCCATTGGTTGCTAGTCACCTGGGCTCGGGTGTCAGAAGGAGGTATAAAAGGTGGGCACCATCTTAGATCAGGGTTCAGTTCAGTGGAGACAGTCTGAGGAGAAGACAGGAAGCAGAGCCCCTGCATGGGCTCTGCTCTGCAGGCAGGCCTTGTCAGGAGGCTGGAGCCTGAAAGAGAGAGGAGAAGGAACGGAAAGGAAAAGTAAGAAAGGAACTGGAACAGAGGAGAAAGTAAGCAAGGAACACAGAGAAAGGCCCAGAGACACGAGGACAGAAGGAACCCCATATGCCCAGGAGATACAGGGTGAAGAGTTGGCAGAACAGGGTACCGGAACCCAAATTGGTGGAGGCAACAGATTCCTCAGCCAAAGACCGGAGGTTGTTACCACATCTTGGTGCGACCCCTCACTACATCCACCAGAAAGGCATACTGTATAGGGTCAGGGAAACCGGAGAGAGGTTTCGCCAACAGAAGGCCCGAGGAAGCTGGACAAAGGTGGGTCGCTGGTGGGGACGGCCAGAGAAAGGAAAGAGAAGGGAGCTCTGAACCACACTCCGGAATTGCCTGGGAGTTGACAGAGTCCCTCACCTGGTGGACGCAGCATGACTCGGGCGGTCCTAACTGCACACAAGTGACCTGATAAAGAACTGTGAGTAAAGCATTGAAAACTGCAACTGCACGTCTCTGTGATTCCTTACCGCACCAGCACCATCAGTACTGGGACACTCACACCATCACCACCATCATCCACATTAGCTGCCCTGAGGCAATACTTCTCCCGTGGGGAGTCATCCCATACTCAGCTGCGCAAACAACATCAGCCTCAGCGGTCGGCAGCACAGCGGCGGTCCCCACTGACCGCAATCCACGGGTGGCGTAGTCGGACATTGTTAGTACTTAAGACTGCCACTGGTTTGACCGCCCTGGGCACGGACCGGGTCACCGCCACGGAGAACTACAACCCCCAGCGATCCGCCTCCGGGTATCCCCTTGCACAGCACAGGCCCAGGGGGGCGCGTCAGAATCACCTGGAGTGTCTCTAGGATTGTACTGTAGATACATGGTGGACTGGAGTATACTGCCAGGAGTATTCCCTAACCATGGGATAGGGGGAAACTTTCTGATCGCTGGAGCACATGTGCACCTCCACTCCATTCACGATATGGTTCAAGCCATCAAAACCCAAGCAAACAGCAAGCTATCCCCTATTTTGTGGATAGCGGAAAAAAAAGCAGAAGTGGATAGGGGATAACATGATTTTTTTTTGGAATAGTCCTTTAAGCCAAGTCCATAACAGTCATTCTTTCTTTATAGAAGGGGATTCTTTACGGTCAGAGCCGTGAGACTCTGGAACTCTCTGGGAGAGGAAGTGGTGATGTCCAACTCACTTAATGAGTTCAAGAGAGGCCTGGACGCCTTTCCTGAGAACAATAAAATTACATCTTATGCTTAGTGATAGTTAATTAATTCAGGGATTTAATCTGACTGCCAGATTGGTGTCGGGAAGTGAATTTGTCCTCAATGATGTAAATTGGCCTATACCGCATGGGTATTTTTTTGCCTTCCCCTGGATCAACGCTGCGGAATAGCTGCAGTGCACAAGAAATAGGCTGAACTGGATGGACGCTTGTCTTTTTTCGGCCTTATAAACTATGTAACTATGTAATTTTGGTTATGTGGCTTTACCTTGATGATATTGTAGAAATGGCCTATATACAAGGCGAGTCAATCACCCAACTTGAACTTAGGAGACGGCACACGTTGTGGGAAATCTTGGGATAAAACTAAATCTGTTATCTATGAAGTGACTCAATGACATTAACATAAGGAAGTGTATAGAGCGCAAGATGGGAACGACTTGCACGTCACTACATAAAGCTACACCACCGCCCCTCAACACATTCAGAGACCACCAACCCTTATAGAAAGTTTAATGTGTTACAGAGACACACAGTGTTCGGCCTCACCCTTCTCCCTGAACGCAGACACCAGCTGCCTTGCCACCAGCGCATTCTTGGAGATTCTTACACAATGAAAACCAGGATGGACAAGTCACTATGTTAGTCTTTTCATTATAACGTTCTGCACAGATGTGTTTGCAATATACTCACACCCATCCAGATGTGAACTTATAAGTTAACATAAACAAAAACTTCAAAATTAGTCAAAGAAAATGGAAAGCAAGAAATAAAAGGGAAAAAAAAAAACACATCAGGAGAAGCCAGTGACCAAAAAGCGACAGTCAATGACGAAAATGGCTTTTCCCTTAAAATTTGGATGTTGGTCAATTATATAGATGAATGGGCAGTGACTCTTAGCATCTAGTCTAGTGGTAGAGATTCTGGTAAGAGCCGTAACACAACAGGGTAGACACCATTTATTTCTTTCTTAAGAAAAGTTGCACCAGTCTGAACCCGTGGACCTGTGCAGATGGAGCGGCTTCTTTGGAATTCCAACCTTAAAATGAATCACCTTGCAAATAATGCCAGGGACATTAAACCCACTCTTCCTGCCCCACACAAGGATTTATGGCATATCCTGTGGATTACGCCTTTAGAGAGTTTGTAAGGGGTTATATATTGGTGACCTACTGTATCTTTTACGATAGGTCATCAATATAAAATATGTAGAGGTCCAACACCTGGCAACCCCACCAATGAGCTGTCACCAAGTCCCACCACCGCTTATGTGAGCAGTGTATGCCAGAAAACCACAGGACTTTACAATGGCCGTTCTTGAGCACTGCCGCTTAGCTCCTGTTGAAGTGATTGTGATCTGAGCTGCAGTACCTGAGAACGGCCAATTTCCAGTGCACGAAGTTGTGCTGTTTTAAGCTCTATACACCGTTAATATCCAGCTGCAATGTGAGCTGCAAATAGCGGATCGGTGGGGATGCCAGGTGTCAGACCTCTACACATCTGACACTTATCCTAAGGATAAGATCATCAATATTAACGTTAATGATCATCTGTGATAATCCATGAGTTACACTTGATCAGTTATATGCAATGATCTGCAGCGTATTTTCTGCAGATCCGGTGGTTGGGGTTAAGGGTAAAATCTCCGGTAATGGTTTATGAATGTGTTCCTAAATATCAGTCAGGAGCTCCAGAAAGGCTACGGATCACTAAGTTATTTACTTGGCTATTCCAACAATTTTCTTTACAGATTTCTGGAGAAGCCATGCGGGAAAAAAGGGTCATGCTCCTAGGGAACATTATGGTTACGCACAAAGGCTCCAGTCTTGGCAGCCCGGTGCAGCATCAGTCTACGTGCTGCGGATTTGCCTCTGAGCACTTGTCGCTAGCAATGTGCTAAAGTGCATATGCCACCAACAAAGGGTTATGGCAGCTGGAGGAATTAGTTGGAGGAATAAGCTGTGATTTCCCAGGCACCTATAAATATTCAGATGGTAAGAGCAGATGCGCTCCTTTCCTCATGTATGTTCCCTCCGCACCGCTCATCCACAGGAGATGACCAATCTCCCACTGGTCAGTGTCTGTTCCAGTATTTTAGTAGAGGGACACGGTTTGGTAGAATACTTTGGTTGCTATTATTCTTGGCTAATACAAATTCATAAAATGCTTTCTTTCTGATGTTTTTCTTATCATGACTTTTTTTTTGTGACATGCAGAACTTTTTCTTTTCTCTCTGACTTTTGATCCTTTGTCCTTTTTTTTTTGGTCCTTGATCTTATAAATGTTTTTTTTGAGCGTCTGTACATGATTTCCATTAACCTACTTAATGTGAGCTGGGCATTACTAGATAGGAAACAGAACTACTAATTTACTTATGAAATAAGGATTTTTTTTGTGGTCTCACATTCATTATCCTACCGTATATATAAAGGTTTATCAGAGCAGTAGTGAAATACAGTAATAGCGACGCTATATTTTACCATTCATAGTGGCCTAAATTTCCCAACCTCCTGCAGTTTTACTCAACTCCATATAAATCACTGTAAAAAAGCCAACAATACACAATAAAAAGCTGTCGATTAAACGATTATTCGGTCGAAAGATGATTCTTCCAAGTCTCCCAACCTAACCGGCCCGGCTAGGCAGATCGCTCCTTTGCTCTCTTTGAGGTCTTCATCTAGTTCCAAATAATAGCAAAATAATAATGATAGGAAGCAATTCAGAATATGTGAAACTGCAGAAAACACTGTACAAGTATGATGTCATTGAGCCTATGGTGTTACTTTACAAATATACCGTAGAACAGGTAATCCTGCGCGACTCCCCCACCTGTGCTCGCTGAAGACTCTCCATTGGTATCAGCAATCATTGCTGGGGGTATTCAGGAATTTAAGGACAGAGTCATACCAGGACACAGAGCAGACAATGAATGGAGTGAAACTTTACTAAGATGGTCTTCTTACACAACAGAAGTATTGTACTGGACAGCAGCTTGTACAGTGTCTCAGAAAGCTGCCTTGAGAAAGATTGTTATTCCAGTCCTCGTTGGGGTTAAGATAAGCATCTGTTCCATAACACTTGAAAATGTTCTCTTTGTTGCCTTATTAAACGTTTTTCGGACTTCTTTCAATGTCCTGAATCCATCGCAGAAGTTGTTTATTTTTTAATGCTGTTTTCTTCCAGCATTCAGAATAAATTGTTGCTTTAAAGAAAAGTTCTCAAACTGCAGATTTTATTTTAGTTTTGAAAAATTAAAAGGAGATAAAAGAAAGCATCCTAAAGTAAACACGTAGCTCCGAGAAGAGGGAGGATACTGGAACGACTTTCTGGAGAGTCTTTTTCTACTTTAGATCTCGGGCTTAAAATAGTCTTCCCACAAAGGACATTTATTATTCACATGATATGTGTTACGTGTCCGGGTGGTGGAACCTCTGTGCTGGGATGCAAGGGGGGACCAGACGGGCGTAACTAAGCGCCTACTCGGACCGAACCTGGCCACACGGCGGCTTAGTCGACTCCATGAACCAAGGAGGGACCGGGCAGGGGAATCAGGTGCCACTGTGGGACCGACCTTGTGTGAGAGCAGGCGACTCCCACGGGTCAGGTGGCTGAGGCTGACAGGTACAGCGGAAGAGTACGGCAGGTAGCTTGACGGGTGATCCGGGTAGGCAAGCAGGTGGGTACGGCTGGTAGCCACACAGGTGATCCGGGTAGACAAGCAGGCGGACACAGCAGGTAACCTGACAAGTGATCTGGGTAGGTAAGCCGGCGGGCACGGCAGGTAGAGAGGCTGGCGGGCACAGCAGATAGACAGACTGGTGGGCACGGCAGATAGACAGGCTGGCGGGCACGGCTTATAGACAGGCTGGCGGGCACGGCTGATAGACAGGCAGGTGGGCACGGCTGACAGACGGACTGGCGGGCACTGGAACCTGAGGGCTGATGAGAGTATTAACACACAAACAACAACCTTGCACAGGCACCTCCATTTTGGAGGAGGTGCGTTATGGCCAGGGACTTTTTAGCACGGCGCGCGCGGCCCCTTTAAGAGGGAGGGAGCGCGCATGCCCTAAGCACAGTGCCCGGGAAGCAGCAGGCGGTGCGCGCAACAGCAGCAGAGGAGCTGGAGGACACCGGACCAGGACCGCGGCGGAGAGGGAAACGGCGGAAGAACTGTTTAAGCAATCCAGACGGTGTAGCACAGGAGCGGAGGAGAAGGCTTGTTTAAGAGAGATAAAGGCATTCTCTGCCTCGGAAGGCCACTCCCTGGTATTTGCTCCCTTATGGGTAAGAGCAGAGATGGGAGCTGTCCGGGAGGAGAAATGAGGAATGAAGAGGCGGTAATAGTTAGCATATCCCAGAAACTGCTGAATAGCCTTCAACCCCTCCGGTCGGGGCCATTTTAAGACGGCAGACACCTTCTTGGGATACATCCGCAGTCCGGTCTCAGAGATGATATACCCCAGAAACGGCAGGGAGGTCTGCTCAAAGAGGCATTTCTCGAACTTTGCATACAGGCGATTCTTCCAGAGCCTCAGCAGGACCTGCCCAAAATCCCTCCGGTGAGAGGGCAGATCAGGGGAGAACACCAAGATATCGTCCAGGTACACCACCACACAGGAATATAGGAGATCTCGAAAGATATAGTTTACTAACTCCTGGAAGACGGCTGGAGCATTACAGAGAACGAAGGGCATCACGTGGTACTCGTAGTGACCATCCCGAGTGTTGAATGCCGTCTTCCACTCGTCTCCTTTGCGAATCCAGACCAGAATGTACGCCCCACGCAGGTCGAGCTTAGTGAAGATCCTTGCGCCTTTTAGGTGATCAAACAGCTCTGAGATGAGAGGCAGGGGGTACTTATTCTTGATGGTAATCTGGTTTAGGCCTCTCTAGTCGATACAAGGGCGAAGAGAGCCATCTTTCTTTTTGACAAAGAAGAATCCTGTTCCAGCCGGAGAGGTGGATTTCTGGATAAATCCCCTAGCAAGATTTTCTTCAATGTATTCAGACATGGCATGGGTCTCGGCCAGCGACAAGAGGTAGATTCACCCACGAGGAAGTGAAGCACCAGGTATTAGATCAATGGGGCAATCATACGGCCTATGAGGTGGTAGTATCTCTGCCTCTTTTTTATCAAAGACGTCCGCGTAGGACCAGTAGGGTGCTGGCAGGCCAGGTAGGTTAGCAGGAGTAGAAGGGGGTCTAGCAGGACGAACCGGAACCAGACAGGTCTTATGGCATTCCTGACCCCAACGGAGCACCTCACCCGAGCTCCAATTCAGGACGGGCTCATGTCTCTGTAACAAAGGCAGGCCAAGCAAGAGGGGATGAGAGAGACCGGACAGTACATAAAAGGAGATCTTCTCCGAGTGCAGCATTCCCACCTGAAGAGTTACCGGCTCAGTGACCAACAAGATGGTTTCAGGGAGAAGCTTTCCATCCACAGAGGAAACCGCTAAAGGATCCGCCAGACGTATGGTAGGAATCTGAAAACGCTCCACAACGGCCTGTTGGATGAGATTCCCAGCGGCTCCGGAATCCAGATGGGCAGTCTCGAAGAAGCGGGTCTCACCACTGGTAACAGAAACGGACAGAGTCATTTGCGGAGAGGAAGAACTCTTGCTTAGGACGACCTCTCCGAGCGGTCCTAGATATTGGAGTTTCCCGGACTCACAAGGCAAGAGCGGATCTGATGCTGTATATTGCCACAATAGAAGCAACTCCCCTCAGCACGACGGGTTTCCTGGCGAGACTTGACCATCTTTACCTGGTCAATTTGCATAGGCTCTGGAGAACACACCCGGGGGAGTACAGGTTGCAAGATTGGACTTTGGAAGACGGGAGTAAGGCGCAGAAGTTTCCTCTCACGGGTCATCTCATTAGCGCGTTCCAGAAAACGGATGTCAATCCGGGTAGCTAATGACATCAGGTCGTCCAGGGAGGAAGGTATGTCACGACCGGCTAGCTCATCCTTGATCAGTCCGGAAAGGCCCTCCCAAAAGGTGGACACCAGGACCTCTTTGTTCCAGGCAAGTTCAGATGCGAGGGTTCGGAAACGCAAGGCATACTGGCCCACAGAGAGACTCCCTTGGCGGAGTCGGAGAAGTGAGGAGGCAGTAGAAGATTTTCGTCCAGGCTCATTGAACACCTTCCGGAAAGCCGCGAGGAAAGCCTGGAGATAGGACACCAGAGGATCCCCTCTCTCCCACAGAGAGTTAAGCCATGCCAACGCCTCTCCAGTGAGGCGCGACATGATGAATGTCACTTTGGCCCGGTTGGAGGTGAACTGGTGTGCCAGGAGTTCAAAGTGCAGCGTGCACTGATTTATGAAGCCCCTACATAGGGCCGGGTCAAAACCATAACGTGGAGGAGCAGATAGCCGGGGTCCAAAGCCGGATGCCACAGCGCTGCTGGGTTGAGGTGCCGCCGGAGCGGCTGCCGCACGGTTAGCGGTGGACACAGTCGGGGTGGACAGCACGTCCAGGCGGGATTTGACTGTCCGCAGGTAGGACAGGATAGTATCCTGTTGGGCTCTCTGGCGAAAGACCTCTTGGTACAGGTCTGAGAGCGAAGGAGCCTGGAAGCCACCGGATTCCATGGCCTGTGCAAACTGTTACGGGTCCGGGTGGTGGAACCTCTGTGCTGGGATGCAAGGAGGGACCAGAGGGGCTTAACTAAGCGCCTACTCGGACCGAACCTGGCCACACGGCGGCTTCGTCGACTCCATGAACCAAGGAGGGACTGGGCAGGGGAACCAGGTGCCACTCTGGGACCGACCTTGTGTGGGAGCAGGCGACTCCCACGGGTCAGGTGGCTGAGGCTGACAGGTACAGCGGAAGAGTACAAGCAGGCGAACACAGCAGGTAACCTGACAGGTGATCCGGGTAGGTAAGCCGGCGGGCACGGCAGGTAGAGAGGCTGGCAGGCACAGCAGATAGACAGACTGGCCGGCACAGCTAATAGACAGGCTGGTGGGCATGGCTTATAGACAGGCTGGCGGGCACGGCTGATAGACAGGCAGGCGGGCACGGCTGACAGACTGGCGGGCACTGGAACCTGAGGGTTTAGGAGAGTGTTAGCACACAAACAACAACCTGGCACAGGCACCTCCATTTTGGAGGAGGCGCTTTAAATAGGAGTGGTCCTCCGGCCATTGGCCAGGGACTCTTTAGGACGGCGCGCGCGGCCCCTTTAAGAGGGAGGGAGCGCTCTCCCTAAGCACAGTGCCCGGGAAGCTTCGTGCGGTGCGCGCAACAGCAGCAGGGGAGCTGGAGGACGCAGGACCAGGAGCGCGGCAGTGAGGGGAACTGCATCTCTGCCCGGCAGGAGGCAGAGACGCCGGCGCTACAATATGTAATAAATGTCTTACCACAAGGGCCCAAAGATTTCCAAAGAGTAAAGTAGTGGTTGTCTGAGACAGCTCAGTAAAGCGCACCTCAGGGGTTCTAGTGATCAGACATTTATATCCCATCCTGGAGAGGTGATACATGTCTATATGGGATACCCCCTTTAAGGACAATTTCAAATGAATACAATATAGCTACATTTTAACATCAATACTCAAAATACAAGACCAAAAATTCACCAAACTTAGATCACCATAGAAGCTAATGTGAGTTCAGTTCATAAAAACATGAGCGGCCTGAATCCCATAGATATGACGCAGCCTATCTGAAACAGACATTCACCATAAAGAATTATAGGAGAGGTGTTGCGGAAAATCTTCACTCTTTGAGCACTGCCAAATATATTATCTCCTGATCCTATCCCCCCTAGCCCATATACTTACAGACCCAAACGACACGACAGCACAGTTGGAAAATATTACTAGCTCATTATGTAAATGTGATGCATGGAAACCAAATGCCAAGATAAACACAATAATTAAATGATTAATCCCCAGCCGGGCAGAATGTTATACAATAGACCACCAGCCTAGGTTCTCTGGGTAGAACGGAAGGCATCACAGAGAGCTTCAGGGATCATAAAACATACAAACCTTTCAGTACCAAGTACATTAAGTGCAGATGGATACTAATAGTGTAGCTTTCCCATAGTGGGATTAGGAAATTCTGAATGCGATGATACAGCTGATAGGTAATCAACAGAACTGTGATACTAAAACTGCTCGCTCAGATTATTTGGTACGGAGGATAAATCTGTGAAATCTTCACTTTCCATATACAAAAATCCACATCACGTAGTACTTTCTTCAGTGAAAGGGGTTATGTCCATTATGCAACATCTGTGCTTATCTTCCCCTCTCATTCTGTCTCAAACCCAAGAAACAACTGATTCCGCTGTGCCGAAGTTTACAAATTTTGCATTGTTCACGCGTTAGTCAGAAGTTTTGCTCCACTACAACTGGCCATAAGCCACCCTTCTCTTCCCTCGAGTGAAACTTGCTCCAGGAGTATAAGAAAGGTAGTTTTCACCGTACCTGGTGCCAGTGTAGTTTACAGAATAGACAGTGTCAGGGATGTCAGTGACGACACCGGGGAGATCATACAATATCTCACCGTTGCCGTCACTCTGTCAGGATTTCGTCAGGGATCCGTGCGCACACGATCCAGACTACTCACTAGGTAGCTAATGGCAAGCGAGCAGAAAGCGTATGCCGTCACACCTCCAGATTCCAATGCATGGAATATGTGTATACGCCCCAGTATGGTTACTGCCAGCTTCTCGCTAGCCCAATTAATTTTATTCGTTGCCACCACCGGCCGAGTTTGAACTATAATACAGGCCTGGCCGGACGCCTGCTTTCTGGTAGCGTATATGGCTTCAGGGGAGCGAATGATTACTGGACAAAAGAAACAGAACTATTACATTTTATATTTAATCCAAAAGGGAGGCAGTGTTATGAAACATATACAAGGATTTTACAAAGGGGACATTTACAGTACAGAGTATACAGTTACACAAATAAAACAGGATTAAAGAAGAAACTTACTATAAAGATCGCTGAGACGATTCAGTATAGGTGGAGGGGAGGCACTCCAGATTTGACAGTTATCAAACGTGATCCTTTGCTATAACAAATATATACTCCCGGCAATGAATACTACTCCCCCTTCGGCTGTGTCCTTTATGCCAAAGGGGAGACCTGACCACACCCCCCCTGGGATGACATCATGTGGGCTGGGCTCTATCCTTCATATTTTTGTTAGAATATCTGGCTTTTGCGATAACTTATCGCCGGTTGGTCGCAGAAGCCCGAAAGTGATACCATATTTTCTATTATGATTTTACCTTTCTTTAGAGATCACACACAATATAGTTGCAGTCTGTTATTTTGGTACTGTTGCGCCACAGCTCCCTGGAGGGGCTTACAGCTATGGGAAAAGAAGCATATTGTTCCTTAGCAAACCCTGTCCCTAAATATATGGGCCCCATTATTATCGGACGTACGGAACTTTAGTTATTTTATATTTTGTGTCGGCTCCGGCCTATCTGCAGACTTCTGTTAAATTCCCTTTGACGTCCTTGGAATACAACCTTCTCAGCTAGATGTAAATTTATCACAAGCCTGTGTTAATTCGGTTTGGTAGCACCTTTTAGGCTAGCATTTGCTTACAAGGCATTTCTCATGTGTGTGTTAATTTGAATACAAGAAAAAGAAAGGAGAAGTGCGCTGTGTAAAGAACCAGGTGGACCAAATTAGATTAAGGGCGGCCAAGAGGCCACTCACCTACTGGAGTTGTGCACCCCTGCACAACCCCGGTGACTGCCAAAAGGTGGAGGGATGGTGGTTCTAACCGCACAGTGCGGGCCGGTATGCTCACAACGTGCTGCGGACCGCTGTCTGTGACTGCTGCTTCCGGGTTCCTGGTCGCGGACCACGTGACCAGCCGCAGACCATGTGACTCGGGACTGGGTGCGTGTCACCTCAGGTCCTTTGGAGTTAGGAAGGGCGGCTCCGGTGCCGCAGGTCCTCAATTGATGAAATGGGGAATTACAGGGATAGCTAACATATGATCAAAAAGCTGCTCCTGCCACTAACCCTCAAGGAGGGAATAGAAAAGACTATGTATGAAAGGAACAAAAGCAGTCTGTGGAGTGCGGGAGTGATCACTAGGAATCAAAATTAGGGCTAAAATCATTTAATGAGCCCTCTCCACAACGCGTTTCGATAGCCAAACTATCTTGATCAGGTGTTACAAGGGTATGGACACAGGGAAAAACATATATAGACAAAACTTCACAATGATTGGTTGACATACTAATTAGTTTTACAATGATTGGTTCACAAGCTGATTAGATAATCATAGGTTCAACAAGAACCCTTCATGTGCCAGTGTGCATGTACTTCTAATGGTGGCACATGGACTACCTTCACATGAATTCAAAAATCAAGAACACATTAGATAAGTCGTAATAGCAATACATATTGATAAAAAATATATTGAAAGATCCACTGCTGGCAGCTCCTGTGTAATTACTGATCAATGACGTCACTGATGTGCTCAATGGGAGACAAGACCGGAGACGCTGCAGCCACAGGAGCAGGTTTAGACCACGCAGGCTGCTCACAGTTGCAATAGAACTATGTCCATTAGGTTTTTCTTTTGAAAAAAAATGGCTCCTAGGACACTTTGGAGACCTATATATTTGGTCTATATAATGAAGGCTTTCTCATATTGTTAACTGATGGGCTTTGGGTTCATGATATTTTTCCTGCCACGCTCCATGTGAGGTCAGTCCCTCAGAAGTCACAGTTCAGGGGAGTCCAGTGATCCAGTAAACTATCAGCTGCGTTATAACACATATTATTCCAAGAACAGCTGTAAATCTTGAGGAACAGAATAAGCGTATGACCTCAGTGCCATTCATCAGGTCCATCTGGTAAGAACTTGGTTACAATAATGTGCAATCAGAATTTAATTACAGAAACAAATAGACAAAGCTTTAAGTCCTGAACGCCACTGTTAATACAAGGTTACTACAAGGTGACGGCAGAGATTGGTGTCTTTCTTGCTTGAGGATGTCTGTAAGAACTGGCAAGAAACTTGATTGAATTGAATATTGGTAGATACGTGGTGGGTATAACAAACAATATGTATTGTCTTAGTTGGTCAATCAGCTGGTCCCAAATAATTCCATTTCCTCTAAGCACAATACTTTGCCTTACCAATCTCTCCAGGTTGACTCACCTCTCCCCATTCCCGCGGGCACACACAGCCCTGCGGTGGCTCTCCTACTCTCAGTTTTTGGCTGTGTCGAGCTTCCTGTCAACTGGCACTCTTCAATAATCTCAGTTGTGGCACAATATTTAAAGTGTTTGATCCATGCGGGACATTTATGGCAGATTAATAGGAACAGGGACCCAAAATGCACTGTCAGGAATGGAGAGGTACAGTACAGACCAAAAGTTTGGACACACCTTCTCATTTAAAGATTTTTCTGTATTTTCATGACTTTGAAAATTGTACATTCACACTGAAGGCATCAAAACTATGAATTACCACATGTGGAATTATATACTTAACAAAAAAGTGTGAAACAACTGAAAATATGTCTTATATTCTAGGTTCTTCACAGTAGCCACCTTTTGCTTTGATGACTGCTTTGCACACTCTTGGCATTCTCTTGATGAGCTTCAAGAGGTAGTCACCGGAAATGGTCTTCACTTCACAGGTGTGCCCTGTCAGGTTTAATAAGTGGGATTTCTTGCCTCATAAATTGGGTTGGGACCATCAGTTGTGTTGTGCAGAAGTCTGGTGGATACACAGCTGATAGTCCTACTGAATAGACTGTTAGAATTTGTATTATGGCAAGAAAAAAGCAGCTAACAGTCTATTCAGTAGGACTATCAGCTGTGTATCCACCAGACTTCTGTACATCACAACTGATGGTCCCAACCCCATTCTCTTTAAATGAGAAGGTATGTCCAAACTTTTGGTCTGTACTGTACATCTCCAGGAGTCACCTGGTGAAGATGCAGAGAAATCTTTTTTGGAACTATTCAGGAAGAATTTGACTGACATTCCTGGAAGAAATCTTGGGTTATCTGTAATTGGCATCATTGGTCCATTTGGGTCAATTATAAATCCTTTCATACTTGGCAAGTATATTGTTTTTAGTGTTGGATGCTCAATGGCAAACAAATTATTGTTTCGCACCAGGGCCAAATTCAAGGTAAAGTGGACAAGGACACGGAGCAAACATCTTGAGCAGCGCTAATCCATAATTTAGAATTATGTGTTATGTCAAGGATCCTCGCATGAGCAGACACTCGATAATATCGGCAACAGTCAGTAGACCAACACCCCCAGCATTTTTTTGACAAGCAAGAGTATTGCTCCGAATCCTAGGGAGACCTGTCGACCAGACAAATTGACTAAAATGTCTTTGAATTGTCATCCCCAAGGTGAAAGGAATGCAAATTGTAAAGGTTTGTCATAAATATAAAAGTCCAGGTAAGACTCTAATTTTAAGGTTATTGATTCTGTAGAACCAAGAGAATTCTCTACGGTTCCAATAATTAAGTTCTTCCTAAGAACCACGGATACCTAAGGTCCTATGATGCCTGCCCATGAGGTAAGAGAGCTAGCGAATCAAAAATACTATACTACATTTCTATGTCACTTATTTCATGTATTGTGGGACCTTAGGTATCCACGGTTACGACCACTGGCAGCTAGATAACTGTCACTATATCAGTGGTCGTAACCGTGGATACCTAAGGTCCTGCAGTGCCTGCACATGAGGAAAGAGACCTATCGAATCAGAAACACTATACTACATTTCTAATTGAAGGTATTTGCTAATATTATTATTATTACACCTACTACATATTGAGATAGGATCTTGGAGATGGGAATACCTCTTTAAGGGAGGGAAGAGAAATGTGTGGATTTGTGAGGTCAATTAAAAAATCATCCGAGAGGAACATTTGTATTCCACTCCGGCAATTTTGATTCCATGAATGTCAGGGTTGGAGTGAATGGCTTTCATAACATGTTACATGACCAGAATGTATAGTATGGGAGAGAGAGGACAGCCCTTCATAGAGAAGGGGGCTGATAACGTGCCATTGATTTTTAACTGTGCAGAAGGGGTTTGGTAGAGGGCAAGAATCTTGGATGTAAAGACTGGGCCCAGACCAATATGGTTTAAGGTGTGTGAGAGAGACGACCAGGAGATTATGTCAAGGGCCTTTTCAGCTTCCAGAGACAAGATCATCAGAGGGGTTTTGTGAGTATGTGCTTAGTCAATAATGTCATTTGTTTTAAGGGTATTATCACGTGCCTCTCTACCTGGGATAAAACCTCCCCGATCAGGGTGAGAAAGGTGAAAAGTGAGTTTTTAATCTGTTTGCAAGTAGTTTGTCGTAAAGTTTTAAGTCTACATCGAGAAGGATTGGGCGATAGCTACTGCAGGAATTGGGATCCTTTCCTGGTTTAGGAATGACCGTGATATGTGTGGCTGTGGAGTGATGAAGAAATGGGGTGGATTCTGAAATAGAATTAAAGGCATTTAACATCAGAGGGATTAGATGTTTAGAACATTTTTGTTGTCTGGACCTAGGCTTTTATTTCCAGGCAGGTTTCGAATTGTGACCAGAAATTCCTGAGTGGTGAAAGGTCCTTCAAGATCGTTAATTGTTTCTACATTTAGTTTTCCAAAGGGGAGGGCACGTTGGAGGGCGTTTCTGTCACTGTGGTTGCTGAATGCAGATTATATCATTTAGAATAACATGCGTGAAATGTATCTACATTAGGGGTGGTGTGAACCAATTTGTTGAATGAGTTTTTAATGCAGCAGATAGTAGTCTGAGCTCTTTTAGAGTTTAGGGCTCTCACTAACATCCTCCCAGGTTTGTTGCCAAACTCGTAAAACTTACTACAACCTAGCTGGAGTAATCATTTATGAGCAAATGTTTAGCTTCTAGTCTAGCTTTAAGCCGGTTCCTAGAGCCCCCGTCTCACATAGCGAGATCGCTGCTGTGTCACGGTTTTGGTGACGCAGCAGCGACCTCACCAGCGATGTCGCTATGTGTGACACTTTGCAGCGATCAGGCCCCTGCTGTGAGGTCGCTGATCGCTGCAAAGTGTCCTGGACCATTTTTTGGTCGTTGCCCTCCCGCTGGTCAGCACACATCACTGTGTGTGACCAGCGGGAGCAGCGATCAGGCTGGTAACCATGGTAAACATCGGGTTACTAGGGGCACACGAGCACTTAGTAACCCCCCTGTTTATCATGGTTACGAGCCTGCTAAAGTGAGCGGTAACCTCCTGCTCACCGTAGCAGAGTGGTAACCATGATAAACAACGGGTTACTAGGTGCGCGTGTACCCCATGCCCCATTTAGCAGCCAGGACCAGACCATTTTGGTGAAAGTAGGTACCTTGATCGAGCAGAATACTGGTGCATGATCTGACCAGAGAATGTTTCCAATAAGGAGAGAGCCAAGGTAAGGCTGTGCATTGAAGAAAAATATAATCGAGTCCTGAGGGTGAAAATAAAAGCTGTAGTCCTTATCTGAGAGGTGTTGTAGTCTCCCAGTATCATAAAGCTGAAGTTGTAATAACGCTTTATTGATGCGTTTGATGACCATATACGAGAGAGGAGAATTGTCTAACACCGAGTCAAGGTTAGTGTTTAAGTCTTGTAAGGCAGCTATCGGATATATAGTTGATGGGAGGTATGTGTCACATAGATGGCTGTCATCTGTGATGAAATTCTGGATTGTTGCTCTAGAGCACATAGCACTAAGAGGATTGTTTGGTGCATCCGGGACCAGGTTACGGGCAGCCATGAGAGATGGACGGGTCTGGCTGCCCACATACATCATCTCTGGGTGTGATTAAGAGTTTAAAATGGAGTCCTTTGTTTGACACATGGTCTGTGTTTGGAGGGAGAAGGCCTCCTGTGTGTTGCTGTCTCCAGACTGAGCCAGGGTACTGGATGCTATCCAGCCTGTGAGCCCACAGGGCTGGCTACCTAGAGACTTTGCCTAAAGGATTGTTTACTATGTTTTGCCTGCACTAAAAGCCGTTTGTTTTCCTTTTTACTTATGAACAGTTTATGAAGGAATAAACCGACATGGACACTTAAATGAAAAACGCTTCCTGTTTGCCTCCCGACGCACCCAAGTGAGTAGAAACAAACAGTCTCTACAGAGTATTACTATTCTCTGGATCAGTGGTAGGGCCATGTCAACCAAATTGATTGTAAAGCTGGCTTGGTCTTGATTGGAGACATAAATATTAATAATTGTAAAAGCTTGACCACCGATGGAAAGTGAAAGAATAATGTATTTAGCCTCTCGATCTACCGTGCAGTCTAAAATTTGGTGTGTCAGAGATTTATGTATAGCGATCGCCACTCCTTTAGTACTTGAGTTTGGGTTATTAGCAAAATGCCACTTAGTGTAATGTTTAATTATTGGTGAAAGGTATATGTTAATTTTGTTTCTGTCAGTTGAATGGCCAATATGAACACTCCGGTTCATTTTTTTCTGTTAAGTTTCAGGTTTCTGCAGTTAGTGCAGGTAAGGGTGCGGCCTCCCTTTTTTTGAGCTGGACATTACATTCATATAGCTTCCCATTTTGCTGGGTACTGATGTTCAAGACCCGGTCCCCGCTCGGCCCTTATTCACACTGATGTCACTTTGACACATGGTAAGGTTTCAATACTAGAGGTTAGGACTATCTCGAATTTTGGTACAGCTTGGCGCTGGTTGGATGGCTTTTACGATTTTTTTGATCAAAAACGGTGTTTACTAAGGACCTTATTTATATGCACTATTGATTTTATTTATTTACTTAGAGAGTGGTATATGTTCATTTTGTTTCGGTCTTAAGTTTTGTCCGTACGAGTAGTAGTTGAAGATGTAGAGGGAGTAATGAGAGATTATAATTTGGACGACCTCTTTGTGTTGGTATATTTGGGGTTACAGTAGGCCAGTTAGGGAAAGAAATGTTAGGTAACCCCAGGCCAGTGAGGAAAGCTGGCAGGTCTTCAGGGGAGCATAATACACGTGACTGCGATCTTTTGAGAACTTTAAGGGAAAAGGGGTAAACCCCAACGGAAGGAATTTCCTTTGTTCTGTAAGTATCTCTATTAGGGGTTTGAGTGCTGCCCGTTGAGCCAAAGTATGGCGCTATAGATCTTGCATAATTCAAATTGGTTTGTTGCAATATGGAACAGACTGTTTTTTCCCGTGCTGCTTGCAGAATGGATTCCTTTATGACAAAAAAAATAGATATTGCAAATTATGTCTCTAGGGAGAGGGTCCTCTGGGTCAGGAGGTCAAAGTGCTCCGTACACCCTGAAGATTTCTGTTGGAGTCCCAGGAGGACATCCGAGGAGGTTGTTGAAAATGGACAGACGGACAAAAGGAATGTCTGACATGGTTATGGATTCTGGTAAAAGTTGAATTTGGAGATTATTTATTTATTTTACTCACTTACATAGTGCCATTAATTCCACAGCGCTTCACAGACAATATCAGCATTGTCCCCATTGGGGCTCACAATCTAGATTCCCTATCAGTATGTCTTTGGAATGTGGGAGGAAACCCACGCAAACACAGGGAGAACATACAAACTCCTTGCAGATGTCGTCCTTGGTGGGATTTGAACCCAGGACCCCAGCACTGCAAGGCTGCAGTGCTAACCACTGAGCCACCATGCCGCCCGATTATTCTTTTTATTTTTATTTTCCAGGTCATCCATGTTGTGTTGGAGAGAGTAGAGCTGTGCAAAGTGATCTCGGACATTATCTTGTAGGGACAGTATGGCAGATTAATCAGCTTTTTGCGCCTGGGATAGCATATCATCCTGGGAAGAAAGTGAGGATAGGTTTGCCTGAAATTGAGCAAATTGCTGTTTGCACTCCACAAAAGCTTGGTTAGCTAGGGATGAAATGTCATTCTTGGTGGGAATTGCTTGTAAGCATTCTCGTAGGTCAGAAAGAGTTGCCGGTCTGTTATCATCAATAAGGGGGGAGGCAAGGGGAGTAGGACCAAAAAAACAGTGCTGATTTTGTACGGCATTGTTGTAGTGTAGTGCCACATATTCACATGTCTCAAGGGTATCCTACTCCCTGCAGCAATAGTGAGAGAAGATTGAGGGGGGTCTGAAAACCCATTATTTCTTGGTAGGGTGATATAGGGATCGAAGTAGGGCTAGTGGGTGGGGGGGGATTTAGTCCATGAGGAACTGGTGGACCACCATGGTGGAGAAAAGAGCTGATGTCCTGGGTATGGAACTGACCATGCTGAGTTCCATATTTCTACTGAGGTGTGGAGGCTCATTCAATTATTGTGGAGATCATGAGATTTTGGGGTATATGAAGAATGAGGGGATTCAGGCCGAAAGATGTTCAGAGGGAGGCCCCTCTAACTTTCTTGGTATCTGGGTCATGTTTGCCTGAGAGATATCTGAAGGCAGAAGGAGTTAACCCAGTTTAGTCCTTACCTCCTCTTGGAGGGACTTTGTAGTGTCGTCACATAAGCCGGATGAGGAAGACTCCGAGGTGCTGTGAGTCTCTGACCGCCGTGGCTGCTCAGCTTCAGGCACAAGGCGGCGGCTATCTTGGAATGGCACCATCACTCCCGACATCACTCCTGAGGTGTCCTTCACAGACATCCAACTGCGGGCGGGGTCTTGTGGAGTTCTGGCCAGGTGGGAGCGGGTCACAAATGCATCCATGTCCCCCCAGGGGAGGTGAGAACTGGGTCGAGGATCTGGTACATAGCTTCCTGGTGGTTTTACCCTTTGCAGGAGTTGGATACTAGCCGTTTTTGATAAGATATATGGAGGAGCTGAAGGGAACACATCCTCACGCTGCCATGTCTAGTCAAGCCTTCCCCCCGAATGATTCATGACATTTCTTCTAGCTGGATTCCTATGTTCGTTATCGCACATAACAGACCATGTGATACTTGAAAGTGCAGCATTTAATCCTTTGATCCTGAAAGTTGCCAACTGTCTGGTTCCACTTCCAGAGCTGTATTCACGAATAATCTTTCTGCTTGCTTCATTGGACTGTACTCCCAAATGTATTTTCCGACTCGAGTAAATTCCAGGCGTTGAACCACACACCGTGATGGGCACATTACCCACAATGCCTCGGAACCACGAGTATTGCGGAACACACTTTGGCCATGTATCTCTTATGGCATATTTTCTGTGCTTAAGGTAAATAGATTATATTGCACCCACTCCCAAGGGTTATAGGGACCGGGCCAAGTACTGAGCTGAGGGACAGGTCAGCTGCAGTGTTAGTAAATAACTATTCGATTTAGAGCTGCTGCGGATGCCATTCTGCAGGGGTCATCGTTCACAACAGCTGGCACACAGCTACTGAGCACACACTCACTGGTTTCTGTCACTGCATATGTGGCACCCCAGGGGTCTGGTTTTCCACAGTAATGTAATGTTATGTCTGAGAGCAGGTGGGAGGTCCTTTGGTCAGGGATCCTGTGCATGCCACACCTCCTGCCCAGTCTTGGGAGGGGAAGAACTTCCCCTGTATAAACCCGGGGCTGAGGCAGGGTGAGTCAGACAAGGAGAGTGGAGACAAGAAGCAGCATAGGAAACAGCAGAGTTACAAGGAGTCAGGGGCTGGCAGCTGTAGAGTTCGCCCTGACTAAGAAGATTCTTTACCGGACCCGGAGTCCGAGGCTGTGGGGACTAACTCCTACCCAGCAGCAGAATCCGACAGGCAGGGGATTTCAGGTCCTCTGGCCCAGAAGCCCGAAGGCACGGTCACACGCGTGGGACCAGCACCGCCATCGTGGAGCGGAAGCCATTAGAAGGCCCCGAGTCACCGGCCATACGGGTGAGCACCACACGGTACACTCAGGGACGTGGGCTACTTACATCAGCTTCTAGCAAGGTAGCCAGAAGAGTACAGTCAGTTTGGGAGGCCTACAACTACGCCTGGCCAGGGGAGATCCCATCTGCTCAAAGACTGACCAGGCCCCGTTTGCTAGCAAGTACTCCGGGAGGGTCTATCGTTGTTACCAGTAAAGACCCTGAACTACACCGTACCGTCTCTGAGTGGTTCCTGCTACCCCCATCATCCACGTCGGCTGCCCTGAGGCCATACCCCTCCCGTTGGGGGTTATACTATCACGCTGCACAATCCTACCACCGGCCTCAGCGGTCTGCCCTGCAGCAGCAGCTTCCTGGCTGCACTCAACGGGTGGCGTAGTCATCAACTATTTACTACTAATAGACTGCCGTCTAGTTTGACTCCCTGGGCACGGACCGGGTCACCGCCACGAGACTACAACCCTCCACTGATCCGGCTCCGGGTAGGCTCCCGCGTGCGCAACGCAGCGCGACACAGGCCCAGGGGCGCGTCAACTTTGGCGTAGTCGGCAGGATTTCGTGCCCGCAACCACCGGGTACTGCGTGCCTGAAAAGCAAAGACTGTTCAAACTTACCAGTGGTGAAGGTTTCCCGCCATCCGGCGCCATCTTCTACCTTCTTCCCGCCATCCGCGAAGTTTTCCCGCCATCCGGCGCCATCTTCGACCTTCTTCCCGCCATCCGTGGAGTTTTCCCGCCATTGGACGCCATCTTGAGGACGCCGCGCGGGAAGAAGAGGGGCGTGGACTCCGAAAGCGCGCGAGAACTGAAGCCCCGCCTCACGTCCGGACGTTGCGTAAGGTCCTGGAAGGAGCCCAGCAGACGCCGACGTCACAGGAGCGCGACGGAAGGTCCTCAACCCTGACGATCCACTGCGGAGCCGCGGCCTACGGAAGAGGATCATCGCAAGGTAGGCCACGGTCCACTAGGGGGGAGGAAGATGTCGGATACGGAGGAGAGCTTCACTGCCTCAACCCCCGCCAGCGCTACCGCTGCTGCAGTTATGCCCTTCACCATGCCCTATATCCCGGGAGCAGCTTGGCTACCCCAGTACTCAGGGGAGTCACATACCCTGCATGACTTTAGAGAAAAGCTGGATAGCCTCTTCCAGGTGTACCCCCTCACAGAAGAGCAAAAAGTGAGCATCCTGGTGGCCCAACTATCCGGGGCAGCCAAAAGGGAAGTAAAATCCTGGCCACCTGGGAGGAAGACTGTCACAGGGATACTAACCCGGCTGAAGGACACCTTTGATACCCGCACCTCAGCCGAGATTAAGCTTAGATTCTACGGGTGCAAGCAGCGAGCGCATGAGAATATAAGGGACTATGCACTAAACCTACAAGAGGCCCTGCGGGCCATAAAGCAGACCGACCCTGATGGGGTGGGAAACGAGGACAGGCTGTTGACTGAACAATTTATAGAGGGTTTATATTGCAATGCCCACCGAACCCAGTTGCGGGCAATGGCCTTACAGGATCCCCATCTGGACTTTGCACAGTTCAAGGACAGAGCCATCCGGGTGCTCCGAGAACCGGCACCAGGTGGCGTTGTGACCCACAGACGCCCCACTACCACTTACTACCAGGAGGCGGCGCCCTTGTCAGCAGGGCCTGTGGGAGCTGATGCGCAGGCTTTGGACAATGACCCGGCTCCAGAACTACACCATCAGGTCCAAGAGCTAGCTAAGAGCGTTGCTGCGCTAACCCGAACTGTGCAGTCTTTACAGGTTTCCACCCCAGGGAAGATCCAGCTGGCATCCGGACCGGAGGACATCCCGTGGCGTCGACCAAGGAGGACCCCACCGGCCAGAGGAAGACCCAGTGACCGATACAGCGAGGACGGACGACCCATCTGCCGCCGCTGCAATCAACCCGGACATATGGAAAGAGGTGATTTTCCTTTTACAGCAGGTTGCCAAGAACGCCAGCTCCGGCGAGCAGCGGGTGCTCCAGAAAGAGATCCGGGCACTGATGCAACGGCAACAAGTGGAACTCTCCGGCGTTGTTTTTAGGAAACCTTGGTGGATTTACCGGGAATCCTTGTATATAGTTGGAGCGTAACCCAGGATGGACTAGAGACTGTTAAGGACTCGGGGTAGGACAGACCCCTACCTGGTTACGTCTCCCTGTGTTGGTGAAATGGACACCTTTGCTTTTCTTCAAAGACTGCATCCGGTTGCGGACACGCCGTAACCATCTTATGTGTTTTTCTTATAGTATTGTTATTGTTATACTTTGTTATGTTTTTCTAAATGTGTTTAGTCCCGGAGTACTAAATTTCACTAGGGGGGAATGTGGCACCCCAGGGGTCTGGTTTTCCACAGTAATGTAATGTTATGTCTGAGAGCAGGTGGGAGGTCCTTTGGTCAGGGATCCTGTGCATGCCACACCTCCTGCCCAGTCTTGGGAGGGGAAGAACTTCCCCTGTATAAACCCGGGGCTGAGGCAGGGTGAGTCAGACAAGGAGAGTGGAGACAAGAAGCAGCATAGGAAACAGCAGAGTTACAAGGAGTCAGGGGCTGGCAGCTGTAGAGTTCGCCCTGACTAAGAAGATTCTTTACCGGACCCGGAGTCCGAGGCTGTGGGGACTAACTCCTACCCAGCAGCAGAATCCGACAGGCAGGGGATTTCAGGTCCTCTGGCCCAGAAGCCCGAAGGCACGGTCACACGCGTGGGACCAGCACCGCCATCGTGGAGCGGAAGCCATTAGAAGGCCCCGAGTCACCGGCCATACGGGTGAGCACCACACGGTACACTCAGGGACGTGGGCTACTTACATCAGCTTCTAGCAAGGTAGCCAGAAGAGTACAGTCAGTTTGGGAGGCCTACAACTACGCCTGGCCAGGGGAGATCCCATCTGCTCAAAGACTGACCAGGCCCCGTTTGCTAGCAAGTACTCCGGGAGGGTCTATCGTTGTTACCAGTAAAGACCCTGAACTACACCGTACCATCTCTGAGTGGTTCCTGCTACCCCCATCATCCACGTCGGCTGCCCTGAGGCCATACCCCTCCCGTTGGGGGTTATACTATCACGCTGCACAATCCTACCACCGGCCTCAGCGGTCTGCCCTGCAGCAGCAGCTTCCTGGCTGCACTCAACGGGTGGCGTAGTCATCAACTATTTACTACTAATAGACTGCCGTCTAGTTTGACTCCCTGGGCACGGACCGGGTCACCGCCACGAGACTACAACCCTCCACTGATCCGGCTCCGGGTAGGCTCCCGCGTGCGCAACGCAGCGCGACACAGGCCCAGGGGCGCGTCACATATATCTTCATAATATTTGCAATGTGCTGCCCATTCAGTATATACAAACAGGATAACATATACTGATCGTTTATGTCATATAAGAGGCTGAGTCGTGCGTGTGCTATATTTATTCAGCCTACATGTTAGAGATAGATCCATCCCTTTGATTGTATGTCTTTGGGTTTGATATGTTAACAGAGTCTTGAAAAAGCATTTGCTGATACGGTATAAACATTGTAACTTGCACGTCTGAAATAAAGTAAGTTTTGGGCTGTGATGCCATCTGAGCTAATCTACGAGAGGGAGGAAATCATTCATTAACATGCAGAATCTCTTTGAGGCCGGCGGCCACGTTTCTGCTTTCATTCTGGGTTATGTCATTACACAAAGAAACATTTAATGTACAGAGATGTGAAAAACGAGTCTGGTGAAAGTGCAAGTTCAGCTCAATGGCCGCCCGTTCATGTGATTTCACTGCGTGAGCTCAGCCCCCCCCCCGTGCACATTAAGTATATCAGACTCAGATCTCAGTCCTGTTCCCCTCCAAACGATCCTTCCTCCCACCATAGAAGCGTCTATCAGATATAACTGGAGGGCAAAGGTTGGCGCATCAGACCAAACACTTTCTAGATCTAGTTCTATGATACTAGGGACATCACTAGCAGATGGGAAAGAAGTGAAGGCTTATGATAATGTATGTAAAGCGCTGCGGAATATGTTAGCGCTATATAAAAATAAAGATTATTATAAGATTATTATCATGTATCTACAAACGAAGTTTGGAGGGCGGTTCTTATAAAAGTCTTTCTATAATATTAGAACTACATGCTTGCATTAAAAATATATCACAGCAAATATGGTTTCCTTTAAAGTGCATTCAACCAAAATTGAAATATCACTTTATTTCTTAAGATTTACCAGCTTTACTACAAGGAAAGTCAACATCAGATTATCCCTTTTCAGGAAAAATTACTTCAAATAACAAGTTATATCACTGTGGGACCCAAACAATCAGCTGCAATCTATGGGGGACCTTATTAGTAAGTGTTCCAATTCCCTGCAGCGCCACCGCTGGGGAAATTAAGAATTACACAGTTCACAATGAAATCATCGGGCTCTGTAAGTTATGACTTTGTAGCACGTCTCTAAGTTGGTCCAACACGTTTTTTTTTTTTAATGGTTTTCTAAACCAGGATTCATTTAGGCTGAGGCTTTGTGGTTACTTTGGTCACAACTAGAACAAATTGGCCCCGAATCATCATTGCTTTTTCTCCACTTTTTTTGAGAAATGAACTCCTTATTTAGCGGCTTAAGCCTCGAAGACTGGATATTTATCATGCATGCTCATAGGCTGGAGACCCACGACCAGTCCGTGCATTGCAGTCTGCACTCCGACCATGGCATACAGACATCTGAATTTGGCCTTAAAGTTGAGGGATTCATGGAATTTGTACAGTCCGAGGGCCAACATGTAGAACCCACCACGGACTTCATAAAAGGGATTTACCAAGTTTAAAAAAAATAAATAAAAAAAATAAATAAAATACATGCAAGGTGGACAAATGTGCTAAAATATTAAAATAACACTCACAACAAAGTGCTTAATACTATATTGCAGTCATCATATTATATAGCATTGTGTTCTTACAATTGCTTATTTTGACTTTCTACCCAATTAATTCGTCTCTCTGCTCTTTGTAGAAACAGGAAGTCTGTTTTCTCTGCATAAATCATTTCCCTCTTCAACTCCTGACCCAGCTGCTGCCTCCTCCCTCCTGCTTTTGCAGTGACTTATGACTCATATAGGGAAAAAATTCAACTCCTGTTCTTACATGGAGCTTAGATGGATTCAGCTCATCAGTTTTTTAATCACGTGATGCCAAAGACCTAATAAAAAAAAAAGAGAAGAAATATCTGGGTGGAAAGGCAAAATGAGCAATTGTAAGTACACAGTGATTTATACTATGATGATAAAAACTTTGATGGGAGTTCTTCTTTACAAAAAGCTCCATCAGTCTTCCTGTTCTTGGCAGCGGTGATTGCCACACTGTATACAACACAGAACCACTGCAGTCAATCACTGCGCTCTGTGGGGATATGAACATGCAAGGCACAAGATTGCTGAGGCCAGTCCAGTCTTCATAAACTCCTTATATTTACTCGTAAAAACCACTTTAATTCAGATTTATTAAATTATTATATGATCACTTGAAGATTTTATAGTAAGCATGATTCAAGCGGCAGTTTAATAAAAAAAAAAAAATACACCAGAACTACGTACGAGCCCTCCGCACTCCACCACCGCTAACGTCCAGGCTACTATCATATTTTCTGTAATTTACGTCCCTATTTCACTGTTTACCAAAACTCAATTAAATAAAAAAGAAAGGATGGACCAGGGATAGATCAGATAGAATAGGATGAGATCTCACAGCCGGAGAAGAGCTCAGTGGGTGGTCGGAGCGACGCTTCCCATCTGCTGTCAAATTCTGCGTTTCTGACATTTTTCCCATCCGTCTGTATGTCAGGTACAATCTTGTAAAAAAAAAAAAAGGACTTTGCCAATTTGCTGTAAGTTTAGAATGTTATGGTATAAACTCTGTCCTGATTGAATTCCCATCCACCGCTTTATACATCGGAGTAAGGATATGCAGGTCGACTGGATTTTTAGCAGAAATGCTTATCGGGTTCATTTACAGGACACCCGTGTAACGTTCTGTCCTCTCTGACATTTTGCTGACAGTGTCCTATAGGAATGTAAGTTTAATTTATACCTTGTTCTTCTAAAGTGCATTAAACGGTCTCTGTATTTTCAGACGGGTTATTCTCACCAAGAAGTGGGGGAAAGTCATGTATACAACTTCATACAGGTGTAAGAGAGAGGCAGGAGGCACAGGATAATGGCAGGTGCAGTCCGTGCTTGGAAGTGAGGAAAAATAAGTTCTGGTAAAAAAATATGTATAGGAACAAACCACAAAAAAAAAAAAGAGAGTGGATGGCAAGTTACAGAACAAGACAATCAGAACACTTCCTGGGACTGTGAAAATGTTTTAGGCAGGAGTGGAAAAATGTAGCAAGATATTACTGCTTTCAAAAATACAAGTGTTAATAGTTTATTTTTACCATTTAACAAAATACAAAATGTGGGAACGAGAGAGAAATGTAAATTAAAATCAATACTTGGTGACCGCCAGTCACGTCCATCATCAGTATCTGGTGACCGCCCGTCACCTTCATCATCAGTATCTGGTGACCGCCAGTCACCTCCATCACCAGTATCTGGTGACCGCCCGTCACCTCCATCATCAGTATCTGGTGACCGCTCATCTCCTCCATCATCAGTATCTGGTGACCGCCCGTCACCTCCATCATCAGTATCTGGAGACTGCTCCTCACCTCCATCATCAGTATCTGGTGACTGCTCGTCACCTCCATCATCAGTATCTGGTGACCGTGTATGAAAATTGTACATTCACACTGAAGGCATCAAAACTATGAATTACCACATGTGGAATTATATACTTAACAAAAAAGTGTGAAACAACTGAAAATATGTCTTATATTCTAGGTTCTTCACAGTAGCCACCTTTGGCTTTGATGACTGCTTTGCACACTCTTGGCATTCTCTTGATGAGCTTCAAGAGGTAGTCACCGGAAATGGTCTTCACTTCACAGGTGTGCCCTGTCAGGTTTAATAAGTGGGATTTCTTGCCTTATAAATGGGGTTGGGACCATCAGTTGTGTTGCCCAGAAGTCTGGTGGATGCACAGCTGATAGTCCTACTGAATAGACTGTTAGAATTTGTATTATGGCAAGAAAAAAGCAGCTAAGTAAAGAAAAACTAGTGACCATCATTACTTTAAGAAATGAAGGTCAGTCAGTGCGAAAAATTGGGAAAACTTTGAAAGTGTCCCCAAGTGCAGTTGCAAAAACCATCAAGCGCTACAAAGAAACTGGCTCACATGAGGACCGCCCCAGGAAAGGAAGACCAAGAGTCACCTCTGCTTCTGAGGATAAGTTTATCCGAGTCACCAGCCTCAGAAATCGCAGGTTAACAGCAGCTCAGATTAGAGACCAGGTCAATGCCACACAGAGTTCTAGCAGCAGACACATCTCTACAACAACTGTTAAGAGGAGACTTTGTGCAGCAGGCCTTCATGGTAAAATAGCTGCTAGGAAACCACTGCTAAGGACAGGCAACAAGCAGAAGAGACTTGTTTGGGCTAAAGAACACAAGGAATGGACATTAGACCAGTGGAAATCTGTGCTTTGGTCTGATGAGTCCAAATTTGAGATCCTTGGTTCCAACCTCCGTGTCTTTGTGCAACGCAGAAAAGGTGAACGGATGGACTCTACATGCCTGGTTCCCACCGTGAAGCATGGAGGAGGAGGTGTGATGGTGTGGGGGGGCTTTGCTGGTGACACTGTTGGGGATTTATTCAAAACTGAAGGCATACTGAACCAGCATGGCTACCACAGCATCTTGCAGCGGCATGCTATTCCATCCGGTTTGCGTTTAGTTGGACCATCATTTATTTTTCAACAGGACAATGACCCCAAACAACCTCCAGGCTGTGTAAGGGCTATTTGACCAAGAAGGAGAGTGATGGGGTGCTACGCCAGATGACCTGGCCTCCACAGTCACCAGACCTGAACCCAATCGAGATGGTTTGGGGTGAGCTGGACCGCAGAGTGAAGGCAAAAGGGGCAACAAGTGATAAACATCTCTTGGAACTCCTTCAAGAATGTTGAAAGACCTTTTCCGGTGACTACCTCTTGAAGCTCATCAAGAGAATGCCAAGAGTGTGCAAAGCAGTCATCAAAGCAAAAGGTGGCTACTTTGAAGAACCTAGAATATAAGACATATTTTCAGTTGTTTCACACTTTTTTGTTAAGTATATAATTCCACATGTGGTAATTCATAGTTTTGATGCCTTCAGTGTGAATGTACAATTTTGAAAGTCATGAAAATACAGGAAAATCTTTAAATGAGAAGGTGTGTCCAAACTTTTGGTCTGTACTGTATATATATATATTTTAAAGCATTCTTATTCTGTAACATTTTTTTTCGCACCTGCCTAAAACATTTGCACAGTACGGTATATAACTGGTATGTGCAAAAAAATGTAGCATTAACTGATTGTAGGACATGAGGACAGCGAGACCATGCTTTTCTACAGATTTAGTGTGAAATGACATCTATGCTCTAAATTTCCAGCCTATTACGAGAATGATTCATATACAGATACCGGCCTTCATATGATAACTACATCCTTCCTATTCCTCATAGAATAAAAAAATCAACTGGATGAGCCGTGTCTTCAGAATGTGACTGTACCTAGTGTACTTTCCAAATCGCTGGTACCCGGCTCCGGTTGGTACTCTAGGAAGATAGTCCCATATCCACACATGATCATCGTTATGAATCTGCATGAAACCTTATACACTGTAATAAAATAATTCTGGATTCCGGTTTCTTGTAGCTTCTTAAAAAGCACAATAATCAAAGTAATAATGTTGTCATCACTTTTAATTGCCCTTAATGAGCACATGTATGTAATTAAAGTCAAATTAACATTGGCTTGCTTTTCGTAAAATGAATCTCTCTGATCCAAGATTTGTCATGGATCCCGCTATAAAGGGGTCAATCAAATATTTTTGCTGCATAATCACACGGATTTGTATTTTTATGTCATTTGTCTATTGGGTGATACACAAGGAATAAGGACACATTTAGAAGAGTTGATCATTCATATATAGGCTCCAGAAATCCCCTAAGGACTGACATCAGGTGATCAGTTTATTAATGCGAGGATTAAAATCATGATCGGCAACACAAGGTCTTGCAAAAACAGGAGATGGTCCTGCCAATAATGTTAATATTCAATGGTTGTATTAATAGTAATAATTGTATCAGAGGTCGATAATTACAAGGTCAAACACATCACTAGAGGTGACCATACACTTTAGAGCAGAAGGACTGCGTTCACTTGTATCTACAACCCTTTTACTTTTCTATGTACTGTATAAGAGATCTCCCAGAACTCCACTTACAACAAGACTTTAAAGGACTCTTTAAGGAAGGAATCTCAACATAACGATGAATATACCGTAAATATATTTTAAAAACAAAATGACAAATTTGGCCAATATTTCATCATTAGTAATCTGACAGTTTTCCTTCAGGCTGAACCCCCATATTGCAGATGTTTTGGGTTCACATATGTGGTGCAGAGCTTTCCACACCAAGCACTTGGTGACCTCAGTTACACAAACGCTCGCTATAATCACATCCAGATCAACTGCTCCCTTTGATCCACTGAAAATCAGTTAATCTTGTGATATAAATACAATGAGCAGTCGGTGGACTCTTCTTTTCATATCTTGGAAGGAAATAAATCAGATTATTGGTTCAGAAATAAGGAATTAAAAATGAGGAGAAAGACAACACATGGCGTGAAAGGATCTGACCATTCGACACTGCTGAGCTGATGCCTCTCTTCTGATATAGCTACTGATCGCTACTTCCAATAGGTGGCGCTATAGAGTACAAGTCCTCTTTTTCTCCGAAGATGCAATTTGCATATTAAATTTCCCAGAGGAGCTTTGTATAGCGAATAAGCCTCCTTACCTTGACGTGCCAGAGCCGGTGTGTCACTCTCCATAAGGAGAAACGTTACCCCTTAGACCTCAGTCCATAGACTCTCACCTAGCCAAATCAGTTCTCATACTTTGCACTGACGAGGGTCAACAGCCCGAAACACCGTGTCTACAAACTGAGATTCTGATTTGGCTTTTATCGTAAGTCATATTGCACGACTCGTTAAAGGGTTGATTGTGACTTGTAGGATCGCTACTTCCAATAGGTGGCGCTATAGAGTACAAGTCCTCTTTTTCTCCGAAGAGGCAATTTGCATATCTCTTCTGATATAAAGCCTTGTCGACCATTACTTTTAATTTGACCTGTTAGGACACGATCAGCTCATAGATACGGAGACGGCACAGACATGAGTAAGGAATACACCGCTGGTAAATGCTAGTTACACTCTATGGAGTGATCCACTCTGTTACCTTTACTGGTCAAAGATATCAATGCAGCTGTTAAAAAAAAATTACAATTTGAGAGTCCTCAGTGGTTGTTACCTTTTAATGGCCAACTGAAAATAAGGTAACAAATAGCAGCTTTCAAGACTACTACGGTCTCTTCATCTCGATCAGTATGTCACGGGTGTGTCAGATGTGACAGACAGTCGCCCTGCAGTTGGTTGCAGGAGATCTCATCGTTTGGCATTACAGACACCTTCTTAGAAGCTGTCTCACTCTAGGACCCAGCAGCCACATCCCTCCTGCTCTAATTAACACGCTGGCCTGGGTGTTTAAATACTTTCAGTCTGCTTTAGGGCGGCGCCGGTGATATTCACATGTTTTCTTGTGAAAGCTTGGAGCAAGTGCAGCTCTTACTTCCTCTCTGCTGCTGAGAGGATGTGTGTGCTATCTCTCTGAAGTCGGCTCAAGCTAAATTACTTTCCCCCGTGGCTGTCTACCTTGTTGTCTTTAGTTGTTAGAGGGGACTGACTAGCGTTCACCCCCCCATCCCACACCCTAGCCAGGGCCTAGCTCTAGGGAAATACAGGGTTTAAGGTTCCTGTGAGGCGATTGGTGAGGGACCAATATAGGGACGATAGGGGAGAAAGAGTGATATTAGATCAGCCTATGAGGTCTCCACTTCCCCCTTTCCCTAGTGTCTGGGCTTCCTTCCCCTTATCCCTTCGTGTTGCACTTAGTCTTTCCCACACCTTGCGTGACACAGTAAAACAGAAAATCTGAAGCGTCACTGGCTAACATGGCACAAAGATATATTTTCCTGTATCACAATGCAGCATTAGGCAGATATATCTGAGTGCCCTCTCATGTGTCTTCTATGTCAGAGGTGAAGGAGCAGGGTGGAAAAGTGCTCCGTGGCTTCCACTAATTTAAGAGGGCCTGTCACTAGTCAAAAGTTTTTTTTTCAATCTTATTTTATTCTGGCTGCTCCCATAAGTATTCTGTATTTTTTGGGGGATTTTTAATGTTTGTTTTATTTTGTTTCAATCCGCTATACAGTTCCAGATATAAATGTCTTTTTTATTTAGTGCTAATTTTTATGGTCTTTACCAAGGTGACTTTTGCCCACAGGATCCTCTGTGAGCGTGTGTTTGGACTGTTCTGCATTATTGCCATGTGAGCAATGTCCTCTTGACGAAGGCCATAACAATTTGCACACATGGAACACTAGATAAAAAGGGCCACATCGCTGGAACTGTTTGGCAGATTTAAAAAAAATCAAAATGTAATAATTGAGTAGCAACAGTAATAAATTAAGTGCATAAGCTGGTCACTTTGGAATTTGTCACAGGTCCTCTTTATGTCAGTGTGTGGCTAGTACAGAATAAGATATGGCGAGCATTACATTATGGCCACTAAGAAGCTGTCACTATGCCACTAATAAAAGTCAATGCAAATCAGGCACTACTGGAGGGGGTGCAGGCTCTCCATCTGTATTCTGTCCAATGGCTTGCCAGCCCTGAATTGAAATACCACCTCTCTATTATGCCTGTATTCAGTTTAACAGATGAGCAATAAAACTCTCCCCCACTTCCTATACAAAGACCCTCCTCTACTTCCTGTATAGAAACAAAGACCCTCCACCACTTCCTGTAGAGACAAAGACACACCCCACCTCCTGTACAAAACAATTCCCCCACTGCCAGTAGAAACAAAGACCCTTCCCACCACCACTACATGAAAATACCCTCCCTCTCTTACTGTATTAAGACCCTCCCTCAGATTTGTAGAAACAAAGACCAGCTTCCACTTCCTGCAGAGAAACAAAGACCTGCCTGTGTCCTGTAAAGACAAAGACAATCCCCCACCTCTTGTAGAGACAGACACCCACATCCAGTATGGGAGACCTGCCTTACTTCCTGCAGAGAAACAAAGACCTGCCCTTACTTCCTGCAGAGAAACAAATACCTGCCCTTACCTCCTGCAGAGAAACAAAGACCTGCCCTTACTTCCTGCAGAGTAACAAAGACCTGCACTTACTTCCTGCAGAGAAACAAAGACCTGCCCTTACTTCCTGCAGAGAAACAAAGACCTGCCCTTACTTCCTGCAGAGAAAGAAAGACCTGCCATTACTTCCTGCAGATAGAAATAAAGATCTGCCCTTACTTCCTGCAGAGTAACAAAGACCTGCCCTTACTTCCTGCAGAGAAACAAAGACCTGCCCTTACTTCCTGCAGAGAAACAAAGACCTGCCCTTAATTCCTGCAGAGTAACAAAGACCTGCCCTTACTTCCTGCAGAGAAACAAAGACCCGTCCTAACTTCCTGCAGAGAAACAAAGACCTGCCCTTACTTCCTGCAGAGAAACAAAGACATGCCCTTACTTCCTGCAGAGAAACAAAGGCATGCCCTTACTTCCTGCAGATAAACAAAGACCTGCCCTTACCTCCTGCAGAGAAACAAAGACATGCCCTTACTTCCTGTAGAGAAACAAAGACCTACCCTTACTTCCTGCAAAGAGAAACAAAGACCTGCCCTTACTTCCTGCAGAGAAACAAAGACCTGACCTTACTTCCTGCAGAGAAACAAAGACCTGCCCTTACTTCCTGCAGAGTAACAAAGACCTGCCCTTACCTCCTGCAGAGAAACAAAGACCTGCCCTTACTTCCTGTAGAGAAAATGACTCTCACCTACTGTAGAGGCAAAGACCCTCACCCACTTTCTGTAGAAAGGTCCACCTCTTAAAAGAGACAAAGATCAGTCCCACTTCCTGTACAGAGACAAAGATCCACCACCACTTCCAGTAGAGAACATGATTTGTCTACATTTCCTGTAGAGACACAAAGATCCGCCCAACTTCCTGTAGAGAGACAGAGATCCACCTCCACTTCCCGTAACGACAAAGATCCGCCCAACTTCCTGTAGAGAGACAGAGATCCACCTCCACTTCCTGTAGAAAATATGATCTGTCCCCATTTCTTGTAGAGAGACAAAGATCCGCCCAACTTCCTGTAGAGAGACAGAGATCCACCTCCACTTCCTGTAAAGACAAAGATCCGCCCAACTTCCTGTAGAGAGACAGAGATCCACCTCCACTTCCTGTAGAGAGACAAAGATCCGCCCAACTTTCTGTAGAGAGACAATGATCCACCCTACTTCCTGTAGAAAGACGAGAGCCGCTCCTTTTCCTGTAGAGAGACACAGTCCTGTCTACACTTCCTGTCTGTCTCATCACCTGTTGGTAGAGACTGATTACATTTAACAGCCTGCAGTGGACAGCAAGTTACACAGGATAGAGACACCTACAGGCTGACACTTTGGGATCATTTTTTTTAGGGTATCATAGTACTTTTTTGTTTTTAAAGAAGTGATATAGATCGAGATTGCACATTACCAATTTAGATCACTAAAGACTTTGTGAAAATACAGTCACCATTTAGGTAATATTACAATCCATGCAAAATTGTTACTGTGTTATGCCACATGTAGGTGTAAGGAGCAGCGCCATAAATACCTTATAAGTAGGGGCTCCAACCATTTGGCCCATCTGGGAGTTGTGCTTTGCTCCATTGGAGACACCTAGTGTTGAGCGAGTATGTTCTGTTCCGAGTATGCTCGGGCCGAGCTCCGAGTAGTTACAGCTGCTCGGTGATAAGGTTAAATCGCTCCCGTGTGCATGATTTGTGACTGTGTGACAGCTTTATTGCATGTGAGGAATGATTGTTTCTTTTGCATTCCTCCCATATAATAAAGCTGTCAAACAGTTGCAAATCATGGGAGCGATTTAACCATATCACCGAGCAGCTGTAAATACTCGGAGCTCGGCCCGAGCATACTCGGAACAGAACATACTCGCTCAACACTAGGATAACTCCACTATTAGGCTTTTAATATGTATTGACATCTTGCCATAGACATCTCAGATGGGAATAACATATTTTATGACCCAGCCTTAAAGCCTCCACGTAACAAGTTCTTGCAGTGCTCAGTTCACTCCATTTTACCATTTAACCACGTTACAATTACATTTAGTAAACCCATTACCGTAGTTTTAATCATTTTATCAGCACATATATTTTGGCTGGGAGACGTTGATAAACGACCCCTAATAAGTTTAGATTGATGAGGAAGAGGAATGTAAAAACACAGGGATCCTTCAGAGAGGATTTACAGAGCCCTGTTTGTATGATTTGCGATTTAAAACCAAAGGAAGACAGCGGAGAGCTGGATGTCAGAGCTCGTAAATCATCTCGGGGACCATTTTCCATCACGTTTTCAGGCTAATACCTCACTTCCTACCGACATTCCTGTGCGTAGACATAGTACAGTGTATATATATTGATACATGCGTGTGTTTACCTTGACGTAAACATGTGTGATTACACAAATCCTCATTTATCACGGTGTTGTTTCCTAACTAATATAATGTTTAAGGAAATGTGCATGAAGGTCAAATGTTAAGAGCAGTGCACAGCCGACAGATGGGAAGAAGACATGGGACAGCACTTTGGGACAATTGTAAAGATCCAAGGGGTTGCGCGGACCCCATTCATGCCGTTCGTAGAAACTATAGTTCACACAGCAAAAAATGGAAAAGCAGCACTGCAACAGAAGTAGCAGATTAGAAAGTTTATTCCAGTGTTGCAATGTTTCACCCATCATGTGCAAGGAGCTCTGAGGACGGGAGGATCAGTCCAACACAATCGAGATGAAAAAAAAACAAGGAAGAAAAAAGGTTGCGTGGTTTTCTATTTTTAAGAATATTCTAAATAATAGATTTAAGGAGAACTTAGATTGATTACAAAAAATAATGCGCTGGTATAAGGAGAGATATAGACCATTTAAAAATGAAAAAAACAGTACAAAGGCTTTGACACATTAAAAGGGTTTGTCTAGAATAAGAAACAGGGTCGGCTATATATAGTAGGGCAGCATATCCACGCTGCAATACCAATTATAGCCTACGAACAAGAGTGGCGCCATTTCTGGTGTAAAACATTTTCTTAGACGACCCTTTTAAAGGGAATCTATCGGCAGGTTTTGCTATGTAATCTGCCACCATCATGAGGTAGGGTCTGAGACCCCGATTCTAAGGATGTATCACTTAGTATACTGGGTGCAGCAGTCACAATTTTCTTTGTTGCAGATCTAGCAGAGCTCAGTTGTTGATCTGTATTTAACCCTGCGCACACCACTGAAGGGTAGGTTTCTGTGTATGAGACAAAGTGCTGCTAATCAGTGCTGGGGCTGTGGTTAGACTAAGAGGCACACGGCCAACTGTCCTGTAGTGATAAATCTCCTGATAATTAAACACTTGATTTTATCGAAACAGCAAAAATACAGCCTAGGAAGTGACACATTGCTGTAATCGGCCTGTGCTTCTACGTTGTGGTGCTCTCAGATTACATAGCAATTACCTGCTCACAGATTCCCTTTAACAGGAATTACTTATACCAGCATGGTGGCTCAGTGGTTAGCATTGCAGCGCTGGGGTCCTGGGTTCAAATCTCACCAAGGACGACATCTGCAAGGAGTTTGTATGTTCTCCTCGTGTTTCTGTGGGTTTCCTCTGGGTTCTCCGGTTTCCTCGCACACTCCAAAGACATACTGATAGGGAATCTAGATTGTGAGCCCCAATGGGGACAGTGATGATGTCCGTAAAGCTGTGGAATTAATGGCACTATATAAGTGAGTAAAATAAATAAATAAATATAGACCAGGCCATTGTCCTGGGAAAAAGGTATGCAAAGTAGCTGATCTCCAAGAGGAAGAAAGCAGATTCTCTAGTGTCACTTATTGAACGCTCACATGACTTAGGATATTCAGCCAAAATAGAGTCTTCTCTAAAAAGAAAGGACACCAATCTGTAAACAGCTGTTTTGGTGATTTTCTCCTCATCATTGCAAAGTAGGTTGGGTGACAGGTCATTGATGCGCCCAGGGTGTTGGGGGACGGCTACTCGGTACCTGGGCCTTGCTGTTAGTTTAGGGGGATGCCGCGGTGGCCGGCTCCCGGGCCCGTACCCTGGGGTCACTCTTTAAAAGGCGAAGAAGGAATGGGGAAAAGGTGTATGGGAAAGGGGATAGTTCGTGATGCCACCCGTGGTGTCTGGTGAGGATCACCAGCGCAGCTACAGTCTTCTGAGGCTGGTGGTCAGGCAGCTTGATTGGCGCGGCTCCCCACAGGTGGAGCCAGGCCTCAGGGCAGCATAGGAGAAGGGGGATGCAGGACAGAGGGGGCCCAGCTGGGTCAGAAGAAGAATAGGCACACTCACAACAGTTCACTTCAGTACCTTTACTGGTGGTGTTTCAGGCACGATCCAGGGCACTGTAGGGTGAGGGGTGCATATCAGGACTCTCCCCAGTGAGCGGGTGTGGGGCCTCCTGTTTCTTGCCTTTTCCTGATAAGTTTGTGACCTACCGGAAGCTAGGCCTAACTTGGTCTCTGTCTAGCACTGGCTGACCTGGTGGTAGGGCCTTCTGTTGGAGATCACACTCCCTGGTTTCTTGGGCCTCAGTGACTCCTGACCCTGGTATGACGGTCAGCTTCTGGTGTGTTCCTGGGACATATAGTTCACCAGGGGTTCCGGTTGTTTCTGCTGGTCCTAGAGATCCTTGCAGACACGGACCCGGTGTCCGGTAGATGGTTTTGGGGTGAGCTGGCTAAGCTCCTCTGCCCCCTATGTAGCTCGCTTACTCCACTTGCCTTCGGCCGCTCGGGGCCCTCACTAGGCTTCACACTGGCAGTAGGCCTCGCTACTCTTCACCGCTCTTATGGCGTCGGCACGCCGTTGGCTCATGATTCTGAGCTCTATGAGTCTGAACTCTCTCTAGACTCCTTACAGACTGAGCTGCCTAGCTCCACCTTCCCTATTTATATCCCTAATGGGCTCCCTCTGGTGGTCTGAGGTGGAAGGTGGAGGTGTGTGAATGCTATGAAGGCCTCGTGTGGAGGAATCCGTCCATGCACCCTTCTAGGATCTGTGACACCAATGCACAGCAGAGCGCCACATCATTGATGCCAGTCTGCACTGACAAGGGGCAAGAAGCTCAGAACCGCTGTCTACGGATGGATTTTACTGGGTCACACAGTATATTATCCAGCAGGAGGCGTTACAGAGTATAGGGGAAAGGGTTACACAGAGCAACGCCATGTAAGTTGCAGCAGTTTCCAAATGTAATACTACTAACAACCGCTGTGCAGGACCCTCGAGATCCACACAAATATCAAATCGATTCTTACTGAAATCAATAAGTGTCTCTGTAATGTTAGGACTTGATGTTTCCTCAGAGCAGGAGCCATTCCTTGTAGTGATTTCTCCTCTCTGGTTAAGGCCTCATTCAGACGTCCATGATTTTTCTGATACGTAAAAACTCGGACCATCGTTCATGAGTGTTTTTAATAATTTTTTTTTTTAATCAATGTTCGGTCAGTGTCAGTTTTTGCTATCAGTGATTTTTCATGTTATGAAAAAAAAATCCCAAACAAAAGCCTGAAAAACTTCTCTCCGTTCACAATGTTAATCACGGACAGCACTCTGATGCCATCCATGTGCTGTCTGACAGTTTCATGGACCCTAAACTTGTATGAGTAATTTTGATGCGTGACTCAGATAAAAAATGGACATGTGTTAGTGATTTTTTTGAGGACCACTCGGTCAACAAACCCGTCCCCCCCAAACATGTGAACAGCACCATGCACAATAAGTGTTCTCCATGAAAAACACAGATGTATGAAAAAAGCCTAATACGGGGGAAGTGAAAGGGCCATTTACCTCTAGGTCGTCCGCACACATTTATCCTATTAAAAAAGCAAATAATGGAGAATTGTCCAAACAAGATGACCCCTTTAAGACATTAAATTGATTATACTTCTTGGTAAGCATTAGCTGATAGATAAGCCAATGACAATCAGATTGATCCATCCAAAGTTAATTTCATGACATGCGGCTGTAGACCACCCTATGACATAATGCTCAGATTGATAAGAGGAAAAGGAAATTAATTTATTCAGAGTAGTTCAGAAGAAGACATGTCTAATTGACGATATGGCACCAGACCACAAGCCCTGACTCAACGTTGCTGTTTAAACTCATCAGGAACCACAGCGATCTCTTGCCAAGAACGAAATTTCCCCTCTATGAAGCTCTTGAATGACATAAAAAGAACGTTGAGGGATGATAGGGGCTGCTTCGACTTTTACCGGCCACAATGAGGTTAAAACAGCAAGATTTTTACCCGAGAAAGCGGCCATGTGAACGCAGTCGCTGGGATAAAGTGACTTCAGCTGCACAATGGCAAGAAGCATGTCCTGGAATTCTGCTTTTAATTGGCGGTTAATGCTGGCCTGATAAAAAAGTATGGCTCTGCGTCTCTTGATTTGTAATCTTTGGCAGAGAAAGAATTATAGGGCGGGAAAAAAAGAGGATGGTTCCAAAAATCAGCTTGCAAGGATTTTATTTTAACGCTCTCCCTGCTCAAGACCGAGATTCATAAGCGGCAGAATTTCATCTTAAAACGTTCGCGGTAGTGGATGTCATAAAAAAAGTGGTAAATTATTTGTATAGCGTCGGGCAGATTCTAAGAATGGTATTATTGTAGCGAAAGTTTATTCCGGATGTTGTAGATCACTCTGCTCCAGGAGACAAAGGTTTCACATTTTGGTGATGAATGTTGATTGTGACTTTCCTTGCCATATTATATCGGACGCTGGGTCAGTGCAGTAATTGTCTGCTCAGTGATGAATAGCAATAACGAAGCCATTATAGAAGTCATAGGCCGGGCCATGGACTGTCATACAGGCTTCCGACCAGACCAAGCGTTCTATCAAATAATCTGTTTGTTTGTTTGTTTTTTAACCTGAGATTTTGTAACAGCAGCAACCGACCATTACGTCTCCGGTGTGTACGCCAGCTTCCTCCGATGTAGACAGGAGACTTCAGCAATCACATAGAAAGCTAACTAATCATCGATTGCAAAGTTGTCTAATGAATGATGATAACAATATAGGAGCGCTGAGTTTTCCTGAGAGAAGATGCATCTGGGTGTTAAAAGGGGCCCATCATCTACTTTCTCTTCACAGTTTAAGTCAGTTTCTGATGTTTTTTGACCACGGTCGGTTCCACATGGTTAGTAGTACATACGATGTGTGTGTGATGGTTACATTGCCCTCTGCTGGTTCCAGTAGAGATGACACAAGACGTCGCTTTCTATCCTCTGTGTTTTCGCAGGACATCTGCCTATACATATTCCCACTGAAAATCTCACTCGGCGTTAGTGTTAACAGGTACACGGATGCAACATCGTAGACGAGGAGGAGACAGTGGTACTTAACCAACAACTATTCGATTATCACAATTAAAGGGGGGCCTCCGCACATTATCATGGGGTAACGCAAACGGTGAAAATGAAACAAGTTGTGTTACGAGGAGGATACAGTATCCTGTTCAGATAAACAGGATATTGACACAATGTTTTTTATACACAGTTGTTCTATTATTACCACTAAATAACTGCTATTGTCAATGATGTCTTAGTCCTAATACCCCAAGCCAAAGGGCGTCACTCTCACTACTGGATCCGTCACCATTGTCACTCTCTAGGCAACACACAACCTAACGGGGTCGACATTACTACCTGCTAGGCCGCTAGTCTTAGGTTGGTGAGTTACTCTGCCCCCCGGCCGGCCGGCCACCTTTGCTCCCTGAAGCACGGCCCCAGTCCCCATTTTGTACCGTATGTCTACACTGGAAGCGACAACTCACACGATCGTCCCTCCGCTGCGGCCTAGTTATCTCTCTCTCAGCTCTGACTCTGCTCAGCTCTCCCAACTCTGGTCTCTCTCGGGTCTTCACTCAGGTCTGGTCTCTCTCGGGTTTGGTCTGTCTCGGGTTTTCACTTGGCTCTGGTCTCTCTCGGGTCTTCACTCGAGTCTGGTAACAAAGAAAATGACGGCACTTCCACTACAAAAACTAGGTGTGAACAGGTGCTTACTAAGAGCAGCTACCTCCATATATAATGAACAAATAAAGTAGCACACTGTAACACTGAGTATATAGATATGAAATATGAAATATGAATAGCTTAACTGCTGTAGAAAATAGAAATAAATGAAAAAAATTTTTTGAAAAATTTTTTTTTTTTTTTTTTTTTTTTTTTTTTTGCGCATGTAAATATGAAGTATGGAAAATGAATAGCATTACTGCTGTAAATAAATGAGAAATCTTAGCGCATAAATTGGCCAATTCATGTGTACCTGACAGCCGCGGTAAGGCGTTTCTCGATGTCAGGACCTATAATGTGAATACCTCTCTAAGAGACCTCCGTCTGCTTATGTGTGGGAAAGACAGATCCTGATGCATTTAAAACCACCTGCGGCATGGGGGTGGGGGTGGAGTGCTCAGTCAACGCTAAATCTAGTAACAAAGAAAATGACGGCACTTCCACTACAAAAACTAGGTGTGAACAGGTGCTTACTAAGAGCAGCTACCTCCATATATAATGAACAAATAAAGTAGCACACTGTAACACTGAGTATATAGATATGAAATATGAAATATGAATAGCTTAACTGCTGTAGAAAATAGAAATAAATGAAAAAAATTTTTTGAAAAATTTTTTTTTTTTTTTTTGCGCATGTAAATATGAAGTATGGAAAATGAATAGCATTACTGCTGTAAATAAATGAGAAATCTTAGCGCATAAATTGGCCAATTCATGTGTACCTGACAGCCGCGGTAAGGCGTTTCTCGATGTCAGGACCTATAATGTGAATACCTCTCTAAGAGACCTCCGTCTGCTTATGTGTGGGAAAGACAGATCCTGATGCATTTAAAACCACCTGCGGCATGGGGGTGGGGGTGGAGTGCTCAGTCAACGCTAAATCTAGTAACAAAGAAAATGACGGCACTTCCACTACAAAAACTAGGTGTGAACAGGTGCTTACTAAGAGCAGCTACCTCCATATATAATGAACAAATAAAGTAGCACACTGTAACACTGAGTATATAGATATGAAATATGAAATATGAATAGCTTAACTGCTGTAGAAAATAGAAATAAATGAAAAAAATTTTTTGAAAAATTTTTTTTTTGCGCATGTAAATATGAAGTATGGAAAATGAATAGCATTACTGCTGTAAATAAATGAGAAATCTTAGCGCATAAATTGGCCAATTCATGTGTACCTGACAGCCGCGGTAAGGCGTTTCTCGATGTCAGGACCTATAATGTGAATACCTCTCTAAGAGACCTCCGTCTGCTTATGTGTGGGAAAGACAGATCCTGATGCATTTAAAACCACCTGCGGCATGGGGGTGGGGGTGGAGTGCTCAGTCAACGCTAAATCTAGTAACAAAGAAAATGACGGCACTTCCACTACAAAAACTAGGTGTGAACAGGTGCTTACTAAGAGCAGCTACCTCCATATATAATGAACAAATAAAGTAGCACACTGTAACACTGAGTATATAGATATGAAATATGAAATATGAATAGCTTAACTGCTGTAGAAAATAGAAATAAATGAAAAAAATTTTTTGAAAAATTTTTTTTTTTTTTTGCGCATGTAAATATGAAGTATGGAAAATGAATAGCATTACTGCTGTAAATAAATGAGAAATCTTAGCGCATAAATTGGCCAATTCATGTGTACCTGACAGCCGCGGTAAGGCGTTTCTCGATGTCAGGACCTATAATGTGAATACCTCTCTAAGAGACCTCCGTCTGCTTATGTGTGGGAAAGACAGATCCTGATGCATTTAAAACCACCTGCGGCATGGGGGTGGGGGTGGAGTGCTCAGTCAACGCTAAATCTAGTAACAAAGAAAATGACGGCACTTCCACTACAAAAACTAGGTGTGAACAGGTGCTTACTAAGAGCAGCTACCTCCATATATAATGAACAAATAAAGTAGCACACTGTAACACTGAGTATATAGATATGAAATATGAAATATGAATAGCTTAACTGCTGTAGAAAATAGAAATAAATGAAAAAAATTTTTTGAAAAATTTTTTTTTTTTTTTTGCGCATGTAAATATGAAGTATGGAAAATGAATAGCATTACTGCTGTAAATAAATGAGAAATCTTAGCGCATAAATTGGCCAATTCATGTGTACCTGACAGCCGCGGTAAGGCGTTTCTCGATGTCAGGACCTATAATGTGAATACCTCTCTAAGAGACCTCCGTCTGCTTATGTGTGGGAAAGACAGATCCTGATGCATTTAAAACCACCTGCGGCATGGGGGTGGGGGTGGAGTGCTCAGTCAACGCTAAATCTAGTAACAAAGAAAATGACGGCACTTCCACTACAAAAACTAGGTGTGAACAGGTGCTTACTAAGAGCAGCTACCTCCATATATAATGAACAAATAAAGTAGCACACTGTAACACTGAGTATATAGATATGAAATATGAAATATGAATAGCTTAACTGCTGTAGAAAATAGAAATAAATGAAAAAAATTTTTTGAAAAATTTTTTTTTTTTTTTGCGCATGTAAATATGAAGTATGGAAAATGAATAGCATTACTGCTGTAAATAAATGAGAAATCTTAGCGCATAAATTGGCCAATTCATGTGTACCTGACAGCCGCGGTAAGGCGTTTCTCGATGTCAGGACCTATAATGTGAATACCTCTCTAAGAGACCTCCGTCTGCTTATGTGTGGGAAAGACAGATCCTGATGCATTTAAAACCACCTGCGGCATGGGGGTGGGGGTGGAGTGCTCAGTCAACGCTAAATCTAGTAACAAAGAAAATGACGGCACTTCCACTACAAAAACTAGGTGTGAACAGGTGCTTACTAAGAGCAGCTACCTCCATATATAATGAACAAATAAAGTAGCACACTGTAACACTGAGTATATAGATATGAAATATGAAATATGAATAGCTTAACTGCTGTAGAAAATAGAAATAAATGAAAAAAATTTTTTGAAAAATTTTTTTTTGCGCATGTAAATATGAAGTATGGAAAATGAATAGCATTACTGCTGTAAATAAATGAGAAATCTTAGCGCATAAATTGGCCAATTCATGTGTACCTGACAGCCGCGGTAAGGCGTTTCTCGATGTCAGGACCTATAATGTGAATACCTCTCTAAGAGACCTCCGTCTGCTTATGTGTGGGAAAGACAGATCCTGATGCATTTAAAACCACCTGCGGCATGGGGGTGGGGGTGGAGTGCTCAGTCAACGCTAAATCTAGTAACAAAGAAAATGACGGCACTTCCACTACAAAAACTAGGTGTGAACAGGTGCTTACTAAGAGCAGCTACCTCCATATATAATGAACAAATAAAGTAGCACACTGTAACACTGAGTATATAGATATGAAATATGAAATATGAATAGCTTAACTGCTGTAGAAAATAGAAATAAATGAAAAAAATTTATCCTATTAAAAAAGCAAATAATGGAGAATTGTCCAAACAAGATGACCCCTTTAAGACATTAAATTGATTATACTTCTTGGTAAGCATTAGCTGATAGATAAGCCAATGACAATCAGATTGATCCATCCAAAGTTAATTTCATGACATGCGGCTGTAGACCACCCTATGACATAATGCTCAGATTGATAAGAGGAAAAGGAAATTAATTTATTCAGAGTAGTTCAGAAGAAGACATGTCTAATTGACGATATGGCACCAGACCACAAGCCCTGACTCAACGTTGCTGTTTAAACTCATCAGGAACCACAGCGATCTCTTGCCAAGAACGAAATTTCCCCTCTATGAAGCTCTTGAATGACATAAAAAGAACGTTGAGGGATGATAGGGGCTGCTTCGACTTTTACCGGCCACAATGAGGTTAAAACAGCAAGATTTTTACCCGAGAAAGCGGCCATGTGAACGCAGTCGCTGGGATAAAGTGACTTCAGCTGCACAATGGCAAGAAGCATGTCCTGGAATTCTGCTTTTAATTGGCGGTTAATGCTGGCCTGATAAAAAAGTATGGCTCTGCGTCTCTTGATTTGTAATCTTTGGCAGAGAAAGAATTATAGGGCGGGAAAAAAAGAGGATGGTTCCAAAAATCAGCTTGCAAGGATTTTATTTTAACGCTCTCCCTGCTCAAGACCGAGATTCATAAGCGGCAGAATTTCATCTTAAAACGTTCGCGGTAGTGGATGTCATAAAAAAAGTGGTAAATTATTTGTATAGCGTCGGGCAGATTCTAAGAATGGTATTATTGTAGCGAAAGTTTATTCCGGATGTTGTAGATCACTCTGCTCCAGGAGACAAAGGTTTCACATTTTGGTGATGAATGTTGATTGTGACTTTCCTTGCCATATTATATCGGACGCTGGGTCAGTGCAGTAATTGTCTGCTCAGTGATGAATAGCAATAACGAAGCCATTATAGAAGTCATAGGCCGGGCCATGGACTGTCATACAGGCTTCCGACCAGACCAAGCGTTCTATCAAATAATCTGTTTGTTTGTTTGTTTTTTAACCTGAGATTTTGTAACAGCAGCAACCGACCATTACGTCTCCGGTGTGTACGCCAGCTTCCTCCGATGTAGACAGGAGACTTCAGCAATCACATAGAAAGCTAACTAATCATCGATTGCAAAGTTGTCTAATGAATGATGATAACAATATAGGAGCGCTGAGTTTTCCTGAGAGAAGATGCATCTGGGTGTTAAAAGGGGCCCATCATCTACTTTCTCTTCACAGTTTAAGTCAGTTTCTGATGTTTTTTGACCACGGTCGGTTCCACATGGTTAGTAGTACATACGATGTGTGTGTGATGGTTACATTGCCCTCTGCTGGTTCCAGTAGAGATGACACAAGACGTCGCTTTCTATCCTCTGTGTTTTCGCAGGACATCTGCCTATACATATTCCCACTGAAAATCTCACTCGGCGTTAGTGTTAACAGGTACACGGATGCAACATCGTAGACGAGGAGGAGACAGTGGTACTTAACCAACAACTATTCGATTATCACAATTAAAGGGGGGCCTCCGCACATTATCATGGGGTAACGCAAACGGTGAAAATGAAACAAGTTGTGTTACGAGGAGGATACAGTATCCTGTTCAGATAAACAGGATATTGACACAATGTTTTTTATACACAGTTGTTCTATTATTACCACTAAATAACTGCTATTGTCAATGATGTCTTAGTCCTAATACCCCAAGCCAAAGGGCGTCACTCTCACTACTGGATCCGTCACCATTGTCACTCTCTAGGCAACACACAACCTAACGGGGTCGACATTACTACCTGCTAGGCCGCTAGTCTTAGGTTGGTGAGTTACTCTGCCCCCCGGCCGGCCGGCCACCTTTGCTCCCTGAAGCACGGCCCCAGTCCCCATTTTGTACCGTATGTCTACACTGGAAGCGACAACTCACACGATCGTCCCTCCGCTGCGGCCTAGTTATCTCTCTCTCAGCTCTGACTCTGCTCAGCTCTCCCAACTCTGGTCTCTCTCGGGTCTTCACTCAGGTCTGGTCTCTCTCGGGTTTGGTCTGTCTCGGGTTTTCACTTGGCTCTGGTCTCTCTCGGGTCTTCACTCGAGTCTGGTCTCTCTCAGGTCTTCACTCGGGTCTGGTCTCTCGATTCCTTTACCCGGATCTGGTCTCTCGACTTCTTTATTAAGTTCTGGTCTCTCAACTCTTTTACTCGGATCTGGTCTTTCGTTATCATCTCTCGTAGTCATCTCTCTTGGCTGTGCTCACTCGGCTCAGCTCTCCCAGCTCTCGTCTCTCTCAGGTCTTCACTCATGTCTGGTCTCTCTCAGGTCTGGTCTCTCTCGGGTCTTCACTCAGGTTTAGTCTCTTTATTCCTTTAATAAGATCTGGTCTCTCTCGGGTTTTCACTTAGGTCTGATATCTCTCGGGTTTTCACTTGGGTCTGGTCTCTCTCAGGTCTTCACTCAGGACTGGTTTCTCTCGGGTCTTCACTTGGGTCTGGTCTCTCTCGGGTCTTTACTCAGGTCTGGTCTCTCTCGGGTCTGGCTTCTCTTGGGTCTTGCCTCTCTCGGGTCTTCACTCGGGTCTGGTCTCTTTCGGGTTTTCACTTGGGACTGGTCTCTCTGGGGTTTGGTCTCTTGGTTCCTTTACTCGGATCTGGTCTCTCGACTTCTTTACTAAGATCTAGTCTCTCAGCTCTTTTACTCAGATCTGGTCTCTCGTAATGGCAGCTATAAGCCAGCTCGCTGTAGTGCACCTCTGTCCCGCTACAGGTTCGGGCGCCATCTCCTCCCCTTCATTGCCCTCCTGGGCCTTTTATAATAACTAACAGGGCCGTAGCTATCACCTGACCTGGTGTCCTCTCCAATCTCTTCCCTGAGGGAACATGCACTTCACTCTTGAGTTCCTAAAAATGCAATTTTTTTTCTGCTTTCACTTTCTCTACCAGCAGATGGCGGTGTTAACTGGCAGCCACTCTGTTAGGCGTTAACTGTGCGTCTTCTCACTTGTCTATCTCCTTACTGTGCGTCTTCTCACTTGTCTATCTCCTTACACTGCAATGTTTATCTTCCTTACATATGACCACAACAAACACAAATAAATAAGATAACATTTAGAATATGGGCTCAGACCTAGTAATTTCATGTTATGTCTGGAACTGGAGTAAATTTTTAACAATATTTATAGTCAAGTTATAATTAGTCTCGTCTATGCAGTAATCGCAATAATCAATGATAAATGCTTCAGTACTGGATAAAATGGAGTCAGCTTCGTTCACACAAACAGATTTTTTGTCAGTTTGCTACTTGTGACAACAATGAACGCATGTGACTAAGGAATCAATCATAGAATGTTAGAGTTGGAAGGGACCTCCAGGGTCCTTGTGTCCAACCCCCCCGCTCAATGCAGGAAAATCAATAGAGCACATTTATCAAAGCGGTCTAATTCGTAGGCTGTGGAAACTTGGACTACAGTCTGAAGATGCGCCAAATTTATTGAAGTGGTTCACACTATTTGATAAATCTGTTTCATTTTAAGATTGTCTAGTCTATCTTTACCCCACCTATTAGATGGCTCACTATGTGCCAAAAATGAGCGCTACAATTTGGGTACATTGTGTTGCATGTTAAGAGATAAGCCCTTTTTTGACAAACCACAACGTTTTCAATTATGTCATGTCCCTTAGTCAGACAAGTCGTAAAAAGTGTCTAAATACATAATAAATATGGTCCAATCCATGAAAGACAGTTTTTGGTGCATTTATCTTAATATATTAGGCCTAATTTTGGTGTCTGTAGAAAAAAAATGCAGCAATTTCTAGATTCTGAAGCCCCCACAGTCAGCACTGGGCACTAGATTATGGGTAATAGAGTCCTGCGGCAACAGGCAACATACCAAAGATGTGTCCCTTATGCTACCAACACTCCCTTCTTGTGGAGCACTGGTCCTTATCATCATCATATCCCTTACAATATTTATCTATTCTGTTAAACATTCAAAGTAATAAAACACAAATGTAACAACCTCCCCAATACTGGAAAGCATAAAAAAAGTGTCAAATCATCGATGTAAAACTCTCGGAACACTTAGTTGATACTGTAGAATAGTATTCCTGTTCCGGATTCTATGCGGTGACACATCTGACGACGCGACATCAGCAGCAGTCCAAGCTGAAGAATTGAAAATTCTCATTTCATGAATGGAAAGGACAACTGTTTTGTGGCAACTTTGAAACATTTTACAATACCCGTGTACAGAGCAAATGAGTTTTATAAGCAGGAGAGAGAATTGTACAAGTGCAGACACAGGACAATTAAAGTGCACCTGCTCTTTAAGGTGACTTTCAGAATAAGCTGTGATGTTTCTGCGTGAGGAATAACACAATTTCTGGCTATCATACACTTGTATCTTACAGTTTCCCTCTGCATGGTTGATCTGTAATTTTCAGTTGTTTCTGAGCTTGTGGGTTGGAGATTAGCTGGTATGAAGTCTCTTATACACAGCACACTCAGTTATATAAAAAAAAAATCCTGCTCCCCTGTGAAATTCCTGCTCGATGTGGCAAATAGAGGACATTATACATCAGTACTGAGCAGCAGAGCTGTGAATCCAGCTCTTGTTTCTGAGCTAAAACACTTCTGGAATGAGAAGCATGATTGCCATTATACAGAAGTACTGAGCAGTGTAGGTGTAAATACATCACAGGGGAGTGAGAACACACTTGTTAGAAAGTGGCATGATCTCTGTGTACCTGCCTCTCTCCCAAGACTTCAATATGTAGCTGTAACCTGATCCCTCAGCGATCTGGCAGTCCTTGATTTGAGCTGTTTTTCTGAGTGGATGGTGAATGCAGGAGCAGGACAAGTGGCTTATAGCTGGAGTTAGAAGCAGATTTATTTGATAGGATATAGTACATTTTCTTTTCTTTACTATTGATTTATGAAAAGTTTGTTAGAAACGACATGGAGCATTTAATACTTTAATACTAATGCCACAATGTAATATAACAGCCTGTATTCTGCTAATAAGCTGCTTGCTTAGAAAGGACTACGTAGTGGTATTTACGGGAAAATGAAGGCAAAAAAAAAGGAAAAAATAAAATGACAACAGCTACAGTTAAGTTTCTGCGGAAATCCAATCTGTGGTGGGCTGAGAGACGATGAAGAGAAGACTGTTGCGCTGGTGATTAATATTTATTCAGAACAGTAGTAAGGTTTGCTGGCAGGTTTCGTTGAACTGACATTTTGGCCTAATGGAATTTTCTGTCGTCCCTCAGCATAAATAAATTAGCCAGATTTGAGGCGATGTTAATTTTGGCTGACAAACAAACTTTGCTTTAGACGGACAAGAACAACCTTTCTTTTAATTGGTAATGAGGAAGAAGACCCAGCGCTGATGGGGTTAAGGCTGTGTAATAAAGTCAGGATCCTGTGCTATTTGCTATGTTGGTTCTTCTGATGCACGTTTATACCGAGTGAAGCAGAGATCTGATCAGAGACGCTGACTCTGCCCGAGCGTGTACACGCAGCAGAGTAAGGATTCAGCACAAAGCTGACGACTTTCTAATGCATCAGTACTCCACTAAGGCAGTAGCTGTACTCCAGAGCTGCAAACTTCTAAGAGGTCTTTTGAGCAATCGGCTTAAAATGAAAGGGCCTAAAATAGGTAAAAAAAAAATACAAAGGTTTACTTATTCTCTAAATTTATCACTGTAAGGCTTTGCAGTTTTCTCCATTGAGTCTGCTGCTGCTCGTTTTCTAATGGACTAGAACTTCTCATAATAACAAGAACATAAATCTAAAGAGGTATTTGAGCCTATATAAATTATTACCTTTTCACAGGATAGGTGAAAACTGTTAGAGTGGAGTGGATTCCATCAACCCCATGCTCGCCTATTTCTCCTATGGTTGTGGCCTGAAGCTGAGCGGTCATGCTTGAGCCCAGTTGCTCCCGTTTCATTGCACTGTAAGGAGGTGGATGAGTGAGAAGACACACACACAGTAATGCCTAAACTGAGTGTCTGCAAGTGAACATTGCCATCTGCTGACCAAAGATGATAAAAATGCAGAAGGCAAAGAGAACTTAATTAGTAGGAACTGAAGAGAGAATTACACGTTCCCTGAGGGAAGAGATTTGAGGGGACGGGTGACAGCTGTGGAGCAGTTAATAAGTATAAAAGGCCCGGAAAGATCGAGAAGAGGAGGAGTTTGCGTCTGGACCTATAACAGGACGGTTGTGTGAGCAGCGGAGTTGGACGCCATTACGAGAGACCAGACTCCAGTAAAAGAACTGAAAGACCAGACCCGAATGAAGAAACGAGAGGCCAGACCCAAGTGAAGAACCAAGAGACCTGACCCGAGTAAAGAACCGAGAAACCAGATCTGAGTAAAGAAACAAGAGACCAGACCCGAGTAAAGAACCGAGAGACCAGACCCAAGTGAAGGAACTCAAGAGACCAGACCTGAGTAAAGGAACCAAGAGACCAGACCTGAGTAAAGAACCGAGAAACCAGACCTGAGTGAAGAACCGAGAGAATAGATCTGAGTAAATGACCCGAGAGACCAGACCCGAATAAAGGCCCGAGAGAGACCAGATCCGAGTGAAGAACTGAGGGACCTGACCCGAATAAAGACTCGAGAGAGACCAGACCCGAGTGAAGAACTGAGAGACCTGACCCGAGTAAAGGAACTGAGAGACCAGACCTGAGTGAAGGAACTGAGAGACCTGACCCGAGTAAAGGAACTGAGAGACCAGACCTGAGTAAAGGAACCAAGAGGCCAGACCTGAGTAAAGAACCGAGAAACCAGACCCGAATGAAGAACCGAGAGAATAGATCTGAGTAAAGGACCCGAGAGACCAGACCCGAATAAAGGCCCGAGAGAGACCAGACCCGAGTGAAGAACTGAGGGACCTGACCCGAATAAAGACTCGAGAGAGACCAGACCCGAGTGAAGAACTGAGAGACCTGACCCGAGTAAAGGAACTGAGAGACCAGACCTGAGTGAAGGAACTGAGAGACCTGACTCGAGTAAAGGATCCGAGAGACCAGACCTGAGTAAAGGAACCAAGAGACCAGACCTGAGTAAAGAACCGAGAAACCAGACCCGAATGAAGAACCGAGAGAATAGATCTGAGTAAAGGACCCGAGAGACCAGACCCGAATAAAGGCCCGAGAGAGACCAGACCCGAGTGAAGAACTGAGGCACCTGACCCAAATAAAAACCCGAGAAAGACCAGACCCGAGTGAAGAACTGAGAGACCTGACCCGAGTAAAGGATCCGAGAAACCAGACCTAAATAAAGGATCCGAGAGACCGGACCCAAGTGAAGAACCAAGAAACCAGACCCGAGTGAAGAACTGAGACACCAGACCCGAGTAAAGGATCTGAGAGACCAGACCTGAGTAAAGGAACCGAGAGACCAGACCTGAGTAAAGACCCAAGAAAGAGACCAGACCCGAGTAAAGGAACCGAGAGACCAGAGCTGGGAGAGCTGAGTCAGAGCCGAGAGAGACGACTAGGCCGTAGCGAAGGGATGTTTGTGTGAGCCATCACTTCCAGTGTACACGAACGGTACAAAGTGGGGACCTAGCCGGTAGTAATGTTGACCCCACGTTAGGGCCTGTGTTACGTTTCGTCTTGCCTAGAGAGTGATGACAGTGACGGGCCCGATAGTGACGCCTTTAAGGTTAGGGTATTAAGACTAAGACCTCACTGATGATAACAGTTGGTTAATTGTAATAGAACTATAGTGTGTAAATAGCATCGTGTTACTATCATGTTTATTTGCATTGCTATACTCTCATTGTAACATACAGTAATTTGTTTCCTTTTCATTGTTTGCATTGTCCCCTGATATTGTGCTGTAGACACCCCTGTAATTGTGTTAATCAAATAAATAGCTGTTGGTTTAAATACCATTGTTTCCTCATCTTCTGCGCTGTTGCATCTGCGTCCATTGTTTCCTCATTTTCTGCGCTGTTGCATCTGCGTCCATTGTTTCCTCATCTTCTGCGCTGTTGCATCTGCGTCCATTGTTTCCTCATTTTCTGCGCTGTTGCATCTGCGTCCATTGTTTCCTCATCTTCTGCGCTGTTGCATCTGCGTCCATTGTTTTCTCATTTTCTGCGCTGTTGCATCTGCGTCCATTGTTTCCTCATCTTCTGCGCTGTTGCATCTGCGTCCATTGTTTCCACATCTTCTGCGCTGTTGCATCTGCGTCCATTGTTTCCTCATTTTCTGCTCTGCTGCATCTGCGTCCATTGTTTCCTCATTTTCTGTGCTGTTGCATCTGCGTCCATTGTTTCCTCATTTTCTGCGCTGTTGCCTTCTGCGTCCATTGTTTCCTCATCTTCTGCGCTGTTGCATCTGCGTCCATTGTTTCCTCATTTTCTGCGCTGTTGCATCTGCGTCCATTGTTTCCTCATTTTCTGCGCTGTTGCCTCTGCGTCCATTGTTTCCTCATCTTCTGCGCTGTTGCATCTGCGTACCTGTTAACAGCACTTGGCTACCTTTGTCAGTTCCATTAACCTTGAATGGATCAGCGGTGCAAACGCACAACCTGTCATTGCAGTCAACTTCTGGCTGCAGAGAACTAGGAAAAAACAGATGACGCGAGTCCTGACAATCGATAGGTAAATATTATCCAGCGAACTGAAATATCCCTTTAAATCCAGTCAATTAACACAGAGATGATTCATTAGACTTGGCAACAGTAATAAAAGCTGAGTAAGGACTGGGTAGGATGATGACCCTCTTAGAAGTCATTAAGAGAAGGGGAAGAAAACCTATTAAAAAAGTAGGCTGGTATAGCAGGCAGACATTGATAAAGCTTTCCATCTCTGATTTATCACTATGACTCATCTACCTGGAAACTAAACGAGGATCTTCTCCAGACGGATCATAGTTTTACTGCTCCAATCAGCCCTGATACAGGGATCTACGCTAAATGGAAAGTTTTTTAACGTCATGCATTGAGTGGAAACATCTGGGCCTGATACATTTCTTTTCATACCACTAAACGCCAGTATTATAATAAGACATTTGCATTTTAAAAAGTTCTTTAACTCTGTGTGAACTCTCTGCGATTCGCCGAACACCGCACGGCCCTTTGCCCTATCCTCTGCCGCAAACTTCACAGGTTACTTTGTTTGGAGAGTTCCATGATGTAGCTATAAGTAACCGTGGTGAAGAATGGAGATCTGATCCTCAAACTTTAATACTACACCTTCCTGTTTGTGTCTCTGTGTCATTGTGAATAGTTCAGTGAAAACAAGACTGTGTTAGCGACATGAGCACAATGTGTAAGAAGAAGTGCGACGATTGATCTCAGCCGGTTTACATTCGTCTGGGTGCATGTGACAGACGGTGAGAGGAGACATCTGCAGTCTGTTTGACTGCGGTATAACATGTCAGTATGGCAAGGACAACCGGCCTCCTGGAGAAAACTTATATTCATTGGCCTCTATACTGTAATATAAGTATATCCAGGGGCGGGCTGGGCCGGGTGGCAGAGGGACAATTGCCCCCCAGGCCGGTCTTCCAGCAGAGGTTTTGGGAAGCCAGGCCATCAGCCATCGCCTTAATACTGCCGCGGCCACTCTCCTCTGCACGCGCCCTCCCATCAAGGTGCGCGGCCTAATGGGAAAGCACGCAGAGGAGAGTGGCTGCGGTGCTAGGGAAAGGGGAATTGTCCGTGGGCCGACAGGTAGGTAGTCATCAGCGGTGGAATGGCAGGGGTGAGTATTTCATTATTTTTTTTTAATGTGGGCCATGTATACTGTGTGGAGCACTATGCACTATGCAGGGCCATATATACAGTACGGAGCACTATGCGGGGCCATATATACAGTACGGAGCACTATGCAGGGCCATATATACAGTACGGAGCACTATGCGGGGCCATATATACAGTACGGAGCACTATGCGGGGCCATGTATACAGTACGGAGCACTATGCGGGGCCATATATACAGTACGGAGCACTATGCGGGGCCATACATACAGTACGGAGCACTATGCAGGGCCATATATACAGTACGGAGCACTATGCGGGGCCATGTATACAGTACGGAGCACTATGCGGGGCCATATATACAGTACAGAGCACTATGCAGGGCCATATATACAGTACAGAGCACTATGCACTATGCAGGGCCATATATACAGTACGGAGCACTATGCACTATGCAGGGCCATATATACAGTACGGAGCACTATGCGGGGCCATATATACAGTACGGAGCACTATGCGGGGCCATGTATACAGTACGGAGCACTATGCGGGGCCATATATACAGTACGGAGCACTATGCGGGGCCATGTATACAGTATGGAGCACTATGCAGGGCCATATATACAGTACAGAGCACTATGCGGGGCCATGTATACTGTATGGAGCACTATGCAGGGCCATGTATACTGTGTGGAGTACTATGCGGGGCCATGTATACAGTACAGAGCTCTATGCGGGGCCATGTATACAGTACAGAGCACTATGCGGGGCCATGTATACTGTGTGGAGCACTATGCGGGGCCATGTATACAGTACAGAGCTCTATGCGGGGCCATGTATACAGTACAGAGCACTATGCAGGGCCATATATACAGTACAGAGCACTATGCGGGGCCATGTATACTGTGTGGAGCACTATGCAGGGCCATGTATACAGTACAGAGCACTATGCAAGGCCATATATACAGTACAGAGCACTATGCGGGGCCATGTATACAGTACAGAGCACTATGCGGGGCCATGTATACAGTACAGAGCACTATGCAGGGCCATATATACAGTACAGAGCACTATGCGGGGCCATGTATACAGTACAGAGCACTGTGCGGGGCCATGTATACTGTGAGGAGCACTATGTGGTGGCCATGTATACTGTGTGGAGCACTATGCGGGGCCATGTATACAGTACAGAGCACTATGCGGGGCCATGTATACAGTACAGAGCACTATGGGGGGCCATGTATACAGTACGGAGCACTATGCAAGGCCATGTATACAGTACGGAGCACTATGCGGGGCCATGTATACAGTACGGAGCACTATGCAGGGCCATATATACAGTACAGAGCACTATGCGGGGCCATGTATACTGTGTGGAGCAGTATGCAGGGCCATGTATACAGTACAGAGCACTATGCGGGGCCATGTATACTGTGAGGAGCACTATGGGGGGCCATGTATACAGTACGGAGCACTATGCGGGGCCATGTATACAGTACGGAGCACTATGCAGGGCCATATATACAGTACAGAGCACTATGCGGGGCCATGTATACTGTGTGGAGCAGTATGCAGGGCCATGTATACAGTACAGAGCACTATGCGGGGCCATGTATACTGTGAGGAGCACTATGGGGGGCCATGTATACAGTACGGAGCACTATGCGGGGCCATGTATACAGTACGGTGCACTATGCGGGGCCATGTATACTGTGAGGAGCACCATGCGGGGCCATGTATACAGTACAGAGCACTATGGGGGGCCATGTATACAGTACAGAGCACTATGCGGGGCCATGTATACAGTACAGAGCACTATGGGGGGCCATGTATACTGTGTGGAGCACTATGCGGGGCCATATATACAGTACAGAGCACTATGCGGGGCCATATATACAGTACAGAGCACTATGCGGGGTCATGTATACACTACGGAGCACTATGGGGGCCATGTATACAGTACGGAGCACTATGCGGGGCCATATATACAGTACAGAGCACTATGCTGGGCCATATATACAGTACAGAGCACTATGCGGGGCCATATATACAGTACAGAGCACTATGCGGGGTCATGTATACACTACGGAGCACTATGGGGGGCCATGTATACTGTGTGGAGCACTATGCGGGGCCATATATACAGTACAGAGCACTATGCTGGGCCATATATACAGTACAGAGCACTATGCGGGGCCATATATACAGTACAGAGCACTATGCGGGGTCATGTATACACTACGGAGCACTATGGGGGGCCATGTATACTGTGTGGAGCACTATGCGGGGCCATATATACAGTATGGAGCACTATACAGGGGCCATGTATACAGTATGGAGCACTATGCGGGGCCATATATACAGTACAGAGCACTATGCAGGGTCATATATACAGTATGGAGCACTATGCGGGGCCATATATACAGTATGGAGCACTATGCGGGGCCATATATACTGTGTGGAGCACTATGCGGGGCCATATATACAGTATTGAGCACTATGCAGGGCCACATATACAGTATGGAGCACTATGCGGGGCCATATATACAGTATGGAGCACTATGCGGGGCCATATATACAGTACAGAGCACTATGCAAGGCCATGTATACTGTGTGGAGCACTATGCAGGGCCACATATACAGTATGGAGCACTATGCAGGGCCATATATACAGTATGGAGCACTATGCGGGGCCATATATACAGTACAGAGCACTATGCAGGGCCATGTATACAGTATGGAGCACTATGCAGGGCCACATATACAGTACAGAGCACTATGCGGGGCCATATATACAGTACAGAGCACTATGCGGGGCCATATATACAGTACGGAGGACTATGCAAGGCCATGTATACAGTACAGAGCACTATGCGGGGCCATGTATACAGTACAGAGCACTATGCGGGGCCATATATACAGTACAGAGCACTATGCAAGGCCATGTATACAGTACAGAGCACTATGCGGGGCCATGTATACAGTACAGAGCACTATGCGGGGCCATATATACAGTACGGAGCACTATGTGGGGCCATATATACAGTACAGAGCACTATGCGGGGCCATATATACAGTACAGAGCACTATGCGGGGCCATGTATACAGTACGGAGCACTATGCGGGGCCATGTATACAGTACAGAGCACTATGCGGGGCCATGTATACTGTGTGGGGCACTATGCGGGGCCATGTATACTGTGTGGAGCACTATGCAGGGCCATGTATACAGTACAGAGCACTATGCGGGGCCATGTATACTGTGTGGGGCACTATGCGGGGCCATGTATACTGTGTGGAGCACTATGCAGGGCCATATATACAGTATGGAGCACTATACAGGGGCCATGTATACAGTATGGAGCACTATGCGGGGCCATATATACTGTGTGGAGCACTATGCGGGGCCATATATACAGTATTGAGCACTATGCAGGGCCACATATACAGTATGGAGCACTATGCGGGGCCATATATACAGTATGGAGCACTATGCGGGGCCATATATACAGTACAGAGCACTATGCAAGGCCATGTATACTGTGTGGAGCACTATGCAGGGCCATATATACAGTATGGAGCACTATGCGGGGCCATATATACAGTACAGAGCACTATGCAGGGCCATATATACAGTACAGAGCACTATGCAGGGCCACATATACAGTACAGAGCACTTATGCGGGGCCATATATACAGTACGGAGCACTATGCAAGGCCATGTATACAGTACAGAGCACTATGCAGGGCCATGTATACAGTACAGAGCACTATGCGGGGCCATATATACAGTACAGAGCACTATGCAAGGCCATGTATACAGTACAGAGCACTATGCAGGGCCATGTATACAGTACAGAGCACTATGCGGGGCCATATATACAGTACGGAGCACTATGTGGGGCCATATATACAGTACAGAGCACTATGCGGGGCCATATATACAGTACAGAGCACTATGCGGGGCCATGTATACAGTACGGAGCACTATGCGGGGCCATGTATACAGTACAGAGCACTATGCGGGGCCATGTATACTGTGTGGGGCACTATGCGGGGCCATGTATACTGTGTGGAGCACTATGCGGGGCTATGTATACTGTGTGGGGCACTATGCGGGGCCATGTATACTGTGTGGAGCACTATGCAGGGCCATGTATACAGTACAGAGCACTATGCAGGGCCATGTATACTGTGTGGAGCACTATGCGGGGCCATGTATACAGTACGGAGCACTATGCGGGGCCATGTATACAGTACGGAGCACTATGCGGGGCCATGTATACTGTGTGGAGCACTATGCGGGGCCATGTATACAGTACGGAGCACTATGCGGGGCCATGTATACAGAACAGAGCACTATGCGGGGCCATGTATACAGTACAGAGCACTATGCAGGGCCATGTATATAGTACGGAGCACTATGGGGGGCTATGTATACAGTACGGAGCACTATGCAGGGCCATATATACAGTACGGAGCACTATGCGGGGCCATGTATACAGTACGGAGCACTATGCGGGGCCATGTATACAGTACGGAGCACTATGCGGGCCATGTATACAGTACGGAGCACTATGCGGGGCCATGTATACAGTACGGAGCACTATGCAGGGCCATGTATACAGTACAGAGCACTATGGGGGGCCATGTATACAGTACGGAGCATTATGCGGGGCCATGTATACTGTGTGGAGCACTATGCAAGGCCATGTATACAGTACAGAGCACTATGCGGGGCCATGTATACTGTGTGGAGCACTATGCGGGGCCATGTATACTGTGTGGAGCACTATGCAGGGCCATGTATACTGTGTGGAGCACTATGCGGGGCCATGTATACTGTGTGGAGCACTATGCAGAGCCATGTATACAGTACAGAGCACTATGCGGGGCCATGTATACAGTACGGAGCACTATGCGGGGCCATGTATACTGTGTGGAGCACTAAGCGGGGCCATGCATACAGTACAGAGCACTATGCGGGGCCATGTATACAGTACGGAGCACTATGCGGGGCCATGTATACTGTGTGGAGCACTATGCGGGGCCATGTATACTGTGTGGAGCACTATGCGGGGCCATGTATACAGTACGGAGCACTAAGCGGGGCCATGTATACAGTACAGAGCACTATGCGGGGCCATATATACAGTACGGATCACTATGCAGGGCCATGTATACTGTGTGGAGCACTATGCGGGGCCATATATACAGTACGGAGCACTATGAGGGGCCATGTATACTGTGAGGAGCACCATGCGGGGCCATGTATACAGTACGGAGCACTATGGGGGGCCATGTATACAGTACGAATCACTATGCAGGGCCATGTATACAGTACGGAGCACTATGCAGGGGCCATGTATACAGTACAGAGCACTATACGGGGCCATGTATACAGTACAGAGCACTATGCGGGGCCATGTATACAGTACAGAGCACTATGCAGGGCCATGTATACAGTACAGAGCACTATGCAGGGCCATGTATACAGTACGGAGCACTATGCGGGGCCATGTATACTGTGTGGAGCACTATGCGGGGCCATTTATACTGTGTGGAGCACTATGCAGGGCCATGTATACAGTACGGAGCACTATGCGGGGCCATGTATACAGTACGGAGCACTATGCGGGGCCATGTATACTGTGTGGAGTACTATGCGGGGCCATGTATACTGTGTGGAGTACTATGCGGGCCATGTATACTGTGTGGAGTACTATGCAGGGCCATGTATACAGTACGGAGCACTATGCGGGGCCATGTATACAGTACGGAGCACTATGCGGGGCCATGTATACAGTACAGATCACTATGGGGGGCCATGTATACTGTGTGCAGCACTATGCAGGGCCATGTATACAGTACGGAGCACTATGCGGGGCCATGTATACAGTACAGATCACTATGGGGGGCCATGTATACTGTGTGGAGCACTATGCAGGGCCATGTATACAGTACGGAGCACTATGCAGGGCCATGTATACAGTACAGAGCACTATGCGGGGCCATGTATACTGTGTGGAGCACTATGCAGGGCCATGTATACAGTACAGAGCACTATGCGGGGCCATGTATACTGTGTGGAGCACTATGCAGGGCCATGTATACAGTACAGAGCACTATGCGGGGCCATGTATACTGTGTGGAGCACTAAGCGGGGCCATGTATACAGTACAGAGCACTATGCGGGGCCATGTATACAGTACGGAGCACTATGCGGGGCCATGTATACTGTGTGGAGCACTATGCGGGGCCATGTATACTGTGTGGAGCACAATGCGGGGCCATGTATACTGTGTGGAGCACTATGCGGGGCCATGTATACAGTACGGAGCACTAAGCGGGGCCATGTATACAGTACAGAGCACTATGCGGGGCCATATATAGAGTACGGAGCACTATGCAGGGCCATGTATACTGTGTGGAGCACTATGCGGGGCCATATATACAGTACGGAGCACTATGCAGGGCCATGTATACTGTGTGGAGCACTATGCGGGGCCATGTATACAGTACGGAGCACTAAGCGGGGCCATGTATACAGTACAGAGCACTATGCGGGGCCATATATACAGTACGGAGCACTATGCAGGGCCATGTATACTGTGTGGGGCACTATGCAGGGCCATGTATACAGTACAGAGCACTATGCGGGGCCATGTATACATTACGGAGCACTATGCGGGGCCATGTATACTGTGTGGAGCACTATGCAGGGCCATGTATACAGTACAGAGCACTATGCGGGGCCATGTATACTGTGAGGAGCACCATGCGGGGCCATGTATACAGTACGAATCACTATGCAGGGCCATGTATACAGTACGGAGCACTATGCTGGGCCATGTATACAGTACGGAGCACTATACAGGGGCCATGTATACAGTACGGAGCACTATGCGGGGCCATGTATACTGTGTGGGGCACTATGCGGGGCCATGTATACAGTACAGAGCACTATACGGGGCCATGTATACAGTACAGAGCACTATGCGGGGCCATGTATACAGTACAGAGCACTATGCAGGGCCATGTATACCGTACGGAGCACTATGCGGGGCCATGTATACTGTGTGGAGCACTATGCGGGGCCATTTATACTGTGTGGAGCACTATGCAGGGCCATGTATACAGTACGGAGCACTATGCGGGGCCATGTATACTGTGTGGAGTACTATGCGGGGCCATGTATACTGTGTGGAGTACTATGCAGGGCCATGTATACAGTACAGAGCACTATGCGGGGCCATGTACACAGTACAGAGCACTATGCGGGGCCATGTATACAGTACAGAGCACTATGCGGGGCCATATATACAGTACGGAGCACTATGCGGGGCCATGTATACAGTACGGAGCACTATGCGGGGCCATGTATACAGTACGGAGCACTATGCGGGGCCATGTATACAGTACAGATCACTATGGGGGGCCATGTATACAGTACAGAGCACTATGTGGGGCCATGTATACTGTGTGGAGCACTATGCGGGGCCATGTATACTGTGTGGAGTACTATGCGGGGCCATGTATACTGTGTGGAGCACTATGCAGGGCCATGTATACAGTACAGAGCACTATGTGGGGCCATGTATACTGTGTGGAGCACTATGTGGGGCCATGTATACTGTGTGGAGTACTATGCGGGGCCATGTATACTGTGTGGAGCACTATGCAGGGCCATGTATACAGTACAGAGCACTATGTGGGGCCATGTATACTGTGTGGAGCACTATGTGGGGCCATGTATACTGTGTGGAGTACTATGCGGGGCCATGTATACTGTGTGGAGCACTATGCGGGGCCATGTATACTGTGTGGAGTACTATGCGGGGCCATGTATACTGTGTGGAGCACTATGCAGGGCCATGTATACAGTACGGAGCACTATGCGGGGCCATGTATACAGTACGGAGCACTATGCGGGGCCATGTATACTGTGTGGAGCACTATGCAGGGCCATATATACAGTACAGAGCACTATGGGGGGCCATGTATACTGTGTGGAGCACTATGCGGGGCCATGTATACAGTACGGAGCACTATGCAGGGCCATATATACAGTACAGAGCACTATGCGGGGCCATGTATACTGTGTGGAGCACTATGCGGGGCCATGTATACTGTGTGGAGTACTATGCGGGGCCATGTATACTGTGTGGAGCACTATGCAGGGCCATGTATACAGTACGGAGCACTATGCAGGGCCATATATACAGTACAGAGCACTATGCGGGGCCATGTATACTGTGTGGAGCACTATGCGGGGCCATGTATACAGTACGGAGCACTATGCGGGGCCATGTATACTGTGTGGAGCACTATGCAGGGCCATATATACAGTACAGAGCACTATGGGGGGCCATGTATACTGTGTGGAGCACTATGCGGGGCCATGTATACAGTACGGAGCACTATGCAGGGCCATATATACAGTACAGAGCACTATGCGGGGCCATGTATACTGTGTGGAGCACTATGCGGGGCCATGTATACTGTGTGGAGTACTATGCGGGGCCATGTATACTGTGTGGAGCACTATGCAGGGCCATGTATACAGTACGGAGCACTATGCAGGGCCATATATACAGTACAGAGCACTATGCGGGGCCATGTATACTGTGTGGAGCACTATGCGGGGCCATGTATACTGTGTGGAGTACTATGCGGGGCCATGTATACTGTGTGGAGCACTATGCGGGGCCATGTATACAGTACGGAGCACTATGCGGGGCCATGTATACTGTGTGGAGCACTATGCAGGGCCATATATACAGTACAGAGCACTATGGGGGGCCATGTATACAGTACGGAGCACTATGCGGGGCCATGTATACTGTGTGGAGCACTATGCAGGGCCATGTATACAGTACGGAGCACTATGCGGGGCCATGTATACAGTACAGAGCACTATGGGGGGCCATGTATACAGTACAGAGCACTATGCGGGGCCATGTATACAGTACAGAGCACTATGCAGGGCCATGTATACAGTACAGAGCACTATGGGGGGCCATGTATACTTTGTGGAGCACTATGCAGGGCCATGTATACAGTACAGAGCACTATGGGGGGCCATGTATACTGTGTGGAGTACTATGCGGGGCCATGTATACTGTGTGGAGTACTATGCGGGGCCATGTATACTGTGTGGAGTACTATGCAGGGCCATGTATACAGTACAGAGCACTATGGGGGGCCATGTATACAGTACAGAGCACTATGCGGGGCCATGTATACAGTACAGAGCACTATGCAGGGCCATGTATACAGTACAGAGCACTATGGGGGGCCATGTATACTTTGTGGAGCACTATGCAGGGCCATGTATACAGTACAGAGCACTATGGGGGGCCATGTATACTGTGTGGAGTACTATGCGGGGCCATGTATACTGTGTGGAGTACTATGCGGGGCCATGTATACTGTGTGGAGTACTATGCAGGGCCATGTATACAGTACGGAGCACTATGCGGGGCCATGTATACAGTACGGAGCACTATGCGGGGCCATGTATACAGTACAGATCACTATGGGGGGCCATGTATACTGTGTGGAGCACTATGCAGGGCCATGTATACAGTACAGAGCACTATGCGGGGCCATGTATACTGTGTGGAGCACTATGTGGGGGCATGTATACTGTGTGGAGCACTATGCAGGGCCATGTATACAGTACAGAGCACTATGCGGGGCCATGTATACTGTGTGGAGCACTATGTGGGGGCATGTATACTGTGTGGAGCACTATGCAGGGCCATGTATACAGTACGGAGCACTATGCGGGGCCATGTATACAGTATGGAGCACTATGCGGGGCCATGTATACTGTGTGGAGCACTATGCGGGGCCATGTATACTGTGTGGAGCACTATGCGGGGCCATGTATACAGTATGGAGCACTATGCAGGGCCATGTATACTGTGTGGGGCACTATGCAGGGCCATGTATACAGTACAGAGCACTATGTGGGGCCATGTATACTGTGTGGAGCACTATGGGGGGCCATGTATACTGTGTGGAGCACTATGCGGGGCCATGTATACTGTGTGGAGCACTATGCAGGGCCATGTATACAGTACAGAGCACTATGCGGGGCCATGTATACTGTGTGGAGCACTAAGCGGGGCCATGTATACAGTACAGAGCACTATGCGGGGCCATGTATACAGTACAGAGCACTATGCGGGGCCATGTATACTGTGTGGAGCACTATGCAGGGCCATGTATACAGTACGGAGCACTATGCGGGGCCATGTATACTGTGTGGAGCACTATGCGGGGCCATGTATACTGTGTGGAGCACTATGCGGGGCCATGTATACTGTGTGGAGCACTATGCGGGGCCATGTATACAGTACGGAGCACTAAGCGGGACCATGTATACAGTACAGAGCACTATGCGGGGCCATATATACAGTACGGAGCACTATGCAGGGCCATGTATACTGTGTGGAGCACTATGCGGGGCCATATATACAGTACGGAGCACTATGCGGGGCCATGTATACTGTGAGGAGCACCATGCGGGGCCATGTATACAGTACGAATCACTATGCAGGGCCATGTATACAGTACGGAGCACTATGCAGGGCCATGTATACAGTACGGAGCACTATACAGGGGCCATGTATACAGTACGGAGCACTATGCGGGGCCATGTATACTGTGTGGGGCACTATGCGGGGCCATGTATACAGTACAGAGCACTATACGGGGCCATGTATACAGTACAGAGCACTATGCGGGGCCATGTATACAGTACAGAGCACTATGCAGGGCCATGTATACCGTACGGAGCACTATGCGGGGCCATGTATACTGTGTGGAGCACTATGCGGGGCCATTTATACTGTGTGGAGCACTATGCAGGGCCATGTATACAGTACGGAGCACTATGCGGGGCCATGTATACTGTGTGGAGTACTATGCGGGGCCATGTATACTGTGTGGAGTACTATGCGGGGCCATGTATACTGTGTGGAGTACTATGCAGGGCCATGTATACAGTACAGAGCACTATGCGGGGCCATGTATACAGTACAGAGCACTATGCGGGGCCATATATACAGTACGGAGCACTATGCGGGGCCATGTATACAGTACGGAGCACTATGCGGGGCCATGTATACAGTACGGAGCACTATGCGGGGCCATGTATACAGTACAGATCACTATGGGGGGCCATGTATACTGTGTGGAGCACTATGCGGGGCCATGTATACAGTACAGAGCACTATGCGGGGCCATGTATACAGTACGGAGCACTATGAGGGGCCATGTATACTGTTTGGAGCACTATGCAGGGCCATATATACAGTACAGAGCACTATGGGGGGCCATGTATACTGTGTGGAGCACTATGCGGGGCCATGTATACAGTACGGAGCACTATTCAGGGCCATATATACAGTACAGAGCACTATGCGGGGCCATGTATACTGTGTGGAGCACTATGCGGGGCCATGTATACTGTGTGGAGTACTATGCGGGGCCATGTATACTGTGTGGAGCACTATGCAGGGCCATATATACAGTACAGAGCACTATGCGGGGCCATGTATACTGTGTGGAGCACTATGCAGGGCCATATATACAGTACAGAGCACTATGGGGGGCCATGTATACAGTACAGAGCACTATGCGGGGCCATGTATACTGTGTGGAGCACTATGCAGGGCCATATATACAGTACAGAGCACTATGGGGGGCCATGTATACTGTGTGGAGCACTATGCGGGGCCATGTATACAGTACGGAGCACTATGCAGGGCCATATATACAGTACAGAGCACTATGCGGGGCCATGTATACTGTGTGGAGCACTATGCGGGGCCATGTATACTGTGTGGAGTACTATGCGGGGCCATGTATACTGTGTGGAGCACTATGCAGGGCCATGTATACAGTACGGAGCACTATGCAGGGCCATATATACAGTACGGAGCACTATGCGGGGCCATGTATACTGTGTGGAGCACTATGCAGGGCCATGTATACAGTACAGAGCACTATGCGGGGCCATGTATACAGTACGGAGCACTATGCGGGGCCATGTATACTGTGCTGAGCACTATGCAGGGCCATATATACAGTACAGAGCACTATGGGGGGCCATGTATACTGTGTGGAGCACTATGCGGGGCCATGTATACAGTACGGAGCACTATGCAGGGCCATATATACAGTACAGAGCACTATGCGGGGCCATGTATACTGTGTGGAGCACTATGCGGGGCCATGTATACTGTGTGGAGTACTATGCGGGGCCATGTATACTGTGTGGAGCACTATGCAGGGCCATATATACAGTACAGAGCACTATGCGGGGCCATGTATACTGTGTGGAGCACTATGCAGGGCCATATATACAGTACAGAGCACTATGGGGGGCCATGTATACAGTACGGAGCACTATGCGGGGCCATGTATACTGTGTGGAGCACTATGCAGGGCCATATATACAGTACAGAGCACTATGGGGGGCCATGTATACTGTGTGGAGCACTATGCGGGGCCATGTATACAGTACGGAGCACTATGCAGGGCCATATATACAGTACAGAGCACTATGCGGGGCCATGTATACTGTGTGGAGCACTATGCGGGGCCATGTATACTGTGTGGAGCACTATGCGGGGCCATGTATACTGTGTGGAGCACTATGCAGGGCCATATATACAGTACAGAGCACTATGGGGGGCCATGTATACAGTACGGAGCACTATGCGGGGCCATGTATACTGTGTGGAGCACTATGCAGGGCCATGTATACAGTATGGAGCACTATGCGGGGCCATGTATACTGTGTGGAGTACTATGCAGGGCCATGTATACAGTACGGAGCACTATGCGGGGCCATGTATACTGTGTGGAGTACTATGCGGGGCCATGTATACTGTGTGGAGCACTATGCAGGGCCATGTATACAGTACAGAGCACTATGGGGGGCCATGTATACAGTACAGAGCACTATGCGGGGCCATGTATACAGTACAGAGCACTATGCAGGGCCATGTATACAGTACGGAGCACTATGCAAGGCCATGTATACAGTACAGAGCACTATGGGGGGCCATGTATACTTTGTGGAGCACTATGCAGGGCCATGTATACAGTATGGAGCACTATGCAAGGCCATATATTCAGTACTGAGCACTATGCGGGGCCATGTATACTGTGTGGAGCACTATGCAGGGCCATGTATACAGTACAGAGCACTATGCGGGGCCATTTATACTGTGTGGAGCACTATGCAGGGCCATATATACAGTACGGAGCACTATGCGGGGCCATGTATACTGTGTGGAGCACTATGCAGGGCCATGTATACTTTGTGGAGTACTATGCAGGGCCATGTATACAGTACATAGCACTATGCAAGGCCATATATTCAGTACGGAGCACTATGCGGGGCCATATATACAGTACGGAGCACTATGCAAGGCCATATATTCAGTACGGAGAACTATGCGGGGCCATGTATACTGTGTGGAGCACTATGCAGGGCCATATATACAGTACGGAGCACTATGCGGGGCTATGTATACTGTGTGGAGCACTATGCGGGGCCATTTATACTGTGTGGAGCACTATGCAGGGCCATGTATACAGTACGGAGCACTATGCGGGGCTATGTATACTGTGTGGAGCACTATGGGGGGTCATGTATACAGTATAGAGCACTATGCAAGGCCATATATTCAGTACGGAGCACTATGCGGGGCCATGTATACTGTGTGGAGCACTATGCGGGGCCATTTATACTGTGTGGAGCACTATGGGGGGTCATGTATACAGTACAGAGCACTATGCAGGGCCATATATACAGTACGGAGCACTATGCAAGGCCATGTATACAGTACGGAGCACTATGCGGGGCCATGTATACAGTACAGAGCACTATGCAGGGCCATATATACAGTACGGAGCACTATGCAAGGCCATGTATACAGTACGGAGCACTATGCGGGGCCATGTATACAGTACAGAGCACTATGCAGGGCCATGTATACTGTGTGGAGCACTATGCGGGGCCATGTATACAGTACGGAGCACTATGCGGGGCCATGTATACAGTACGGAGCACTATGCAAGGCCATGTATACAGTACGGAGCACTATGCGGGGCCATGTATACTGTGTGGAGCACTATGCGGGGCCATGTATACAGTACGGAGCACTATGCAAGGCCATGTATACAGTACGGAGCACTATGCGGGGCCATGTATACTGTGTGGAGCACTATGCGGGGCCATGTATACTGTGTGGAGCACTATGCGGGGCTATGTATACTGTGTGGAGCACTATGCAGGGCCATGTATACAGTACAGAGCACTATGGGGGGCCATGTATACAGTACGGAGCACTATGCGGGGCCATTTATACTGTGTGGAGTACTATGCAGGGCCATGTATACAGTACGGAGCACTATGCGGGGCCATGTATACAGTACGGAGCACTATGCGGGGCCATGTATACAGTACGGAGCACTATGCGGGGCCATGTATACAGTACGGAGCACTATGGGGGGCCATGTATACTGTGTGGAGCACTATGCAGGGCCATGTATACAGTACGGAGCACTATGCAGGGCCATGTATACTGTGTGGAGCACTATGGGGGGCCATGTATACAGTACGGAGCACTATGGGGGGCCATGTATACAGTACGGAGCACTATGGGGGGCCATGTATACTGTGTGGAGCACTATGCAGGGCCATGTATACTGTGTGGAGCACTATGCGGGGCCATGTATACAGTACGGAACACTATGCGGGGCCATGTACAGTGGTGGCCAAAAGTATTGGCACCCCTGCAATTCTGTCAGATAATACTCAGTTTCTTCCTGATAATGATTGCAATCGCAAATTCTTTGGTCTTATTATCTTCATCTAATTTGTCTTCAATGAAAAAACACAAAAAGAATTGTCCTAAAGCCAAATTGGATATAATTCCACACCAAACCTAAAAAAGGGGGTGGACAAAAGTATTGGCACTGTTTGAAAAATCATGTGATGCTTCTGTAATTCGTGTAATTAACAGCACCTGTAACTTACCTGTGGCACCTAACAGGTGTTGGCAATAACTAAATCACACTTGCAGCCAGTTAACATGGATTAAAGTTGACTCAACCTCTGTCCTGTGTCCTTGTGTGACCACATTGAGCATGGAGAAAAGAAAGAAGACCAAAGAACTGTCTGAGGACTTGAGAAACCAAATTGTGAGGAAGCATGAGCAATCTCAAGGCTACAAGTCCATCTCCAAAGACCTGAATGTTCCTGTGTCTTCCGTGCGCCGTGTCATCAAGAAGTGTAAAGCCCATGGCACTGTGGCTAACCTCCCTAGATGTGGACGGAAAAGAAAAATTGACGAGAGATTTCAACGCAAGATTGTGCGGATGGTGGATAAAGAACCTTGACTAACATCCAAACAAGTTCAAGCTGCCCTGCAGTCCGAGGGTACAACAGTGTCAACCCGTACTATCCGTCGGCGTCTGAATGAAAAGGGACTGTATGGTAGGATACCCAGGAAGACCCCACTTCTTACCTCGAGACATAAAAAAGCCAGGCTGGAGTTTGCCAAAACTTACCTGAGAAAGCCTAAAACGTTTTGGAAGAATGTTCTCTGGTCAGATGAGACAAAAGTAGATGGGAAAAAGCATCAACATAGAGTGTACAGGAAAAAAAAGAGGCATTCAAAGAAAAGAACACGGTCCCTACAGTCAAACATGGCGGAGGTTCCCTGATATTTTGGGGTTGCTTTGCTGCCTCTGGCACTGGACTGCTTGACCGTGTGCATGGCATTATGAAGTCTGAAGACTACCAACAAATTTTGCAGCATAATGTAGGGCCCAGTGTGAGAAAGCTGGGTCTCCCTCAGAGGTCATGGGTCTTCCAGCAGGACAATGACCCAAAACACACTTCCAAAAGCACTATAAAATGGTTTGAGAGAAAGCACTGGAGACTTCTAAGGTGGCCAGCAATGAGTCCAGACCTGAATCCCATAGAACACCTGTGGAGAGATCTCAAAATGGCAGTTTGGAGAAGGCACCCTTCAAATATCAGGGACCTGGAGCAGTTTGCCAAAGAAGAATGGTCTACAATTCCAGCAGAGCATTGTAAGAAACTCATTGATGGTTACCGGAAGCGGTTGTTCGCAGTTATTTTGGCTAAAGGTTGTGCAACCAAGTATTAAGCTGAGGGTGCCAATACTTTTGTCCGGCCCTTTTTTGGAGTTTTGTGTGAAATGATCAATGATTTGATTTTTGCTTCATTCTCTTTTGTGTTTTTTCCTTGCAAGCAAATTAAATGAAGAGAATAAGACCAAAGAATTTGTGATTGCAATCATTTTCAGGAAGAAACTGAGTATTATCTGACAGAATTGCAGGGGTGCCAATACTTTTGGCCACCACTGCATACTGTGTGGAGCACTATGCGGGGCCATGTATACAGTATAGAGCACTATGCGGGGCCATGTATACAGTACGGAGCACTATGCGGGGCCATATATACAGTACGGAGCACTATGCGGGGCCATGTATACTGTGTGGAGCACTATGCGGGGCCATGTATACTGTGTGGAGCACTATGCGGGGCCATGTATACAGTACGGAGCACTATGCGGGGCCATGTATACAGTACGGAGCACTATGCGGGGCCATGTATACAGTACAGAGCACTATGGGGGGCCATGTATACAGTACAGAGCACTATGCGGGGCCATGTATACAGTACAGAGCACTATGCAGGGCCATGTATACAGTACAGAGCACTATGCAGGGCCATGTATACAGTACGGAGCACTATGCAAGGCCATGTATACAGTACGGAGCACTATGCGGGGCCATGTATACAGTACAGAGCACTATGCAGGGCCATGTATACAGTACGGAGCACTATGCAAGGCCATGTATACAGTACGGAGCACTATGCGGGGCCATGTATACAGTACAGAGCACTATGTGGGGCCATGTATACTGTGTGGAGCACTATGCGGGGCCATGTATACAGTATGGAGCACTATGCAGGGCCATGTATACAGTACGGAGCACTATGCGGGGCCATGTATACAGTACAGAGCACTATGCAGGGCCATGTATACAGTACGGAGCACTATGCAAGGCCATGTATACAGTACGGAGCACTATGCGGGGCCATGTATACAGTACAGAGCACTATGTGGGGCCATGTATACTGTGTGGAGCACTATGCGGGGCCATGTATACAGTATGGAGCACTATGCAGGGCCATGTATACAGTACGGAGCACTATGCGGGGCCATGTATACTGTGTGGGGCACTATGCAGGGCCATGTATACAGTACGGAGCACTATGCAAGGCCATGTATACAGTACGGAGCACTATGCGGGGCCATGTATACTGTGTGGAGCACTATGCGGGGCCATGTATACTGTGTGGAGCACTATGCGGGGACATGTATACAGTATGGAGCACTGTGCGGGGACATGTATACAGTACAGAGCACTATGTGGTGGCCATGTATACAGTACAGAGCACTATGCGGGGCCATGTATACAGTACGGAGCACTATGCGGGGACATGTATACAGTACAGAGCACTATGCGGGGCCATGTATACAGTACGGAGCACTATGCGGGGCCATGTATACAGTACGGAGCACTATGCGGGGCCATGTATACAGTACGGAGCACTATGCGGGGCCATGTATACAGTACAGAGCACTATGCGGGGCCATGTATACAGTACGGAGCACTATGCAGGGCCATGTATACAGTACGGAGCACTATGCGGGGCCATGTATACAGTACGGAGCACTATGCGGGGCCATGTATACAGTACGGAGCACTATGCGGGGCCATGTATGCAGTACGGAGCACTATGCAGGGCCATGTATACAGTACGGAGCACTATACAGGGCCATGTATACAGTACGGAGCACTATACAGGGCCATGTATACAGTACAGAGCACTATGCGGGGCCATGTATACTGTGTGGAGCACTATGCAGGGCCATGTATACTTTGTGGAGTACTATGCAGGGCCATGTATACAGTACATAGCACTATGCAAGGCCATATATTCAGTACGGAGCACTATGCGGGGCCATATATACAGTACGGAGCACTATGCAAGGCCATATATTCAGTACGGAGAACTATGCGGGGCCATGTATACTGTGTGGAGCACTATGCAGGGCCATATATACAGTACGGAGCACTATGCGGGGCTATGTATACTGTGTGGAGCACTATGCGGGGCCATTTATACTGTGTGGAGCACTATGCAGGGCCATGTATACAGTACGGAGCACTATGCGGGGCTATGTATACTGTGTGGAGCACTATGGGGGGTCATGTATACAGTATAGAGCACTATGCAAGGCCATATATTCAGTACGGAGCACTATGCGGGGCCATGTATACTGTGTGGAGCACTATGCGGGGCCATTTATACTGTGTGGAGCACTATGGGGGGTCATGTATACAGTACAGAGCACTATGCAGGGCCATATATACAGTACGGAGCACTATGCAAGGCCATGTATACAGTACGGAGCACTATGCGGGGCCATGTATACAGTACAGAGCACTATGCAGGGCCATATATACAGTACGGAGCACTATGCAAGGCCATGTATACAGTACGGAGCACTATGCGGGGCCATGTATACAGTACAGAGCACTATGCAGGGCCATGTATACTGTGTGGAGCACTATGCGGGGCCATGTATACAGTACGGAGCACTATGCGGGGCCATGTATACAGTACGGAGCACTATGCAAGGCCATGTATACAGTACGGAGCACTATGCGGGGCCATGTATACTGTGTGGAGCACTATGCGGGGCCATGTATACAGTACGGAGCACTATGCAAGGCCATGTATACAGTACGGAGCACTATGCGGGGCCATGTATACTGTGTGGAGCACTATGCGGGGCCATGTATACTGTGTGGAGCACTATGCGGGGCTATGTATACTGTGTGGAGCACTATGCAGGGCCATGTATACAGTACAGAGCACTATGGGGGGCCATGTATACAGTACGGAGCACTATGCGGGGCCATTTATACTGTGTGGAGTACTATGCAGGGCCATGTATACAGTACGGAGCACTATGCGGGGCCATGTATACAGTACGGAGCACTATGCGGGGCCATGTATACAGTACGGAGCACTATGCGGGGCCATGTATACAGTACGGAGCACTATGGGGGGCCATGTATACTGTGTGGAGCACTATGCAGGGCCATGTATACAGTACGGAGCACTATGCAGGGCCATGTATACTGTGTGGAGCACTATGGGGGGCCATGTATACAGTACGGAGCACTATGGGGGGCCATGTATACAGTACGGAGCACTATGGGGGGCCATGTATACTGTGTGGAGCACTATGCAGGGCCATGTATACTGTGTGGAGCACTATGCAGGGCCATGTATACAGTACGGAGCACTATGCGGGGCCATGTATACAGTACGGAACACTATGCGGGGCCATGTACAGTGGTGGCCAAAAGTATTGGCACCCCTGCAATTCTGTCAGATAATACTCAGTTTCTTCCTGATAATGATTGCAATCGCAAATTCTTTGGTCTTATTATCTTCATCTAATTTGTCTTCAATGAAAAAACACAAAAAGAATTGTCCTAAAGCCAAATTGGATATAATTCCACACCAAACCTAAAAATGGGGTGGACAAAAGTATTGGCACTGTTTGAAAAATCATGTGATGGTTCTGTAATTCGTGTAATTAACAGCACCTGTAACTTACCTGTGGCACCTAACAGGTGTTGGCAATAACTAAATCACACTTGCAGCCAGTTAACATGGATTAAAGTTGACTCAACCTCTGTCCTGTGTCCTTGTGTGACCACATTGAGCATGGAGAAAAGAAAGAAGACCAAAGAACTGTCTGAGGACTTGAGAAACCAAATTGTGAGGAAGCATGAGCAATCTCAAGGCTACAAGTCCATCTCCAAAGACCTGAATGTTCCTGTGTCTTCCGTGCGCCGTGTCATCAAGAAGTGTAAAGCCCATGGCACTGTGGCTAACCTCCCTAGATGTGGACGGAAAAGAAAAATTGACGAGAGATTTCAACGCAAGATTGTGCGGATGGTGGATAAAGAACCTTGACTAACATCCAAACAAGTTCAAGCTGCCCTGCAGTCCGAGGGTACAACAGTGTCAACCCGTACTATCCGTCGGCGTCTGAATGAAAAGGGACTGTATGGTAGGATACCCAGGAAGACCCCACTTCTTACCTCGAGACATAAAAAAGCCAGGCTGGAGTTTGCCAAAACTTACCTGAGAAAGCCTAAAACGTTTTGGAAGAATGTTCTCTGGTCAGATGAGACAAAAGTAGATGGGAAAAAGCATCAACATAGAGTGTACAGGAAAAAAAAGAGGCATTCAAAGAAAAGAACACGGTCCCTACAGTCAAACATGGCGGAGGTTCCCTGATATTTTGGGGTTGCTTTGCTGCCTCTGGCACTGGACTGCTTGACCGTGTGCATGGCATTATGAAGTCTGAAGACTACCAACAAATTTTGCAGCATAATGTAGGGCCCAGTGTGAGAAAGCTGGGTCTCCCTCAGAGGTCATGGGTCTTCCAGCAGGACAATGACCCAAAACACACTTCCAAAAGCACTATAAAATGGTTTGAGAGAAAGCACTGGAGACTTCTAAGGTGGCCAGCAATGAGTCCAGACCTGAATCCCATAGAACACCTGTGGAGAGATCTCAAAATGGCAGTTTGGAGAAGGCACCCTTCAAATATCAGGGACCTGGAGCAGCTTGCCAAAGAAGAATGGTCTACAATTCCAGCAGAGCATTGTAAGAAACTCATTGATGGTTACCGGAAGCGGTTGTTCGCAGTTATTTTGGCTAAAGGTTGTGCAACCAAGTATTAGGCTGAGGGTGCCAATACTTTTGTCCGGCCCTTTTTTGGAGTTTTGTGTGAAATGATCAATGATTTGATTTTTGCTTCATTCTCTTTTGTGTTTTTTCCTTGCAAGCAAATTAAATGAAGATAATAAGACCAAAGAATTTGTGATTGCAAGAAACTGAGTATTATCTGACAAAATTGCAGGGGTGCCAATACTTTTGGCCACCACTGCATACTGTGTGGAGCACTATGCGGGGCCATGTATACAGTATAGAGCACTATGCGGGGCCATGTATACAGTACGGAGCACTATGCGGGGCCATATATACAGTACGGAGCACTATGCGGGGCCATGTATACTGTGTGGAGCACTATGCGGGGCCATGTATACTGTGTGGAGCACTATGCGGGGCCATGTATACAGTACGGAGCACTATGCGGGGCCATGTATACAGTACGGAGCACTATGCGGGGCCATGTATACAGTACAGAGCACTATGGGGGGCCATGTATACAGTACAGAGCACTATGCGGGGCCATGTATACAGTACAGAGCACTATGCAGGGCCATGTATACAGTACAGAGCACTATGCAGGGCCATGTATACAGTACGGAGCACTATGCAAGGCCATGTATACAGTACGGAGCACTATGCGGGGCCATGTATACAGTACAGAGCACTATGCAGGGCCATGTATACAGTACGGAGCACTATGCAAGGCCATGTATACAGTACGGAGCACTATGCGGGGCCATGTATACAGTACAGAGCACTATGTGGGGCCATGTATACTGTGTGGAGCACTATGCGGGGCCATGTATACAGTATGGAGCACTATGCAGGGCCATGTATACAGTACGGAGCACTATGCGGGGCCATGTATACAGTACAGAGCACTATGCAGGGCCATGTATACAGTACGGAGCACTATGCAAGGCCATGTATACAGTACGGAGCACTATGCGGGGCCATGTATACAGTACAGAGCACTATGTGGGGCCATGTATACTGTGTGGAGCACTATGCGGGGCCATGTATACAGTATGGAGCACTATGCAGGGCCATGTATACAGTACGGAGCACTATGCGGGGCCATGTATACTGTGTGGGGCACTATGCAGGGCCATGTATACAGTACGGAGCACTATGCAAGGCCATGTATACAGTACGGAGCACTATGCGGGGCCATGTATACTGTGTGGAGCACTATGCGGGGCCATGTATACTGTGTGGAGCACTATGCGGGGACATGTATACAGTATGGAGCACTATGCGGGGACATGTATACAGTACAGAGCACTATGTGGTGGCCATGTATACAGTACAGAGCACTATGCGGGGCCATGTATACAGTACGGAGCACTATGCGGGGACATGTATACAGTACAGAGCACTATGCGGGGCCATGTATACAGTACGGAGCACTATGCGGGGCCATGTATACAGTACGGAGCACTATGCGGGGCCATGTATACAGTACGGAGCACTATGCGGGGCCATGTATACAGTACAGAGCACTATGCGGGGCCATGTATACAGTACGGAGCACTATGCAGGGCCATGTATACAGTACGGAGCACTATGCGGGGCCATGTATACAGTACGGAGCACTATGCGGGGCCATGTATACAGTACGGAGCACTATGCGGGGCCATGTATACAGTACGGAGCACTATGCGGGGCCATGTATGCAGTACGGAGCACTATGCAGGGCCATATATACAGTACAGAGCACTATGCGGGGCCATGTATACAGTACGGAGCACTATACAGGGCCATGTATACAGTACAGAGCACTATGCGGGGCCATGTATACAGTACGGAGCACTATGCGGGGCCATGTATACAGTACAGAGCACTATGCGGGGCCATGTATACAGTACGGAGCACTATGCAGGACCATGTATACAGTACAGAGCACTATGCGGGGCCATGTATACAGTACGGAGCACTATGCGGGGCCATGTATACAGTACGGAGCACTATGCGGGGCCATGTATACAGTACGGAGCACTATGCGGGGCCATGTATACAGTACAGAGCACTATGCGGGGCCATGTATACAGTACGGAGCACTATGCAGGGCCATGTATACAGTACGGAGCACTATGCGGGGCCATGTATACAGTACGGAGCACTATGCGGGGCCATGTATACAGTACGGAGCACTATGCGGGGCCATGTATACAGTACAGAGCACTATGCGGGGCCATGTATACAGTACAGAGCACTATGCGGGGCCATGTATACAGTACGGAGCACTATGCGGGGCCATGTATACAGTACAGAGCACTATGCGGGGCCATGTATACAGTACGGAGCACTATGCGGGGCCATGTATACAGTACGGAGCACTATGGGGGGCCATGTATACTGTGTGGAGCACTATGCAGGGCCATGTATACAGTACGGAGCACTATGGGGGGCCATGTATACTGTGTGGAGCACTATGCAGGGCCATGTATACAGTACGGAGCACTATGCGGGGCCATGTATACAGTACGGAGCACTATGCAGGGCCATGTATACAGTACGGAGCACTATGGGGGGCCATGTATACTGTGTGGAGCACTATGAAGGGCCATGTATACAGTACTGAGCACTCTGCGGGGCCATGTATACTGTGTGGAGCACTATGCAGGGCCATGTATACAGTACGGAGCACTATGGGGGGCCATGTATACTGTGTGGAGCACTATGCGGGGCCATGTATACAATACGGAGCACTATGCAGGGCCATGTATACAGTACAGAGCACTATGCGGGGCCATGTATACAGTACGGAGCACTATGCAGGGCCATGTATACAGTACGGAGCACTATGCGGGGCCATGTATACAGTACGGAGCACTATGCGGGGCCATGTATACAGTACGGAGCACTATGCGGGGCCATGTATACAGTACAGAGCACTATGCGGGGCCATGTATACAGTACAGAGCACTATGCGGTGCCATGTATACAGTACGGAGCACTATGCGGGGCCATGTATACAGTACAGAGCACTATGCGGGGCCATGTATACAGTACGGAGCACTATGCGGGGCCATGTATACAGTACGGAGCACTATGGGGGGCCATGTATACTGTGTGGAGCACTATGCAGGGCCATGTATACAGTACGGAGCACTATGGGGGGCCATGTATACTGTGTGGAGCACTATGCAGGGCCATGTATACAGTACGGAGCACTATGCGGGGCCATGTATACAGTACGGAGCACTATGCAGGGCCATGTATACAGTACGGAGCACTATGGGGGGCCATGTATACTGTGTGGAGCACTATGAAGGGCCATGTATACAGTACTGAGCACTCTGCGGGGCCATGTATACTGTGTGGAGCACTATGCAGGGCCATGTATACAGTACGGAGCACTATGGGGGGCCATGTATACTGTGTGGAGCACTATGCGGGGCCATGTATACAATACGGAGCACTATGCGGGGCCATGTATACTGTACGGAGCACTATGCAGGGCCATGTATACAGTACAGAGCACTATGCGGGGCCATGTATACAGTACGGAGCACTATGCGGGGCTATGTATACAGTACGGAGCACTATGCGGGGCTATGTATACAGTACGGAGCACTATGCAGGGCCATGTATACAGTACGGAGCACTATGCAGGGCCATGTATACAGTACGGAGCACTGTGCGGGGCCATGTATACTGTGTGGAGCACTATGCGGGGCCATGTATACTGTACGGAGCACTATGCAGGGCCATGTATATAGTACGGAGCACTATGGGGGGCTATGTATACAGTACGGAGCACTATGCGGGGCCATGTATACAGTACGGAGCACTATGCGGGGCCATGTATACAGTACGGAGCACTATGCGGGGCCATGTATACAGTACGGAGCACTATGCAGGGCCATGTATACTGTGTGGAGCACTATGGGGGGCCATGTATACAGTACGGAGCACTATGGGGGGCCATGTATACAGTACGGAGCACTATGGGGGGCCATGTATACTGTGTGGAGCACTATGCAGGGCCATGTATACAGTACGGAGCACTATGCGGGGCCATGTATACAGTACGGAACACTATGCGGGGCCATGTACAGTGGTGGCCAAAAGTATTGGCACCCCTGCAATTCTGTCAGATAATACTCTGTTTCTTCCTGAAAATGATTGCAATCGCAAATTCTTTGGTCTTATTATCTTCATCTAATTTGTCTTCAATGAAAAAACACAAAAAGAATTGTCCTAAAGCCAAATTGGATATAATTCCACACCAAACCTAAAAAAGGGGGTGGACAAAAGTATTGGCACTGTTTGAAAAATCCTGTGATGGTTCTGTAATTCGTGTAATTAACAGCACCTGTAACTTACCTGTGGCACCTAACAGGTGTTGGCAATAACTAAATCACACTTGCAGCCAGTTAACATGGATTAAAGTTGACTCAACCTCTGTCCTGTGTCCTTGTGTGACCACATTGAGCATGGAGAAAAGAAAGAAGACCAAAGAACTGTCTGAGGACTTGAGAAACCAAATTGTGAGGAAGCATGAGCAATCTCAAGGCTACAAGTCCATCTCCAAAGACCTGAATGTTCCTGTGTCTTCCGTGCGCAGTGTCATCAAGAAGTGTAAAGCCCATGGCACTGTGGCTAACCTCCCTAGATGTGGACGGAAAAGAAAAATTGACGAGAGATTTCAACGCAAGATTGTGCGGATGGTGGATAAAGAACCTCGACTAACATCCAAACAAGTTCAAGCTGCCCTGCAGTCCGAGGGTACAACAGTGTCAACCCGTACTATCCGTCGGCGTCTGAATGAAAAGGGACTGTATGGTAGGATACCCAGGAAGACCCCACTTCTTACCTCGAGACATAAAAAAGCCAGGCTGGAGTTTGCCAAAACTTACCTGAGAAAGCCTAAAACGTTTTGGAAGAATGTTCTCTGGTCAGATGAGACAAAAGTAGATGGGAAAAAGCATCAACATAGAGTGTACAGGAAAAAAAAGAGGCATTCAAAGAAAAGAACACGGTCCCTACAGTCAAACATGGCGGAGGTTCCCTGATGTTTTGGGGTTGCTTTGCTGCCTCTGGCACTGGACTGCTTGACCGTGTGCATGGCATTATGAAGTCTGAAGACTACCAACAAATTTTGCAGCATAATGTAGGGCCCAGTGTGAGAAAGCTGGGTCTCCCTCAGAGGTCATGGGTCTTCCAGCAGGACAATGACCCAAAACACACTTCCAAAAGCACTATAAAATGGTTTGAGAGAAAGCACTGGAGACTTCTAAGGTGGCCAGCAATGAGTCCAGACCTGAATCCCATAGAACACCTGTGGAGAGATCTCAAAATGGCAGTTTGGAGAAGGCACCCTTCAAATATCAGGGACCTGGAGCAGTTTGCCAAAGAAGAATGGTCTACAATTCCAGCAGAGCATTGTAAGAAACTCATTGATGGTTACCGGAAGCGGTTGTTCGCAGTTATTTTGGCTAAAGGTTGTGCAACCAAGTATTAAGCTGAGGGTGCCAATACTTTTGTCCGGCCCTTTTTTGGAGTTTTGTGTGAAATGATCAATGATTTGATTTTTGCTTCATTCTCTTTTGTGTTTTTTCCTTGCAAGCAAATTAAATGAAGAGAATAAGACCAAAGAATTTGTGATTGCAAGAAACTGAGTATTATCTGACAGAATTGCAGGGGTGCCAATACTTTTGGCCACCACTGCATACTGTGTGGAGCACTATGCGGGGCCATGTATACAGTACAGAGCACTATGCGGGGCCATGTATACAGTACGGAGCACTATGCGGGGCCATATATACAGTACGGAGCACTATGCGGGGCCATGTATACTGTGTGGAGCACTATGCGGGGCCATGTATACTGTGTGGAGCACTATGCGGGGCCATGTATACAGTACGGAGCACTATGGGGGGCCATGTATACTGTGTGGAGCACTATGCAGGGCCATGTATACAGTACGGAGCACTATGCGGGGCCATGTATACAGTACGGAGCACTATGCGGGGCCATGTATACAGTACAGAGCACTATGGGGGGCCATGTATACAGTACAGAGCACTATGCGGGGCCATGTATACAGTACAGAGCACTATGCAGGGCCATGTATACAGTACAGAGCACTATGCAGGGCCATGTATACAGTACGGAGCACTATGCGGGGCCATGTATACAGTACAGAGCACTATGCAGGGCCATGTATACAGTACGGAGCACTATGCAAGGCCATGTATACAGTACGGAGCACTATGCGGGGCCATGTATACAGTACAGAGCACTATGTGGGGCCATGTATACAGTACAGAGCACTATGCGGGGCCATGTATACAGTATGGAGCACTATGCAGGGCCATGTATACAGTATGGAGCACTATGCAGGGCCATGTATACAGTACGGAGCACTATGCGGGGCCATGTATACAGTACAGAGCACTATGCAGGGCCATATATACAGTACGGAGCACTATGCAAGGCCATGTATACAGTACGGAGCACTATGCGGGGCCATGTATACAGTACAGAGCACTATGTGGGGCCATGTATACTGTGTGGAGCACTATGCGGGGCCATGTATACAGTATGGAGCACTATGCAGGGCCATGTATACAGTACGGAGCACTATGCGGGGCCATGTATACTGTGTGGGGCACTATGCAGGGCCATGTATACAGTACGGAGCACTATGCAAGGCCATGTATACAGTACGGAGCACTATGCGGGGCCATGTATACTGTGTGGAGCACTATGCGGGGCCATGTATACTGTGTGGAGCACTATGCGGGGACATGTATACAGTATGGAGCACTATGCGGGGACATGTATACAGTACAGAGCACTATGTGGTGGCCATGTATACAGTACAGAGCACTATGCGGGGCCATGTATACAGTACGGAGCACTATGCGGGGACATGTATACAGTACAGAGCACTATGCGGGGCCATGTATACAGTACGGAGCACTATGCGGGGCCATGTATACAGTACGGAGCACTATGCGGGGCCATGTATACAGTACGGAGCACTATGCGGGGCCATGTATACAGTACGGAGCACTATGCGGGGCCATGTATACAGTACAGAGCACTATGCGGGGCCATGTATACAGTACGGAGCACTATGCAGGGCCATGTATACAGTACGGAGCACTATGCAGGGCCATGTATACAGTACGGAGCACTATGCGGGGCCATGTATACAGTACGGAGCACTATGCGGGGCCATGTATGCAGTACGGAGCACTATGCAGGGCCATATATACAGTACAGAGCACTATGCGGGGCCATGTATACAGTACGGAGCACTATACAGGGCCATGTATACAGTACAGAGCACTATGCGGGGCCATGTATACAGTACGGAGCACTATGCGGGGCCATGTATACAGTACAGAGCACTATGCGGGGCCATGTATACAGTACGGAGCACTATGCAGGGCCATGTATACAGTACAGAGCACTATGCGGGGCCATGTATACAGTACGGAGCACTATGCGGGGCCATGTATACAGTACGGAGCACTATGCGGGGCCATGTATACAGTACGGAGCACTATGCGGGGCCATGTATACAGTACAGAGCACTATGCGGGGCCATGTATACAGTACGGAGCACTATGCAGGGCCATGTATACAGTACGGAGCACTATGCGGGGCCATGTATACAGTACGGAGCACTATGCGGGGCCATGTATACAGTACGGAGCACTATGCGGGGCCATGTATACAGTACAGAGCACTATGCGGGGCCATGTATACAGTACAGAGCACTATGCGGGGCCATGTATACAGTACGGAGCACTATGCGGGGCCATGTATACAGTACAGAGCACTATGCGGGGCCATGTATACAGTACGGAGCACTATGCGGGGCCATGTATACAGTACGGAGCACTATGGGGGGCCATGTATACTGTGTGGAGCACTATGCAGGGCCATGTATACAGTACGGAGCACTATGCGGGGCCATGTATACTGTGTGGAGCACTATGCAGGGCCATGTATACAGTACGGAGCACTATGCGGGGCCATGTATACAGTACGGAGCACTATGCAGGGCCATGTATACAGTACGGAGCACTATGGGGGGCCATGTATACTGTGTGGAGCACTATGAAGGGCCATGTATACAGTACTGAGCACTCTGCGGGGCCATGTATACTGTGTGGAGCACTATGCAGGGCCATGTATACAGTACGGAGCACTATGGGGGGCCATGTATACTGTGTGGAGCACTATGCGGGGCCATGTATACAATACGGAGCACTATGCGGGGCCATGTATACTGTACGGAGCACTATGCAGGGCCATGTATACAGTACAGAGCACTATGCGGGGCCATGTATACAGTACGGAGCACTATGCGGGGCTATGTATACAGTACGGAGCACTATGCGGGGCTATGTATACAGTACGGAGCACTATGCAGGGCCATGTATACAGTACGGAGCACTATGCAGGGCCATGTATACAGTACGGAGCACTGTGCGGGGCCATGTATACAGTACGGAGCACTATGCGGGGCCATATATACAGTACAGAGCACTATGCGGGGCCATGTATACAGTACGGAGCACTAGGGGGGGCCATGTATACTGTGTGGAACACTATGGGGGCCATATATACAGTACAGAGCACTATGCGGGGCCATGTATACTGTATGGAGCACTATGCGGGGACATGTATACAGTACGGAGCACTATGCGGGGCCATGTATACAGTACGGAGCACTATGCAGGGCCATGTATACTGTGTGGAGCACTATGCAGGGCCATGTATACAGTACGGAGCGCTAGGGGGGGCCATGTATACTGTGTGGAGCACTATGGGGGCCATATATACAGTACGGAGCACAATTCGGGGCCATGTATACAGTACGGAGCACTATGCGGGGCCGTGTATACAGTACAGAGCACTATGCGGGGCCATGTATACAGTACAGAGCACTATGCGGGGCCATGTATACAGTACGGTGCACTATGCGGGGCCGTGTATACAGTACGGAGCACTATGCGGGGCAATATATAATGTGTGGAGCACCATGCGGGGCCATGTATACAGTACGGAGCACTATGCGGGGCCATATATACAGTACGGAGCACTATGCGGGGCCATGTATACTGTGTGGAGCACTATGCAAGGCCATGTATACAGTACGGAGAACTATGTGGGGCCATTATACTGTATGGAGGACTATGCGGGTCCCATTATACTGTATGGAGGACTATGTGGGGCCCATTATACTGTATGGAGGACTATGTGGGGCCCATTATTCTGCATGGAGGACTATGTGGGGCCCATTATACTGTATGGAGGACTATGTGGGGCCTATTATTCTGTATGGAGGACTATGTGAGGCCCATTATACTGTATGGAGGACTATGAGGGGCTCTTTATTCTGTATGGAGGACTATATGGGGCCCTTTATACTGTATGGAGGACTATGTGGGCCCATTATACTGTATGGAAGACTATGTGGGCCTATTATACTGTATGGAGGATTATGTGGGTCCCATTATTCTGTATGGAGGACTATGTGGGGCCATTATACTGTATGGAGGACTATGTGGGGCCCATTATACTGTATGGAGGACTCTTTGTGCCCATTATACTGTATGGAGGACTATGTGGGGCCAGTATACTGTATGGAGGACTCTTTGTGCCCATTATACTGTATGGAGGACTATGTGGGGCCATTATACTGTATGGAGGACTCTTTGTGCCCATTATACTGTATGGAGGACTATGTGGGTCCCATTATACTGTATGGAGGACTCTCTGTGGGGCCCATTATACTGTATGGAGGACTATGTGGGGCCCATTATACTGTATGGAGGACTATGTGGGGCCATTATACTTTATGAAGGACTATGAGGGGCTCTTTATTCTGTATGGAGGACTATGTGGGCCCATTATACTGTATGGAGGACTCTTTGTGCCCATTATACTGTTTGGAGGACTATGTGGGGCCATTATACTGTATGGAGGACTACATGGGGCCCATTATACTGTATGGAGGACTATGTGGGGCCATTATTCTGTATGGAGGACTACATGGGGCCCTATATACTGTATGGAGGACTCTTTGTGCCCATTATACTGTATGGAGGACTCTTTGTGGCCATTATACTATATGGAGGGCTGTGTGTGGATTACAGTTGGAGAATCATACTGTGATGGAGTCACGATTCTTTGTTGGGGGGATAGAGGTGGAGGGGTACAGTAGGATCATCATACTGTCAGTGTGGAGGAATTCTCTGTGGGGGTATTATACTGTGTTTGGGGGCACTCTTGCTTACATCATACATTATTATCTGTTTCATTCAAGGATTTTTATCCTCTGTTAAATTACATATTTAAGCTAGGCCATTGGGCCATATGATTTTTACTGCTTTTACGTAACATATAAGATTCCACTGTCATTTTTAAATTAATTGTCATATTTGATAAAGAAAAACTTCCTCAATTGTAGACACTTTTTTTTAATAAATATCAAGGTTGGTGCACGACTTTGTCCAAGCTTTGAACTTTGACCTCTGTGTATTTGAATTTGGCATCCCTGGCTTTAAAAGGAACCTGTCACGTCCTAGTTGCTATCTACACTGCTCCCATTGCTTTGCTAGTGCTGCAATGTGCAATGTGCATCACTCACAAGCTTTTTTTCATTAAAATTGGTGGTCATATAATGATTTTATAACATTATATACACTTTGTCCTACCTGCTCGTTTGCAGTCATAGGGGTGTGATTCTGCTATTCAATCAGGGGGGGCGCCGCATTCAGTCGCCGCTGATATTGTGGGGAGCATGCGCATTTCTACATGTCCGGCCGCTGGTCCCGCACCTGCGCAGTGAGGCTGTGCCGCTGCTCATGGGCCACTGCTGTATGCTTGCCCCCTAGGTCAAAAATTGCCAGCCAGCCCCTGAGTATATCTCCGGCCGCTGGATGGCTGAACGTTGCGTCACTCACGATCATTCAGAAGGGATGAACACAAGTTTTAGAGTATATGCACATGTTGAGTATTTGGATGCAAAAATTTCTGCACCATTTCTGCATCTCTTGGCAGGAAAAACGCAGCGGCAAAAATGAGCATTTTTCGCCACGTTGTCAGTGTGGTTTTGCATAGCAATGAATGCTATAGAGATAGATAATAGAGACAGATAGATATACAGACAGACATATAATTGCACAACCCCCGGACATATTATAAAATTGCACCCTGTGGCGTTTATTGGACAGAATTTATGATTAAATAAATGAAAAAAACGAAGTGGGGTCCCTCCCAGTTTTTGCAACCAGCAAAGGTAAAGCTGATAACTGCTTATATTATAAGGCTGGGAAGGCCCCTGGCTATTGGGCACTTTCCAGCCTAAAAATACCGGCCGTCAGCCACCCCAGAAGTGGGGCATCACATGAGATGCTCCTATTCTGGCGCTTTGCCTCGGCTCTTCCCGATTACCGGTTGCTTTAAAAATCGGGGTAATGGGGATTTGGGGTTGATGTCAGCTGTGAATTGTCCAAAAACACAGCTGGTGATAGTAATGGAGAGATGTCTATCAGACACCCCATTACTAACCCAATAAGAAATAAGAAAAACACACAAAAATACTCTTTTGAAATAAACACAAGACACTGTCCCTCGTACACCAATTTATTTAAGAAAAAAAGTTACCACGCTGGTCCAACGTAGTCCTCAGAATCCAACATAGTCCAGAGCGCAGAGTGAGCAGGAATGTCTGAAGAGTGGTGACGTCAATAAAAACGCAGTAAATACCCAATCATTTTTATACCTGCGTTTTTATAGAACGCTCTTAACTGACTTCATTGAAGTCAATGCGTGAAAAAAAAAACGCTGCAAAACGGTGAAAAAATTAACATGTTGCAGATTTGAATCTGCGCCAAATGTGCAAGTCACAAATAAGCAACATGTGCATGAGATTTTAGCATTCTCATTCACTTTGCTGGCATCATGAATCCCTTCAGGTTGTGTGACAAATCCATATGGCAAAAACATAGCAAAGATGCAACGTGTGCACACAGCCTTACACTTTTACATATCTTGCTGTATAAATATTCTATACACTGGCAGATCCAGACCGAAAAGGGCCTCTGTGCAAAAACATATGAGCCCTTTACAGTCCAATATCTTATCCTAATGCACAATACCACCTGATTTTGAGGTGGGAATGGACCCCTTTACCTCTTGCGCCGCTGTGCAGCTGCACCAATGATATGTCCACCCTTGATCCTATAGTTAGATAAATGCATGGTTAGCTTTTCAGCGTGGGGTCACATAAGGAGCCAGAACACCAAAAATGGTGATGAAAATAACCAGATGGGTCCTTGATTTCTTGGGGGACTGTCTGGCAGTCGCTGTAGGACTAAGATGGACGGTGCAGCCTGTTAGACTTGGTGGGATCCTCCAACTGCCTTAACATTTCACTGGATAGAGGCCAATGTTCTGCAATTTAATCAGGTCTGAAAACATCCAACCTTCCAACATCAACTGAAGATCGCAGACTCCTATAAAAAAAAAAGTTCAACCAAGGAGTTCCTCCATCTTTTTATTGGTCTTCAAGGATACTTCACAACTACAGTAGATACAGAAGTGATACGAGTGGGTTTCTTCAATCTGCTTTGTACTGATATAAATGTCCTTCTATACTTCTAGGGATTTAGAAAATGCAGAAAATATACGTGATGATCAATGTTAGAGGCAATGCCACACCCCAGGGTTCATTCCAGGGCTCCAGATGAAGTGTTGGTTAGGGAAACCTCATTAACAAACAAACAAGCCCGACTTCCGATTTGATTTCCTTCTCACCGCAGTTTATAACATATGTGCCTCTCTTTACTAATTACACCCTTTGGAATTAATTTGTCTCTGGGACAAGTGTGGTTCTGCGGTCCTGCACATGTGGGAGGCTCATCCATTGGCGTACTCGGTGCCTCAGGAAGATGACAGATATGGAGGCTTGTGATATACGCATGGTGAGAGCTGACGAGCCAGGGAAGACACATAAGGTTAATACCACGTGGTATAAAGTAATACAATGGATTTCACAGTTCGAACATACAACAATGCTACTCCTCCTCATATCACTGGGACTTTTAGGAAACATTACCAGCATATGAAAACATCAATGTTAATGCCTGGTTTAGGAAAGTTACTAATAAAAATAGGAGCTGCAGAGAACGAGCACTCCTTAAGACGAGTATGAAGTCTTCATAGCAAAAGAAATGCAAAAGAAATGTATCTCACAAATACCACATATGAAAAGTAGCAACATGACCAACCAAGCCAGAATCTTATCTACTGACCACTGTTTTGGGGTACTTGACCCCCATCAGTGTTGAGCAGAGTTTTGCTGGTTAAGGGCGTCTCACTCAACTAGTCCAAACTGTGCTCTGCACTGATGAGGGGCAATTACCCTGGAACAACAGGCTGTAGATGAGTTTCTATTATCCCTGGCAGGATCAGACATTATCTTATAGGGTTGCTACATGGCACTTGTGAGAGCAAACTTGCAAAACAAAATGACAAAAACAGCCATGTTTGCAGGACAAATTGTACGCTGATGTTTCAACAGTAGCATGACAGCAGGCAGGTGGAAGTTCGTTTAGGGATGAGACCTGCACTTGGTGTTAAGTGGGATAGTCACCGACCTAATCACTGATTTTGGGAGAAATTAGAAAGTAGCCCCTTTCGGTTTAGTGCTGCCTTTCTTGATGGTTGATTGCTGCGGTGGTTTGGGACTTCATCAGGTTATCAGTGCAGCACTGCTTTTATCTCCCACATAAGTATCTGCTTAGTGCGGGGTCTGGATTGGGGTATATAGTGACACGAAGCCGCCAGTCTGATGACTTTAAGAACAGCCATACTCCACGGCAGATGATCATTCACACAGTAAGCAGACAATCACATCATTATTTCACTGTAGGCCTGAAACTCCCGCAGTTGAAATTTTCTGAAATAACGAATAATGTGTGGCCCCCTGGAGAGAATAAGGGCCACATGTGAGGTCCCTAAAATGTATCATTTCCTTCATTCCTACTTTATAACCTGGATAAGCAAGTGACGCCTGACAAAGTATTAACAGAGGGTGAAGGAACCTACTGTTCCCCTCCATCTCTGTGATTTATGAATCCTAAAGACCGTGACTTTACAACACGAAATAATACCCAGCGGTGCCGGCCGCGGACACATGTGGCTCACTCTGTAATCCATACTGTATCGTCATAATAGTTTAGCATTTGTCTGAATTTTCATTCTTTATGAAACACTTGAGAATTACTTTTCTTGAATCATTAATGAACTGAAAGATATACGGCCGCCTGCAATAAGTCTCAATCAGAAAAGCCAACAGATGTACCGCAAGCCCATCAGCTGTAACAATAGACACAGCGGCGAGGCAGAAAGTCAATCACTTACCATACACGGACGTTTCATTCTTCGCGTTGATTTTTTATAACATCTTTTACTATCACGTCTTATTGCTTGTTCTTATTTGCAGGATTATCATCAGGATAGTTTCCTCACAATTGAAACTCCGTGTTCTCTTATTAAAGGGTATTAATGTACTCCCTGTGACGCGGAGTCACGTCTCACGGACAAGCCGTGAGTCAGGATAGTCAAAATAGTCCAAGGTCAAAAGCCAGGAGGGTATGTCATAAACAGAAGGAAAAGACAAAGGCGTAGTCAGGTAACGTTCCGAGGGAAAAATACTAGGAAGATAGCAGATCAGAGCAAAGGGGTTAAACAGACGGATGGTCAGAACGAGGTCCAAGATCAGGCAACCAAAGATCAACAAATAGAACACAAGACACATAGAGACAAACTACACACAAGATTAATGTACCTCTGGCAGAGGTCTGGGACTTACAGCCCAGTTAAGTAGCCGGGCAATCACCTGGGACAATGAACACCTGGAGATAGTCAGCACCTTCCAGTCTCATATTGGACTGCCGAGCTGTCAATCAAAGTACTGACATCTTCAGCACGCCCCTGCACCAGACTGGACACTGAGCTATCAAAGTACTGACATCTTCAGCACGCCCCTGCACCAGACTGGACACTGAGCTATCAAAGTACTGACATCTTCAGCACGCCCCTGCACCAGACTGGACACTGAGCTGTCAAAGTACTGACATCTTCAGCACTCCCCTGCACCAGACTGGACACTGAGCTGTCAAAGTACTGACATCTTCAGCACTCCCCTGCACCAGACTGGACACTGAGCTGTCAAAGTACTGACGTCTTCAGCACGCCCCTGCACCAGACTGGACACTGAGCTATCAAAGTACTGACATCTTCAGCACGCCCCTGCACCAGACTGGACACTGAGCTATCAAAGTACTGACATCTTCAGCACGCCCCTGCACCAGACTGGACACTGAGCTATCAAAGTACTGACGTCTTCTGCACGCCCCTGCACCAGACTGGACACTGAGCTATCAAAGTACTGACATCTTCAGCACGCCTCTGCACCAGACTGGACACTGAGCTATCAAAGTACTGACATCTTCAGCAGGCCCCTGCACCAGAATGGACACTAAGCTATCAAAGTATTGACGTCTTCAGCACGCCCCTGCATCAGACTGGACACAGAGCTGTCAAAGTACTGACGTCTTCAGCACTCCCCTGCACCAGACTGGACACTGAGCTATCAAAGTACTGACATCTTCAGCACGCCCCTGCACCAGACTGGACACTGAGCTATCAAAGTACTGACATCTTCAGCACGCCCCTACACCAGACTGGACACTGAGCTATCAAAGTACTGACATCTTCAGCACGCCCCTGCATCAGACTGGACACTGAGCTGTCAAAGTACTGACATCTTCAGCACGCCCCTGCACCAGACTGGACACTGAGCTATCAAAGTACTGACATCTTCAGCACGCTCCTGCACCAGACTGGACACTGAGCTATCAAAGTACTGACATCTTCAGCACGTCCCTGCATCAGACTGGACACTGAGCTATCAAAGTACTGACATCTTCAGCACGCCCCTGCACCAGACTGGACACTGAGCTGTCAAAGTACTGACGTCTTCAGCACACCCCTGCACCAGATTGGACACTGAGCTATCAAAGTACTGACATCTTCAGCACGTCCCTGCATCAGACTGGACACTGAGCTATCAAAGTACTGACATCTTCAGCACGCCCCTGCACCAGACTGGACACTGAGCTGTCAAAGTACTGACATCTTCAGCACGCCCCTGCACCAGATTGGACACTGAGCTATCAAAGTACTGACGTCTTCAGCACGCCCCTGCACCAGACTGGACACTGAGCTATCAAAGTACTGACGTCTTCAGCACGCCCCTGCACCAGACTGGACACTGAGCTGTCAAAGTACTGACATCTTCAGCACGCCCCTGCACCAGACTGGACACTGAGCTATCAAAGTACTAACGTCTTCAGCACGCCCCTGCACCAGACTGGACACTGAGCTGTCAAAGTACTGACGTCTTCAGCACGCCCCTGCACCAGATTGGATGGCTGAGCCATCAGTAACTGCATCCCAGACACACTGAGGGGTGGAATCGTGATACTCCCAACAACCACCCTGCTCCTACACCCACTATTTGGATAATTGGCTGAAGGTGCCCATACATATTAGATAAAAATAAACAATCGGGTATGATGAATTTCAACCGCCCAATCCTATGTTTTTAAGGCACAGAAGCCACTGCAAGAGATTTCCGGTAGCAGCTCATACACAAACTCCGGTAAACTGCGCGATCACGTGTATAGGGAGGTCAGAAACGTTTGGGGTAATGGACGTTCAAGCCGACAACTATTGAAGGTATATGGTCATCTTAGCAGAGGAAAACCACAGGAACGACCTCCTAGATGTGAAAAGTAATTTGTAATCATAACATTATATCAAGGAATGATAACCTTGCTTCGTTTCAATGCTGCACGTGCCTTCCCACTGCCATTTCTTACGGGATTGCGTCTGTTTGTCAAGCCCTGGCCGGGATATGTATTGCTACTGTACCTGGAAAGCTTAATCAGCAATGTGGTCTTGGCCAGATTCCCAAGATAAAAAAAAACACATTCATTCATCATGAGTGGAAACTAGGAAATCAGTAAGAGAAATGTAAAGTGCTGTGATAATTTGATGGAAATTGATCTCCAACTCGGGTAAACGTAAGTCCCGCCGGCACAGAGCAATGCATTTCTATGCTGTGCAGCGAACACCTATGATGTATAGTGGACCCAGCTCAGGATGAGACATAGTATATAACAGGATAAACATATGGTTATAAAGTGCAGAGTGTACAGCGGTGGTAACCACCAAACCTCGGAATGACTCACCGACGACGTCTAACCTTATAACGGGAGAAGCAGTAACTCTATCACCTCTTGGCTCGGACATAAAATAACTCCATTGAAGAACAGACTGTGCCTATAAAATGGATGTTCATTGCTAAGTAGTCATTATTATTAGCTGCGCCGTTTGCAGGAGAAACAACTGTCTGGAAGCCAGTTTCCGTTGATCACCACTTGGCAGACATCGTTAGTGTATTTTGTACCGGTCCATGGTAGAAATGGTACAAATGATCAGCGATTAAAATGATTTGTACGTTGTGTATACTCTGCATTTTATGAAACTGGATTAGGTGAAGTGGCCTGCTTTAAAATTGAATGATTTGACAGGAGCCATACATGTCCCATGTTCAGGCAATTATCAAGGATTAAAGGGTTGGTCTAGTATTTCATCTTGAGGAGCGTGCCGCTCCCCTGTCTCCCCTCTTCCGGCTTGCCATGGGGTGTTGCTTCCTGAAGATTGACGGTTCGGTCAGCGGCATGGTCCAAACTGCGCACTGTCCGATGTCACAGGGACCGCAGAAAAGTGCAGGGACACCAACGTTCAATCGGTGCTTCCAAACTTTCCTAAAAAGGGCTTGCACAGTGCAGTGCAAATTAATTGGGACAAAGCCAAAAAAAACATATTTTTGAATATTTAATAATTAAATGTTTTAATGCACTGTTACATACTAATTTTAGTAAGAAATATGTCCTCCTTTAGCCGATATGAGATTTTCAATGCGTTTTGGCACTGATTCTACCAAGTTTTTGCATAAATTCTTCAATTCTTCATCATGGAACCACACTTGTATGGCACTGTTTATCATGCGTTCTTTGGTTGTACAGTCCATTTTGCCAAGACGTCTCTTCACAATGCTCCACAAATTTTCTATAGGATTTAAGTCTGGTGAATTGCCAGGCCAGTCCAGCACGTTTACTTTATTTTCTTCCAGGAATTTCTTCACACACTTGGAATTGTGGCATGGAGAAAAAGTACACTAAACCACTCCTCAGGGAAACAAGCTCTCAACTGAAGCTGAAGGGGGCAGCTAACTGTTATTTTCTGACTAAAACCAGTCAAACCACATTTTCAAAGCAGTTAAAATTGGTTTGAATCACTGACTGGTAACCAACTTACGATTTTACTTAAAAAATGCTTTGTCCCAATTAATTTGCACAGCACTGTAAGTAGTGGGAATGCTCAGCCACTTTAGTCAACGAGCATTAAACAATAAAACCAAAAATCCCTTCCTTCTTGAGCTGTTTTTACAAGCACTTTGCTTTTTTAACTATTCAAGAGGTTGAGTCCCTTCTTAAAAACCAAAGCAAAAAAAAAAAAAGATCTATTATGCAGATGGGGCGGCAGTGACAAGGGGAGATATTCCTACTGGCGGACCCAGCATAACCACGTATAGGGCAAACTATTAATTTCAATGGGAGTTCTTGATTTCTCCTGCGGCTACAGAGGAAATGAACACTTACTGCCGGTGATTGGTCTCTGTAGGGAACAATTCTAAATAACAATTCTACTTGGGAATCTTAGAAAGTTATTGTGAGCATCTTAATGTCCACTAAGTCTCTATTCACATCTGCATTGTCGGATGCATCAGCCTCCATTGCAGATTCTCCTACATTGAATAACCACCCCAAAAATAGAGTTACACGCAGCACTATTTTTTTTTCTAATAAAACAGCAGCCAAATAGACATAACCCAGATTATAAGTCAATGGGGGTTAACTGGATCCTGTGGTGGATCCAACCCTACATCATGGTTTCTATCCAAGGCAGATGTGAGCAAAGAACTAACTGTCAACTGTGCTAATTCTCAATTAGCTAAGACCCCAAAGTGGTTACAAATAAGTAGTTGCCTTAAAGAAATTATTGAACAGAAATTAAAAAAGCAAACGTTTGTTTGGCAGACAGCCATCTCTCCCGACTCCTCGGCCGAGCGTTCATGGGTTTTCAATGTCAAGAGTGAAGAAAAAAAACTCTAGCCCCTGAAAGTATTGGGAGTTGAAATATCAACTTCTATCCTCCAGCATCTCCGGTTGGGGGAGTCACGAAGACCCTATCATGTACAACAGATAGTGTCAGCTGAGATCATCCGCATTTTGCCTTGCGGCTAGTGAGGTAATACGGCACTCATTTTCAGTGCCTGGCTGCGCGTCATCCCCTGATGGACAACCTGACAGAGGCGAAACGAGTCGGGATACAGTTATATGGGATAAAGGTATATGGGTTTCTGAAATACAACATCTATTAGCAAATCATTGTCTCACCTGAAGGGATGTGTCACTGAAGGATTGGATATATCTTATGGGATGTGATGGATTGGTTACATTGCACGGTCCTATCAATTTAGCCTTGGCAGCTTTCTTTTACAAGTTAGGTGCGTATTAGGGCACTCGCAGGGGAGTTTAGTTCTCTAGAGTGCCATCCACCGCAGTTATGAAGGGCCTTCAAGTATGGGATTGACAAGGCTACGGTTAGACGGATTCATAACTGGCTGATCGTACTCAAAGAATGCTAATAAAAGGGTTGCACATCCAATTGGAAGAGTGTTTCAAGTGGTGTACTGTTCTTGTGGACAGAGCCTTGTGGTCCACTGCTTAAACAATGGGCAGCAACGAATAGAATGGGATTTCACAGGGAGAAATGCAAGATTCTACATCAGGGCAAGAAAAACAAAAATGACATCTACAGAATGGGAGGAATAGAACTAAGCAACAGCACGTGCGAAAAAGACTTGGGTATACTAATAGATCACAATTGCAAAAAGAACTTCGGCACTCCATACATGAAAATATAAGAAATATTGTATCTGGACTAATGTCACTTTGAAAAATGAAGGTTTTTTGCGCATAATTTGGCCAATTTATGTGTGCCCATCAACCACGACAAGGTCACCTTCGTATGATGGGAAACTACGCTACACTACCACTGGATATGCCACTCTTGGGCTGTAAGCCTGTATGGACAATATGTCTCTGCTTGGGCTTTTAACCTACAATGTATGGGCTGGTAGAGCTAGTTAAAACCACCTGTGACTGAATGGGAGGGACACATGGTCAGAAAAAAGGCTGTCAAACTTCTAAAAAAATGAAGGTTTTTTGCGCATAATTTGGCCAATTTTAAATTGGCCAAATTATGCGCAAAAAACCTTCATTTTTCAAAGTGACATTAGTCCAGATACAATATTTCTTATATTTTCATGTATGGAGTGCCGAAGTTCTTTTTGCAATTGAGATTACTTTTTTCTTCAGAGCACCCGAATAGACCAGTGAGCGACCCCTCTCTTTTTTCTATTAATCATTTTTGGGATCCCGCTCCTGGAGCATTGCAGCAGGTACGTGTTCACACTATTAGAAGTTTGACAGCCTTTTTTCTGACCATGTGTCCCTCCCATTCAGTCACAGGTGGTTTTAACTAGCTCTACCAGCCCATACATTGTAGGTTAAAAGCCCAAGCAGAGACATATTGTCCATACAGGCTTACAGCCCAAGAGTGGCATATCCAGTGGTAGTGTAGCGTAGTTTCCCATCATACGAAGGTGACCTTGTCGTGGTTGATGGGCACACATAAATTGGCCAAATTATGCGCAAAAAACCTTCATTTTTCAAAGTGACATTAGTCCAGATACAATATTTCTTATATTTTCATGTATGGAGTGCCGAAGTTCTTTTTGCAATTGAGATTACTTTTTTCTTCAGAGCACCCGAATAGACCAGTGAGCGACCCCTCTCTTTTTTCTACTAATAGATCACAGACTGCACATGAGTCAACAGTGTGATGCAGCAGCAAAAGAAGGCAAAGACAGTTCAGGGATGTTTTAAGAGAAGCATAGAGTCTAGATCACGTGAAGTAATTATCCCCCTCAACTCCTTGGTCAGACCTTAGCTGGAATACTATGTGCACTTCTGGGCACCACATGTTTAAAAAAGATTCTATGATTGTAGTAAGGCGGAATAGGGACAGTTATTGCCTCTTTGCTCATAACTTAGCATTGTTTCAGGGTGCATAGGCATCATACTTGGCTCTCGTCATTAATTAACTCAATCTGGGTTGACACCTCTGTAATGAGATTGAGATGTGATAATTGTGGGGTCTCTCTGCCCTGGGGAAAGAAAAAAAAGAGGGGGGAATCGCCTTATGCGTTGCATTCATATTACCTTCATTGGTTACTTTGATAATACTCAGATGCTATTCTTAATAGTTTTCAAAACCTCATTTATAAAACTAATTATCTAACAAAAAAAAAAGATATCAAAGCCCAAAACTTAGAGAATGTGGTTGAACAATGGAGTTCAGCAATATATGGAAAAAAAATGCATGGAAATAAATGTGATTAATTTGATTTTCAACACTGAAAAGCGTGAAGAGAAAAGGAAGTGACGAAAGAGTTGTAAACCGCGTACAAATTCAGCTAGGCCGGCCATGGGGAAGTGCAAGGAATAGAAATCTGCCAACTGAGATGAACCAAAGTATTAGGCCACAAGGCCGTTTTCATAAAGTTTGCACAATTAGTGTCTCTTCTAAATTCATCCTTCTTAGGCTATGTTGGGTTTTTCAGCGTTTTTTTGCTGCAGATTTTTATGTAAATTTTCAGCTGCATTTTGCAGTACCAGCAAAGTCTATGAGAAACCAGAATTCTCTATTCACACATCACGTTTTTTTTGTTGTTGCGTGTATTGTGCCTTGGTTGGATTTTTGGAAAATAGAGCATGTCACTTCTTTCAGCGTTTTGGGTGGTGAAAAAAACGCATCAAAAATGCACCAAAAAACGCACCAAAATTTGCATCAGTGTTTTTGATAGCAAAATAGAATGGGGTTCTTTTTTTTCACAGAACTTTATGTGCATGCATAAATAGAGACAGAAGGACAGAGAAAAAACGCTGAAACAATGCAGCAAAAAAACGCCGCAAAACCTGTGTTTTTTGACGCCGCTGATTTCCTGCCAGAGATTAGGTTTTTGCTGCAGATTTGTGACGCTGAAAAACCCAACATGTGTGAATATAGCCTTACAGAACTACTGATACATATCTACTCTCTGGTAACAATTCACTGATTTGGAAATAATTCATCTTTGCATCAGAGTATAATGGAGAAACAGACACAGCAAAATTGACGTAGATATCGTGTAGTAATCTGCTGATCGTAACGACCCAGGAGTCATGCTACAATACAGCAGTCCCATAATTAAGGTCAATCTGCCTTCGCATATGTTGGACGGCCTTGGCCTCCGCTGGATTACAAAGTGAGGCTGAAAGTTCAGATCTATTTACTTTCCAGAGTTTTGCCTTTGAAGGCGCAGCGCTGTACATCATTTTACGAGCAGTTTATTTCATGTTTGCGAGCCAAAAAAGCGGAGTGATCTGGGACGTCAGCTCCTCGTCTCTAATCTCCGCAACTATTTTTAGCTGCGATAAGCCTCAATAAAGGCGAGAAACTCTGCCGGGAGACGAGAAGTTTTCTCACTTAAATTTAACTAGTTTTTCCTTTTGTTATAGACATCATCATTAAACGCCCGGCTCCTCCTGCAGACCTGGACCGTTCATTATCAGGTAAGGGAGCCACCATTACTTCATTCTCAGCTTCTTTACACTGTATAACAGATTTCTCTATTTTCGTCTCTTGTAACGTGTTGGAAAATACAGATTTATACAGTCGCGTTAACATTTTGGTATTGTAAAGAGGTTTTTCCTAACTTTGAAACATACCGCAAGGATATGCAATCGCTTTATGATCAGTAGCTAAATTCCGCACCGATGCTGAGAATAAAGGATCGGAGTGAGTCACTATAAAAGGGTCAGACACCCCGCTAAGCCTCACTTCTCATGATCGGTAAGGTCACATCCTCATATATCGTAAAGTTTGCCGTCACTTTTATAAAATTTGAAAAAAAAAATCTTTCAGGCCATTGCTGAGTACTCTCGTAGGTGCATAGCTTAGTGAATCGAGTCGCAGCACCCTGGTCCGCCAAACATGTAAATATTCCGCTGGACCAGAACACTGCGAACCTCTTCCAATCTGCCGGCTTGCCCAACTCCTCCTTCGATTAGCCAAAATGCCAACAATAACGTCGTGCCAGGCCGGCTAATCAAAGGAGTCAGGAATGCCGGCAGGAAGAATGTCTCACAAGACTACAATCCGGCCGTCATCGAACGTTGACGTGGCCTCTGGACTGGGGTCCCGTGAATATTTTCATTCATCTCTAAAAACTAATGTAGCTGTCAAGATTCTATCCTTTCAGAAAAATTGCCATTTTTTTGGGGGATGAAAATATTCTTTTGTGTACAGAAAAATACCAATGTGCACTACAATGAGGAGAAATAAGTAATTAAGATAATAATTGCCACTTGGATATGAAGCTGGCAAACATATGGATGTCCAGTCCATCCCAGAGCTCATGAGATCTGAATGGGACTAATGAAAATCTGGCAGCAGATTAAGAACAAAAAGATAGGGCACGATGAAAAAATACAAAAGCCTTCCCCCCTACATCTGCAGTCACGTAAGATTCTGGAAATTTGGGGTTCACTGATATTAAAGGCTACACAATACATGTAAAATAATAACACCTTTAAGTGACCGCTGCGTCTAATCACTGGACTTCGCTATCTATTACACAGGACAGTGAATGTTTGCAGCGGTCAAAAAGGTAAGCTCAAAACAAGCGGGGAGCATCAAGGTCACGTTACTGGAAAGTCGGGAAGAAAAAGGCTTCGTATTTATGCTGGTACATGTATTGCTGTCTGTGTGCAAAATGTTCCTAAAAGTACAAAAAGCATTTACAATACTGCCCCTTATACAAAGAGTAACTGGTATATCTATAACAGCGGTCAAAAAGGTAAGCTCAAAATAAGCGGGCAGCATCAAGGTCACGTTACTGGAAAGTCGGGAAGAGAAAGGCTTCGTATTTATGCTGGTACATGTATTCCTAAAAGTACAAAAAGCATTTACAATACTGCCCCTTATACAAAGAGTGACAGGTATATCTATAAAAGAAGGGTAACTCTGAGCGGACCAGACACTGGCAAAAAAAAATACATCTCTTTCTCATTTTACCCCCATACAAACTGCTTATACAAAACAGCTCCTCTAACATTGGAAGTGCAGCTCCCTAACATGGGTGGTCTCAAAAACGGGCAGGACCATCGCCAGCTCTTTCTCGGAAAATGATATCACTGAATTTCCCCCTCCTCTGGTATTGTCTCTGGACCCAGATTTCGTGGCGTGGCAAACTCTACAAATGGATGTTTTTCCTTCTTTTCAGTGGGACAAGACAGAATTCAGATCTCATGTCTGGAAAGCAGACCTACTGCTACATATTAATGCCGCTTTTCTCAGACTTACAACGTCCAAACTAAGCCTTTGAAGCTCAGAATTGATTGGACTAATGGTGATGATAGATTATTTCCAAGTTAATGGGTATTTATTCCTTAACTGGAGTTTCCACTATTATAAAACTCTTGACATGACTGAGGAAAAAGACAGACAGTTTGCAGACATTAATTGCAGTGTGATTCTCCTGAGCAGAACGATTGCAAGAAATGATTCCAGGAGATGAAAGTTAAATTATTCCTGTACAAAGAGTATTAAATCTCTCCAGACATCCGTATAAAATAATGTAAAACACAATACCAGTGGAAGTGAATGTAAACATCGTTAATAAAGTAATATTGACTCTCTCGCACAGTAAAGACATTTACAAAAGATTTCACTAATTAACTATTTTAATTTTAAATGACCTTCCTGCCATGATTCTCAGAAGAGCACGCAAGCCTAAGGAACATTCCCCTGTGCCGCATGTCGCCCCCTGCTGAGAAATGTATCTCATATAAACTGTACAGAGCAATTAGAAAAAAGGTGGAATTTTTCAACCTAATTTACCTATTTTCTTCATACATTTAAAAATTACCTTATGAACATAAATACATCTACTATAATACTGCTCCCTATATAGAAAAATATAACTACTATAATACTGCTCCCTATATAGAAAAATATAACTACTATAATACTGCTCCCTATATAGAAAAATATAACTACTATAATACTGTCCCCTATGTACAAGAATATAACTACTATAATACTGCCCCCTATGTACAAGAATATAACTACTATAATACTACTCCTATATACAAGAATATAACTACTATAATACTGCCCCTATGTACAAGAATATAACTACTATAATACTGCTCCTATGTACAAGAATATAACTACTATAATACTGCCCCTATGTACAAGAATATAACTACTATAATACTGCTCCCTATATACAAGAATATAACTACTATAATACTGCCCCCTATGTACAAGAATATAACTACTATAATACTGCCCCTATGTACAAGAATATAACTACTATAATACTGCCCCCTATGTACAAGAATATAACTACTATAATACTACTCCTATATACAAGAATATAACTACTATAATACTGCCCCCTATGTACAAGAATATAACTACTATAATACTGCTCCTATGTACAGGAATATAACTACTATAATACTGCACCTATGTACAAGAATATAACTACTATAATACTGCTCCTATGTACAAGAATATAACTACTATAATACTGTTCCTATGTACAAGAATATAACTACTATAATACTGCCCCTATGTACAAGAATATAACTACTATAATACTGCTCCCTATATACAAAAATATAACTACTATATTACTGCTCCCTATATACAAAAATATAACTACTATAATACTGCCCCCTATGTACAAGAATATAACTACTATAATACTGCCCTTATGTACAAGAATATAACTACTATAATACTGCCCTCTATGTACAAGAATATAACTACTATAATACTGCCCCTATGTACAAGAATATAACTACTATAATACTGCTCCCTATGTACAAGAATATAACTACTATAATACTGCCCCCTATGTACAAGAATATAACTATTATATTACTGCTCCTATGTACAATAATATAACTACTATAATACTGCCCCCTATGTACAAGAATATAACTACTATAATACTGCTCCTATGTACAAGAATATATCTACTATAATACTGCCCCTATGTACAAGAATATAACTACTATAATACTGCTCCTATGTACAAGAATATAACTACTATAATACTGCCCCCTATGTACAAGAATATAACTACTATAATACTGCTCCTATATACAAGAATATAACTACTATAATACTGCTCCTATATACAAGAATATAACTACTATAATACTGCTCCCTATGTACAAGAATATAACTACTATAATACTGCCCCCTATATACAAGAATATAACTACTATAATACTGCCCTCTATGTACAAGAATATAACTACTATAATACTGCACCTATGTACAAGAATATAACTACTATAATACTGCTCCTATGTACAAGAATATAACTACTATAATACTGCTCCTATGTACAAGAATATAACTACTATAATACTGCTCCTATGTACAAGAATATAACAACTATAATACTGCCCCCTATGTACAAGAATATAACTACTATAATACTGCCCCCTATATACAAGAATATAACTACTATAATACTGCCCCCTATGTACAAGAATATATCTACTATAATACTGCTCCTATGTACAAGAATATAACTACTATAATACTGCCCCTATGTACAAGAATATACCTACTATAATACTGCTCCCTATGTACAAGAATATAACTACTATAATACTGCCCCCTATGTACAAGAATATAACTACTATAATACTGCCCCCTATGTACAAGAATATAACTACTATAATACTGCCCCCTGTATACAAGAATATAACTACTATAATACTGCCCCTATGTACAAGAATATAACTACTATAATACTGCTCCCTATGTACAAGAATATAACTACTATAATACTGCTCCCTATGTACAAGAATATAACTACTATAATACTGCCCTTATGTACAAGAATATAACTACTATAATACTGCCCCCTATGTACAAGAATATAACTACTATAATACTGCTCCTATGTACAAGAATAAAACTACTATAATACTGCTCCTATGTACAAGAATATAACTACTATAATACTGCTCCCTATGTACAAGAATATAACTACTATAATACTGCCCCTATGTACAAGAATATAACTACTATAATACTGCTCCTATGTACAAGAATATAACTACTATAATACTGCTCCCTATGTACAAGAATATAACTACTATAATACTGCTCCCTATGTACAAGAATATAACTACTATAATACTGCCCCTATGTACAAGAATATAACTACTATAATACTGCTCCTATGTACAAGAATATAACTACTATAATACTGCCCTCTATGTACAAGAATATAACTACTATAATACTGCCCTCTATGTACAAGAATATAACTACTATAATACTGCCCCCTATGTACAAGAATATAACTACTATAATGCTGCTCCTATGTACAAGAATATAACTACTATAATACTGCCCCTATGTACAAGGATATAACTACTATAATACTGCCCCTATGTACAAGAATATAACTACTATAATACTGCTCCTATGTACAAGAATATAACTACTATAATACTGCCCCTATGTACAAGAATATAACTACTATAATACTGCCCCTATGTACAAGAATATAACTACTATAATACTGCTCCCTATATACAAGAATATAACTACTATAATACTGCCCCCTATGTACAAGAATATAACTACTATAATACTGCCCCTATGTACAAGAATATAACTACTATAATACTGCCCCCTATGTACAAGAATATAACTACTATAATACTACTCCTATATACAAGAATATAACTACTATAATACTGCCCCTATGTACAAGAATATAACTACTATAATACTGCTCCTATGTACAGGAATATAACTACTATAATACTGCACCTATGTACAAGAATATAACTACTATAATACTGCTCCTATGTACAAGAATATAACTACTATAATACTGTTCCTATGTACAAGAATATAACTACTATAATACTGCCCCTATGTACAAGAATATAACTACTATAATACTGCTCCCTATATACAAAAATATAACTACTATATTACTGCTCCCTATATACAAAAATATAACTACTATAATACTGCCCCCTATGTACAAGAATATAACTACTATAATACTGCCCTTATGTACAAGAATATAACTACTATAATACTGCCCTCTATGTACAAGAATATAACTACTATAATACTGCCCCCTATGTACAAGAATATAACTATTATATTACTGCTCCTATGTACAATAATATAACTACTATAATACTGCCCCCTATGTACAAGAATATAACTACTATAATACTGCTCCTATGTACAAGAATATATCTACTATAATACTGCCCCTATGTACAAGAATATAACTACTATAATACTGCTCCTATGTACAAGAATATAACTACTATAATACTGCCCCCTATGTACAAGAATATAACTACTATAATACTGCTCCTATATACAAGAATATAACTACTATAATACTGCTCCTATATACAAGAATATAACTACTATAATACTGATCCCTATGTACAAGAATATAACTACTATAATACTGCCCCCTATGTACAAGAATATAACTACTATAATACTGCCCCCTATATACAAGAATATAACTACTATAATACTGCCCTCTATGTACAAGAATATAACTACTATAATACTGCACCTATGTACAAGAATATAACTACTATAATACTGCTCCTATGTACAAGAATATAACTACTATAATACTGCTCCTATGTACAAGAATATAACTACTATAATACTGCTCCTATGTACAAGAATATAACAACTATAATACTGCCCCTATGTACAAGAATATAACTACTATAATACTGCCCCCTATATACAAGAATATAACTACTATAATACTGCTCCTATGTACAAGAATATAACTACTATAATACTGCCCCTATGTACAAGAATATAACTACTATAATACTGCCCCTATGTACAAGAATATAACTACTATAATACTGCTCCCTATATACAAGAATATAACTACTATAATACTGCCCCCTATGTACAAGAATATAACTACTATAATACTGCCCCTATGTACAAGAATATAACTACTATAATACTGCCCCCTATGTACAAGAATATAACTACTATAATACTACTCCTATATACAAGAATATAACTACTATAATACTGCCCCTATGTACAAGAATATAACTACTATAATACTGCTCCTATGTACAGGAATATAACTACTATAATACTGCACCTATGTACAAGAATATAACTACTATAATACTGCTCCTATGTACAAGAATATAACTACTATAATACTGTTTCTATGTACAAGAATATAACTACTATAATACTGCCCCTATGTACAAGAATATAACTACTATAATACTGCTCCCTATATACAAAAATATAACTACTATATTACTGCTCCCTATATACAAAAATATAACTACTATAATACTGCCCCCTATGTACAAGAATATAACTACTATAATACTGCCCTTATGTACAAGAATATAACTACTATAATACTGCCCTCTATGTACAAGAATATAACTACTATAATACTGCCCCCTATGTACAAGAATATAACTATTATATTACTGCTCCTATGTACAATAATATAACTACTATAATACTGCCCCCTATGTACAAGAATATAACTACTATAATACTGCTCCTATGTACAAGAATATATCTACTATAATACTGCCCCTATGTACAAGAATATAACTACTATAATACTGCTCCTATGTACAAGAATATAACTACTATAATACTGCCCCCTATGTACAAGAATATAACTACTATAATACTGCTCCTATATACAAGAATATAACTACTATAATACTGCTCCTATATACAAGAATATAACTACTATAATACTGCTCCCTATGTACAAGAATATAACTACTATAATACTGCCCCCTATGTACAAGAATATAACTACTATAATACTGCCCCCTATATACAAGAATATAACTACTATAATACTGCCCTCTATGTACAAGAATATAACTACTATAATACTGCACCTATGTACAAGAATATAACTACTATAATACTGCTCCTATGTACAAGAATATAACTACTATAATACTGCTCCTATGTACAAGAATATAACTACTATAATACTGCTCCTATGTACAAGAATATAACAACTATAATACTGCCCCCTATGTACAAGAATATAACTACTATAATACTGCCCCCTATATACAAGAATATAACTACTATAATACTGCCCCCTATGTACAAGAATATATCTACTATAATACTGCTCCTATGTACAAGAATATAACTACTATAATACTGCCCCTATGTACAAGAATATACCTACTATAATACTGCTCCCTATGTACAAGAATATAACTACTATAATACTGCCCCCTATGTACAAGAATACAACTACTATAATACTGCCCCCTATGTACAAGAATATAACTACTATAATACTGCCCCCTGTATACAAGAATATAACTACTATAATACTGCCCCTATGTTCAAGAATATAACTACTATAATACTGCTCCCTATGTACAAGAATATAACTACTATAATACTGCTCCCTATGTACAAGAATATAACTACTATAATACTGCCCTTATGTACAAGAATATAACTACTATAATACTGCCCCCTATGTACAAGAATATAACTACTATAATACTGCTCCTATGTACAAGAATATAACTACTATAATACTGCTCCTATGTACAAGAATATAACTACTATAATACTGCTCCCTATGTACAAGAATATAACTACTATAATACTGCCCCTATGTACAAGAATATAACTACTATAATACTGCTCCTATGTACAAGAATATAACTACTATAATACTGCTCCCTATGTACAAGAATATAACTACTATAATACTGCTCCTATGTACAAGAATAAAACTACTATAATACTGCCCCTATGTACAAGAATATAACTACTATAATACTGCTCCTATGTACAAGAATATAACTACTATAATACTGCCCTCTATGTACAAGAATATAACTACTATAATACTGCCCTCTATGTACAAGAATATAACTACTATAATACTGCCCCCTATGTACAAGAATATAACTACTATAATGCTGCTCCTATGTACAAGAATATAACTACTATAATGCTGCTCCTATGTACAAGAATATAACTACTATAATACTGCTCCTATGTACAAGAATATAACTACTATAATACTGCCCCTATGTACAAGAATATAACTACTATAATACTGCCCCCTATGTACAAGAATATAACTACTATAATGCTGCTCCTATGTACAAGAATATAACTACTATAATACTGCTCCTATGTACAAGAATATAACTACTATAATACTGCCCCTATGTACAAGAATATAACTACTATAATACTGCCCTCTATGTACAAGAATATAACTACTATAATACTGCCCCTATGTACAAGAATATAACTACTATAATACTGCTCCTATGTACAAGAATATAACTACTATAATACTGCTCCTATGTACAAGAATATAACTACTATAATACTGCCCCTATGTACAAGAATATAACTACTATAATACTGCCCCCTATGTACAAGAATATAACTACTATAATACTGCTGCTATGTACAAGAATATAACTACTATAATACTGCCCCCTATGTACAAGAATATAACTACTATAATACTGCTGCTATGTACAAGAATATAACTACTATAATACTGCCCCCTATGTACAAGAATATAACTACTATAATACTGCCCCCTATGTACAAGAATATAACTACTATAATACTGCCCCCTATATACAAGAATATAACTACTATAATACTGCACCCTATGTACAAGAATATATCTACTATAATACTGCTCCTATGTACAAGAATATAACTACTATAATACTGCCCCTATGTACAAGAATATACCTACTATAATACTGCTCCCTATGTACAAGAATATAACTACTATAATACTGCCCCCTATGTACAAGAATATAACTACTATAATACTGCCCCCTATGTACAAGAATATAACTACTATAATACTGCCCCCTGTATACAAGAATATAACTACTATAATACTGCCCCTATGTACAAGAATATAACTACTATAATACTGCTCCCTATGTACAAGAATATAACTACTATAATACTGCTCCCTATGTACAAGAATATAACTACTATAATACTGCCCTTATGTACAAGAATATAACTACTATAATACTGCCCCCTATGTACAAGAATATAACTACTATAATACTGCTCCTATGTACAAGAATATAACTACTATAATACTGCTCCTATGTACAAGAATATAACTACTATAATACTGCTCCCTATGTACAAGAATATAACTACTATAATACTGCCCCTATGTACAAGAATATAACTACTATAATACTGCTCCTATGTACAAGAATATAACTACTATAATACTGCTCCCTATGTACAAGAATATAACTACTATAATACTGCTCCTATGTACAAGAATATAACTACTATAATACTGCTCCCTATGTACAAGAATATAATTACTATAATACTGCCCCTATGTACAAGAATATAACTACTATAATACTGCTCCTATGTACAAGAATATAACTACTATAATACTGCCCTCTATGTACAAGAATATAACTACTATAATACTGCCCTCTATGTACAAGAATATAACTACTATAATACTGCCCCCTATGTACAAGAATATAACTACTATAATGCTGCTCCTATGTACAAGAATATAACTACTATAATACTGCCCCTATGTACAAGGATATAACTACTATAATACTGCCCCTATGTACAAGAATATAACTACTATAATACTGCTCCTATGTACAAGAATATAACTACTATAATACTGCCCCTATGTACAAGAATATAACTACTATAATACTGCTCCCTATATACAAGAATATAACTACTATAATACTGCCCCCTATGTACAAGAATATAACTACTATAATACTGCCCCTATGTACAAGAATATAACTACTATAATACTGCCCCCTATGTACAAGAATATAACTACTATAATACTACTCCTATATACAAGAATATAACTACTATAATACTGCCCCTATGTACAAGAATATAACTACTATAATACTGCTCCTATGTACAGGAATATAACTACTATAATACTGCACCTATGTACAAGAATATAACTACTGTAATACTGCTCCTATGTACAAGAATATAACTACTATAATACTGTTCCTATGTACAAGAATATAACTACTATAATACTGCCCCTATGTACAAGAATATAACTACTATAATACTGCTCCCTATATACAAAAATATAACTACTATATTACTGCTCCCTATATACAAAAATATAACTACTATAATACTGCCCCCTATGTACAAGAATATAACTACTATAATACTGCCCTTATGTACAAGAATATAACTACTATAATACTGCCCCTATGTACAAGAATATAACTACTATAATACTGCTCCCTATGTACAAGAATATAACTACTATAATACTGCCCCCTATGTACAAGAATATAACTATTATATTACTGCTCCTATGTACAATAATATAACTACTATAATACTGCCCCCTATGTACAAGAATATAACTACTATAATACTGCTCCTATGTACAAGAATATATCTACTATAATACTGCCCCTATGTACAAGAATATAACTACTATAATACTGCTCCTATGTACAAGAATATAACTACTATAATACTGCCCCCTATGTACAAGAATATAACTACTATAATACTGCTCCTATATACAAGAATATAACTACTATAATACTGCTCCTATATACAAGAATATAACTACTATAGTACTGCTCCCTATGTACAAGAATATAACTACTATAATACTGCCCCCTATGTACAAGAATATAACTACTATAATACTGCCCCCTATATACAAGAATATAACTACTATAATACTGCCCTCTATGTACAAGAATATAACTACTATAATACTGCACCTATGTACAAGAATATAACTACTATAATACTGCTCCTATGTACAAGAATATAACTACTATAATACTGCTCCTATGTACAAGAATATAACTACTATAATACTGCTCCTATGTACAAGAATATAACAACTATAATACTGCCCCCTATGTACAAGAATATAACTACTATAATACTGCCCCCTATATACAAGAATATAACTACTATAATACTGCCCCCTATGTACAAGAATATATCTACTATAATACTGCTCCTATGTACAAGAATATAACTACTATAATACTGCCCCTATGTACAAGAATATACCTACTATAATACTGCTCCCTATGTACAAGAATATAACTACTATAATACTGCCCCCTATGTACAAGAATATAACTACTATAATACTGCCCCCTATGTACAAGAATATAACTACTATAATACTGCCCCCTTTATACAAGAATATAACTACTATAATACTGCCCCTATGTACAAGAATATAACTACTATAATACTGCTCCCTATGTACAAGAATATAACTACTATAATACTGCTCCCTATGTACAAGAATATAACTACTATAATACTGCCCTTATGTACAAGAATATAACTACTATAATACTGCCCCCTATGTACAAGAATATAACTACTATAATACTGCTCCTATGTACAAGAATATAACTACTATAATACTGCTCCTATGTACAAGAATATAACTACTATAATACTGCTCCCTATGTACAAGAATATAACTACTATAATACTGCCCCTATGTACAAGAATATAACTACTATAATACTGCTCCCTATGTACAAGAATATAACTACTATAATACTGCTCCCTATGTACAAGAATATAACTACTATAATACTGCTCCTATGTACAAGAATATAACTACTATAATACTGCTCCCTATGTACAAGAATATAACTACTATAATACTGCCCCTATGTACAAGAATATAACTACTATAATACTGCTCCTATGTACAAGAATATAACTACTATAATACTGCCCTCTATGTACAAGAATATAACTACTATAATACTGCCCTCTATGTACAAGAATATAACTACTATAATACTGCCCCCTATGTACAAGAATATAACTACTATAATGCTGCTCCTATGTACAAGAATATAACTACTATAATACTGCCCCTATGTACAAGGATATAACTACTATAATACTGCCCCTATGTACAAGAATATAACTACTATGATACTGCCCTCTATGTACAAGAATATAACTACTATAATACTGCCCTCTATGTACAAGAATATAACTACTATAATACTGCCCCCTATGTACAAGAATATAACTACTATAATACTGCCCCCTATGTACAAGAATATAACTACTATAATACTGCCCCCTATGTACAAGAATATAACTACTATAATACTGCCCCTATGTACAAGAATATAACTACTATAATACTGCTCCTATGTACAAGAATATAACTACTATAATACTGCTCCTATGTACAAGAATATAACTACTATAATACTGCCCCTATGTACAAGAATATAACTACTATAATACTGCCTCCTATGTACAAGAATATAACTACTATAATACTGCCTCCTATGTACAAGAATATAACTACTATAATACTGCCCCCTATGTACAAGAATATAACTACTATAATACTGCTGCTATGTACAAGAATATAACTACTATAATACTGCCCCCTATGTACAAGAATATAACTACTATAATACTGCCCCCTATGTACAAGAATATAACTACTATAATACTGCACCTATGTACAAGAATATAACTACTATAATACTGCTCCTATGTACAAGAATATAACTACTATAATACTGCCCCCTATGTACAAGAATATAACTACTATAATACTGCCCCCTATGTACAAGAATATAACTACTATAATACTGCCCCCTATATACAAGAATATAACTACTATAATACTGCCCCCTATGTACAAGAATATATCTACTATAATACTGCTCCTATGTACAAGAATATAACTACTATAATACTGCCCCTATGTACAAGAATATACCTACTATAATACTGCTCCCTATGTACAAGAATATAACTACTATAATACTGCCCCCTATGTACAAGAATATAACTACTATAATACTTCCCCCTATGTACAAGAATATAACTACTATAATACTGCCCCCTGTATACAAGAATATAACTACTATAATACTGCCCCTATGTTCAAGAATATAACTAATATAATACTGCTCCCTATGTACAAGAATATAACTACTATAATACTGCTCCCTATGTACAAGAATATAACTACTATAATACTGCCCTTATGTACAAGAATATAACTACTATAATACTGCCCCCTATGTACAAGAATATAACTACTATAATACTGCTCCCTATGTACAAGAATATAACTACTATAATACTGCCCTTATGTACAAGAATATAACTACTATAATACTGCCCCCTATGTACAAGAATATAACTACTATAATACTGCTCCTATGTACAAGAATATAACTACTATAATACTGCTCCTATGTACAAGAATATAACTACTATAATACTGCTCCCTATGTACAAGAATATAACTACTATAATACTGCCCCTATGTACAAGAATATAACTACTATAATACTGCTCCTATGTACAAGAATATAACTACTATAATACTGCTCCCTATGTACAAGAATATAACTACTATAATACTGCTCCTATGTACAAGAATATAACTATTATAATACTGCCCCTATGTACAAGAATATAACTACTATAATACTGCCTCCTATGTACAAGAATATAACTACTATAATACTGCCTCCTATGTACAAGAATATAACTACTATAATACTGCCCCCTATGTACAAGAATATAACTACTATAATACTGCTGCTATGTACAAGAATATAACTACTATAATACTGCCCCCTATGTACAAGAATATAACTACTATAATGCTGCTCCTATGTACAAGATTATAACTACTATAATACTGCCCCTATGTACAAGGATATAACTACTATAATACTGCCCCTATGTACAAGAATATAACTACTATGATACTGCCCTCTATGTACAAGAATATAACTACTATAATACTGCCCTCTATGTACAAGAATATAACTACTATAATACTGCCCCCTATGTACAAGAATATAACTACTATAATACTGCCCCCTATGTACAAGAATATAACTACTATAATACTGCCCCTATGTACAAGAATATAACTACTATAATACTGCTCCTATGTACAAGAATATAACTACTATAATACTGCTCCTATGTACAAGAATATAACTACTATAATACTGCCCCTATGTACAAGAATATAACTACTATAATACTGCCTCCTATGTACAAGAATATAACTACTATAATACTGCCTCCTATGTACAAGAATATAACTACTATAATACTGCCCCCTATGTACAAGAATATAACTACTATAATACTGCCCCCTATGTACAAGAATATAACTACTATAATACTGCTGCTATGTACAAGAATATAACTACTATAATACTGCCCCCTATGTACAAGAATATAACTACTATAATACTGCACCTATGTACAAGAATATAACTACTATAATACTGCACCTATGTACAAGAATATAACTACTATAATACTGCCCCCTATGTACAAGAATATAACTACTATAATACTGCCCCCTATGTACAAGAATATAACTACTATAATACTGCCCCCTATGTACAAGAATATAACTACTATAATACTGCCCCCTATATACAAGAATATAACTACTATAATACTGCCCCCTATGTACAAGAATATATCTACTATAATACTGCTCCTATGTACAAGAATATAACTACTATAATACTGCTCCTATGTACAAGAATATAACTACTATAATACTGCCCCTATGTACAAGAATATACCTACTATAATACTGCTCCCTATGTACAAGAATATAACTACTATAATACTGCCCCCTATGTACAAGAATATAACTACTATAATACTGCCCCCTATGTACAAGAATATAACTACTATAATACTGCCCCCTGTATACAAGAATATAACTACTATAATACTGCCCCTATGTTCAAGAATATAACTACTATAATACTGCTCCCTATGTACAAGAATATAACTACTATAATACTGCTCCCTATGTACAAGAATATAACTACTATAATACTGCCCTTATGTACAAGAATATAACTACTATAATACTGCCCCCTATGTACAAGAATATAACTACTATAATACTGCTCCCTATGTACAAGAATATAACTACTATAATACTGCCCTTATGTACAAGAATATAACTACTATAATACTGCCCCCTATGTACAAGAATATAACTACTATAATACTGCTCCTATGTACAAGAATATAACTACTATAATACTGCTCCTATGTACAAGAATATAACTACTATAATACTGCTCCCTATGTACAAGAATATAACTACTATAATACTGCCCCTATGTACAAGAATATAACTACTATAATACTGCTCCTATGTACAAGAATATAACTACTATAATACTGCTCCCTATGTACAAGAATATAACTACTATAATACTGCTCCTATGTACAAGAATATAACTACTATAATACTGCCCCTATGTACAAGAATATAACTACTATAATACTGCCTCCTATGTACAAGAATATAACTACTATAATACTGCCTCCTATGTACAAGAATATAACTACTATAATACTGCCCCCTATGTACAAGAATATAACTACTATAATACTGCTGCTATGTACAAGAATATAACTACTATAATACTGCCCCCTATGTACAAGAATATAACTACTATAATACTGCCCCTATGTACAAGAATATAACTACTATAATACTGCCTCCTATGTACAAGAATATAACTACTATAATACTGCCTCCTATGTACAAGAATATAACTACTATAATACTGCCCCCTATGTACAAGAATATAACTACTATAATACTGCTGCTATGTACAAGAATATAACTACTATAATACTGCCCCTATGTACAAGAATATAACTACTATAATGATCTTTTTATTTAAAACTGACAACCAAATATTACAGAATAATTACATTAAAATCACAAAATAATAAATATTAAAGAAAATAAATACTGTGTTGTTACATCACTTACACAATAATATTAGATAACATTAATAAATCCCGCCACATGAATGTTCCTCCAGTTCACATTACCTGAGTTAATCTTTATATCCTTCTTATACACTGACTTGAGACTTTCCAGGATCTTATACCTGACACTATCACAGGACAGGACCTCCTTATTGATTAGCAGGCAGCACCGTGCGCACCACAGATGATAGATGGTCACCACATTTATTACATATAGTGAGCTTCGGTTATACGCCCTGAGCTCAGGCTGGAAGTCTCCGTACAGCAGCTGACCATACGACTGTCCCACCAGGTGCGGTAACTTTAGGGACAAGGACACAGACTCCCATACCTGCATACTGAAGGGACACTCTAGCAGCAGATGCTCCATAGTCTCCTGTATATGGGGGCACTCTTCTCTAGGACAGGATCTGTCTGATACATTCCTGCACTTTAGGTTGTCTCTGACGTACATCTTACTATGGAGCCCCAGCCACGCCACGTCTCTCATATGAGGGGGAATTCTGGGATCTAGTACGTTTTTTGCAGCCTGTTTTACATCTAGACTTGGGGCGCCCCTCAATTGAACATGGACACTAAAGTGAGATGACAGCACGTTCTTATACAACTCCTTCCTACTGAGCTGCCTGACGTCCTCATACAGGATCCTCCATCTAATAACCTTACTTATTACATGGACACCATACCAAGAAACATTATTCTTTAGTCGTCCTGAGATTCTCTTGATGGGGTCCCCTACCGACCACACGGACACAAACTGCTGGATCTGGCTCTTAAACAAACAAGACCATGGCGTCTTCTCTGAATTCTTACAAAAAGAGAAATTCTTCATAAGAAACATGAGATTAAAGAAGAGCTCAGGACAGGGCATGGAGAGACCACCCTCCTTATGGGGGAGATAGACAATGTTTCTCCTGACCACATTCACTCTGTTACCCCATAAGAAGTGAAAGAAGACATTGGTAAGTCTGGGGAGTAACGCATCGGGCACCGGGAACACCACACTGATATAGAGGAAGAGCGGGAGCAGGAAGGTCTTCAGCAGGCGGACCTTCTCCAGATACGTCAGCTTCCAGTGTCTCCAGCTCTGCACCTTCTGCTCACACACCACCAGCTTCTCCTCCCAGTTCACCTTCCCATCATCTACAGCTCCAAACACTACTCCCAAAATCTTTATCTGACCCTGAACTGTTCTGAAGGGCACAGAGAAGACATCACTGTCACCCCCCAACCACAACGCCTCGCTCTTCTCCATGTTCACAGAGGAGTTAGACACATTGGAGAAGGCTGTGATCTCCTGCTGTAGAGCCGCACAGTCATCTCTAGACGACACCACCACCGACACGTCATCCGCATAGGCGCAGAACTTTACATCCTCCACTGTACTCTGCAGGCGACACCTCAGCCCTGTGAAACCTCTATGATCCTGCACTTTTCTGAGGAAAGGATCCAGACTGAAAACATACAACAATGGGCTGAGAGGACAGCCCTGCCTCACCCGACATGATCCTGAAGGGCTCAGCCAAGTGACCATTAATCAGCGGCAGGCTTACAGCCTCCTTATACACAACCTGCAGCCACTGCACAAACCGCACCGGGAGGCCATAGTGTAACAACACCTGGTACAGGTAGTCATGATGGACTCTATCAAAGGCTTTACTCTGGTCTAAGCCCACAATATACGCCCCCACATTGTGCTGCTTAATGTACGTCACAGCTTCTCTCACCAGCAGCAATGAGTCCTCTATCGTCCGACCTCGCTCAGCCGATAATACAAGATCTTGGCCAGGATTTTATAGTCAGTGTTTAGCAAAGACAGTGGACGCCAGTTCTTTACATCTTTTAGATTTCCCTTCTTTGCTAAGAGAACCAGAACAGATCTATACTGGGACTGTAGGAGCTTCCCTGCAGAGAGGCAATCATTATAGACCTGCACCAGGTCCGGAGCCAACAAGTCCCTGAACTCTTTGTAAAACTCGCTGGTCAGGCCGTCCAGTCCTGGGCTCTTGTTGGCCTTTAAGGAGTCAATGCTCCTCTTCATCTCATCCTCAGTTATGGGATCGGCCATACTATCTGCCTGCACCAGGTCTAACGTTGGTAGGGACACCCCCTTCAGATAGGCTTTAATGTCATCCTTATCAATATGAGCCCCTTTATACAGATCTCTATAATAATCACCAATGATCCTGTGGACTTTCTCCGGCTCTGACTGCTCCACCCCATTCTCATCTAACAAGCCAATGATCAGCTTCTTACTGACCCTGTTCTTACAGGCAATAAAGGGATCTGGATTATGGACGCCCCAACTATCAAACTGTCCCTCCGCCTTGAGAGACTTGAGGCGATCGTACTGCAGCTCCCTCATCCGCTGCTTTATATGGCTGATGCTCCGTCCATCCACCTTCTCTCCACCATTCATCCTGCTGTATAGCCGGCTGAGGTGCAGTCTCAGGGCTGTGTATCTCATATAATCCATATTACTACGTCTCCTGGCTGCTCCTACAATAAACTGCTTGATGTCACTCTTCATGATCTCCCACCACTCGGCTGTGTCATCACACATACATTGGGTGGTCCTACGCTCATTATAGAATGTGGTGAAGGCCTCTCTGAACCGAGGATCTTGGACTACAGTGCTGTTCACCTTCCAGTACCCCTTTCCACAGACCACAGCTTGGGCCAAATCCAGCGTCACACTCACCATACAATGGTCCGAATACTCCAGGGGGCTGATCCTGTACTGAGAGCATCTCACCTCCCTCTTTATATACACCCGGTCTATCCTACTGGCATTACCACCCTTATGGTAAGTGTACGTCTTACTGGTATGATGAGACCCATAGGGGTCTACTAGGTGGGCCTGCTGGACTATATTATTAAGGAACGTCTCATCATATCTTAGTTGCTTATGACTACTGGATCTGTCCACATTACAGGACACATTATTAAAGTCCCCACACAATATAAATACTTTAGATGTAAAGCAATATGGTTTCATGTGGTCAAATAGTTCCCTCCGCTCTTTCCTGGTCTGCGGAGCATAAATGTTTATCGCTCTATAATGGATGGAGTCCAATGTAAAGTCCAGCATCAGACAGCGACCCGGACAGATCTCCAGGACTCTGTCCACCTGGACATTCATGGTATTAAAGAGGACCCCCACACCGTCATTTCTCTCCAGACCGAAGGACCAGTATGACGGCCCAAGTCTCCAGTCTCTCTTAGCAGCATACACATGGGCATTGCTCTTCAGATACGTCTCCTGCAAGAAGAAGACGTCAGATCTCTCGTCAGATAAACGCTGGTAAATCGCCTGCCGCCGGCTCACAGTCCTCACACTGTTCACATTAATGGAGTTTATTCTCAGCTGCATCCTGATCACTTGGACTTTTTAGTCTTCTTCCTCCTTCCACTGCTGTCACCTGTAGTGCCCCATCTCTTTGTGGACACGGGAGGGTCAGGATCCACCTCATCAGAGACGTTTTCTAGGACGCATGAAGGACTTTGCTCCATTTGTGCCTCTTCTTCTTGGTCGTCTTTTCCCAGCACATTGTAACGTCCAGGACTTATCGCCAGCACTGGAGGCTCAGAGGTTTTCTGTACTGTTGTGACTTTTCTGGTGGGATCCACAGATGCATTTTTTCTTTTTACGGTCACAAAGCCTTCCTCATCCACACTGGACAGTGCAGGCGGACTAACTGCTTCCACAGATGTACTGGGCTGATGTTTGGATGGTTTGGTGGCAGGCTTTCTGGACACCTTAGGCCTCTCTTTAACAACTGGCATTTTAGGCCCTACTTTAGTGGCTGATCGAAGCTTAGGTCTTATTATATTGGCTGATGGCGGTTTAGGTCTTTCTTTAGTGGCTGGTGGGCCTTTAGGTGGTTCTTCAGTGGCTGGTGGTCCTAGTAGTGCAGCATCCGTTAATACATGAGACTCTGGAGCAGGTTCACTGATACTGTGACTTCTGTCCTCATCCATACCAGCTTCTGGGACATCAGAACCTCTGGTGACATCTTCCTGAATAACTTCTGAGGAGGTCTGGCCATTATATTTATTGTGTTCTGCATGCCGGCAATCCCGGAACGTATGCCCTGGTTCTGAGCACAGATTACAGATGACGGGTCCTGTGCATTTGTCCTTTGTATGACCTGACTGTCCACATAATGAGCACGTGATACGAGAGCAGTTTATGGCGAGATGCCGGCCCCCACATCTATGGCACAGACGTGGCTGACCAGGGTAGTAGCATATCCCCCTCTCTGAGCCCAGGTAGAAGGAGTGCGGCAGATGTCTGGTCACACCGCTCTCTTGCATAAGCTGGATTCTTACCGTATATCCTCCATTCCATATCTGCTCCTCGTCATAGATCTTGTCGGGATGACTTCTCACTATGCACTGCCGGTTCAGCCAGTGCTGCAGATCCGCCACCGCCACCACCTCAGACTGGAACAGGACAGTGGCCGTTATCTCCTGCGGCTTAGACAGCTGGATACAATGGAGGTGATCCCAGATCTCATCTTCTCTGGTGTCATTATAGATGTTCCAGAACAGATCCAGATCACACTGGAGCTTAAAGCTGATGTCATAGATCCTGCTGGATGGGATATGGATCAGAGCGTAGACCTCAGACGCATTGAACTTCATGAAGTCTTTCAGGAGAACTTTCCCAATGTAAATTCTGGATGGGATGTTCTCCTCTGGTCCTGTGTATTTTATCCTTACAGCGTTTCTCCTCTGAGGCGGGGGGTTCACTGGTCTGGTGACATTAGAGAACAGTCTCCTGAACTGATGGTCAGCAGATGGGTCAGTGCCGGAGCTTTCACCAGCCGCAGATGGGTCAGTGCCGGAGCTTTCACCAGCCGCAGATGGGTCAGTGCTGGAGATCTCCACCGCTGCTGGAGGATTAGTGCTGGAGCTCTCCCCAGTCCCATGATTACTGACACCTGACTGTGCTGCAACAACGCCCAGATCTACTACTGATGGTTGCACAGTATTGTCTCCATTCACTGACATGGAGGGTTCAGAGTCCATTACCCCTGCAGTGTGGTCTCCATCCACTGACACACATGACATAGAGTCCATCACCACTGATTGCTGCACAGTATTGTCTCCATTCACTGACATGGAGGGTTCAGAGTCCATTATAATATTTGTATTATCTGTTGCAGACAGACATTCACTAGCACCAGTGAGCGGGGTCTCACTCACAGCGCTGAGGGGGGTCTCACTCACAGTATCAGTACAGGGTGCACTTTCTTTCTCACTCTCAGCAGCTGAGCTCACTTCATTGCTGCATAGAGAGGTCACTGCAGTTAACCCCTCGTTTGCTGGCACACTTTCCTCTGCAGCACTTTCTGGTGTCTCGGACCCCTGATATCAGCGCTGCACTTCTCACTGGGCTTCCCTGCTCCACAATGCTGTACACAGTTTTATATTTAATGTCCTTATTCCCTATGAAGCGTTTTCTGCTCACAGTCTGGGCTCTGGATCCTTTTTTTTTCTCTTTAGCCCAAGTCTCCTTTCTGGGCGCAGAGATTAAACCTTTCTCCAGTTTTTCTTTCCTGATCAGCAGCTCTCGGCTGCAATCATCCAGACACTCGCACTTCATCAGTTTTACCTTAGGATCAGTCTCTTTCTTAATTTCTTCTTTTAGTTTGCTGATATGCAATTCCAGCTTAAATATACTTTGCCTTGTAACTTTAGCATTTAATCCTCCAACATAACAAGCAGGTTTAGAAGACTCACCAGCCACCATCTCCAGCTTTCCATTACCATCAGGTGCAGGCTGCAGGCCAGACTCCAGACCAGGGGCTTTCCCTGGATCATCAGCCCAGCTCCCCTCCCCTCCACCTGGGTCAGAAGCCTCCGCCCTACTGAGAGCTCACAAGCACACGTCTATCCTCTCCTATGGATAAGAATAGAACTACTATGATACTGCCCTCTATGTACAAGAATATAACTACTATAATACTGCCCTCTATGTACAAGACAAGAATATAACTACTATAATACTGCCCCCTATGTACAAGAATATAACTACTATAATACTGCCCCCTATGTACAAGAATAATAACTACTATAATACTGCCCCCTATGTACAAGAATATAACTACTATAATACTGCCCCTATGTACAAGAATATAACTACTATAATACTGCCCTATGTACAAGAATATAACTACTATAATACTGCCCCTATTGTACAAGAATATAACTACTATAATACTGCCCCCTATGTACAAGAATATAACTACTATAATACTGCTCCTATGTACAAGAATATAACTACTATAATACTGCCCCTATGTACAAGAATATAACTACTATAATACTGCCCCTATGTACAAGAATATAACTACTATAATACTGCCTCCTATGTACAAGAAATAACTACTATAATACTGCCCTCTATGTACAGGAATATAACTACTATAATACTGCTCTATGTACAAGAATATAACTACTATATATACTGCCCCCTAGTACAAGAATATAACTACTATAATACTGCTCCTATGTACAAGAATATAACTACTATAATACTGCCCCTATGTACAAGAATATAACTACTATAATACTGCTCCTATGTACAAGAATATAACTACTATAATACTGCTCCTATGTACAAGAATATAACTACTATAATACTGCCCCCTATGTACAAGAATATAACTACTATAATACTGCCTCTATGTACAAGAATATAACTACTATAATACTGCCCCTATGTACAAGAATATAACTACTATAATACTGCTGCTATGTACAAGAATATAACTACTATAATACTGCCCCCTATGTATAGAATATAACTACTATAATACTGCCCCTATGTACAAGAATATAACTACTATAATACTGCCCCCTATGTACAAGAATATAACTACTATAATACTGCCCCCTATGTACAAGAATATAACTACTATAATACTGCCCCCTATGTACAAGAATATAACTACTATAATACTGCTGCTATGTACAAGAATATAACTACTATAATACTGCTCCCTATGTACAAGAATATAACTACTATAATACTGCCCCTATGTACAAGAATATAACTACTATAATACTGCTCCCTATGTACAAGAATATAACTACTATAATACTGCCCCCTATGTACAAGAATATAACTACTATAATACTGCTCCCTATGTACAAGAATATAACTACTATAATACTGCCTCTATGTACAAGAATATAACTACTATAATACTGCTCCTATGTAAAGAATATAACTACTATAATACTGCCCCTATGTACAGGAATATAACTACTATAATACTGCTCCTATGTACAAGAATATAACTACTATAATACTGCCCCTATGTACAAGAATATAACTACTATAATACTGCTCCTATGTACAAGAATATAACTACTATAATACTGCCTCCTATGTACAAGAATATAACTACTATAATACTGCTCCTATGTACAAGAATATAACTACTGTAATACTGCCCTCTATGTACAAGAATATAACTACTATAATACTGCCCCCTATGTACAAGAATATAACTACTATAATACTGCCCCTATGTACAAGAATATAACTACTATAATACTGCCCCCTATGTACAAGAATATAACTACTATAATACTGCCCCTATGTACAAGAATATAACTACTATAATACTGCTCCTATGTACAAGAATATAACTACTATAATACTGCTCCTATGTACAAGAATATAACTACTATAATACTGCCCCTATGTACAAGAATATAACTACTATAATACTGCCTCCTATGTACAAGAATATAACTACTATAATACTGCCCCCTATGTACAAGAATATAACTACTATAATACTGCTGCTATGTACAAGAATATAACTACTATAATACTGCCCCCTATGTACAAGAATATAACTACTATAATACTGCCCCTATGTACAAGAATATAACTACTATAATTACTGCCCCCTATGTACAAGAATATAACTACTATAATACTGCCCCCTATGTACAAGAATATAACTACTATAATACTGCTCCTATGTACAAGAATATAACTACTATAATACTACCCCTATATACAAGAATATAGCTACTATAATACTGCTCCCTATGTACAAGAATATAACTACTATAATACTGCTCCTGTGTGCAAGAATATAACTACTATAATACTGCCTCCCTATGTACAAGAATATAACTACTATAATACTGCCCCCTATGTACAAGAATATAACTACTATAATACTGCTCCTATGTACAAGAATATAACTACTATAATGCTGCCCCTATGTACAAGAATATAACTACTATAATACTGCCCCCTATGTACAAGAATATAACTACTATAATACTGCTCCTATGTACAAGAATATAACTACTATAATGCTGCCCCTATGTACAAGAATATAACTACTATAATACTGCCCCCTATGTACAAGAATATAACTACTATAATACTGCCCCCTATGTACAAGAATATAACTACTATAATACTGCTCCTATGTACAAGAATATAACTACTATAATACTGCTCCTATGTACAAGAATATAACTACTATAATACTGCCCCTATGTACAAGAATATAACTACTATAATACTGCTCCCTATGTACAAGAATATAACTACTATAATACTGCCCCCTATGTACAAGAATATAACTACTATAATACTGCTCCTATGTACAAGAATATAACTACTATAATACTGCTCCTATGTACAAGAATATAACTACTATAATACTGCTCCTATGTACAAGAATATAACTACTATAATACTGCTCCTATGTACAAGAATATAACTACTATAATACTGCCCCCTATGTACAAGAATATCACAAACCTGCTACAATATTTTCTGCCTTGCAATGCATACAATCAGAGGTCGCACTAACGCTTGTATAAACTTTGGCACTGCTAACTGATTAAAGTGTAATGTCAAAGCTGCCGGAGTTCCTAAGCGTCAAGCAGAGGCGTACGGTTCGGCTGTGTAGCGCTCCTCATCTAGAGTGGTGATTGAAAGTTTGTGAACCCTTCAGAGTTTTTCATGCTTATGAATTAATTTGACCTAAAACTATGTCAGAATTTCACACAAGTCCTAAAAGTAGATAGAAAGAGCCAAATTAAATAAACAAGTAAAAAAATATTAAGACTTTTATGTAAGGAATATGATCCATTATCACACATCTATGAGTGGCAAAAGTATGTGAACCTTGAGGATCAGCAGGTGATTTGAAGGTGAAATTAGGGTTTGTTATTTTCAATCAATGAGATGACAATCGGTGTGAATGGACAACCTGTTATGTTTAAAGAATATGAGTCTATCAATGTCGAATCTTCGCAACATGTTTGTGGGAGCGTATCATGGCTCGAACAAAAGTAAATTTATGGAGGACCTCAAAAGAAGAGTTGGTGGTGCTCTTCAGGCTGGAAAATGTTACAAAACCAACTTTAAAGAGTTTGTGCTCCTCTAATCCACAGTCAGACGGATTGTGCAGCACTCCCTAGGGCGGCATAACAATCTAAAAGAGTATTATGATCTCACCGTACATGCCATAAATGCCTGATATTTCATTCACTATTACTTATTTGGAGGATGGGAGTCCACATTTGGAACTTCAGGGAAAAGGAGTCAAGATAGAAACAGACAAGTTATGTAACCAGTCAAGTGCTTCACATCCCACATATGATAAGAGAGAAAGAACCACATTCATGCACAAACATAATATCCTCTCTGGAGTACAGACCAGATGGAGTACCAAATATGCAAGTGCCAAAGATGATGGAGGAATGGTATCGCAGGTTGGGCACTAATGCTGTAGAGTAACGGTCATTAGTGGGAATAACCATCTACTTGCAATTTGTCACGTTGTTGCTTTTCATGCGATTCTTTTCCAAGCAACATATTAAACTGTGACAAAATTGTGGGTATTTTTGTTAGAAGTATCAACTGTTCTCTTTAGTTAATAATCCGTTAGTCTTTGAAAAAAAATAACGATCAAGCAAAAATTGCCAGTAGTTAAAGCCTGTTAATAAGATTTGCCAAGTTTACGAGTGAACCTGCTTTGTTCCGGTCAAGCACTTGTAGGAGTCAGTGTTGGTTCCATATTTGACACCCACAGGCCGTCACCGCGCTGCCTCCAATGCAGAGACAGGAGCTGCGGTATATCCTACAACACTGTTTCCTCGCAAAGCGTGCCGGACACATTTGCTTTGTGTATCGCTGCTTTGGCTACAGTCACTGATGCATTATCCGATGAGTCAAACATTTCACTCGACAGAGGCAGTTCCTGGTGTCAACTTAATGGTCTGGAACCGAAGCAGTGAGACCGTGGAAAATGAAATATTTTACAGGGAATGTCATAGGATCGGGCCCTATTTATTTCACAAGGGTTCACTGCAAATTGTAAAAGGGATCAGGAATATAATTGAAGCTAAAAGGGAATGAACGTTGCGACCTGAATCTTTTCCAATAAATGGAATGAAAATCTATTATATAACTGTCTGAATAAAGTGGATGATTTACCTAATGGGTCTGTCCGTTTAATGCTTAGCCATATAATCAGGACAAGGGTGTGCCGGGGCTTCACCCATGTGTCTCCTGTTCAGAGCAGTTACCTGGCTATTCAACCAGCTCTGTGCCTTAGATTACTGCAAATTGTAGCTTTTCTCAAGAGGTGTGTATGTGCTCCTAGTTTTGTATTCTGATCTTTGTTGCTTGACCTTGGTTTTGCCTTGACCATCCATTTGTCTAGCCCTTTTGTTGTGATCACTACCTTCTTGGAATTCTAACCCTGGACTGTGCCCAGACTACGCCTTTGTCTCACCCTTCTGTCTATGACGTACCCTTCTAGCTTTTGACCTTGGACCTCTTGACTACCCAGCCATGTGGCTTATCTGTAAATAGTGACTACTGTCACAACTATGATCCTGTTCTTCTTGAATAGACCAGTCCGTCTTTACCTTAGCCCTCGGCTTGACACGAAAATAAGCTTTAAAAAAAAAGTTTATGACACTTTATCGGGAGATGTTTATGCTGTATGTGTCTATGTATAGCCATCCAGTGGTTGTGGTGTAACTTATAGCCAGTCAAGTGGTTTCCACCCAGTCGTGATAATGTATTGAATCCGTATTGAAACGCTTAAGGGGTGTATTCCCAGAATAGTACTTTATCCCCTATCTATAGAAAAGGGGATAACATTTTGAGGGATGGGGCGTCCCAGTAGTCGGAGTGGCTTCTACACGGTACATACTTGACCTCTTCTCTATACAGTACTGGGATATTTCAGGTGGTCCCATAAGCAATGAATGGAGAGAAGGGCATTTGTCCAGCACCTCAGAGAATATAAGGTGACACCACTATTACTTGAGGCTCGTGTGGTTTCTATTATGTTTGTACCGTAGTTTCTCGTTCGTTGTAAAGCGCTATGTTCACATTACAGCTGTTTATAGTAGAGATAGTCAATTAAACGCTCTAAATGCTTGGGATGCCAACAGAATGACTTACTAGCGTTCTTCTGAAATCCGGCATCATAACTGCCAGAAAAAAATACTACCTAGAAAGCCAAGAGTACATTAACTTAAAGGTGACCTCCTATAAGTCTGTGCACTTTAACTCTTTGTCAGTTAGAGAAGAATGTACAAGACCATTTTATTACGTGCAGAGTAATTGCCGTGAGCTTCGCGAAGAGGTCACGGCTCATATTACAGCGTCCACTTTTATTACTTAGCAATTAATGTCTTGGAGACCCCCAACTCTGGGCCCAACGTGACTTTATAGACTTAAATTCAAAGTTGACAAACTTTTTTAACCTCTTCTGTGTGAGTTTGTCTTAACAATGTAAATCAAGAGTTTCCTCTACCTGGAGATCATCTATGCCTGGGCATATTATAAAGAATTAAAGGGGTTGTCCAGGAGTAAAATACTGATGACTTACCCTTAGGATAAGTCATGATCAGCAGGGTGTAAATAAATGAATGGAGTAAATCTTACTATGCCCCACAACACTGAAAACCTTTCCGTACTTAGTTATCCTCTGTTTTCCTTCCTGGCATGCCTAACCACCTGCTTAATTGATTGGGCTCATGTTTGCTTCCCTTTATGTCCAATGGGAGTGGTATAAGGTCAATGGCATCATCAAGAAAATCCCTGTGCGGTTAGCGGAGGACCACTGAAGAAAGTAGAGTGGGCCATTAGACCCTGAAATTCAAGTTATTTAACATTTGAGAAGTGAGGTACAGTCTGCGTCCACATAACCGTGCATTAGGCGTCAAAACTGTGTCCTTCTTTATGAAGCTTTTTACAACCTTGTAAATACATTACTTATCATGTACTGATCTAAATTTACAACCGATATTATACTCCAGTGCTGTGATCACTACTCTCCTGTTCATCATGGTAATATTCACCAACAAGCATAACCTGAGATCCCATTATAGTTGTGCTCAAAAGTTTACATACCCCGGCAGAATTTTTGCTTTCTTGGCCTTGTTTCAGAGAATATGAATGATAACAAAAAAAACTTTTTCTCCCCTCATGGTTACTGGTTGGGTGAAGCCATTTATTGTCAAACTACTGTGTTTTCTCTTTTTAAATTTTAATAACAACCAAAAACATCCAAATGACCCTGATCAATAGTTCATATACCCTGGTGATTTTGGCCTGATAACATGCACAGAATTTGACACAAATGGGTTTGAATGGCTACAAAAGGTAACATCCTCACCTGTGACCCGTTTGCTTGTAATCAGTGTGTGTGCATAAAAGCTGAGTGAGTTTCTGGGATCTAGACAGACTCTTGCATCTTTCATCCAGCCACTGACGTTTCTGGATTGTGAGTCATGGGGAAAGCAAAAGAATTGTCAACAACGGATCTACGGGAAAAGGTAGTTGAACTGCATAACACAGGAAAGGGATACAAAAAGGTATCCAAGGTATTGATAACTCCAGTCAGCAGCATTCAAGCTGTGATTAACAAATCAAGGGCTCTGTAAAAACCAAACCACGGTCAGGTAGAACAACAAAAATTTCGGCCACAACTGCCAGGAAAATTGTTCGGGATGCAAAGAAAAACCCACAAATATCATCAGTTGAAATTCAGGACTCTCTGAAAACTAGCGGTGTGGCTGTTTCAAGATGCACAATAAGGAGGCACTGGAAGAAAAATGTGCTGCATGGTCGAGTCGCCAGAAGAAAGCCATTACTGCGCAAATGCCAAAAAGTATCTCGCCTACAATACGCCAAACAGCACAGAGACAAGCCTCAAAACTTCTGGAGCAAGGTAATTTGGAGTGATGAGACCAAAATTTAACTTTTTGGCCACAACCATAAACGTTACATTTGGAGAGAGGTCAACAAGGCCTATGATGAAAGGAACACCATTCCTACAGTAAAGCACGGAGGTGGATCGCTGATGTTTTGGGGATGAGTGAGCTACAAAGGCACAGGAAACTTGGTAAGAGTTGAAGGAAAGATGAATGCAGCACGTCATCCGCAAATACTGGAGGCAAAGTTGCACTCATCAGCCCGGAAGCTGCACATGGGACGTACTTGGACGTTCCAACATGACAACGATCCAAAACACAAGGCCAAGTCGACCTGTCATTGGCTACAGCATAACAAAGTGAAGGTTCTGGAGTGGCCATCTCAGTCTCCTGACCTCAATATCATTGAGCCACTCTGGGGAGATCTGAAGTGCGCAGTTCATGCAAGACAGCCCAGGAATTTACAGGAACAGGAGGCTTTTTGCCAAGAAGAATGGGTAGCTTTACCATCTGAGAAAATAAAGAACCTCATCCACAAATACCACAAAAGACTTCAAGCTGTCATTGATGTTAGAGGGGGCAATACACGGTATTAAGGACTGGGGTATGTGAACTTTTCATCAGGGTCATTTGGATGTTTTTGGTTGTAATTAAGATTTAAAAAGAGAAAAAACAGTAGTTTGACAATAAATGGTTTCACCCAACCAATAACCATGAGTGGAGAAAAAGGTTTTTTTTGTTATCATTCATATTCTCTGAAATAAGACCAAGAAAGCAAAAATTCTGCCGGGGTATGTAAACTTTTGAGCACAACTGTAAATGGAGAACAGCATTTATTTTGCTTTAATCAAATAAATATACAGTGAGAAGAGAAAAACAATGCAAATCACAACAGCAAGGCCTGTACATACAGTGAAGCAGCAGGGAAGGTTGGAGCATTCAACTCTGAAGACTGAAAAACATTTGATGGCAGCTCTAGAGCATAAAAGAGGCAGGGGACGTAGGGTTAGTACAGGATCAGTAATGTAATATATGTACACAGGGACTGCACCAGCAGAATAGTGAGTGCAGCTCTGGAGTATAATACAGGAGGTAACTCAGCATCAGTAATGTAATGTATGTACACAGTGACTGCACCAGCAGAATAGTGAGTGCAGCTCTGGAGTATAATACAGGAGGTAACTCAGCATCAGTAATGTAATGTATGTACACAGTGACTGCACCAGCAGAATAGTGAGTGCAGCTCTGGAGTATAATACAGGAGGTAACTCAGGATCAGTAATGTAATGTATGTACACAGTGACTGCACCAGCAGAATAGTGAGTGCAGCTCTGGAGTATAATACAGGAGGTAACTCAGCATCAGTAATGTAATGTATGTACACAGTGACTGCACCAGCAGAATAGTGAGTGCAGCTCTGGAGTATAATACATGAGGTAACTCAGGATCAGTAATGTAATGTATGTACACAGTGACTGCACCAGCAGAATAGTGAGTGCAGCTCTGGAGTATAATACAGGATGTAACTCAGGATCAGTAATGTAATGTATGTACACAGTGACTGCACCAGCAGAATAGTGAGTGCAGCTCTGGAGTATAATACTGGATGTATCTCAGGATCAGTAAAGTAATGTATGTACACAGTGACTGCACCAGCAGAATAGTGAGTGCAGCTCTGGAGTATAATACAGGATGTAACTCAGGATCAGTAATGTAATGTATGTACACAGTGACTGCACCAGCAGAACAGTGAGTGCAGCTCTGGAGTATAATACAGGATGTAACTCAGGATCAGTAATGTAATGTATGTACACAGTGACTGCACCAGCAGAATAGTGAGTGCAGCTCTGGAGTATAATACAGGATGTAACTCAGGATCAGTAATGTAATGTATGTACACAGTGACTGCACCAGCAGAATAGTGAGTGCAGCTCTGGAGTATAATACAGGATGTAACTCAGGATCAGTAATGTAATGTATGTACACAGTGACTGCACCAGCAGAACAGTGAGTGCAGCTCTGGAGTATAATACAGGATGTAACTCAGGATCAGTAATGTAATGTATGTACACAGTGACTGCACCAGCAGAATAGTGAGTGCAGCTCTGGAGTATAATACAGGATGTAACTCAGGATCAGTAATGTAATGTATGTACACAGTGACTGCACCAGCAGAATAGTGAGTGCAGCTCTGGAGTATAATACAGGAGGTAACTCAGGATCAGTAATGTAATGTATGTACAGAGTCACTGCACCAGCAGAATAGTGAGTGCAGCTCTGGAGTATAATACAGGATGTAACTCAGGATCAGTAATGTAATGTATGTACAGAGTGACTGCACCAGCAGAATAGTGAGTGCAGCTCTGGAGTATAATACAGGAGGTAACTCAGGATCAGTAATGTAATGTATGTACACAGTGACTGCACCAGCAGAATAGTGAGTGCGGCTCTGGAGTATAATACAGGATGTAACTCGGGATCAGTAATGTAATGTATGTACACAGTGACTGCACCAGCAGAATAGTGAGTGCAGCTCTGGAGTATAATACAGGATGTAACTCAGGATCAGTAATGTAATGTATGTACACAGCGACTGCACCAGCAGAATAGTGAGTGCAGCTCTGGAGTATAATACAGGAGGTAACTCAGGATCAGTAATGTAATGTATGTACACAGTGACTGCACCAGCAGAATAGTGAGTGCATCTCTGGAGTATAATACAGGAGGTAACTCAGGATCAGTAATGTAATGTATGTACACAGTGACTGCACCAGCAGAATAGTGAGTGCAGCTCTGGAGTATAATACAGGAGGTAACTCAGGATCAGTAATGTAATGTATGTACAGAGTGACTGCACCAGCAGAATAGTGAGTGCAGCTCTGGGGTATAATACAGGAGGTAACTCAGGATCAGTAATGTAATGTATGTACACAGCGACTGCACCAGCAGAATAGTGAGTGCAGCTCTGGAGTATAATACAGGAGGTAACTCAGGATCAGTAATGTAATGTATGTACACAGTGACTGCACCAGCAGAATAGTGAGTGCAGCTCTGGAGTATAATACAGGATGTAACTCAGGATCAGTAATGTAATGTATGTACACAGTGACTGCACCAGCAGAATAGTGAGTGCAGCTCTGGAGTATAATACAGGAGGTAACTCAGGATCAGTAATGTAATGTATGTACACAGTGACTGCACCAGCAGAATAGTGAGTGCAGCTCTGGGGTATAATACAGGATATAACTCAGGATCAGTAATGTAATGTATGTACACAGTGACTGCACCAGCAGAATAGTGAGTGCAGCTCTGGAGTATAATACAGGAGGTAACTCAGGATCAGTAATGTAATGTATGTACAGAGTCACTGCACCAGCAGAATAGTGAGTGCAACTCTGGAGTATAATACAGGATGTAACTCAGGATCAGTACAGGATCAGTAATGTAATGTATGTACACAGTGACTGCACCAGCAGAATAGTGAGTGCATCTCTGGAGTATAATACAGGATGTAACACAGGATCAGTAATGTAATGTATGTACACAGCGACTGCACCAGCAGAATAGTGAGTGCAGCTCTGGAGTATAATACAGGAGGTAACTCAGGATCAGTAATGTAATGTATGTACACAGTGACTGCACCAGCAGAATAGTGAGTGCAGCTCTGGAGTATAATACAGGAGGTAACTCAGGATCAGTAATGTAATGTATGTACAGAGTGACTGCACCAGCAGAATAGTGAGTGCAGCTCTGGGGTATAATACAGGAGGTAACTCAGGATCAGTAATTTAATGTATGTACACAGCGACTGCACCAGCAGAATAGTGAGTGCAGCTCTGGAGTATAATACAGGAGGTAACTCAGGATCAGTAATGTAATGTATGTACACAGTGACTGCACCAGCAGAATAGTGAGTGCAGCTCTGGAGTATAATACAGGATGTAACTCAGGATCAGTAATGTAATGTATGTACACAGTGACTGCACCAGCAGAATAGTGAGTGCAGCTCTGGAGTATAATACAGGATGTAACTCAGGATCAGTAATGTAATGTATGTACACAGTGACTGCACCAGCAGAATAGTGAGTGCAGCTCTGGAGTATAATACAGGATGTAACTCAGGATCAGTAATGTAATGTATGTACAGAGTGACTGCACCAGCAGAATAGTGAGTGCAGCTCTGGAGTATAATACAGGATGTAACTCAGGATCAGTAATGTAATGTATGTACACAGTGACTGCACCAGCAGAATAGTGAGTGCATCTCTGGAGTATAATACAGGAGGTAACACAGGATCAGTAATGTAATGTATGTACACAGCGACTGCACCAGCAGAATAGTGAGTGCAGCTCTGGAGTATAATACAGGAGGTAACTCAGGATCAGTAATGTAATGTATGTACACAGTGACTGCACCAGCAGAATAGTGAGTGCAGCTCTGGAGTATAATACAGGAGGTAACTCAGGATCAGTAATGTAATGTATGTACACAGCGACTGCACCAGCAGAATAGTGAGTGCAGCTCTGGAGTATAATACAGGAGGTAACTCAGGATCAGTAATGTAATGTATGTACACAGTGACTGCACCAGCAGAATAGTGAGTGCAGCTCTGGAGTATAATACAGGATGTAACTCAGGATCAGTAATGTACTGTATGTACACAGTGACTGCACCAGCAGAATAGTGAGTGCAGCTCTGGAGTATAATACAGGATGTAACTCAGGATCAGTAAAGTAATGTATGTACAGAGTGACTGCACCAGCAGAATAGTGAGTGCAGCTCTGGAGTATAATACAGGATGTAACTCAGGATCAGTAATGTAATGTATGTGCACAGTGACTGCACCAGCAGAATAGTGAGTGCAGCTCTGGAGTATAATACAGGAGGTAACTCAGGATCAGTAATGTAATGTATGTACACAGTAACTGCACCAGCAGAATAGTGAGCGCAGCTCTGGAGTATAATACAGGATGTAACCCAGGATCAGTAATGTAATGTATATACACAGTGACTGCACCAGCAGAATAGTGAGTGCAGCTCTGGAGTATAATACAGGAGGTAACTCAGGATCAGTAATGTAATGTATGTACACAGTAACTGCACCAGCAGAATAGTGAGCGCAGCTCTGGAGTATAATACAGGATGTAACTCAGGATCAGTAATGTAATGTATGTACAGAGTGACTGCACCAGCAGAATAGTGAGTGCAGCTCTGGAGTATAATACAGGATGTAACTCAGGATCAGTAATGTAATGTATGTACACAGTGACTGCACCAGCAGAATAGTGAGTGCAGCTCTGGAGTATAATACAGGATGTAACTCAGGATCAGTAATGTAATGTATGTACACAGTGACTGCACCAGCAGAATAGTGAGTGCAGCTCTGGAGTATAATACAGGATGTAACTCAGGATCAGTAATGTAATGTATGTGCACAGTGACTGCACCAGCAGAATAGTGAGTGCAGCTCTGGAGTATAATACAGGATGTAACTCAGGATCAGTAATGTAATGTATGTACACAGCGACTGCACCAGCAGAATAGTGAGTGCAGCTCTGGAGTATAATACAGGATATAACTCAGGATTAGCAATGTAATGTATGTACACAGTGACTGCACCAGCAGAATAGTGAGTGCAGCTCTGGAGGATAATACAGGATGTAACTCAGGATCAGTACAGGATCAGTAATGTATGTACACAGTGACTGCACCAGCAGAATAGTGAGTGCAGCTCTGGAGTATAATACAGGATGTAACTCAGGATCAGTAATGTAATGTATGTACACAGTGACTGCACCAGCAGAGTAGTGAGTGCAGCTCTGGAGTATAATACAGGATATAACTCAGGATTAGTAATGTAATGTATGTACACAGTGACTGCACCAGCAGAATAGTGAGTGCAGCTCTGGAGTATAATACAGGATGTAACTCAGGATCAGTAATGTAATGTATGTACACAGTGACTGCACCAGCAGAATAGTGAGTGCAGCTCTGGAGTATAATACAGGATATAACTCAGGATTAGCAATGTAATGTATGTACACAGTGACTGCACCAGCAGAATAGTGAGCGCAACTCTGGAGTATAATACAGGATATAACTCAGGATTAGTAATGTATGTACACAGTGACTGTACCAGCAGAATAGTGAGTGCAGCTCTGGAAGATAATACAGGATGTAACTCAGGATCAGTACACGATCAGTAATGTATGTACACATTGACTGCACCAGCAGAATAGTGAGTGCAGCTCTGGAGTATAATACAGGATGTAACTCAGGATCAGTAATGTAATGTATATACACAGTGACTGCACCAGCAGAATAGTGAGTGCAGCTCTGGAGTATAATACAGGATGTAACTCAGGATCAGTAATGTAATGTATGTACACAGTGACTGCACCAGCAGAATAGTGAGTGCAGCTCTGGGGTATAATACAGGATGTAACTCAGGATCAGTAATGTAATGTATGTACACAGTGACTGCACCAGCAGAATAGTGAGTGCAGCTCTGGAGTATAATACAGGAGGTAACTCAGGATCAGTAATGTAATGTATGTACACAGTGACTGTACCAGCAGAATAGTGAGTGCAGCTCTGGAGTATAATACAGGATGTAACTCAGGATCAGTAATGTAATGTATGTACACAGTGACTGCACCAGCAGAATAGTGAGTGCAGCTCTGGAGTATAATACAGGAGGTAACTCAGGATCAGTAATGTAATGTATGTACACAGTGACTGCACCAGCAGAATAGTGAGTGCAGCTCTGGAGTATAATACAGGATGTAACTCAGGATTAGTAATGTAATGTATGTACACAGTGACTGCACCAGCAGAATAGTGAGTGCAGCTCTGGAGTATAATACAGGATGTAACTCAGGATCAGTGATGTAATATATGTACACAGTGACTGCACCAGAAGAATAGTGAGTGCAGCTCTGGAGTATAATACAGGATGTAACTCATAATAAGTATTGTAATGTATGTACACAGTGACTGCACCAGCAGAATAGTGAGCGCAGCTCTGGAGTATAATACAGGATATAACTCAGGATTCGTAATGTAATGTATATACACAGTGACTGCACCAGCAGAATAGTGAGTGCAGCTCTGGAGTATAATACAGGATATAACTCAGGATTAGTAATGTAATGTGTGTACACAGTCACTGCACCAGCAGAATAGTGAGTGCAGCTCTGGAGTATAATACAGGAGGTAACTCAGGATCAGTAATGTAATGTATGTACACAGTGACTGCACCAGCAGAATAGTGAGTGCAGCTCTGGAGTATAATACAGGATGTAACTCAGGATCAGTAATGTAATGTATGTACACAGTGACTGCACCAGCAGAATAGTGAGCACAGCTCTGGAGTATAATACAGGATATAACTCAGGATTAGTAATGTAATGTATGTACACAGTGACTGCACCAGCAGAATAGTGAGTGCAGCTCCGGAGTATAATACAGGATGTAACTCAGGATCAGTAATGTAATGTATGTACACAGTGACTGCACCAGCAGAATAGTGAGTGCAGCTCTGGAGTATAATACAGGATGTAACTCAGGATCAGTAATGTAATGTATGTACACAGTGACTGCACCAGCAGAATAGTGAGTGCAGCTCTGGAGTATAATACAGGATGTAACTCAGGATCAGTAATGTAATGTATGTACAGAGTGACTGCACCAGCAGCATACTGGGTGCAGCTCTGATCAGCTGCTAGTCAGTGTGGTGATTGCGGGTGTGGTGGCTGCAGATCCTGCTGTGAGCTCCTGATCTCTGAGAACCAACACCTCTCCACCTGGGGACCTGCTCTCTCTCTTTCCCGGAGGGAGAGCTGGTTTCTGGGATGAGTGAAGGAGCCAAGCCCCAGGCTTCTGCTTCCCGAACCAGGCCGGCGGGGGGCAGAAGAAACCAGCAACCGGCCTGCACATCAGAGGACTCGGGGGTGAGACGCTGCACCAGGAGTCGCAGCAATGTGGCTCCTACTCCTCCCGGGATTGTGGAGACCCCTAGAAGCCGCAAGGCTTCCAGCATGGAGGTAAAGCCTGACAGCGGCGTGCATGATGGTGCTCCTTCCGGAGGAAAGTGGAGTGCTCACGGAGGTGAGGCCGACCTCCCTGAGGGGGGTTGGGCGCTGCAGGGACCCCGGGAGTCTGTGTCCACCTATGCCTCCCGGGTCATGATCCACCTCCGTGAGTATGAAGATGCCAGTAAGCTCATCAGGAGGCTCCGGGAGGAGCTGCGCTGCACAAGCGCCAAAGCTGCGGGGGCCTCCAAACAGAGCAAGGCTAAACTCCAGGCCGAGGTAAAGCGACTGACCAGCGAGATTCACCTGCTGGAACTGAGGAAAGCTGACATCAGGGAGCAGAGTGGTCATTTCAAAGAAAAACTAATAAATGAAGACCTCTTTAGAGAAATGGCTGATACCAGAGAGCAAAGGCAGATGGGGCTGCAGCCTGAGAGCCAGGTGGATGATGAGAGTGATGATGACCAGCAGGAAGCCCCACCTGGCAGCCTGCAAAGTCACCCGCAGGCCACGTGCAGCGAGCTCCCTCCAGGACAGGCGACAGTGACATCCGGTCGCAGTTCTGCCGGCTCTGGGGAGGACAGTGACAGCAGCGGCCAGGGAGGGGCGCTAATGGCGGAGATTAAGCTCCTGGAGTCCCCAGTGTGCCTCCAAAACTTCCATCTTGGTGACGATCTACGAGAAGAGGCACCTGGGGGCCACAATAAGGCAATGAAGACCAAGCCAAAGCTGCAGGAGGTGGTAAGATACGTATATGCCCCCCTCCCTGTACCCCCTGAGTCGGCGGCAGGCTCAGCTCGCTGTATAAGCCCCGTTGCCCAGCCCAGCCCGGGTTCTGCTGTGGATCCGGTGCAAAGGCGCGGGGAGATTACAGACCGCGGTAGTGAGGCGCAGAGCTCCGTCTCTGCTTGTAGTAGCGGGGACGCAGCAGGAGGTGCATCAGCCGAGAGGCTGGACAGTGAGGGCGGCCCGGCGGCGGGTGTTCCATCAGGCCACGATGCTGTGGTGCGCTCCTCAGTGGGAGGGGGGAGCAGCCCAGTGTCGGGGGCAGCTCCGGTAGCCTCGGCACCTCTGAATGCTGTTGCCGCTGATCACTTAGTTGAGAAGCGACGGCAGTGTGAGGGGGCTGTCGGGGCTGAGCGTTCCGGTCCTCCCACGAAAGTGCTATTTTGTGTTGGCATCGCTGGTCCGGAAGATCCTGATGCTAAAGATCAGCGGCGCCTAACAGCATCTAAAGATCAGCGGCACATTATACCGAATGCCAAACAGCGGAAATTACCGACCAATGATGTGGAGGGCACACATAAGACCGGGGGTGAGGTCGCCTCCAGTTCTATGGAGGTGACTGAGCCCCTTGTGCCTGATGCGGAGGTCAAAATGTCATCCGCCATTGTTACTGGTCCAGCAGGAATGAATGTGGTGGTGGGGGTGAATGAGGCTAATTCATTGTCTAGTGGTGTGGTTGCTGGTTTGGTGGAGGGTGAGATGGAGGTGGGTAATGGTGTTGCTGTTCGGGCTGATGTGGTCACTGGTCCGGTTGCCCCCCCGGGGGTGGCAACACCTGTCCAGAGTTATGCCAGTGTCACCTCCGGGGCAAATAGGGCATCCTCCTTGTCTCCGGGCTTTGGGGACGGCATGTTGCAACGGCGCCTTCTGGAGGCTCTAAAGAAGGGGGAGAGATCACTAATGGTAGAGGGTCGAGAGGTTGATCTATCCTTCTGGATAGAGAGGCATGGCCTCGGGGCCTTTCGAGAGCAAAAAGGGGGGGATACAGTGTGGTCCCTCCCAACAGCCGGGCCAGGCAGTGTGCGTAGGAATGTGGTCCGTCTTCGGTGGAGGGGCAGTGATGCATGTCCTCCAAGGTCTAAAGTTGTGGAGCTCCTGCTGAGGATGGGCTTCAAGGCGATTGACATCTACGCCTTGATACATCCCTATTCCACGCCTGAGTTTGATATCAGCTTTGTTCGGCCGGAGGGGCTTGAGCTCTTCTGGGCGAATTATGAGCTGGCAAAAAATGAGCCTGGCTGGCGAGACTTTGCCGTTCAGGCAGTGTCTTGCCAAAACCAGATCAAGAAAGTGACCGTGATGACTCGTAACGAGTCGCTTTCTTGCTATGACATCATGACGTGGCTTGGTCGGTATGGAGAGGTGGTGGAGATGCCAAAGAAAAACCGCGACGAGTTTGGTATCTGGTCAGGGGCCTGGACGTTTATGGTAAAACTTAAGCGTTCAGGTGGTACGGTTGCCCACATTCCATCGTCTGCCTTCCTGGGTAGGGATCGTATCCTGGTCTTCTACCAGGGGCAACCGAAGCTCTGTCACAGGTGCGGCGACCCCACACACTTCAGTGCAAACTGCACCGTGCAGAAATGCGTGTTGTGTGGGGGTGTCGGCCATCTTGCCGCCTCTTGTGTGGAGATTAAGTGCCACCTGTGTGGTGAGTTAGGTCACCCATTCAGCCGTTGTCCTCGCTCCTTTGCTAATGCAGTCGAGACCCCGGTGGGAGTAAGCCGTGAGGCCGATTCTGCTGGGGAGGGGACTAGCAGGGGTGGGGGAGCCGAGGGGCCAGGGAAGAAAAGCAATAAAAAGACGCCTGCCCAGCTGAGGCATCTAGACAAGCGCAGACAGGAGAGGGAGCGGGGCGAGCCCCAGACTACCGGGGCAGCCCCTGTCCTGGATGCCAGTCTTGCTGCTGAGGCCCCGAGGGATGATGAGTTGGATGAGGAGGTCAGGAGGATCCACAGGGAGGAAACCGCCTCTGCTTCAGAATCCTCCCATTATGAAAGTATGGATGAGGATAATAAGCGGTGGCTAGAGCACAAGCGTAAGCTCGGCACCAAAAAGAAGAAAAGGAAGGGAGATAAAACATCTTCTCCCGCTCTGACCAAGGTACCTAAGGAAGGTAAAACTGACTCCCCTCTGGTTGGTCTTTCTAACCGGTTCCAAGCCCTTGATAACATCTCTTCCTCTGAGGAGGAGGCCGAGGGTGAGGTTCCGGCTTCAGCGGAGCTTACAGGGGGTGCCGAGTCTCCTTCTCCTGGGGATGCAGGGTCCTTGGGGGGAGGGACTGGCCCAGAGTCCGGAGACGAGGACGAGAAAAGAAGGAAAAATGTGGGAATGGACACCTCTGTGTCATTAAAGAGGGGGAAGGATTCCTCCTCTGAGGCAGAGGGTAAGGGGAGTGGGAAGAAGAAAGCCATCTAACTCAATCACCAATGATGGCGGTACCCACTCCGTTGACGCTGGCTTCCATTAATGTCGCCAGCATTAAGTCAAATATGGCTAGATTTGCGGCCTTTGATTTTCTCAGCCGGGTTGAAGCTGACATTTTCTTTTTGCAAGAGACCAGGCTGCCAAATATGGCAGAGGTGTTTATAGCTAAGAGGGAGTGGAGACTCGGGCCCTCCTATTGGTCTCTTGCGGCCGAGCCGTATAGCGGAGTGGCGGTCCTTTTTACCGCACCAGTAGAATGCCGACGGGTTATTGAGTTAGAAATGGGGAGGTGCCTGATATTAGATGTCCTCATGAAGGGACAGGAGCTTCGGCTCATTAACATTTATGGTCCCCAATCTAAGTGGGACCGGAAGTGTCTCTTTACGAGGATCAAGCCCTACCTTTTTATGAGTCGGCAGGTCGTCTTTGGAGGGGACTTCAACACTGTCACGAGGCCCCGGGATAGAGGAGGTTCCAGAGACAAGCTGACTTATGATAGCGTCGCCCTTAATAGTATAGCTAGTGAGGCTCGCCTGGTGGATGTCCACATCCGGCACACCGCAGGCCACGAGGGGTTCACCTATCATAGAGGTAACTGTAGGTCCAGGATAGACAGGTTTTATTTAAAGGAGGAAGCCGTCTCTTCAGCAGTATCTGTTGTTGAGGTGGAGTTCTCCGATCACTGTATGATTTTGTTTTCCCTGAATGTTACAGAGACCCCCCGGATGGGAAGAGGCTTTTGGAGGCTCAATTCGTCTCTCTTGGAAGAAGCGGAGATAAGACAGTCCTTTGAGGATTTTCTTCAGAGCCAGGTACCCTTACTGGATCTTTGTAGTAGTAAGTCAGAGTGGTGGGAGATGTTCAAGAAAAGGGTGGCGAGATTCTTCCGCCAGCTCTCGAGCCTCAGGAGCCTGGACAGGTATCGCCTGTATCAGGGCCTGAGGAGGAAACTCGAGCATCTTGTCTCAACTGGAGGTAGCCGCGAGGAGATCTCCAGAGTGAAATCTTTGCTAATGAGGTGTCAGTATGATAGACACGCATCTTTAGTTTTTGAGAGGGATTACGGGAAGTACCGCTCGCCCGACCCTTACAGAAACTGCAAGATGTCAGTGAATAGTAAAGTTGTTACAGGACTGGTTGACACTGCGGGGTCCCTGAAAAGATCCAGATCGGGGATCCTGGAGGTCGTCAGATCCTTCTACTCGCACCTCTTGGGGAAGAGGGATCTGGATTGGGATGAGATGTCGGCTTTTCTGGCTGAAGCCGTCCCCGAACCAGGGGTAGACCCCTCTCTTGGCGTTTTGACAGAGATGATCAGGGAAGAGGAAGTTAAGTTGGCGATTGAAGGGCTTGCCCTGAAGAAATCTCCCGGTCCGGATGGCTTAACATCTGAATTCTATAAGACCTTTAAGGACGCCTTGGTTCCCCTCTTGACTGAGGTATTCAATGAGTGTCTTTCCTCGGGCACTCTGCCAAAGTCAATGAGGAGGTCTGCCCTGATCATCTTGTCAAAGGGTAAGGACCCATCTTGCATTGAGAATTGGCGTCCCATAGCGCTTCTCAATGCAGACAGGAAGGTTTTGGCAAAGGTGCTGTTTAATCGGCTGGTGAAATTTGCACCCCAGCTCCATTCGGGGGCCCAGCATTGCTCTGTTCCGGGCCGCAGTACAATTAGTGCTGTACTCGGTGTCCGAGAGGCGGTGGAGCAGGGTAGGGCTGGCCACTGGAAGGGGTACATGCTGTCATTGGACCAGGCAAAAGCGTTTGATCGGGTTAATCATGAGTACCTCTGGTCTGTCCTTCTGAGGTATGGCCTGCCGGGGGGGTTCGTTGATTGGCTTAAGACCTTGTACGCTGGGGCAGAGAGTTTCCCGCTTGTGAACGGTTGGATTGGCAGCTCTTTTGAGGTTGGGTGTGGTGTTCGCCAAGGTTGTCCCTTGAGCCCGCTACTGTATGCGTTTTCGATTGACCCACTTCTTAGGAGGGTGGAGCGTGGACCGTTAGCTGGGATCGGGATGGACCGGGCAGCACCGGAAGCCACTCTGAGAGTGGTGGCGTATGCCGATGACGTCACCGTTTTTGTTTCCTCTGATGGGGAGGCAGAATGGCTGATGTCAGAGGTAAATCGCTACTCGGAGGCATCCGGGTCTAAGATCAACCGGGATAAGTGTGAGAGTCTCTGGCTGGGAGGAGGAGATCCTGGTTTTGATCTCCTGGACACCCTTCCAGAACCCAAAGTCTCTGCAAAAGTTCTTGGCATCGAATTTGGCCAGGGGGATTACCCCAAACAAAATTGGGACAGCAGGCTAGAGATCGCCACTCAGAAGGTGAACCAATGGAAGGGTTGGTCTTTGACCCTAAGGGAAAGGGAAACCTGATCAAAACTTACCTGCTCCCTTTGCTAATCTATCTGGGCAGTGTGTGCATCTTGCCAGAGCCTCTCTGGACTCGGGTCTACAGTTTGTTCTTTCAACTGTTATGGGGGAATAGACTGAACCTGGTCAAGAGGGAGGTTACTTACCGTACGAGGAGACTAGGAGGGTTGGGTATGGTCAACCCTGTGGTATTCCTTGTGAATACCTTCATTAAGATCAATATTGCAAACCTCTGGAAAGAGAGGGCTCCTCCGTGGGTATTCTCCTGTAAGGGATGGTTTCAGCCTTTCTTCCAGGAATGGGAGACAGGAGGGCAAGTGAAGGATCTCCGCACACCGCATGGACATCTCCCGGCTTACGCTACCGTGGTTCTGAAGGTAATTCGCCGGTGGGGTCTGGGAATGTGGGAGGTCAGGACTCTGCCAAGGAAGCTCCTTGACAAAAGGGTTCTGTTGACCCATTTTCAGAGGCCTCTGGCGCTCAGGGATTGCCCAAGTCGGGATCTTGGGGTGGGTCTGCATCTTTTGAATTCTATCAGGATCCCCTCGAAGGTTTGGGACTTGGCTTGGCGCTGCTTCCATGGGAAACTGTGTGTGAGGGACAATCTGAAGTGTAGGAGCTCTGAGGACAGGAACTGTCCTCGGGAGCATTGTGGTACCATGCTTGAAAGCATGGACCACTTCCTGCTTCGTTGTCCCTTTAACACAGAGGTGTACAACAGGGTGGGCGCCTCCATTGGCTGGCCCCGGCTGGCCGGTCTCTCTTATGCGGAATGGGCCTATGGAGCATTCGGGGACCTGGGTGGTCGGGACCGCTGCACCTTATTTCTAGTTAGCGCAGTGGTTAGGTATCACACGTGGAACGCACGGTGCTTAGTATCGACGCAGCGGAAAATCCTCCCAGTGGACGATGTGTTTAGGACCATACTCGGTGACCTGGTGAAGGTGCGTTCTCTGGAGTATGAGAGACTGGGTACACGGAGGGCCGCTTTCCTCTGGAGGGGCTTTTCTCTTAGTGTGCCCTAGTCTGGTCATCTCCTCTCCTGGTGGTGGGCTGCTGCTGACACCATAGATTTTTGTTTTATTGATCAGTAGACAGTGATGTAGGGCTGCAGGCGCCGAACTTGGGCTTTGTCAGTTGTGGTTATTGTATTGTTTCTTTCTGTATATATTGTATATATGGGTTGGGGTGGAGGTGTTAGGTTGGGTGGAGGGAAAAGGGGGGAGGTGGGTTCATCTTGTGGGACACTGGTTATTTGGGTGAAAAACTGGCACTGCCTGATCTGGCCTATGGACGTTGGACATGGACTGAGGCATGAGGCGCAGGACCAGCTCTCAGGTCAGTGCCGGGGAGGGACTGGTGGGCTCGAGTGTGGGGGGTTTTGTTTTGTCTTGTATATATTTGTATAGTTAGCATTTATTTTATTTATTAAAAAAAAAAAAAAAGAATGTATATATTAGTTTGTATATAATTTGTCGGTTATTGTTTATTATATTGTTATTTGTTTTGTTTGATAACCGGACCAGATGTCATGGTGTAGATAGTTATTATTGTGTGTATATGTATAATGTGTGTGAGGAGAGAGGGAGCGGCTGGACCAGTTCATTACATTGTTTATTGTCTGGTTATTAATTTTGTTATGTTTTTCATTTTTATAATAAAAGATCTACAGGATGTAACTCAGGATCAGTAATGTAATGTATGTACACAGTGACTGCACCAGCAGAATAGTGAGTGCAGCTCTGGAGTATAATACAGGATGTAACTCAGGATCAGTAATGTAATGTATGTACACAGTGACTGCACCAGCAGAATAGTGAGTGCAGCTCTGGAGTATAATACAGGATGTAACTCAGGATCAGTAATGTAATGTATGTACACAGTGACTGCACCAGCAGAATAGTGAGTGCAGCTCTGGAGTATAATACAGGATGTAACTCAGGATCAGTAATGTGTGTACACAGTGACTGCACCAGCAGAATAGTGAGTGCAGCTCTGGGGTATAATACAGGATGTAACTCAGGATCAGTAATGTAATGTATGTACACAGTGACTGCACCAGCAGAATAGTGAGCGCAGCTCTGGAGTATAATACAGGATGTAACCCAGGATCAGTAATGTAATGTATGTGCAGAGTGACTGCACCAGCAGAATAGTGAGTGCAGCTCTGGAGTATAATACAGGATATAACTCAGGATTAGTAATGTAATGTGTGTACACAGTGACTGCACCAGCAGAATAGTGAGTGCAGCTCTGGAGTATAATACAGGAGGTAACTCAGGATCAGTAATGTAATGTATGTACACAGTGACTGCAGCAGCAGAATAGTGAGTGCAGCTCTGGAGTATAATACAGGATATAACTCAGGATCAGCAATGTAATGTATGTACACAGTGACTGCACCAGCAGAATGGTGAATTCAGCTCTGGGGTCATAATATAAGATGCATGTATTATCTCCTCTTGTCCATGGCTCTCACTTAGAATATTATTATAAATGGTATTAATGTGTTGTACCTGCATTGAGGGTCACATAGGGATTTTGGCTCAGCCGATCATCCTCCTATAATTCGGGATCCTGCCTTTGGTGTAACATGAGCCTTTGTTTGGCATAGTCATACTTGTGACATGACATGGGGTTTTCGCCTGTTTTAATTAGTGTAATTGTCTTGTAATTTTGTTGAACTTCAAACAGTGAGTAATTCCATCTATTTATCTTAAATGAAGTTAAAATAAAGTGTTGTCACTAAATGAACAATAATGAAGATGTGGAGCCTCTGAATAAATACATCGCTACATAATTGATATTTCTCTACTGAAGGTTTTGATGGGAAGGAAACTGCATTCTTCCAGACCATTATACCTCATTTCCCTAGAGCCTATACTGTAACAATAAATGATGCGCTCGTTCTCTGTGGCTCAGCAGGTCTTAATCATTCATTTTTTTTTGTACCAAAACCAATGCCAACTGGTTTATGTAATTATCCTATTGCTACTGTGCTAAAGAAATAAAAAAAATGATGTGTAAGATGAAAGAAGTGATAAAGTGTGTAAGCGATGAGAAGGACTTTCTCACTTTGGTTAAACAGATTGTATAGATAGATAATTAATTAGACTTTTGACAGTATTGGCAGATTTGGCCAATGTTAGTCTAATGTGTACGGGGACTTTAAGCCAGTTAAAGTTATATTCAGTTTTTTAATGAAAAACCCACCACCAATAAAAGTTGCCATTGCAAAAACGGAGAAAAAGTTCAAAGCAATTATCTTGTTAACTGTAGCTAAGATCTATTCTAAATGAGACGGGTTCATTTGATGTGTATGCCCCCCGCTCACTAAAGAAACGATAAGAAATGATCAAGACGAGCATTTTATATGCAAGAGTGGATTATACACACTCTTGCAAATACATTAAGTGGTATGTCTGGCTTTGCGTGTTTTTTTTTTTTTAATTAAATCTACACCTCCTAATTGAGGACTAAGATTTGTCATAGGATACACTTCACACCAACTTATGGTTTAGGTTTGATGGGCACGAGTTGAGCACGCCAGCAGGAATCAGCAAGAAGTTTTTGCACAAACTAAGAGTGTGAAAATATGCAACGTGATATCAGTTTTCTAGTGTAGGTCCAATTCTAAACTTATTACGATTTTCTTGCTATATCAGGCTGTAGATTAAACACTGTTCACATAATTCTCTGTCATCTGAACCTTCATCAGTCCTCAGCGCCGTATCCCGCACTCCGGCCGTCTGATTGCTCTACAGAATAGGAACATATTATTCAATCCACGGCAAGTCTGCAGTCAAGAATGATAGAAACCACAAGAAGCGGTCGGGTTATAATTACAGATAATTCACGGACTCAGATTGTCTCTGGTGGAATTATAAGTGTTAGTTTGAGCCACAGAAGGACGGCCAGAAACCAGAGATCCTGAGCAAGATACAATCTGGGTGGCACGGTGACTCAGTGGTTAGCATTGCACGGTGACTCAGTGGTTAGCATTGCACAGTGACTCAGTGGTTAGCATTGCACAGTGGCTCAGTGGTTAGCATTGCAGCCTCGCAGCGCTGGGGTCCTGGGTTCCAATCCCACCAAGGACAACACCTCCAAGGAGTTTGTATGTTCTCCTTGTGTTTGCGTGGGTTTTCTCCAGGTTCTCCAGTTTCCTCCCACACTCCAAAGACATACTGATAGGGAATCTAGATTGTGAGCCCCGATGGGGACAGCGACAATAATGTATGTAAAGCGCTGCGGAATATGCTAGCGCTATATAAAGATTATTATTAATAATCTGTTTTTTTACAACAACATGAAGAAATAATCTGTGCATGTTCAGCAGTTTAGCAATTTAATTCTTGACAAAAGTATCTGTGTGATGAACTGTGACCATTTGTCAGATTCGGTGCAATTTTTTTGTCTCCGTGGATCTGAAAAGAATAATGGAGAGAATTATAAAGGAAAGTGTTATATTTCCTTTTTTTCTTACATCTAAAATTAACTTTATGTTCCAAAATCACCAAATATCGGTGCCGGGAGTGACATTATTCACACTGCTGACAGTCAGGACATGAAGTAACTAAGATGGTCCCCTTCCCATGTGACAGCTGGGGTTAGAGCACATCGTGCGGATGTCACCAGTCACCTCTCGGTGATCACTTTAGCAATAAACAGAATATAACGCAGGGGTTTTCCGCCTGCGGCTGGGGTCCCAATGCTCCCTTCTGGACTATATTCTCTACGCTCACGTCCTTAGATGGAACAGAAGGTTTCTATGTTTTCATTTGAGAAGCCGCTCATTCTTCAGGTAGAGTCGGAGACAGAATTTCTACACGTCCTCCGTGCGCCTTTCTGCTTAGTTTATATATTCACGCAAGCTATTTGCATGATTGATTGAATATTTGCGCTATCCGTCATCCGAGATCATTACTTCTCTCGTGCATTCATTATACCCCTCCAAAACAAAAAGTGAGTGCATTCAGAAATTCCAGCAAAGCAATAGCTACTTAACGATCGTCTGGAACCAGCTCTAAGGACATGGGGCAATTTGCAGCCTCTTTGTTCCTATGCTCTCAAAAGCTGAAATGATAAATGTAGCTGAACGCATTAGTCAGTATAATTAAGGCTTAACAGTTATTTATTGTGAAAGGCCTGATGTGGAATATCAGTCACATTACCTGCATCGCAGCGCCATTCCTCCACCATGCCTCACATGCTGCAGGGCACAGCGCACCATAAGGCTCGTGCTGTTTATGTTAAGTTCTTGGAGAATGACGGAAATATTGTGATAATTGCATCCATTAGGTCACTATGAAGGTCCATCCAAGGCTACAGATAATCACTAGATGAAATGATAACTTACAAACAGTGGTGTAACTAATTACAGATGATGGGATACAGCAGCGCCCCCTGTGTCTATAGTGGAGAAAGCAGCGTCTGTGCTGGCAATTTATTTTGCTAATAATTATCCAATCCTCATCCCAGACTCTTTACATTTTTGTAGACTGCTTTGGTGACTATGTATCACTACTAGGCTGAAGTGTTGCCCTAATAAAAATACATTACAGACCGTAAAACAATATAGACTAAGGTCAGCCAAACCCGGCAATATCGTCTAACAATCTAATGAGAAGTGGCATCCAGACTCCCACCTGACAGATAATGTTGGGGGCGTAAAGAAGGGTCCGGCCTGCTGGATTTTCAATGGTCATTCCTTTCCTCTCCGGCTTTCTCATAAAGAACATAGGAGCAATCAGCCAAGTGAGCCTGTGCATGGGGAATTGGCGGAGACAGCCATCAGTCTTAAATAACAAACTCTTTAGGACACTTGCTTATCAATGCTCTTATCAGTGGCTGTATACCAATCATAATACCAAACCACCTGTCTTATATAATGTGTAGGACCCCTTAAAATACCTCTGCACAGTTACAGCACGGGCTCCACAAGGCCTGTGAAGGAGTCATGTGGCATCTGAAACCAGTAGCAGCAAATCTTTAATTGCACTAAATTTTAGAGTAACGGCCTCCACCGATCAGATTTGACTTTTCCAAAGTTTGTGCAGCACCAGCTCTCTTAGGTGCGAACCACTGCATACTGGCAACACCTCACAACACCACGTATACCAGGGAGACCCCACAAGTCCTACCGTATACCAGGAACACCCCACAAGACCTGCTGTATACCGGGAACACCCCACTTGACCTGCTATATACTGGGAACACCCAACTTGACCTGCTGTATATTGGGAACACCCCACTTGACCTGCTGTATACTGGGAACACCCAACTTGACCTGCTGTATATTGGGAACACCCCACTTGACCTGCTGTATACTGGGAACACCCAACTTGACCTGCTGTATACTGGGAACACCCAGCTTGACTTGCAGTATACTGGAAACACCCCACTTTACCTGCTGTATACTGGGAACACCCCACTTTACCTGCTGTATACTGGGAACACCCCACTTTACCTGCTGTATACTGGGAACACCCCACTTTACCTGCTGTATACTGGGAACACCCCACTTTACCTGCTGTATACTGGGAACACCCCACTTTACCTGCTGTATACTGGGAACACCCCACTTTACCTGATGTATACTGGGAACACCCCACTTTACCTGATGTATACTGGGAACACCCCACTTTACCTGATGTATACTGGGAACACCCCACTTGACCTGCTGCATACAGGGAACACCCAACTTGACCTGCTGTATACTGGGAACACCCAACTTGACCTGCTGTATACTGGGAACACCCCACTTGACCTGCTGTATACTGGAAACACCCCACTTGACCTGCTGTATACTGGGAACACCCCACTTGACCTTCTATATACTGGGAACACCCAGCTTGACCTGATGTATACTGGGAACACCCCACTTGACCTGCTGCATACAGGGAACACCCAACTTGACCTGCTGTATACAGGGAACACCCAACTTGACCTGCTGTATACTGGGAACACCCAACTTGACCTGCTGTATACTGGGAACACCCCACTTGACCTGCTGTATACTGGAAACACCCCACTTGACCTGCTGTATACTGGGAACACCCCACTTGACCTTCTATATACTGGGAACACCCAGCTTGACCTGATGTATACTGGGAACACCCCACTTGACCTGCTGCATACAGGGAACACCCAACTTGACCTGCTGTATACAGGGAACACCCCACTTGACCTGCTGTATACAGGGAACACCCAACTTGACCTGCTGTATACCGGGAACACCCCACAAGACCTGCTGTATACCGGGAACACCCCACTTGACCTGCTATATACTGGGAACACCCAACTTGACCTGCTGTATACTGGGAACACCCAGCTTGACCTGCAGTATACTGGAAACACCCCACTTTACCTGCTGTATACTGGGAACACCCCACTTTACCTGCTGTATACTGGGAACACCCCACTTTACCTGCTGTATACTGGGAACACCCCACTTTACCTGCTGTATACTGGGAACACCCCACTTTACCTGCTGTATACTGGGAACACCCCACTTTACCTGATGTATACTGGGAACACCCCACTTTACCTGATGTATACTGGGAACACCCCACTTTACCTGATGTATACTGGGAACACCCCACTTGACCTGCTGCATACAGGGAACACCCAACTTGACCTGCTGTATACTGGGAACACCCAACTTGACCTGCTGTATACTGGGAACACCCCACTTGACCTGCTGTATACTGGAAACACCCCACTTGACCTGCTGTATACTGGGAACACCCCACTTGACCTTCTATATACTGGGAACACCCAGCTTGACCTGATGTATACTGGGAACACCCCACTTGACCTGCTGCATACAGGGAACACCCAACTTGACCTGCTGTATACAGGGAACACCCAACTTGACCTGCTGTATACTGGGAACACCCAACTTGACCTGCTGTATACTGGGAACACCCCACTTGACCTGCTGTATACTGGAAAGACCCCACTTGACCTGCTGTATACTGGGAACACCCCACTTGACCTTCTATATACTGGGAACACCCAGCTTGACCTGATGTATACTGGGAACACCCCACTTGACCTGCTGCATACAGGGAACACCCAACTTGACCTGCTGTATACAGGGAACACCCAACTTGACCTGCTGTATACTGGGAACACCCAACTTGACCTGCTGTATACTGGGAACACCCCACTTGACCTGCTGTATACTGGAAACACCCCACTTGACCTGCTGTATACTGGGAACACCCCATTTGACCTTCTATATACTGGGAACACCCAGCTTGACCTGATGTATACTGGGAACACCCCACTTGACCTGCTGCATACAGGGAACACCCAACTTGACCTGCTGTATACAGGGAACACCCAACTTGACCTGCTGTATACTGGGAACACCCAACTTGACCTGCTGTATACTGGGAACACCCCACTTGACCTGCTGTATACTGGAAACACCCCACTTGACCTGCTGTATACTGGGAACACCCCACTTGACCTTCTATATACTGGGAACACCCAGCTTGACCTGATGTATACTGGGAACACCCCACTTGACCTGCTGCATACAGGGAACACCCAACTTGACCTGCTGTATACAGGGAACACCCAACTTGACCTGCTGTATACTGGGAACACCCAACTTGACCTGCTGTATACTGGGAACACCCCACTTGACCTGCTGTATACTGGGAACACCCCACTTGACCTGCTGTATACTGGAAACACCCCACTTGACCTGCTGTATACTGGGAACACCCCACTTGACCTGCTATATACTGGGAACACCCAGCTTGACCTGCTGTATATTGGGAACACCCCACTTGACCTGCTGTATATTAGGAGCACCCCACTTGACCTGCTGTATACTGGGAACACCCAACTTGACCTGCTGTATACAGGGAACATCCAACTTGACCTGCTGTATACTGGGAACACCCAACTTGACCTGCTGTATACTGGGAACACCCAACTTGACCGGCCATATATCAGAAACACCCTATACAAGACATGTCATACATTTTAAACATTCCACAAGACCGTCCGTATACCGGAAACAGTCCATCAGATCTGCCATGTACTGTTAATCCCCCCATAGGACCTTCATCTTTGGAGATGACAGAGTCATTTAACCACCACAATTTGGCCCTGGTCTCAGAGGCTCGCCTCCTTACGCTTTCCCATGTTCAGTTATTCCAGCTCATCACCTTCAAATCTTCACTCTTAATAGGTGCCACTGTCACAAGATAATCAATGTTGTTCACTTCACTAGTCAGAGGTTTTAATATGAGGACGGATCGATGCTTTACAAAACTCTAAACTTGGGCAAGCACCATGTAAGCCAACACACTAAGCTCATTTGCTTCACCTACATTTATAAGGAATCCAAAACCCCGGCATTTTTTGCCGTACTAAGCAGAAAACCCCATCATCCTTCCAAGCATTTAACAGGAGGGGGCCCATAAGCTGTGTTTTCTATGGCCAAAACCGAATGTAAAATAATAAATAAATTGTAAGGTCAATGCATAAGGACACCAGAATGTGTTATTTGTGCCCTCCCCCAATGTTCTAGCCTCGTATACAAAGAAACGAAATGGCCTGTAGCCCAAAACTTTGTTTTTTGTTCTTAAAAAATTCCCAAACTTATGTGCATTTAAAAACATAAGAATGCCAGAAGCGTTCCCATTCCCAGGATGAATTATCTAGGTCTCTCCCAGGGTTTTACGCTGAATCAGCCAGAGTGAAGAAAAAAACAAAAAACTGAATGAGACAACTGAAGACTTTGTAATCTAATAAGGGATTAGAGAAAAAGTTTCAAAGAGCCTACAGGAGAAAAATCACTAAATCAAGTTATGCAGAGTACAGTCTACTGCGATAGAAAGAAAAACACTGTATGATATCCCTTATAAATCATTTCTTTATAGCCCTTACCTGTATGAACATCTATAGAAATAGACTCAAACAATGCTCATTCAGTAAGTGCCAATAGATATATGAATAAGGCTCTGTTCACACGTTCAATATGTGGTCAGTATTTTACATCAGTATTTGTAGCCTAGTTTGGGCTGACTAGTAGGACACTCCCAAGCAGATACATCCTACAAGAGGCATGGAGTCACAAGTCCTTAATAGTGAAAAATAGCAGTGGACACAGCCCCCCCCCCCCCCGAGAAAGCCCACGCAAAACGCGCGTTGGGGCTGCATCTACTGTTGGTCCAAAAGGGTATATGATGGGTAAGGTGTCCTCCCTTTTATGATGGTCCCTTTTTCATTATATTATGTGACTCTCTGCTTGTGGGCAGATACATAATAATAATCTTTTTATTTATATAGCGCCAACATATTCCGCAGCACTTTACAATTCAGACAATTTACATACATTATTGACACTGTCCCCAATCTACATTCCCTATCAGTATGTCTTTGGAGTGTGGGAGGAAACTGGAGAACTTGGAGGAAACCCATGCAAACACAGGGAGAACATACAAACTCCTTGCAGATGTTGACCTTGTTGGGATTTGAACCTAGGACCCCAGTGTTGTAAGGCTACAGTGCTAACCACTGAGCCACCATGTGCTAACCACTGAGCCACCATGTGCTAACCACTGAGCCACCATGTGCTAACCACTGCACCACCATGCTGCCCATACTTCCTTATTTAGGTTTACCCCAGATATTTATGTGTTGGTCTTCTATTCAATCTGCCTGATCTGTATTATTTCTAGATACAGACTCTATGCACACACGCTTTATTTTATTATTTTGCTGGGTGGCCTGATGATGATGAGATGTATGATAGTACTGTAGTTTGATATAGGACTATAAATTGCGCATGTTGTGCATTTCACTCATAGTTATATACTTACCGGGCTATCATGATACTAGTGGTCTGTGTCACCACTAATGCTGATTGTCACAAACTTTATATACTTCTTGGATATACCCCCCCCCAGCCCGTTAGACCATAATGGCTCAGCAGTCTGTGTCTTTTCTTTTTTTTTTGATTGTTTCTTGATTACTGTTATGTAACTTGTATTTCAGTACATTTTGATATCTTTTACTATTACGGACTTATAACTCCATGCCTCATATAGGATGTAGCAATAAACATTGGTGGCAAATATGTGCGCAGCCTTTTAGTATGTGCAATATCAGGATAGGGTCTAATGGACCCCAATATTTCATGACAAGGATCAGATAGCGAACGCTGCCCCTTTTAATAAGGTCATACCAGAACAATGCGTCTCCACTGCGGCCAGCCATCGCACAGTTAACACCGGCCCGGCGTCTTAATTTGTTTCTAATGGTGAAATATATATATATGAATCCAGCTCATTGTCTGCAGCTAACAGAGGTGACCTGTTGAGTTATGTTCATGAAGCTGGAGACATGGAGCGACATGCTGAGAAATAACCACATAGTGAACCCAGCAAATATATTTTCCTCCATTTTAAAGAGAGCAAGGGTCAAGCTTCCAACCAAAAAGCACTTGTCTACTGAACAGTATGCGTGTTCTAGTCTGAGCGCTAAATATGCACCCAGCGGCTTATGTTACAGTAAAGGCTGAGACCCGCTTCCCGAGCATTAATTATGCGGGTGAAACAAGGTCCAGTCGCTGCTCCGTCACACATCTGGAGGAGTCTGGCACTAGTAAAGAGCGCACGACTGCTGAGGAGGAGGAGGAAGAGGAGGCGATTGAAGGTCTGGCTATCTGATCATCAATCTGGTAGAGGCGATTGAAGGTCTGGCTATCTGATCATCAATCTGGCAGAGGCGATTGAAGGTCTGGCTATCTGATCATCAATCTGGCAGAGGCGATTGAAGGTCTGGCCATCTGATCATCAATCTGGCACTGATCTGGAAGGATAACCTTAAGTTATATGTTATTGGAGTAAAATACGCCTTGCAATGTGCAGAGGGGATCTAAACAGTTGTTTACAATAAGTAATCTGACTAATTGCCAATCTTCATGCAGAGAAGACTTGGATCCATCCAGGAGTTACGAGGTTAACCCCCCCCCCCCCCATATAAACCAAGTTTATGAAGTGCGGACAGAGATTTCATGCTGTAATATAATATGAGTTATGGAAACTTAATGGCTTCGTCATACCTTCCTTTGATCTCCGCAAGCCAAGTAAACAAATAGTCACATCTCCAAGTCTATATGCCAAGAAATATTAAGCTTGGAGCAATGGCGGTGAATTACCAGCTCTGTAACATTAAAGGCAGGGTAACATTTGGTATCTATTTTACAAGCCCAGAATGAACTGATAGTTTTAACAGACTTGTAATATCTAAAAAGGGGAATGACGTAGACTCTGAATAATCTGCTCAGTGGCCCAGCAAGCAGGGAATACTGGAAGATTTCAGCTCTGAAGTCCACACATTTGTAACTGCAGCTCCGTGCTAGAACACAGATTAACGTGAAGATGGATTATTCATCAGACTATACAAGTTCTGTGAGTGGTTCTGAAGAGGAATTACCACAATAGATAAAGGTGATACCATAAACCCCAGCGAGTGAACAGTCAATACTTTATACATTGTTTATGAATTACTGCAAGTTACATAAAACGGATAAACGCTCATAGATATACTGGCCATAAATGGCCTGCCATGTGTAATACAATGTAACAGGCTTTGTCTTTGTGGATGCCACTGTCCATGGTACTGATAAGGCATGTGATAGATAGCCTGCCGATATGAGGATTATTTGCAGACCAGGCCCATCAGATACATAATGTACAAGCCAAACAATGGGAGAAACATTGTCATCAGATTATTCTGACTTGGAGGGTTTGAGAATATCTCCATTTAGGTATTACCGTAGAACAGCCTTTACCGGATCTATCCCACTGCCTGTGCGGAGTGGGATAGGATTTGGAATAAAGACTCCTGTTCATTACTATTGCCGCGCTAAAGTGTTCTTCCTCTGTGGTTTTACCTTTTTTTTAAGATCTGGAAGAGATTACGGAGAGATCATTCCCGCGGTATCTCCCGCTACTGTGACTTTTACTAGAACAAATCAGATTCCACAGCTTTAATGGAGATGAGACCCAAATGTGTCCTGTCTTATTTGTACCGCAGACCTGGCTTTATTTCCTTTTCCTTAGACGCGCTGTCACAGTATGTGTGAAGATACTCAGCATTTTATATCGATTTCTTCAGTAAAATGTTGTTAAACGTGGCGTTACGACTTACCGGCAGGATGTTATTATCCGCTCTTCATGGTGACTTCATAGATAAGTGATAGTGAGGGGGGTTCACAATGCATTTATGGTCACAGATGTATCTAGATTATCCACTCAGTAGAGAAAGCATCAGTTTTCTAACCTGCTTTAATATTTTGATTGGATGTTTTTTTTTAAAGGAATTTTCTCACCTCTTAAAGCTATGACATATTGCTTGGATATGTGACCTGTAAGGAGGTCATTGTACTTGGGGGGGGGGGGGAGATGTGTTAATGGTGGATTCTGTGTTATCTACTGTATATAGAGGTGTTATCAGTCATTGTACAGGAGGAGGAGGAGGTGAGCTGTGACATCATCTATTGTGAATGGTGGATCCTGTGTTATCTGCTGTATATAGAGGTGTTATCAGTCATTGTACAGGAGGAGGTGAGCTGTGATATCACCTATTGTGAATGGTGGATCCTGTATTATCTACTGTATATAGAGGTGTTATCAGTCACTGTACAGCGGGGAGGAGGTGAGCTGTGACATCACCTATTGTGAATGGTGGATCCTGTGTTATCTACTGTCTATAGAGGTGTTATCATTCATTGTACAGGAGGAGGAGGAGGTGAGCTGTGATATCACCTATTGTGAATGGTGGATCCTGTGTTATCTGCTGTATATTGAGGTGTTATCAGTCATTATACAGGAGGAGGAGGTGAGCTGTGACATCATCTATTGTGAATGGTGGATCCTGTGTTATCTGCTGTATATAGAGGTGTTATCAGTCATTGTACAGGAGGAGGTAAGCTGTGACATCACCTATTGTGACTGGTGGATCCTGTGTTGTAATCTACTTTATATAGAGGTGTTATCAGTCATTGTACAGGAGGAGGAGGAGGTGAGCTGTGACATCATCTATTGTGAATGGTGGATCCTGTGTTATCTACTGTATATAGAGGTGTTCTCAGTCATTGTACAGGAGGAGGAGGAGGAGGTGAGCTGTGACATCACCTATTGTGAATAGTGGATCTTGTGTTATCTACTGTATATAGAGGTGTTATCAGTCATTGTACAGGAGTAGGAGGTGAGCTGTGACATCACCTATTGTGAATGGTGGATCCTGTGTTATCTGCTGTATATAGAGGTGTCACCAGTCATTGTACAGGAGGAGGAGGAGGTGAGCTGTGACATCACCTATTGTGAATGATGGATCCTGTATTATCTACTGTATATAGAGGTGTTATCAGTCATTGTACAGGAGTAGGAGGTGAGCTGTGATATCACCTATTGTGAATGGTGGATCCTGTGTTATCTACTGTCTATAGAGGTGTTATCAGTCATTGTACAGGAGGAGGAGGAGGTGAGCTGTGATATCACCTATTGTGAATGGTGGATCCTGTGTTATCTGCTGTATATTGAGGTGTTATCAGTCATTATACAGGAGGAGAAGGTGAGCTGTGACATCATCTATTGTGAATGGTGGATCCTGTGTTATCTGCTGTATATAGAGGTGTTATCAGTCATTGTACGGGAGGAGGTAAACTGTGACATCTATTGTGAATGGTGGATCCTGTGTTATCCACTGTATATAGAGGTGTTATCAGTCATTGTACAGGAGGAGGAGGAGGTGAGCTATGACATAACCTATTGTGAATGGTGGATCCTGTGTTATCCACTGTATATAGAGGTGTTATCAGTCATTGTACAGGAGGAGGAGGAGGTGAGTTGTGGCATCAGCTATTGTGAATGGTGGATCCTGTGTTATCTACTGTATATAGAGGTGTTATCAATCATTGTACATGAGGAGGTGAGCTGCGACATCACCTATTGCAAATGGTGGATCCTGTGTTATCTGCTGTATATAGAGGTGTTATCAGTCATTGTACAGGAGGAGGAGGTGAGCTGTGACATCATCTATTGTGAATGGTGGATCCTGTGTTATCTACTGTATATAGAGGTGTTATCAGTCATTGTACAGGAGGAGTAGGTTAGCTGTGACATCACTTATTTTGAATGGTGGATCCTGTGTTATCTACTGTATATAGAGGTGTTCTCAGTCATTGTACAGGAGGAGGAGGAGGTGAGCTGTGACATCACCTATTGTGACTGGTGGATCCTGTGTTGTAATCTACTTTATATAGAGGTGTTATCAGTCATTGTACAGGGGGAGGAGGAGGTGAGCTGTGAGATCATCTATTGTGAATGGTGGATCCTGTGTTATCCACTGTATATAGAGGTGTTCTCAGTCATTGTACAGGAGGAGGAGGAGGAGGTGAGCTGTGACATCACCTATTGTGAATGGTGGATCCTGTGTTATCGACTGTATATAGAGATGTTATCAGTCATTATACAGGAGGAGGAGGAGGTGAGCTGTGACATCACCTATTGTGAATGGTGGATCCTGTGTTGTAATCTACTGTGTATAGTGGTGTTATCAGTCACTGTAATCCTTTCTGTGATGATAATGATTTCAGTGGTGAGAAGTGATTTCTACAGAACAGTAAATGCTCAGAGTCTCATAATATGAAAACTGCAACATTTCTGGATATATTTAATGCTAGCGACATGGAAACTCCTAAAAAAACAAACCCACCAAATATTCCTACACATTCATTTAAAATGAAAACGTGATTTAACCGATAGGTGATGATCTGATTGTCTGTGAGCCTCCTCCCTCCCGGGGTCACCGGGTTCGGCATCTGATACCTCAGCGCACACAGTGTTCCACAGTGACCTTTGCAGAGGGGCAGCACATTCGGCAAGAGGTGGACACAAGCAGTAAGATCTTTAAGAATGTCTCGTTCATCCTAAAATATTTCCCTGTAGTTTTTGGCAGGCGGGAATAGCCCAACACAACTGCGCGTCTTTATAAACACTAATAAAAAAACAGTCGAAAAAGCCAACTGGCAACCTCCACCCGTCCAGAGAGTCTACAATCTGCAGCCTGATGCCTCATTTATCACCAGGAACTAATAAAATCTGCTACAGAAAAAAAAAACGCCAGAGAGAGACTTATTTAGAAGGAAACCAACACGTGTCCAAAATAAATCTTAGGTGACAAACGTAGCTTATGAGCTACTTGAGAGGTTGCTGCACATACAGCAGCCATAGACATGTGCTGGGTATATAAACACACTGTGCGCCAGGATGCCACGCTGCCAAAGCTATATCCCGTTACATATTTAGCATCTACAGTTAAACTGTGGGTAGTGAAGCTGTCACAACTGTGAATGTGTAGATGAAACACTGCGATCCGTACACTGAGGCGCACACATTCCAGCTTGGAACATTTAACACTTTTTTAAATCGCCTGATGTGACACTTTAAATACTGCAATGAGCCTGCACGCCATTGTTTCCTGTAAGTTTACCTAACCTTCCGAAGGAAACAGGCAGCGCTCTGTCTGCCAGACGCAGAGACAAGCAGTAGGTAAAGCAGATGTATTCATGAAAAACTGAGGTTTATCTAGATGTGAAGCTGTGACAACATAGGAATATTGCGCTGACATATCTGTGGAGCTCAAGTGCAGAGAGGAAACCTTGGTCTTTCCTCTACTGCTGGGGCAAAAGTTTAGTTAATCGCCCAAATCTGACAGCTACATACCCTGGCAAAAGGCAAAGTAGCCTGCTGGCACATACAACCGGGTGTCCCAATCATAGCTATGTCCCTGCCCTAAGCATATGAGAAAAAAATAAGCCGCCCAATAGTACTTCATTTATGTTGCAGACAAACTCACTAAACTGTTTCCTTTCTGCAATGCGATATTTAAAGAACATAGGAAGCGTAAAGACAGCAATAATGACACAAAAACATCAGGGAGGCCGGGAGAGCCTCTAACTGGAGACTGATTAGAGGCCTGAATATACATTCAGATCTTGTGACACTTCATCCTTAGCTGTCCTAGAGATTGTGCCCGACTGTGAATATAGTAATACATTTACTGTGGGGATGGTAATGGTCACACAGGCGGATTCTCTGCAGGAGACCTGCGTCCAGCTGTAATGTATTTAGAGCGCAGGAATGTCAACACTTTAATATGACACAGAGGGCAACGCCGCCGTCCTGATACATTGTGCAGACATCTCTGAACGGGATCTGACACAAGAGGAGACGCCAATGTTTTATAACATTGCTAAACATTGGAAGGCATATTTGACTTTTCTCACTCTTCAACAAGATACTTCAAAACTATGAAAAGTAATCAAAAACTTAAAGGGGTTGTCCGGGCTTTCTGTATAATCTGTCTGTGTGTCTAGGCTGCAGAATGCAGACAGTTAGGTAATATACTCCCTGTCAGCATTCTGCATGGTGTCCTAGATAGTACACCAGTCATAGGAGCAGCTTTCTCCAGATTCTGGAGGAGCTGTTTACTTCCCTGCTAGAGTTTCCCTGTCTGACAGAGACTAGTCTGTGAAGTCACAATAGACCCCGCCCCCAGTCTCTGCCAGACCCTCCCCCAGTTTCTGCCAGACCCTCCCCCTACCTTCTGCTCCAGCCTCCTGTGCAGCTCACATCCATCCATTCCTCATCCATCACTTTAGACTGAAGTTCTGCAGCAGCTGGGGTGTATTGAGGAGTTGAAACCAGAAGTTTCTGACGCTCCCCTGGGCCTGTGTCGCGCTGCGTTGCGCACGCGGGAGCTTACCCGGAGCCGGATCTCTTGAGGGTTGTAGTCTCGTGGCGGTGATCCGGTCCGTGCCCAGGGAGTCAGACTAAGTGGCGCTGTATTAGCGGTAGATGTTGGACGACTGCGCCACCCGTTGAGTACAGCTAAGGAGCTGCCGCTGCAGGGCAGACCGCTGAGGCCGGTGGTAGGATTGTGCAGCGTGATAGTATAACCCCCAACGGGAGGGGTATGGCCTCAGGGCAGCCGACGTGGATGATGGGGGTAGCAGGAACCACTCGGAGACGGTACAGTGTAGTTCAGGGTCTTTACTGGTGACAAAGATATACCCTCCCGGAGTACTGGCTAGCGATTGGGGCCTGGTCAGTCCTTGAGCAGATGGGATCTCCCCTGGCCAGGCGGAGTTGTAGGCCTCCCAAACTAACGATACTCTTCCGGCTACCTTGCTAGAGGCGGGTATAAGTAGCCCACGTCCCTGAGTGTACCGTGTGGTGCTCACCCGTATGGCCGGTGACTCGGGGCCTTCTAGTAGCTTCCGCTCCACGACGGCGGTGCTGGTCCCACGCGTGTGACCGTGCCTTCGGGTTTCTGGGCCAGAGGATCTGCAATCCCCTGCCGGTCGGTTTCTGCTGCTGGATAGGAGTTAGTCCCCACAGCCTCGGACTCCGGGTCCGGTGATAACTTTCCAGTCAGGGCGAGCTCTGCAGCTGCCAGTCCCTGACTCCTTGTAGTACTGCTCCCACAGAGCTCCTGATGTTCTTTTCCTATATCTGCTTCTCTGTCTCTACTTCTTCTCTACTCACTAACCCTGCCTCAGCCCTAGGTTTATATAGGGGAAGTTCTTCCCCTCCCAGGACTGGGCAGGAGGTGTGGCATGCACAGGATCCCTGACCAAGAGACCTCCCACCTGCTCTCAGACATAACATTGCTTGTTACTGTGGAAACCAGACCCCTGGGGTGCCACATTCCCCCCTAGTGAAATTTAGTACTCCGGGACTAAACATATTTTTAGAAAAACATAACAAGGTATAAACAATAATAATACAATAAGAAAAACACATAAAGATGGTTACGGCGTGTCCGCAACCGGGTGCAGTCTTTGAAGAAAACAAAGGTGTCCATTTCACCAAAACAGGGAGACGTAACCAGGTAGGGGTCTGTCCTGCCCCGAGTCCTTAACAGTCTTTTAGTCCATTCCTGGGTTACGCTCCAACCAATTGTACAAGGATTCCCGGTAAATCCACCAAGGACTCCTAAAAATAACTAGAAACACATAATTATTTACAAGTAACAGACAGGTGACCACAAATAAAACAATTTAAACACTTCAAATCCTCCAACGTGCGGGTAACTGGCCTCTAGTGGCCCTAGTGGACCTACGGAGCTGACTGTCTGGCCCTGAACTACAGGGTGTAGGAGCTATCAAGGATAAACTGGGCAGCTGTCTACGGGCTCTTTGGCTCACTAGGGGTATGGCAGGCTCACTATGAGCAGAGGGTTGATCCTCCTGTTCTGCTTGTGTGGAGTCTGCTGCCTCCTGGACCGGCTGCTCTTCCAGCTCTACCTGTTGCTCCGTAGGCACTTGGGATGCTGGTTGGAGGAACGTGAGGACGGGTACCACAACTGCACCATTGACTTGAGTCCAGGATCGAGGGAAGTCTCCGAGCACAGTACTAACCATATCTTCCCTTTCCTCTACGGGTCGAGGGTCTTCTTGCTCTCCTTCTGGGTTCCGTAGCTGTTCGGGACACTTCTTCAGGTGATCCCGGGATACAATGGCTGTGGTTTCCCCTCCGTCTTTACTGATGGTACAAACCTTTGGGTTGTCGTGGCTTGAGGGCAGTACGGTGTACGGGTCCTTCTCCCACTGGTCGTCCAACTTGTGGAGCCGTCTCTTCCTCTTCAAGACCTGCTCTCCGGGTACCAGGGGAACAGTGGGAGCATACTGGTTGTAATTTTTCTCTTGTCTTTCCCTAGCGAGACAGAGACTTCGCTCCACGCTCTCTTGTACTTTCCGGTACTGCTGCTGCCTCTCTGTGTCCCAGTCTGTTTCCGGTGAAGTGTCCTCGGGTGTCAGGACTCCCATTTCCAGGTCAACAGGTAACTTACCAGGTCTCGCCCTCATTAGGTAAGCCGGGGTACAGTTGGTGGAACCTACCGGGATGTGGTTGTATAGGTCCACCAGATCGGGCAGCTTCTCAGGCCACAGACTGCGTTCTTCCAGGGGCAACGTTTTCAGGAGATCCATTACCACCTGGTTCATTTTCTCACAAAGTCCATTAGTTTGCGGATGATAGGGTGTCGTCCTTATCTTCCGGCAGCCATACAGATTGCAGAATTCTTGGAAGATCTCCGCTTCAAAGGCAGGTCCCTGGTCCGTCAGCACTTGGTCCGGGTATCCGTGTGGACGGCAGAAGTGCTGCTGGAAGGCTCTAGCTGCTGTTTGAGCCGTTAAGTCCTTAACGGGGACGACAACCAAGAACCGGGAGTAATGATCCACAATGGTTAACGCGTAGACGTAGCCACTTCTGCTTGGGGTCAGTTTTACATGATCCAAGGCTACCAGTTCCAACGGCTGCCGGGTGACGATGGACTGCAGGGGAGTCTTCTGGCTGGCACGGTCCTTCCTTCTTAGGTTGCACGGGCCACAGTCTCTGCACCACCTCTCGATGGTTCCCCTCATGCCTACCCAGTGGAACCGCCCACGCAGCAGGAACTCCAGCTTCTTCCATCCGAAGTGTCCAGCCCCGTCGTGGTATGCTTCCATCACCATGGCTGCGTCTCTCCGTGGCACCACTACTTGCCAGATTAGTTCATGCGTCCGGGAGTTAACCATTCTGCGGCACAACTTCCCCTTGTAAAGGAACAGTCGACTCTTCTCAGCCCACAGTTGCTTGGCTTCCTCCGGAGCGTCTGGGTCAAGGCGAGCCTCTGGCCGAGTCAGCATCTCCTTCACCAGCCGGACGGCAGGGTCACTGTCTTGCGTTTCCTCCCAGTTGTAGTGAGGCAAGGGGTTAAACGTAGCGGCTTGCTTACTCCTTACCCGATGGGAATACTGGATAGTCCCATGACGGTGGAACGCGGGGAGTTCGACTTCTTCCAGTCCCTCTGGATCTTCTCCTTCGTCCGGTAGGTTTGGCATCCTGGACAGGGCGTCCGCGTTGGTATTGGAGCGTCCTGCCCGGTATTTGATTGTGAACTCGTAGTTGGACAGACGGGCCATCCATCTCTGCTCTAGGGCACCGAGTCTTGCCGTGTCCAGGTGTGTCAACGGGTTGTTATCCGTGTACACGGTGAACCGGGAAGAAGCGAGGTAGTGCTTAAAGCGTTCGGTGACTGCCCACACCACTGCCAGGAACTCTAGCTTAAATGAGCTGTAATTCTCAGGGTTTCTTTCGGTGGGTCGCAGTTTTCGGCTAGCGTAAGCGATTACTCGTTCTTTCCCCTGCTGGATCTGGGACAGTACGGCTCCTAGCCCGATGTTACTTGCGTCGGTGTAGAGGATAAAGGGCTGGCTGTAATCAGGGTACGCCAGGATTTCATCCCCCGTGAGGGCCATCTCCAGCTGGCGGAAGGACTCTTCTTCTAACTTCTCCCATTTGAAGGGCGGCTTCTGGTTCTTGGCCTTCCGGGACTGGCCTATCAGGAGGTCCTGCATAGGAGCTGGCTTTTTGGTGAAACCGGGGATGAATCTGCGGTAATAGCCTACCAACCCGAGGAACTGCCGCACTTCCTTTACACTGGAGGGACTTGGCCATTCCTTAATTGCGGTGATCTTATCAGGGTCGGGAGCCACTCCATCAGCGCTCACCACGTGTCCCAGGTACTGCACCTTTGGTTTCAGGAGGTGACACTTGGAGGGTTTCACCTTTAGGCCGTAGCTTGCCAGAGCTTCGAACACTTCCGCCAGGTGTTTCAAGTGGTCCTCATACGTCTTGGAATATACGATGACATCGTCCAGGTACAGCAGGACCGTCTCGAAGTTTCTGTGGCCCAGACAGCACTCCATTAATCGTTGGAAGGTTCCTGGTGCGTTGCAGAGTCCGAACGGCATGCAGGTAAACTCGCTAAGTCCCATCGGGGTGGTGAATGCGGTCTTCTCCCGGTCCGCCTCTGCTACAGGAACCTGCCAGTACCCACTAGTGAGATCCAAGGTAGAGAAGAAGTTAGCAGATCTTAAAGCAGCCAAAGACTCCTCTATCCTTGGTAAGGGGTACGCATCCTTGTGTGTGATACGGTTGATTCTCCGGTAATCTACACACATCCTCATGGTGTTGTCTTTCTTTTTGACTAAGACTAGTGGAGCTGCCCAGGGGCTACAGCTATCCCTGATCACCCCAGCCTCCTTCATGTCTCTAAGCATCCCCTTGGCGTGTTGGTAGTGTGCAGGGGGTACGGGTCGATACCTCTCTTTTATGGGAGGATGGTCTCCCGTGGGGATGTGGTGTTCTACCCCCTTGACTCGCCCGAAGTCTAACGGGTGTTTACTAAACACTCTCTCATACTCTTGAACCACCCGATAGACTCCCTGTTTCTGGTGTGAGGGAGTGGAGTCAGTACCCAAATGTAGTTGCTGACACCAGTCCTCCATTGTTTTCTGAGAGCCGTTACCTTCCTCCGGGGAAGATGGAGGCAAGGGTTCTACGGACTGTATGGAATCTTGATTGATGGTATACAATTTGGCTAGCGTGGCATACCGGGGCAGGTACACTTCCCTCTTCCCGATATTTATTATGCGAACGGGCACCCTCCCATGGCGTACATTGACCACCCCCCGTGCTGTCAAAATGGTGGGCCTACTGTCTGAGTAAACTGGTTCTACCATTGCCTGGTAATCTCTACCTCTCAGACCAATAGCTGCCCGGCACCAAATCATCATTTCACTTTTCGGGGGCATGGCAATAGGGAAAGGGTCACACATTCGCACGCTACCAATCTCACCACCGGAGAGTTCTAGCTGTTGCCGTCGCATCAGTGCCCGGATCTCTTTCTGGAGCACTCGCTGCTGGCCGGAGCTGGCGTTCTTGGCAACCTGCTGTAAAAGGAAAATCACCTCTGCAAGACAATTTTCAATTACATTAGTTCCTAGAGTTATCTTTGGGTGACTCTCGTGTTTGTCAATGTCTACAATGATCAGTCCCTGTGCTGCCAGTTCGACTCTACCGATTTTAATGGTCACCTCTTTAAATCCAATCTGTGGCACGGGCTGACCATTGCTGGCGATGATACTCAAGTCGTCGTCAGGGTAGCGGGTGATATCCGAGTCATTCCAGTACTGCTTGAAGAGCACGTACGGGATGGTGGTGACCTGTGACCCGGTGTCCAGTAGGGCACTCATAGGAATGCCATCCAGTACCACGGGTAAGACTGGACGTCCTCCCACATATTTGTCGCGCCAGTTCGATGGGCCTGGTGATCTTTTTCCTGGGGGTTGGCCCTCTACCCCAGGTTGTGCCAGTTTAAAGGACAGTACCTTGCCATATGTCCGGGTTGATTGCAGCGGCGGCAGATGGGTCGTCCGTCCTCGTTGTATCGGTCGCTGGGTCTTCCTCTGGCCGGTGGGGTCCTCCTTGGTCGACGCCACGGGATGTCCTCCGGTCCGGATGCCAGCTGGATCTTCCCTGGAGTGGAAACCTGTAAAGACTGCACAGTTCGGGTTAGCGCAGCAACGCTTTTAGCTAGCTCTTGGACCTGATGGTGCAGGTCTGGAGCCGGGTCATTGTTCAAAGCCTGCGCATCAGCCCCCACAGGCCCTGCCGACAAGGGCGCCGCCTCCTGGTGGTAAGTGGCAGTGGGGCGTCTGGGGGTCACAACGCCACCTGGTGCCGGTTCTCGAAGCACCCGGATGGCTCTGTCCTTGAACTGTGCAAATCCCAGATGAGGGTCCTGTAAGGCCATTGCCCGCAACTGGGTTCGGTGGGCATTGCAATATAAACCCTCTATAAATTGTTCAGTCAACAGCCTGTCCTCGTCTCCCACGCCGTCAGGGTCGGTCTGCTTAATGGCTCTCAGGGCCTCTTGTAGGTTCAGGGCATAGTCCCTTATACTCTCATGTGCCCGCTGTTTGCACCCGTAGAATCTAAGCTTGATCTCGGCTGAGGTGCGGGTATCAAAGGTGTCCCTCAGCCGGGTTAGTATCCCTGTGACAGTCCTCCCCCCAGGTGGCCAGGACTTTACCTCCCTTTGGGCTGCCCCGGTTAATTGGGCCACCAGGATGCTCACTTTTTGCTCCTCTGTGAGGGGGTACACCTGGAAGAGGCTATCCAGCTTTTCTCTAAAGTCATGCAGGGTATGTGACTCCCCTGAGTACTGGGGTAGCCAGGCTACCCCCGGGATATAGGGCATGGTGAAAGGCATGACCGCAACAGCGGTGGCGCTGGCGGGGGTTGAAGCGGTGAAGCTCTCCTCCGTATCCGACATCCTTCTCCCCCCTAGTGGACCGTGGCCTACCTTGCGATGATCCTCTTCCGTAGGCCGCGGCTCCGCAGTGGATCGTCAGGGTTGAGGACCTTCCGTCGCGCTCCTGTGACGTCGGCGTCTGCTGGGCTCCTTCCAGGACCTTACGCAACGTCCGGACGTGAGGCGGGGCTTCAGTTCTCGCGCGCTTTCGGAGTCCACGCCCCTCTTCTTCCCGCGCGGCGTCTTCAAGATGGCGTCCAACGGCGGGAAAACTCCACGGAAGGCGGGAAGAAGGCTGAAAATGGCGCCGGATGGCGGGAATCTTCACCGATGGCGGGAAGAAGGCTGAAAATGGCGCCAGATGGCGGGAATCTTCACCGATGGTAAGTTTAAAAGTCTCTTTTTTTTTTTTCCAGGCACGCAGTACCCGGTGGTTGCGGGCACGGAATCCTGCCGACTACGCCAAAAGTTGACGCGCCCCTGGGCCTGTGTCGCGCTGCGTTGCGCACGCGGGAGCTTACCCGGAGCCGGATCTCTTGAGGGTTGTAGTCTCGTGGCGGTGATCCGGTCCGTGCCTAGGGAGTCAGACTAAGTGGCGCTGTATTAGCGGTAGATGTTGGACGACTACGCCACCCGTTGAGTACAGCTAAGGAGCTGCCGCTGCAGGGCAGACCGCTGAGGCCGGTGGTAGGATTGTGCAGCGTGATAGTATAACCCCCAACGGGAGGGGTATGGCCTCAGGGCAGCCGACGTGGATGATGGGGGTAGCAGGAACCACTCGGAGACGGTACAGTGTAGTTCAGGGTCTTTACTGGTGACAAAGATAGACCCTCCCGGAGTACTGGCTAGCGATTGGGGCCTGGTCAGTCCTTGAGCAGATGGGATCTCCCCTGGCCAGGCGGAGTTGTAGGCCTCCCAAACTAACGATACTCTTCCGGCTACCTTGCTAGAGGCGGGTATAAGTAGCCCACGTCCCTGAGTGTACCGTGTGGTGCTCACCCGTATGGCCGGTGACTCGGGGCCTTCTAGTAGCTTCCGCTCCACGACGGCGGTGCTGGTCCCACGCGTGTGACCGTGCCTTCGGGTTTCTGGGCCAGAGGACCTGCAATCCCCTGCCGGTCGGTTTCTGCTGCTGGATAGGAGTTAGTCCCCACAGCCTCGGACTCCGGGTCCGGTGATAACTTTCCAGTCAGGGCGAGCTCTGCAGCTGCCAGCCCCTGACTCCTTGTAGTACTGCTCCCACAGAGCTCCTGTTGTTTCTTCCTATGCTGCTTCTCTTCTCTGTCTCTACTTCTTCTCTACACACTAACCCTGCCTCAGCCCTAGGTTTATATAGGGGAAGTTCTTCCCCTCCCAGGACTGGGCAGGAGGTGTGGCATGCACAGGATCCCTGACCAAGAGACCTCCCACCTGCTCTCAGACATAACATTGCTTGTTACTGTGGAAACCAGACCCCTGGGGTGCCACATTTCCATACACAATATAAAAAGACACATATGCATATTTTTCTCAATATCTAACATAAAATCACAATAAACCTTTCCTTTTTTAGGTCAATTAGGATTACCAGAATTTTTAATATTTGCCAACTGCCAGAATAATGAGAGTGAGAGAATGTTTTAAGGCATTTTTATTACTTACTGCAAAGTCAAAAGTTTACAATCACTAAGATTACTATGCCTTTAAACAATTCTGGACTGCCCATATGATGATGTCATGTGTTTGGAAGCTTCTGATTTGGTAACATCTGAATTAATTAGAGACACACCAGTGGATGTATTTTAATGCACACCTGAAACACACTGCTTCTTTGTGTAGCATCATGGGAAAGGCTAAAGAAATCAGCCAAGATATCAGGAAGAGAATTGTGGACTTGCACAAGTCTGGCTCATCCTTCGGTACAATTTCAAGATATCTGAAGGCGCCTCGTTTATCTGTACAAACAATTATACGCAAGTACAAACAAGATGGGAATGTCCAGCCATCATACGTCTCAGGAATGAGACGGGTGCTGTGTCCCAGAGATGAGCTTGCTTTGGTCTGACATGTGCACATCAACCCAAGGACAAAAGCAAAAGACCTTGTGAAGATGATGGCGGAAGCTGGTAAGATTGTGTCAATATCCACAGTGAAACGAGCACTGTATGAACATGGGCTGAAAGGCCACTCTGCCAGGAAGAAGCCATTACTCCAAAAGAAACAGAAAAAAGCCAGATTAATGTTTGCAAATGCACACAGGAACATAGACCTTAATTTTTGGAGACATGTCCTGTGGTCTGATGAAACTAAAATTGAACTTTTTGGGCCCGGTGGTCGGCGCTCATAGCAGATGAGCATTTTTGTTACACATAGCAGGGCTCCAGCGCTGCTATGTGTAACACAATCGATCAGAAGATCACAGTTTCTAGTTTCCCATGGAGACTATTGAAGGATGTAAAAAGTAAAAAAAAATAAAAGTTTTTAAAAATATAAAAAAATATAAAAGTTCAAATCACCCCTCCTTTCGCCCCATTCAAAATAAAAAAAAAAAAAAAAATCAAGTATACACATATTTGGCATCGCCGCGTTCAGAATCTCCTGATCTATCAAAATACAAAAATAATTAATCCGATCGGTAAGCGGCATAAAGGGAAAAAAAATCAAAGTGCCAAAATTACGTTTTTTTGGTCGCCGCATCATTGCAATAAAATGTAATAATGGGCAATGAAAACATCGTGTCTATCCCAAAATGGTATCAATAAAAGTGACAGCTCGGCGCGCAAAAATTAAGCCCTTACCTGGCCCCAGATCCCGAAAAATGGAGGCACATTGCGTCTCGGAAAATGGCGCCATTTTTTCATTTTTTTTTTACAAAACTTGGATTTTTTTTTCACCACTTAAATAAAAAATAATCTATACATGTTCGGTATCTGTGAACTCATAATGACCTGGAGAATCATAATGGCAGGTCAGTTTTAGCATTTAGTGAACATGGTAAAAAAAAAACAATTGTGGAATTGCACTTTTTTGCAATCTCACTGCACTTGGAATTTTTCCTGTTTTCCAGTACATTATATGGTAAAAGCAATGATGTCGTTCAAAAGTGCAACTCGTCCCGCAAAAAAACAAGCCCTCACATGGCCATATTGACAGAAAAATAAAAAAGTTATGCCTATGTGAAGAAGGGGAGCAAAAAACAGAAACTGAAAAACCCAAGGTGGGTGAAGGGGTTAAGGTGGCCATAAACTTTAGATTCATTTCTATTTGTGGAAAGAAGGATCTGGCGGCTGGATTTCAACAAGTCTGATTATTTTGTTTTTGTGGAAGTTAAGGTGCTTTCATAGGTGACTGGGTGGCAGAAAAGTGCCAGGGTGAAAAAAGATGCCATGGGGCACAGCAGAATCCGAGAGGGGGCACAGAGAAGTCTGAGAGGAGGAACAGAGGCGTCCGAGAGGAAACCGAAAGGAGGAACCGAGGGGTCCGAGAGGAGGCAGAGAGGAGTCCGAAAGGAGGAAAAGAGGAATCAAAGAGGAGTCAGAGAGGAGGAACAGAGGAATCAAAAAGGAGGAACAGAGGAGTCTGAGAGGAGGCAGAGAGGAGTCCCCGAGAGGAGGAAAAGAGGAATCAAAGAGGAGGAAGAGAGGAGTCTGAGAGGAGGAAGAGAGGAGTCTGAGAGGAGGAACAGAGGAGTCCGAGAGGAGTCCGAAAGGAGGAACAGATGAGTCTGAGAGGAGGCAGGGAGGGGTCCGAGAGGAGGAAAAGAGGAATCAAAGAGGAGTCAGAGAGGAGGAACAGAGGAATCAAAAAGGAGGAACAGAGGAGTCTAAGAGGAGGCAGGGAGGAGTCCGAAAGGAGCAACAGAGGAGTCTGAGAGGAGGCAGGGAGGAGTACGAGAGGAGGAAAAGAGGAATCAAAGAGGAGTCAGAGAGGAGGAACAGAGGAATCAAAAAGGAGGAACAGAGGAGTCCGAGAGGAGGCAGAGAGGAGTCCGAAAGGAGGAACAGAGGAGTCTGAGAGGAGGCAGAGAGGAGTCCGAGAGGAGGAAAAGAGGAATCAAAGAGGAGTCAGAGAGGAGGAACAGAGGAATCAAAAAGGAGGAACAGAGGAGTCTGAGAGGAGGCAGAGAGGAGTCCCCGAGAGGAGGAAAAGAGGAATCAAAGAGGAGGAAGAGAGGAGTCTGAGAGGAGGAACAGAGGAGTCCGAGAGGAGGCAGAGAGGAGTCCGAAAGGAGGAACAGATGAGTCTGAGAGGAGGCAGGGAGGGGTCCGAGAGGAGAAAAAGAGGAATCAAAGAGGAGTCAGAGAGGAGGAACAGAGGAATCAAAAAGGAGGAACAGAGGAGTCCGAGAGGAGGCAGAGAGGAGTCCGAAAGGAGCAACAGAGGAGTCTGAGAGGAGGCAGGGAGGAGTACGAGAGAAGGAAAAGAGGAATCAAAGAGGAGTCAGAGAGGAGGAACAGAGGAATCAAAAAGGAGGAACAGAGGAGTCTGAGAGGAGGCAGGGAGGAGTCCGAGAGGAGAAAAAGAGGAATCAAAGAGGAGTCAGAGAGGAGGAACAGAGGAATCAAAAAGGAGGAACAGAGGAGTCCGAGAGGAGGCAGAGAGGAGTCCGAAAGGAGGAACAGAGGAGTCTGAGAGGAGGCAGGGAGGAGTCTGAGAGGAGGAAAAGAGGAATCAAAGAGGAGTCAGAGAGGAAGAACAGAGGAATCAAAAAGGAGGAACAGAGGAGTCTGAGAGGAGGCACAGAGGAGTTTGAGAGAAGGAACAGAGGAGTCCAAGAGGAGGCAGAGAGGAGTGGGAGAAGAGTCCTAGAAGAGGAACCGAGGAGTCCGAGAGGAGGGAGAAAGGAGGAGCAGAGGAGTTGAAGAAGAAGAACAGAGGAGTCCAAGAGGAGGAACAGGGGAGTCAGAGAGGAGGCATAGGGGAGTCTGTGCAGGGCTTCAAAGTCAAGAAGGAGGGACAGAAGTGTCCGGAGAGGGCAAAGAGGAGTCTGTCAGCAACTTTTTCCCCTTCCCCATGAGAACATGCATGCCCCTGCATGTATATGGGGCAAAGAGGAGGAATAGCTGTCGGCCAAACCATTATCTACATTGTATGAAGCTTTAGAGTCCTCACCAATGGAAATCTGGAACATGCACATAAATATACCTGTTGGTCATTGGCAGTAAATGCTATGATCATAAGACTTACTATCAATACATGTCAGTCAATATAAGGTTACAGTATTGCAATACTGAACACATCGTTCCAAAGATTGGAAAGATTTGTTTTTCCCTGCAAGCCACAATCCATCCTGCTTGGTGCACAACTATGAGTGTTGTGACTGGGCATCATGCCCTGCTAGGTTTGCCATAACCTTCATCCCTCCTATTAAAGGGAACCTGCCGCACAATTCATGTTACCCAAACCACAGGCAGCATAAATCAGATCCTCAGTAAATGATTGCAGCCGGTATATTTTGCTCTGAAACGCTCCACCTGCCTGATTTTCACGGACCTATAGACTTGAATTGAACGAGTTTGATGCATGATTTATTGCGGACACATGGTAAGATACAATATGAGTTCCTGAAAAGCTCAGACAGCACTTTGATACCATCCGAGCTGCATCTGTGTCTGGACTGTTTTTCAGGCTTGTTTGATAGAAGTTTGAGAATCCGCCATCAGTTTTTTTTGCATACTGGAGAACCCGATGAAACACGGATAGTAAAAACTGACACACGAACCAAACTCTGGTGAAAATCTCATCCAAAACACTAATGGAAATTGGTTTTATTTTTTTATTTTTTTTATTTTTTAGAGTATGAGAGAAATCCATAAATAAAGTCTTTGATGCCGGCATGCATCCGGTGAGATCATTATCCCAACACAAGTAGCTCTGCGCCACTTTGCACCATTTCCGGACTTTACAGCCATGAGCAGTGGTACCACATCTCCCGGACTTTTGCAAAGCCAGCTGCTACATTCCCTGAAGCCGTCCGTCCACTCTTGGCCCGCTGACACACAGCTGGGCCAGATCATTTGATCCGTAGACCTAGGATTTCTGAATTTCCATCCATAGTCAGCCGACAGTCATCTCCATGGTTTTGTAATGGGAAGAAACATTTGTTGCAGATTAAGTAAAGCGAGTGTGTCTTCAACGTTCCTCTTGTTGCGATGGTCCAGAGACCCTTCTTTAGTCTGGGTCCCATATGCGCTGGGCTCTCTAGATCATCTCCCTATGTGCGGCGTGCATCATCGCTTCTACATATAAACACAGCTCTCGCTTCATAGCAATGGCTGACCCCAGAGGAGCAGAGTGATTTCATTCCGACACACAGACAACCAGCTACATAAACACCGAGGAGAGGACACACGCAGGTGCAGTCCTCCGAGCCGCCAGAGACCTCACAGTAACTGTCTGGATCGAGACGATTACGCTATAAAAACTAGTACTAGACTACCGGACGCCTGATTACAGGAATTTTCTGACTCAATCAGCAGATCATCATTTACACTCAACATTGAAATCGGAAAAGTTACGCTATTTACTATAGCTATCTGGGGTTAATCGGCAGGTAAATAGCGTTAAAATCACATCTGTCTTACTGGAAGAGTGGCTAAGGGAGAAAATGAACTTATATCTTCCCTGCAGCCAGTAAGGATGGTCCAGACAGAGATTCCAGTCACCGCCCAATACACAGTGCACTTTGATTGACAGTCTGCTCTGCAGCATGTGTGTGTGTGCAGAGAAGGCTGTCAATCAAAGCGCTAAGGAGTGATTACAGCATGCTCACTGTGTATTGGCCTGTAATCACTCACTGCACCGCCCCCATGAAAGGACGCATGGCGGATATAAGTTCATTTTCTCTGTAGCTACTTTTCCAGTAGGGCACATATGATTTTAACACAATGAACCTTAAATCTGCAGGTAAATAGCGTTTCCGGACATGAAACATTCTCTTTAAACAATAGGTCATTTTCTGATGATACATTCCCTTTAAAACCATCCAGATCTATACTTCTCTGCCTTGAAATATGCAATTATGACTTCCTTGCATTTCCACTATCTCCGCCTCAATTACAAAACTTCAAGAATTATTTCTTTGGGAATTCAGAGTAGGCTCAGACGTAGGTTATATTATGCGACTTCCCAGAAACACCTGGCACACACATAGCCTTAATTTACAAGTGTCCGTAGACAAGTGCCGGCTATATCTGGAGGAAACGGCACATGTACAGGCAGCGCTGGAGATTTGTTGCCTTCTAAATCACAGTTTTATTCCGGAGTGTCACTGGTAAAAAAATTATTAAAATAGCACAAATATTTCCAGTGCCAACCAAAGCTGTAAATCCTGCCGGAGAGCGATAGACCTCCGCACATAGACAATCTCATAAACATAAAAGGCTGTGATGACTCAAGTCTTTAGAAAATGTGTCCACGGGGGGAAAAAAAAAAAGATAAATTGCTACAAATTTGGTGTTTGGACTCACATAGTGAATACAGGAGCGATAGAAAGTAAGTAACTATTATAGAGAAGTCTCTACAATGGAGGATTTCCTTTATGACTGCATCAATACAGGAAAACGATCTATTGCTACTGCTCCTCTTGAGAAATTCAAAGTTTTCAAGGCGAAACGCGCGTTGGGGCATTGTCTATCTCCACGGATTTCTACCTTTCCAGCGCTCTCTATTAAGGCATCTATCATTTAATTATGGGCTGTTTGTCATTGCAGCAGACTGCTGCCTGTGACTATCTATTACTATTGCCTATAATCCACACTTATTTCAGTGTGCCTTGCTCTTTCCCATCCTTTTGAATTATATGTAATGGATATGGGATTAAGAAATCAATGAGCGCTGTGTATCCCTGACTATATACACTATTGATCATCCAAGCTATGACAGTCTTATTGATTTATCTATTATGTGATGTTCATGTATTAAATATAATTATTAAAGTTTATACTTCTTTCTACCTTTATGCTCCTTGTTTTTCCTCCTCTTAAAACATGCTTTTGGAGTCGGTATATATACGCTGATTCTGGCATTGTCCAGGTTTATCGGCGATGTTTTCTTTTGCTTCTTGTGTATACAAGGCCGGTCTATGTGTACCGATCTGTCAGTCTTCATGGTGAAACCTTGTGTCAGATGGTAGGGGTCTAAAATAAAAATTTCAGTAGAGAGCACTACAATTCCCATGTATTGGCATCGCTCATTAAAGAAGCCCTCCTCCTCCTCCTCCCATCAAAATTGTTATCCTCTTAATAAATTCCAATCCTCATATTACGGTATATAGCGCTGTGTACTTACAATTGCTTATTTTTCCCTTCTACCCAGCTAATTCTTTTACATTACATCTATGACATCACATAATTAAAAACTGACTAGCTGAATCCTTTTAAGTTCTATGTAGAAACAGGAGGTCAATTTTCTCTGCGCAAGCAATGAGTCACTGCAAAAGGTCTATAGCAGGGAGGAGGAACCCAGCAGCTGGGTCAGGAGTTGAAGGGGGAATGATAAATGAGGGGAAAAGAGACTTCCTGTTTCTACATAGAGCAGAGAAAAAAAAAGAATAATTATCTGGGTAGAAATGCAAAATGAGCAATTGTAAGTACACAGTGCTACATGATATGATGACTGCAATATATTAAGAGCAAAAACATTTTGATGGGAAGATTGCTTCTTTAAAAGAGGAAAAAATGGACGAAAACACTGTTAAAAGAAGAATACGACGGTCTATTCTTTTTGTTTGTTGCACTTTTTCAGGCCGTGGCTGCAGTTTTTCCAACTCTAGTACAATGGTTTGTAAGAAGCAGTGAAAATACATTGTGTGTGAATTATGGTGCACTTTTGTGGTGATACTTATGCATGGAACTAAAGCGATCAGACAAACTGAAGCTTGAAGCGGTCCATTCATTCTAAAACTAACCTACTGAACCACAAAAAAAGACATTAAAAAACAAGGATATGTAGAGATAAGAACGACCAACGCACATGAGGAATCTAAAGTCTGTGAGGCAGGGGGAAGGAGAGAGTTGTGGTGGACTCTGATGATGAGATCTCAATGGCGCCGTGTAGACATATCCTTATCTTGTGCCTCTTGATAAAGCCGACGTGAAACGCGCGTCGAGGCCCTCTGTGGATGGAAACTATCTGCCTCCCTGTGCCCCCTACATTATAGAGACTGTACCAACTATTTGGGTGAGTACCCTAAATTACTGATTATTACAGCTTTCTACTCGAGATAATGGGTATCTCACCCTGGTTGGATTGATACTTTATACTCTCTCTATGTCTCTATTTCCCCCGCGGCTTCTTGTTCCCCCCCCCCTCTCCCTTTTATCTTATCTTTTTGTGGATTGTGGCTGTATCCATTATGTATAAGAATATATATCTATGAGGGGTCTCAAGATGTAGCGGGATTTTTCCCTATCCAATGATCACCCATTGTTATTGTATGTATATCTTTTGTGTCACTATTTATCTATTTATATTTGAATAATAAAAATATTGCTCCTTAATGCCATTTTTACTCGTTTTCGCTTTTTCTATTATCCTTATCTTGTATTGCCACATGCGGTTTAGCTGCATAACTGGGCCGCCATTAACTTAACGTGGCTGCGTCCACAACCCGATTGCTCTTATTTTGCATCCTCTCACTAGATACATTACTTGATTTTCTCCATATGTGTATATTTAAGGCGCCTTTCTAAAGTGGTCTGGTTCAATGCCATACATCACTGCCCTAAGGAAGCAGTTATATTAAATAAAAAGAAAAGAAGGTCATGGCCAAGAATAATGTGTATATATTATGTATACGCAGAGATAGGTGACATATAAGTCTCAGCGGAATACACAAGAGAAGCCAAAATCATTAAGTCATGCAATTAAGACAGGAGTGAGGTGTCACAATAAAGCTCCAGAATGAGGAGTAACGCCATGCGGGACAACGTCTGACTGACAGATGGTGTTTAAGGGCATGACCTGCTGTAAAAGCAGAATAGGATATTGCAGCTTGGAGACTTCCTCTTCCCAAGGAATGACAAGGACTTTTTCCCCAGCCCACAACCAAATGATCATAAACTAAATTCATATGGCCAACACAGGAGGAAGATGGGACTTAATGCTTCTCCCACCTGGACAGACGGAGGGCAGACCACTGCCCAGTCACTATTAGCCATTAAGGAGAAATTGTATCATTACTTTAATAACTTTAATATTTCTACAAATGTCCATAAGATAGACATAGGAGCTGTACACAAAATTCTAAGACGTAAGATACTTATTACTAAAAAAAAGCTTTATTGTTGCCAATGCATTTTATTACAAGAGACCCAAGTGGAAAGGAGTCTTCAGAAAAGGGTTCTTGTGAGAATGGTAATAGCAGAGTATTAACCTCAGACGTTATTACAGGGACTGAAGGGAACGTTAAACTATTGTGTCTGGCGTAAAGGGCCGCTATTGCCAGAAAAGAGGTCAATGGGAGTCCAAAAATGTATGTTTTAAACTCCTTTGGGTGCAGAAGTAAATTGCGTTTTTTGGGGGTTCAGACAATAGCATCCACTAGTCAGGATCAGGTAGCCAAGCATGCTCAGTTGGCGGCCTGACCACAACCACTACAGCATTTATTTTTCAATTTTCAGATTTCTATCAAGCAAAGCAGAGCCGAATCGTAGGTTCAAATTTGGGGGAATAAAAAAGTAAAAAAAAAATAAAATAAAAAAAATGTTAAAATAAAATGAAAACACTGAATCGCCTTTTCCTTTTCCCTTTCCAAAAAGAAAAATATGCATTTTCAATATTGCCGCCTCTGTAAAAGTATGATATATCAAAATATAAAATTATTTAGCCCATATTGTAAATGTCGCAAAGAATAAAAAAAAAAAAAAGGATCAAAATATCAGGATTGCCTTTTATATCAGTCAGCACACCAACAGAAAAGATGATCAAAAAACGCTGTACGTACCCCAAAATGGTGCCAATAAGAAGTACAGCTCGCCACATTAAAAAGAATATATAGTAGATCAACATCAACAAAGAAATAAAATAAGATATGGGTCTGGGAAAATTACATTAACCAATTTTTATTTTTCCATAGTTCAGAAAGTTTTTAAGCTACTATGAAAAAAAATTACAAAACTATACAAGTTTGCTTTGATCGTAATCATACTGGCCTGAGCGCTGTAAAAAAATTTTTGCCTAAATTTGACTTAAAACTACATCAGATTATGAAACAAATCTTAAAACTAGATAAAGAACCATATCAAACATGACAGTCAACAATATTAGACTTTTTCTTATTAAGGAAAAGATCTTGAGTTTGATGAGAGGCAAATGTATATGAAGCTTTAGGAGTAGCAAAAAAATTGAAGGTTAAATTAGAGTCTAGTGTTTTTAAGTCAATGGGATGACAATCGGTGTGAATGGACGACCTGTTTTATTTTATGAACAAGTTTCATTTTAAAGTCTGATCTTCACAATGCATGCCCGTAGAAGTGTATAATGGCACGAAAAAAAAGATTCATGGGGACCTCTGAAGAAGAGTTGTTGATGCTCATCAGGCTGGAAACGGTTACAAAATTAAGAGTTTGTACTCCACCAATACACAGTCAGACAGATTGTGTATAAATGAAGGATATTAAAGGCCATTAATACCTTCCACAAGAATTGTCAACCAACAAAGATCACTCCAAGAAAAAGGAGTCTACGAGGCCACAAAGGAACCCAAGGTCACCTGAAAGCAACTAAAGGCCTCTCTCACATTAGCTTATGTTAATGATCATGAAGCCACTGAACAACAACGGTCTGCATAACAGGATTACAAGGAGAAAGCCATTACTTACTAAAACGAACATTTCTGCCGGTCTGCAGTTTGATTAAGATCATCTGGACAGCCCAGAAGGCTACTGGAACAAAGTTTTGTGGACAGATGAGACCAAAATAGAGCTTTTTGGCATAAATGAGAAGTGTTATGTTTGGAGAAAGAAATACACTGCGTTAAAGCATGAAACCCTCCTAACATCTGAGAAACACTGTGGTGATATCGGGGTTTGGGGCTGTATTGCTGCATCCGGGCCAGGACGGCCACCATCATTGATGGAACAATGAATTCTGAATTTTATCAGCAAATTCTAAAGGAAAATGTTCAGATGTCTGTCCATGAGCTGAATCTCAGGAGAAAGTGGCTCATGCAGAAGAAGACAACAACCCAAAGCACACATGTACTTCTACAAAAGTATGTTAAAGTAGATTAAAGTTAAAGGTTTGGAACAGCCAAATGAAAGTCCTGACCTTAATCCTATAGAAATGTTGTGGACGGATCTGAAGCGAGCAGTTCGTGGGAGAAAACCACCAACATAAGTGAAGTGAAGCTGTTTTGTAGGAAGGCATGGGTTAAAATTCCTCCCAGCCGATGTGCAGGACTAATCAGCAATTACAGAAAAGGTTTTGATGTAGCTATTGCAGGGCAGTTCACTAGATAGCGACAGCAAGGGTTCACCAGATAGCGACAACAAGGGTACACCAGATAGCGACAGCAAGGGTACACCAGATAGCGACAGCAAGGGTACACCAGATAGCGACAGCAAGGGTACACCAGATAGCGACAGCAAGGGTACACCAGATAGCGACAGCAAGGGTTCACCAGATAGCGACAGCAAGGGTTCACCAGATAGCGACAGCAAGGGTTCACCAGATAGCTACAGCAAGGGTTCACCAGATAGCGACAGCAATGGTACACCAGATAGCGACAGCAAGGGTTCACCAGATAGCGACAGCAAGGGTACACCAGATAGCGACAGCAAGGGTACACCAGATAGCGACAGCAAGGGTACACCAGATAGCGACAGCAAGGGTACACCAGATAGCGACAGCAAGGGTACATCAGATAGCGACAGCAAGGGTTCACCAGATAGCGACAGCAAGGGTACACCAGATAGCGACAGCAAGGGTACACCATATAGCGACAGCAATGGTACACCAGATAGCGACAGCAAGGGTTCACCAGATAGCGACAGCAATGGTACACCAGATAGCGACAGCAATGGTACACCAGATAGCGACAGCAAGGGTTCACCAGATAGCGACAGCAAGGGTACACCAGATAGCGACAGCAAGGGTACACCAGATAGCGACAGCAAGGGTACACCAGATAGCGACAGCAAGGGTACACCAGATAGCGACAGCAAGGGTACACCAGATAGCGACAGCAAGGGTTCACCAGATAGCGACAGCAAGGGTTCACCAGATAGCGACAGCAAGGGTTCACCAGATAGCGACAGCAAGGGTACACCAGATAGCGACAGCAAGGGTTCACCAGATAGCGACAGCAAGGGTACACCAGATAGCGACAGCAAGGGTTCACCAGATAGCGACAGCAAGGGTACACCAGATAGCGACAGCAAGGGTTCACCAGATAGCGACAGCAAGGGTTCACCAGATAGCGACAGCAATGGTTCAACAGACAGCGACAGCAGTGGTTCACCATATAGCGACAGCAAGGGTTCACCAGATAGCGACAGCAAGGGTACACCAGATAGCGACAGCAAGGGTTCACCAGATAGCGACAGCAAGGGTTCACCAGATAGCGACAGCAAAGGTTCACCAGATAGCGACAGCAAGGGTTCACCAGATAGCGACAGCAAGGGTACACCAGATAGCGACAGCAAGGGTACACCAGATAGCGACAGCAAGGGTACACCAGATAGCGACAGCAAGGGTTCACCAGATAGCGACAGCAAGGGTTCACCAGATAGCGACAGGAAGGGTTCACCAGATAGCGACAGCAAGGGTTCACCATATAGCGACAGCAAGGGTTCACCATATAGCGACAGCAAGGGTTCACCATATAGCGACAGCAAGGGTACACCAGATAGCGACAGCAAGGGTTCACCAGATAGCGACAGCAATGGTTCAACAGATAGCGACAGCAAGGGTTCACCAGATAGCGACAGCAAGGGTTCACCAGATAGCGACAGCAAGGGTACACCAGATAGCGACAGCAAGGGTACACCAGATAGCGACAGCAAGGGTACACCAGATAGCGACAGCAATGGTTCACCATATAGCGACAGCAAGGGTACACCAGACAGCGACAGCAAGGGTACACCAGATAGCGACAGCAAGGGTTCACCATATAGCAACAGCAAGGGTACACCAGATAGCGACAGCAAGGGTTCACCATATAGCGACAGCAAGGGTTCACCAGACAGCGACAGCAAGGGTACACCAGATAGCGACAGCAAGGGTACACCAGATAGCGACAGCAAGGGTTCACCATATAGCGACAGCAAGGGTACACCAGATAGCGACAGCAAGGGTACACCATATAGCGACAGCAAGGGTACACCATATAGCGACAGCAAGGGTACACCATATAGCGACAGCAAGGGTTCACCAGATAGCGACAGCAAGGGTACACCAGATAGCGACAGCAAGGGTACACCATATAGCGACAGCAAGGGTACACCAGATAGCGACAGCAAGGGTACACCAGATAGCGACAGCAAGGGTACACCAGATAGCGACAGCAAGGGTACACCAGATAGCGACAGCAAGGGTTCACCAGATAGCGACAGCAAGGGTTCACCAGATAGCGACAGCAAGGGTTCACCAGATAGCGACACATGTATCCTAGAGCCTTTTTAGTGGCAGCTATGCCCGCTTGACTTCAAATACAGACTTCAGGAAAGTACAGCAACAATATTCACTTATAGCGCCGATTTACCTTTGCCGGGTCTCAGCTGCTTCTGTCAGCTCGGTTCTGCCACAGATGTGGCTTTAAGGCTTCCCAAATGTGGCCTCCGGGCCACGTACCTTCCAAGACTACTGGTATCTCAAACACAGGGATCCAGCCTCTGCCTTCCAGGCTAGTGAAGTCCCACACAAGGACCAGACCTCTTGCCTTCCAAGGCTACTGGTATCTCAAACACAGGGATCCAGCCTCTGTCTTCCAGACTAGTGGAGTCCCACACAAGGACCAGGCCTCTTGCCTTCCAAGGCTACTGGTATCTCAAACACAGGGATCCAGCCTCTGCCTTCCAGGCTAGTGGAGTCCCACACAAGGACCAGGCCTCTTGCCTTCCAAGGCTACTGGTATCCCCAAACACAGGGATCCTGCCTCTGCCTTCCAGGCTTCACCAGGCCTCTCTCTCTCTCTCTCTGTTTCAAAACCACCAGGATTTATATATCCTTCTGTGCACACAGGACCTGTGATGATGTCACAGTCATGTGATCAGTCACCTGAGGGAGAGGTAAATGGTCAGCCAGAACACACCCCCTGGACATTTTAGCAATGCAGCAAGCCGCTGCTTTACATTAGACTTTCTTGGAGAAATATTATAGCACACATCAACATGGCGCGTCTCGTCAAATTAATGGACCATCTGTTATCAATATTGCTAAGACATACAATGGGAGGAGAAGCCTTTAGTGACGTTCAGATTCATTCTCCATATATACGTGTATATATACACTGCTCAAAAAAATAAAGGGAACACTTAAATAACTGAATATAACTCCAAGTAAATCAAACTTCTGTGAAATCAAACTGTCCACTTAGGAAGCAACACTGATTGACAATCAATGTCACATGCTGTTGTGCAAATGGAATAGACAATAGATGGAAATTATTGTCAATTATGAAGACACCCTCAATAAAGGAGTGGTTCTGCAGGTGGGGACCACAGACCACATCTCAGTACCAATGCTTTCTGGCTGATGTTTTGGTCACTTTTGAATGTTGGTTGTGCTTCCACACTCGTGGTAGCATGAGACGGACTCTACAACCCACAGAAGTTGCTCAGGTAGTGCAGCTCATCCAGGATGGCACATCAATGCGAGCTGTGGCAAGGTGGTTTGCTGTGTCTGTCAGTGTAGTGTCCAGAGGCTGGAGGCGCTACCAGGAGACAGGCCAGTACACCAGGAGACGTGGAGGGGGCCGTAGGAGGGCAACAACCCAGCAGCAGGACCGCTACCTCCGCCTTTGTGCAAGGAGGAACAGGAGGAACACTGCCAGAGCCCTGCAAAATGACCTCCAGCAGGCCACAAATGTGCATGTGTCTGCACAAACGGTTAGAAACCGACTCCGTGAGGGTGGTATGAGGGCCCGACGTCGACAGATGGGGGTTGTGCTCACAGCCCAACACCGTGCTGGACGCTTGGCATTTGCCACAGAACACCAGGATTGGCAATGTCGCCACTGGCGCCCTGTGCTCTTCACAGATGAAAGCAGGTTCACACTGAGCACATGTGACAGATGTGACAGAGTCTGGAGACGCCGTGGAGAGCCATCTGCTGCCCGCAACATCCTTCAGCATGACCGGTTTGGCAGTGGGTCAGTAATGGTGTGGGGTGGCATTTCTTTGGAGGGCTGCACTGCCGTCCATGTGCTTGCCAGAGGTAGCCTGACTGCCATTAAGTACTGAGATGAGATCCTCAGACCCCTTGTGAGACCATATGCTGGTGCGGTTGGCCCTGGGTTCCTCCTAATGCAGGACAATGCCAGACCTCATGTAGCTGGAGTGTGTCAGCAGTTCCTGCAAGATGAAGGCATTGAAGCTATGGACTGGCCGCCCGTTCCCCAGACCTGAATCTGATTGAGCACATCTGGGACATCATGTCTCGCTCCATCCACCAACGTCACGTTGCACCACAGACTGTCCAGGAGTTGGTGGATGCTTTAGTCCAGGCCTGGGAGGAGATCCCACAGGAGACCATCCACAACCTCATCAGGAGCATGCCCAGGCGTTGTAGGGAGGTCATACAGGCACGTGGAGGCCACACACAATACTCAGCCTCATCAGGAGCATGCCCAGGCGTTGTAGGGAGGTCATAGAGGCACGAGGAGGCCACACACAATACTCAGCCTCATCAGGAGCATGCCCAGGCGTTGTAGGGAGGTCATACAGGCACGTGGAGGCCACACACAATACTCAGCCTCATCAGGAGCATGCCCAGGCGTTGTAGGGAGGTCATACAGGCACGTGGAGGCCACACACAATACTCAGCCTCATCAGGAGCATGCCCAGGCGTTCTAGGGAGGTCATACAGGCACTAGAGGCCACACACAATACTCAGCCTCATCAGGAGCATGCCCAGGCGTTGTAGGGAGGTCATACAGGCACGTGGAGGCCACACACAATACTCAGCCTCATCAGGAGCATGCCCAGGCGTTGTAGGGAGGTCATACAGGCACGTGGAGGCCACACACAATACTCAGCCTCATCAGGAGCATGCCCAGGCGTTGTAGGGAGGTCAGACAGGCACGTGGAGGCCACACACAATACTCAGCCTCATCAGGAGCATGCCCAGGCGTGGTAGGGAGGTCATACAGGCACGTGGAGGCCACACAAAATACTCAGCCTCATCAGGAGCATGCCCAGGCGTTGTAGGGAGGTCATACAGGCACGTGGAGGTCACACACAATACTCAGCCTCATCAGGAGCATGCCCAGGCGTTGTAGGGAGGTCATACAGGCACGTGGAGGCCACACACAATACTCAGCCTCATCAGGAGCATGCCCAGGTGTTGTAGGGAGGTCATACAAGCACGTGGAGGCCACACACAATACTCAGCCTCATCAGGAGCATGCCCAGGCGTTGTAGGGAGGTCATACAGGCACGTGGAGGCCACACACAATACTCAGCCTCATCAGGAGCATGCCCAGGCGTTGTAGGGAGGTCATACAGGCACGTGGAGGCCACACACAATACTCAGCCTCATCAGGAGCATGCCCAGGCGTTGTAGGGAGGTCATACAGGCATGTGGAGGCCACACACAATACTCAGCCTCATCAGGAGCATGCCCAGGCGTTGCAGGGAGGTCATACAGGCACGTGGAGGCCACACACAATACTCAGCCTCATCAGGAGCATGCCCAGGCGTTGTAGGGAGGTCATACAGGCACGTGGAGGCCACACACAATACTCAGCCTCATCAGGAGCATGCCCAGGTGTTGTAGGGAGGTCATACAAGCACATGGAGGCCACACACAATACTCAGCCTCATCAGGAGCATGCCCAGGCGTTGTAGGGAGGTCATACAGGCACGTGGAGGCCACACACAATACTCAGCCTCATCAGGAGCATGCCCAGGCGTTGTAGGGAGGTCATACAGGCACGTGGAGGCCACACACAATACTCAGCCTCATCAGGAGCATACCCAGGCGTTGTAGGGAGGTCATACAGGCACGTGGAGGCCACACACAATACTCAGCCTCATCAGGAGCATGCCCAGGCGTTGAAGGGAGGTCATACAGGCACGTGGAGGCCACACACAATACTCAACCTCATCAGGAGCATGCCCAGGCGTTGTAGGGAGGTCATACAGGCACGTGGAGGCCACACACAATACTCAGCCTCATCAGGAGCATGTCCAGGCGTTGTAGGGAGGTCATACAGGCACGTGGAGGTCACACACAATACTGAGCCTCGTCAGGAGCATGCCCAGGCGTTGTAGGGAGGTCATACAGGCACGTGGAGGCCACACACAATACTCAGCCTCATCAGGAGCATGCCCAGGCGTTGTAGGGAGGTCATACAGGCACTTGGAGGCCACACACAATACTCAGCCTCATCAGGAGCATGCCCAGGCGTTGTAGGGAGGTCATACAGGCACGTGGAGGCCACACACAATGCTCAGCCTCATCAGGAGCATGCCCAGGCGTTGTAGGGAGGTCATACAGGCACGTGGAGGCCACACACAATACTCAGCCTCATCAGGAGCATGCCCAGGCGTTGTAGGGAGGTCATACAGGCACGTGGAGGCCACACACAATACTAAGCCTCATCAGGAGCATGCCCATGCGTTGTAGGGAGGTCATACAGGCACGTGGAGGCCGCACACAATACTCAGCCTCATCAGGAGCATGCCCAGGTGTTGTAGGGAGGTCATACAGACACGTGGAGGCCACACACAATACTCAGCCTCATCAGGAGCATGCCCAGGCGTTGTAGGGAGGTCATACAGGCACGTGGAGGCCACACACAATACTCAGCCTCATCAGGAGCATGCCCAGGCATTGTAGGGAGGTCATACAGGCACGTGGAGGCCACACACAATACTCAGCCTCATCAGGAGCATGCCCAGGCGTTGTAGGGAGGTCATACAGGCACGTGGAGGCCACACACAATACTCAGCCTCATCAGGAGCATGCCCAGGCATTGTAGGGAGGTCATACAGGCACGTGGAGGCCACAAACAATACTCAGCCTCATCAGGAGCATGTCCAGGCGTTGTAGGGAGGTCATACAGGCACGTGAAGATCACACACAATACTCAGCCTCATCAGGAGCATGCCCAGGTGTTGTAGGGAGGTCATACAGTCACGTGGAGGTCACACACAATACTAAGCCTCATCAGGAGCATGCCCAGGCGTTGTAGGGAGGTCATTCAGGCACGTGGAGGTCACACACAATACTCAGCATCATCAGGAGCATGCCCAGGCGTTGTAGGGAGGTCATACAGGCACGTGGAGGCCACACACAATACTCAGCCTCATCAGGAGCATGCCCAGGCGTTGAAGGGAGGTCATACAGGCACGTGGAGGCCACACACAATACTCAACCTCATCAGGAGCATGCCCAGGCGTTGTAGGGAGGTCATACAGGCACGTGGAGGCCACACACAATACTCAGCCTCATCAGGAGCATGTCCAGGCGTTGTAGGGAGGTCATACAGGCACGTGGAGGTCACATGACGCGCCCCTGGGCCTGTGTCGCGCTGCGTTGCGCACGCGGGAGCTTACCCGGAGCCGGATCTCTTGAGGGTTGTAGTCTCGTGGCGGCGACCCGGTCCGTGCCCAGGGAGTCAAACTGAGCGGCGATGTACTAGCAGTAGATGGTTGGTGACTACGCCACCCGTTGAATGCAGCTATGGAGCTGCCGCTGCAGGGCAGACCGCTGAGGCCGGTGGAAGGATGGTGCAGCGTGGATGGTATAACCCCCAACGGGAGGGGTATGGCCTCAGGGCAGCCGACGTGGATGATGGGGGTAGCAGGAACCACTCAGAGACGGTGCGGTGTAGTTCAGGGTCTTTACTGGTGACAAAGATAGACCCTCCCGGAGTACTTGCTAGTGATAGGGGCCTGGTCAGTCCTTGAGCAGATGGGATCTCCCCTGGCCAGGCGGAGTTGTAGGCCTTCCCTACTAACTGTACTCTTCTGGCTACCTTGCTAGAGGCGGGAATAAGTAGCCCACGTCCCTGAGTGTACCGTGTGGCGCTCACCCGTATGGCCGGTGACTCGGGGCCTTCTAATGGCTTCCGCTCCACGATGGCGGTGCTGGTCCCACGCGTGTGACCGTGCCTTCGGGCTTCTGGGCCAGAGGACCTGAAATCCTCTGCCGGACGGTTTCTGCTGCTGGGTAGGAGTTAGTCCCCACAGCCTCGGACTCCGGGTCCGGTAAGAAATCTTCTCAGTCAGGGCGAGCTCTGCAGCTGCCAGCCCCTGACTCGTTGTAACACTGCTCCCCACAAAGCTCCTGATGTTTCTTGCTATGCTGCTTCTCTTCTCTACTCTTGTTCTGTCTTCTTTCTCACTAACCCTGCCTCAGCCCCGGGTTTATATAGGGGAAGTCCTTCCCCTCCCAAGACTGGGCAGGAGGTGTGGCATGCACAGGATCCCTGACCAAAGGACCTCCCACCTGCTCTCAGACGTAATATCTCTATCACTGTGGCAACCAGACCCCTGGGGTGTCACATTCCCCCCTAGTGAAATTTAGTACTCCGGGACTAAACATATTTTTTTAGAAAAACATAACAAGGTATAACAATAACAATACAATAAGAAAAACACATAAGATGGTTACGGCGTGTCCGCAACCGGGTGCAGTTTTGAAAAGCAAGGTGTCCATTTCACCAAAACAGGGAGACGTAACCAGGTAGGGGCCTGTCCTGCCCCGAGTCCTTAACAGTCTTTAGTCCATCCTGGGTTACGCTCCAACTATGTACAAGGATTCCCGGTAAATCCACCAAGGACTCCTAAAAAGAACTAGAAACACAAAATTATACACAAGCAACTATAAACAAGTAAACATTATAAGATAGCTTAAACATTTAGATCCTCCAACGTGCGGGTAGCTGGCCTCTAGTGGCCCTAGTGGACCTACGGAGCTGACTGTCTGGCCCTGAACTACAGGGTGTAGGAGCTGTTAAGGGTAAACTGGGCAGCTGTCTATGGGCCCTCTGGCTCACTAGGGGTATGGCAGGCTCACTATAAGCAGAGGGTTGATTTTCCGGGTCTGCTTGTGTAGAGTCTTCTGCCTCCTGGACCGGCTGTTCTTCCAGCTCTACCGGTTGCTCCGTAGGTTCTTGGGATGATGGTCGGAGGAAGGTGAGTACGGGTACCACAACTGCACCATTGACTTGAGTCCAAGACCGAGGGAAGTCCCCGAGCACGGTACTAACCATATCTTCCCTTTCCTCTACGGGTCGATGGTCTTCTTGTTCCTCTTCAGGGTTCCTCAGTTGTTCGGGACACTTCTTCAGGTGGTCCCGGGATACAATGGCTGTGGTTTCCCCTCCGTCTTTACTGATGGTACAGACCTTCGGGTTTTCGTGGCTTGAGGGCAGTACGGTGTACGGGTCCTTCTCCCACTGGTCGTCCAACTTGTGGAGCCGTCTCTTCCTCTTCAAGACCTGCTCTCCGGGTACCAGGGGAACAGCGGGAGCATACTGGTTGTAAGTTTTCTCTTGTCTTTCCCTAGCCTGACAGAGACTTCGCTCCACGCTCTCCTGTACTCTCCGGTACTGCTGCTGCCTCTCTGTGTCCCAGTCTGTTTCTGGTGAAGTGTCCTCGGGTGTCAGGACTCCCATTTCCAGGTCAACAGGTAACTTACCAGGTCTTGCCCTCATTAGGTAAGCCGGGGTACAGTTGGTGGAACCTACCGGGATGTGGTTGTATAGGTCCACCAGATCGGGCAACTTTTCAGGCCACAGACTGCGTTCTTCCAGGGGCAACGTTTTTAGAAGATCCATTACCACCTGGTTCATTTTTTCACAAAGTCCATTAGTCTGCGGATGGTAGGGTGTCGTCCTTATCTTCCGGCAGCCATACAGATTGCAGAATTCCTGGAAGACCTCCGCTTCAAAGGCAGGTCCCTGGTCCGTCAGCACTTGGTCCGGGTACCCGTGTGGACGGCAAAAGTGCTGCTGGAAGGCTCTAGCTGCTGTTTGAGCCGTTAAGTCCTTGACGGGGACGACAACCAGAAACCGGGAGTAATGATCCACGATGGTTAACGCGTAGACGTAGCCACTTCTGCTTGGGGTCAGTTTTACATGATCCAAGGCTACCAGTTCCAACGGTTGCCGGGTGACGATGGACTGCAGGGGAGTCTTCTGGCTGGCGCGGTCCTTCCTTCTCAGGTTGCACGGGCCACAGTCTCTGCACCACTTCTCAATGGTTCCCCTCATGCCTACCCAGTGGAATCGCTCGCGCAGCAGGAACTCCAGCTTCTTCCACCCGAAGTGTCCAGCTCCGTCGTGGTATGCCTCCATCACCATGGCTGCGTCTCTTCGTGGCACCACTACTTGCCAGAGTAATTCATGCGTCCGGGAGTTAACCATTCTGCGGCACAACTTCCCTTTGTAAAGGAACAGTCGACTCTTCTCTGCCCATAGTTGTTTGGCTTCCTCCGGAGCGTCTGGTTCAAGGCGAGCCTCCGGCCGAGTCAGCATCTCCTTCACCAGTCGGACGGCAGGGTCGCTGTCTTGCGTTTCCGCCCAGTTGTAGTGAGGTAAGGGGTTCAACGTAGCAGCCTGCTTACTCCTTACCCGGTGGGAATACTGGATAGTCCCATGACGGTGGAACGCAGGGAGTTCAATTTCTTCCAGTCCCTCCGGATCTTCTCCTTCGTCCGGCAGGTTGGGCATCCTGGACAGGGCGTCCGCGTTAGTATTGGAGCGCCCTGCCCGGTATTTGATTATGAACTCGTAGTTGGACAGACGGGCCATCCACCTCTGCTCCAGGGCACCGAGTCTTGCCGTGTCCAGGTGTGTCAACGGGTTGTTATCCGTGTACACGGTGAAACGGGAAGAAGCAAGGTAATGCTTAAAGCGCTCAGTGACTGCCCATACCACGGCCAGGAACTCTAGCTTAAATGAGCTATAATTCTCGGGGTTCCTTTCGGTGGGTCGCAGTTTTCGGCTGGCGTAGGCGATTACTCGTTCTTTCCCCTGCTGGATCTGGGACAGTACGGCTCCTAGCCCGATGTTACTGGCGTCGGTGTAGGGGATGAAGGGCTGGCTATAATCCGGGTACGCCAAGATTTCATCCCCCGTGAGGGCCATCTTCAGCTGGCGGAAGGACTCTTCTTCTAGCTCTTCCCATTTGAAGGGCGGCTTCTGGTTCTTGGCCTTCCGGGACTGGCCTATCAGGAGGTCCTGCATAGGCGCTGCCTTTTTGGTGAAACCGGGAATAAACCTTCGGTAGTAGCCTACCAACCCGAGGAACTGCCGCACTTCTTTTACGCTGGAGGGGCTTGGCCATCCCTTAATTGCGGTGATCTTATCGGGGTCGGGAGCCACTCCGTCAGCGCTCACCACGTGTCCCAGGTACTGCACCTTTGGTTTCAGGAGGTGACACTTGGAGGGTTTCACCTTTAGGCCGTAACTCGCCAGAGCTTCGAACACCTCCGCCAGGTGTTTCAGGTGGTCCTCATAAGTTTTGGAGTATACGATGACATCGTCCAGGTACAACAGGACCGTCTCGAAGTTTCTGTGGCCCAGACAGCACTCCATCAATCGTTGGAAGGTTCCTGGGGCGTTGCAGAGTCCGAACGGCATGCAGGTGAACTCGCTAAGTCCCATCGGGGTGGTGAATGCGGTCTTCTCCCGGTCCGCCTCTGCTACAGGAACCTGCCAGTACCCGCTAGTGAGATCCAAGGTAGAGAAGAAGTTAGCAGACCTTAAAGCAGCCAATGACTCCTCTATCCTTGGTAAGGGGTACGCATCCTTGTGTGTGATACGGTTGATTTTCCGGTAATCTACACACATCCTCATGGTGTTGTCTTTCTTTTTGACTAAAACTAGCGGGGCTGCCCAGGGGCTACAGCTATCCCGGATTACCCCAGCCTCCTTCATGTCTCTAAGCATCCCCTTGGCATGTTGGTAATGTGCAGGGGGTACGGGTCGATACCTCTCTTTTATGGGAGGATGATCTCCCGTGGGGATGCGGTGTTCTACCCCCTTGACTCGCCCGAAGTCTAACGGGTGTTTACTAAACACTCTCTCATACTCTTGAACCACCCGGTAGACTCCCTGTTTCTGGTGGGAGGGAGTGGAGTCAGTTCCCAAGTGTAGTTGCTGACACCAATCCTCCATTACTTTCTTAGAGCCGTTACCTTCCTCCGGGTGAGATGGAGGCAAGGGTTCCACAGACTGTATAGAGTTTTGGTTGATGGTATATAATTTTGCTAGCGTGGCATACCGGGGCAGGTACACTTCCCTCTCCCCGATATTGATTATGCGAACGGGCACCCTCCCATGGCGTACATTGACCACCCCTCGTGCTGTCAAAATGGTGGGCCTACTGTCTGAGTAAACTGGTTCTACCATTGCCTGGTAATCTCTACCTCTCAGACCAATAGCTGCCCGGCACCAAATCATCATTTCACTTTTTGGGGGCATGGCAATAGGGAAAGGGTCACACATTCTTACGCTACCAATCTCACCGCCGGAGAGTTCCACCTGTTGCCGTCGCATCAGTGCCCGAATCTCTTTCTGGAGCACTCGCTGCTCGCCGGAGCTGGCGTTCTTGGCAACCTGCTGTAGAAGGAAAATCACCTCTGCAAGACAATTTTCAATTACATTAGTTCCTAGAGTTATATTTGAGTGGCTCTCATGTTTGTCAATGTCTACAATGATCAGTCCCTGTGCTGCCAGTTCGACTCTACCGATTTTGATGGTCACCTCTTTAAATCCGATCTGTGGCACGGGCTGGCCATTGCTGGCGATGATACTCAAGTCGTCGTCAGGGTAGCGGGTAATATCCGAGTCATTCCAGGACTGCTTAAAGAGCACGTACGGGATGGTGGTGACCTGTGACCCGGTGTCCAGTAGGGCACTCATGGGAATGCCATCCAGTACCACAGGCAAGACTGGACGTCCTCCCACATATCTGTCGCGCCAGTTCGATGGGCCTGGTGATCTTTTTCCTGGGGGTTGGCCCTCTACCCCAGGTTGTGCCCGTTTAAAGAACAGTACCTTTCCATATGTCCGGGTTGATTGCAGCGGCGGCAGATGGGTCGTCCGTCCTCGCTGTATCGGTCACTGGGTCTTCCTCTGGCCGGTGGGGTCCTCCTTGGTCGACGCCACGGGATGTCCTCCGGTCCGGATGCCAGCTGGATCTTCCCTGGGGTGGAAACCTGTAAAGACTGCACAGTTCGGGTTAGCGCAGCAACGCTCTTAGCTAGCTCTTGGACCTGATGGCGTAGGTCTGGAGCCGGGTCATTGTCCAGAGCCTGCGCATCAGCTCCCACAGGCCCTGCCGACAAGGGCGCCGCCTCCTGGTGGTAAGTGATAGCTGGGCGCCTGTGGGTCACAACGCCACCCGGTGCCGGTTCTCGGAGCACCCGGATGGCTCTGTCCTTGAACTGTGCAAAGTCCAGATGGGGATCCTGTAAGGCCATTGCCCGCAACTGGGTTCGGTGGGCATTGCAATATAAACCCTCTATAAATTGTTCAGTCAACAGCCTGTCCTCGTTTCCCACCCCATCAGGGTCGGTCTGCTTTATGGCCCTCAGGGCCTCTTGTAGGTTTAGTGCATAGTCCCTTATACTCTCATGCGCTCGCTGCTTGCACCCGTAGAATCTAAGCTTAATCTCGGCTGAGGTGCGGGTATCAAAGGTGTCCTTCAGCCGGGTTAGTATCCCTGCGACAGTCTTCCTCCCAGGTGGCCAGGATTTTACTTCCCTTTTGGCTGCCCCAGTTAGTTGGGCCACCAGGATGCTCACTTTTTGCTCTTCTGTGAGGGGGTACACCTGGAAGAGGCTATCCAGCTTTTCTCTAAAGTCATGCAGGGTATGTGACTCCCCTGAGTACTGGGGTAGCCAAGCTGCTCCCGGGATATAGGGCATGGTGAAGGGCATAACTGCAGCAGCGGTGGCGCTGGCGGGGGTTGAGGCAGTGAAGCTCTCCTCCGTATCCGACATCTTCCTCCCCCCTAGTGGACCGTGGCCTACCTTGCGATGATCCTGTTCCGTAGGCCGCGGCTCCGCAGTGGATCGTCAGGGTTGAGGACCTTCCGTCGCGCTCCGGTGACGTCGGCGTCTGCTGGGCTCCTTCCAGGACCTTACGCAACGTCCGGACGTGAGGCGGGGCTTCAGTTCTCGCGCGCTTTCGGAGTCCACGCCCCTCTTCTTCCCGCGCGGCGTCCTCAAGATGGCGTCCAATGGCGGGAAAACTCCACGGATGGCGGGAAGAAGGTCGAAGATGGCACCGGATGGCGGGAAAACTTCGCGGATGGCGGGAAGAAGGTAGAAGATGGCGCCGGATGGCGGGAAACCTCCACGGATAGCGGGAATCTTCACCACTGGTAAGTTTGAACAGTCTTTGCTTTTCAGGCACGCAGTACCCGGTGGTTGCGGGCACGAAATCCTGCCGACTACTCCAAAGTTGACGCGCCCCTGGGCCTGTGTCGCGCTGCGTTGCGCACGCGGGAGCTTACCCGGAGCCGGATCTCTTGAGGGTTGTAGTCTCGTGGCGGCGACCCGGTCCGTGCCCAGGGAGTCAAACTGAGCGGCGATGTACTAGCAGTAGATGGTTGGTGACTACGCCACCCGTTGAATGCAGCTATGGAGCTGCCGCTGCAGGGCAGACCGCTGAGGCCGGTGGAAGGATGGTGCAGCGTGGATGGTATAACCCCCAACGGGAGGGGTATGGCCTCAGGGCAGCCGACGTGGATGATGGGGGTAGCAGGAACCACTCAGAGACGGTGCGGTGTAGTTCAGGGTCTTTACTGGTGACAAAGATAGACCCTCCCGGAGTACTTGCTAGTGATAGGGGCCTGGTCAGTCCTTGAGCAGATGGGATCTCCCCTGGCCAGGCGGAGTTGTAGGCCTTCCCTACTAACTGTACCCTTCTGGCTACCTTGCTAGAGGCGGGAATAAGTAGCCCACGTCCCTGAGTGTACCGTGTGGCGCTCACCCGTATGGCCGGTGACTCGGGGCCTTCTAATGGCTTCCGCTCCACGATGGCGGTGCTGGTCCCACGCGTGTGACCGTGCCTTCGGGCTTCTGGGCCAGAGGACCTGAAATCCTCTGCCGGACGGTTTCTGCTGCTGGGTAGGAGTTAGTCCCCACAGCCTCGGACTCCGGGTCCGGTAAGAAATCTTCTCAGTCAGGGCGAGCTCTGCAGCTGCCAGCCCCTGACTCGTTGTAACACTGCTCCCCACAAAGCTCCTGATGTTTCTTGCTATGCTGCTTCTCTTCTCTACTCTTGTTCTGTCTTCTTTCTCACTAACCCTGCCTCAGCCCCGGGTTTATATAGGGGAAGTCCTTCCCCTCCCAAGACTGGGCAGGAGGTGTGGCATGCACAGGATCCCTGACCAAAGGACCTCCCACCTGCTCTCAGACGTAATATCTCTATCACTGTGGCAACCAGACCCCTGGGGTGTCACACACACACAATACTGAGCCTCGTCAGGAGCATGCCCAGGCGTTGTAGGGAGGTCATACAGGCACGTGGAGGCCACACACAATACTCAGCCTCATCAGGAGCATGCCCAGGCGTTGTAGGGAGGTCATACAGGCACTTGGAGGCCACACACAATACTCAGCCTCATCAGGAGCATGCCCAGGCGTTGTAGGGAGGTCATACAGGCACGTGGAGGCCACACACAATACTCAGCCTCATCAGGAGCATGCCCAGGCGTTGTAGGGAGGTCATACAGGCACGTGGAGGCCACACACAATACTCAGCCTCATCAGGAGCATGCCAAGGCGTTGTAGGGAGGTCATACAGGCACGTGGAGGCCACACACAATACTCAGCCTCATCAGGAGCATGCCCATGCGTTGTAGGGAGGTCATACAGGCACGTGGAGGCCGCACACAATACTCAGCCTCATCAGGAGCATGCCCAGGTGTTGTAGGGAGGTCATACAGACACGTGGAGGCCACACACAATACTCAGCCTCATCAGGAGCATGCCCAGGCGTTGTAGGGAGGTCATACAGGCACGTGGAGGCCACACACAATACTCTGCCTCATCAGGAGCATGCCCAGGCATTGTAGGGAGGTCATACAGGCACGTGGAGGCCACACACAATACTCAGCCTCATCAGGAGCATGCCCAGGCGTTGTAGGGAGGTCATACAGGCACGTGGAGACCACACACAATACTCAGCCTCATCAGGAGCATGCCCAGGCATTGTAGGGAGGTCATACAGGCACGTGGAGGCCACAAACAATACTCAGCCTCATCAGGAGCATGCCCAGGCGTTGTAGGGAGGTCATACAGGCACGTGAAGATCACACACAATACTCAGCCTCATCAGGAGCATGCCCAGGTGTTGTAGGGAGGTCATACAGTCATGTGGAGGTCACACACAATACTAAGCCTCATCAGGAGCATGCCCAGGCGTTGTAGGGAGGTCATTCAGGCACGTGGAGGTCACACACAATACTCAGCATCATCAGGAGCATGCCCAGGCGTTGTAGGGAGGTCATACAGGCACGTGGAGGCCACACACAATACTCAGCCTCATCAGGAGTATGCCCAGGCGTTGTAGGGAGGTCATACAGGCACGTGGAGGCCACACACAATACTCAGCCTCATCAGGAGCATGCCCAGGCGTTGTTGGGAGGTCATACAGGCACGTGGAGGCCACACACAATACTCAGCCTCATCAGGAGCATGCCCATGTGACGCGCCCCTGGGCCTGTGTCGCGCTGCGTTGCGCACGCGGGAGCTTACCCGGAGCCGGATCTCTTGAGGGTTGTAGTCTCGTGGCGGTGATCCGGTCCGTGCCCAGGGAGTCAGACTAAGTGGCGCTGTATCAGCGGTAGATGATGGACGACTACGCCACCCGTTGAATGCAGCTATGGAGCTGCCGCTGCAGGGCAGACCGCTGAGGCCGGTGTAGAATTGTGCAGCGTGATAGTATAACCCCCAATGGGAGGGGTATGGCCTCAGGGCAGCCGACGTGGAAGATGGGGGTAGCAGGAACCACTCAGAGACGGTGCGGTGTAATTCAGGGTCTTTACTGGTAACAACAATAGACCCTCCCGGAGTACTTGCTAGCGAACGGGGCCTGGTCAGTCCTTGAGCAGATGGGATCTCCCCTGGCCAGGCGGAGTTGTAGGCCTCCCAAACTGACTGTACTCTTCTGGCTACCTTGCTAGAAGCGGATATAAGTAGCCCACGTCCCTGAGTGTACCGTGTGGTGCTCACCCGTATGGCCGGTGACTCGGGGCCTTCTAATGGCTTCCGCTCCACGATGGCGGTGCTGGTCCCACGCGTGTGACCGTGCCTTCAGGTTTCTGGGCCTGAGGACCTGAAATCCCCTGCCGGTCGGCTTCTGCTGCTGGGTAAGAGTTAGTCCCCACAACCTCGGACGCCGGGTCCGGTAAGAAAGCTTCTCAGTCAGGGCGAGCTCTGCAGCTGCCAGCCCCTGACTCGTAGTAGTATTGCTCCCACTGAGCTTCTGCTGTTTCTTCCTATGACTGTTTCTTGTCTCTACTCTCCTTGACTGACTAACCCTGCTTCAGCCCCGGGTTTATATAGGGGAAGTTCTTCCCCTCCCAAGACTGGGCAGGAGGTGTGGCATGCACAGGATCCCTGACCAAAGGACCTCCCACCTGCTCTCAGACATAACATTACATTACTGTGGAAACCAGACCCCTGGGGTGCCACATTCCCCCCTAGTAAAATTTAGTACTCCGGGACTAAACACATTTTTGTAAACATAACAGAGTACAACCAAAACATTATAATAAAGAGACACATAACAATGGTCACGGCGTGTCCGCAACCGGGTGCAGTCTTTGAGGGAAAGCAAGGTGTCCATTTCACCAAAACAGGGAGACGTAACCAGGTAGGGGTCTGTCCTACCCCGAGTCCTTAACAGTCTCTAGTCCATCCTGGGTTACGCTCCAACTATGTACAAGGATTCCCGGTAAATCCACCAAGGACTCCTACAAATAACTAGAAACACAAAATTATACACAAGCAACAATACACAGGTAAACATAAATAAAACAATTTATACACTTTAAATCCTCCAACGTGCGGGTAACTGGCCTCTAGTGGCCCTAGTGGACCTACGGAGCTGACTGTCTAGCCCTGAACTACAGGGTGTAGGAGCTGTCAAGGGTAAACTGGGCAGCTGTCTACCGGCTCTTTAGCTCACTAGGGATATGGCAGGCTCACTGCAAGCAGAGGGTTGATCCTCCTGGTCTGCTGGTGTGGGGTCTTCTGCCTCCTGGACCGGCTGTTCTTCCAGCTCTACCTGTTGCTCCGTAGGTGCTTGGGATGCTGGTTGGAGGAAGGTGAGTACGGGTACCACAACTGCACCATTGACTTGAGTCCAAGACCGAGGGAAGTCCCCGAGCACAGTACTAACCATATCTTCCCTTTCCTCTACGGGTCGATGGTCTTCTTGTTCCTCTTCAGGGTTCCTCAGTTGTTCGGGACACTTTTTCAGGTGGTCCCGGGATACAATGGCTGTGGTTTCCCCTCCGTCTTTACTGATGGTACAAACCTTCGGGTTCTCGTGGCTTGAGGGCAGTATGGTGTACGGGTCCTTCTCCCACTGGTCGTCCAACTTGTGGAGCCGTCTCTTCCTCTTCAAGACCTGCTCTCCGGGTACCAGGGGAACAGCGGGAGCATACTGGTTGTAAGTTTTCTCTTGTCTTTCCCTAGCCTGACAGAGACTTCGCTCCACGCTCTCCTGTACTCTCCGGTACTGCTGCTGCCTCTCTGTGTCCCAGTCTGCTTCTGGTGAAGTGTCCTCGGGTGTCAGGACTCCCATTTCCAGGTCAACAGGTAACTTACCAGGTCTTGCCCTCATTAGGTAAGCCGGGGTACAGTTGGTGGAACCTACCGGGATGTGGTTGTATAGGTCCACCAGATCGGGCAGCTTCTCAGGCCACAGACTGCGTTCTTCCAGGGGCAACGTTTTCAGAAGATCCATTACCACCTGGTTCATTTTCTCACAAAGTCCATTAGTTTGCGGATGATAGGGTGTCGTCCTTATCTTCCGGCAGCCATACAGAGTGCAGAATTCTTGGAAGACCTCCGCTTCAAAGGCAGGTCCCTGGTCTGTCAACACTTGGTCCGGGTACCCGTGTGGACGGCAGAAATGCTGCTGGAAGGCTCTCGCTGCTGTTCGAGCTGTTAAGTCCTTGACGGGGACGACAACCAAGAACCGGGAGTAGTGATCCACGATGGTTAGTGCGTAGACGTAGCCACTTCTGCTTGGGGTCAGTTTTACATGATCCAAGGCTACTAGTTCCAACGGCTGCCGGGTGACGATGGACTGCAGGGGAGTCTTCTGGCTGGCACGGTCCTTCCTTCTTAGGTTGCACGGGCCACAGTCTCTGCACCACTTCTCAATGGTTCCCCTCATGCCTACCCAGCGGAATCGCTCGCGCAGCAGGAACTCCAGCTTCTTCCACCCGAAGTGTCCAGCTCCGTCGTGGTAGGCCTCCATCACCATGGCTGCGTCTCTTCGTGGCACCACTACTTGCCAGAGTAGTTCATGCGTCCGGGAGTTAACCATTCTGCGGCACAACTTCCCCTTGTAAAGGAACAGTCGACTCCTCTCTGCCCATAGTTGTTTGGCTTCCTCCGGAGCGTCTGGTTCAAGACAAGCCTCCGGGCGAGTCAGCATCTCCTTCACCAGCCGGACGGCAGGGTCGCTGTCTTGCGTTTCCGCCCAGTTGTAGTGAGGTAAGGGGTTCAACGTAGCAGCCTGCTTACTCCTTACCCGGTGGGAATACTGGATAGTCCCATGATGGTGGAACGCAGGGAGTTCAACTTCTTCCAGTCCCTCCGGATCTTCTCCTTCGTCCGGCAGGTTGGGCATCCCGGACAGGGCGTCCGCGTTGGTATTGGAGCGTCCGGCCCGGTATTTGATTGTGAACTCGTAGTTGGACAGACGGGCCATCCACCTCTGCTCCAGGGCACCGAGTCTTGCCGTGTCCAGGTGTGTCAACGGGTTGTTATCCGTGTACACGGTGAACCGGGAAGAAGCGAGGTAATGCTTAAAGCGCTCGGTGACTGCCCATACTACGGCCAGGAACTCCAGCTTAAATGAGCTGTAATTCTCGGGGTTCCTTTCGGTGGGTCGCAGCTTTCGGCTGGCGTAGGCGATTACTCGTTCCTTCCCCTGCTGGATCTGGGACAGTACGGCTCCTTGCCCGATGTTACTGGCGTCGGTGTAGAGGATAAAGGGCTGGCTATAATCCGGGTACGCCAGGATTTCGTCCCCCGTGAGGGCCATCTTCAGCTGGCGGAAGGACTCTTCTTCCAGCTCCTCCCATTTGAAGGGCGGCTTCTGGTTCTTGGCCTTCCGGGACTGGCCTATCAGGAGGTCCTGCATAGGTGCTGCCTTGTTGGTGAAACCGGGAATAAACCTTCGGTAGTAGCCTACCAACCCGAGGAACTGCCGCACTTCTTTTACGCTGGAGGGGCTTGGCCATTCCTTAATTGCGGTGATCTTATCAGGGTCGGGAGCCACTCCGTCAGCGCTCACCACGTGTCCCAGGTACTGCACCTTTGGTTTCAGGAGGTGACACTTGGAGGGTTTCACCTTTAGGCCGTAACTCGCCAGAGCTTCGAACACTTCCGCCAGGTGTTTCAGGTGGTCCTCATACGTCTTGGAATATACAATGACATCGTCCAGGTACAACAGGACCGTCTCGAAGTTTCTGTGGCCCAGACAACACTCCATTAGTCGTTGGAAGGTTCCTGGTGCGTTGCAGAGTCCGAACGGCATGCAGGTGAACTCGCTAAGTCCCATCGGGGTGGTGAATGCGGTCTTCTCCCGGTCCGCCTCTGCTACAGGAACCTGCCAGTACCCGCTAGTGAGATCCAAGGTAGAGAAGAAGTTAGCAGATCTTAATACAGCCAATGACTCCTCTATCCTTGGTAAGGGGTACGCATCCTTGTGTGTGATACGGTTGATTTTCCGGTAATCTACACACATCCTCATGGTGTTGTCTTTTTTTCTGACTAAGACTAGTGGAGCTGCCCAGGGGCTACAGCTATCCCTGATCACCCCAGCCTCCTTCATGTCTCTAAGCATCCCCTTGGCGTGTTGGTAGTGTGCAGGGGGTACGGGTCGATACCTCTTTTATGGGAGGATGGTCTCCCGTGGGGATATGGTGTTCTACCCCCTTGACTCGCCCGAAGTCTAACAGGTGTTTACTAAACACTCTCTCGTACTCTTGAACGACCCGATAGACTCCCTGTTTCTGATGTGAGGGAGTGGAGTCAGTACCCAAATGTAGTTGCTGACACCAGTCCTCCATTGTTTTCTTAGAGCCGTTACCTTCCTCCGGGTGAGATGGAGGCAAGGGTTCCACAGATTGTATAGCATTTTGGTTAATGGTATATAATTTGGCTAGCTTGGCATACCGGGGCAGGTACACTTCCCTCTTCCCGATATTGATTATGCGAACGGGCACCCTCCCATGGCGTACATTGACCACCCCCCGTGCTGTCAAGATGGTGGGCCTACTGTCTGAGTAAACTGGTTCTACCATTGCCTGGTAATCTCTACCTCTCAGACCAATAGCTGCCCGGCACCAAATCATCATTTCACTTTTTGGGGGCATGGCAATAGGAAAAGGGTCACACATTCTTACGCTACCAATCTCACCGCCGGAGAGTTCCACCTGTTGCCGTCGCATCAGTGCCCGGATCTCTTTCTGGAGTACCTGCTGCTCGCCGGAGCTGGCGTTCTTGGCAACCTGCTGTAAAAGGAAAATCACCTCTGCAAGACAATTTTCAATTACATTAGTTCCTAGCGTTATCTTTGGGTGACTCTCGTGTTTGTCAATGTCTACAATAATCAGTCCCTGTGCTGCTAGTTCGACTCTACCAATTTTAATGGTCGCCTCTTTAAATCCGATCTGTGGCACGGGCTGACCATTGCTGGCGATGATACTCAAGTCGTCGTCAGGGTAGCGGGTTATATCCGAGTCATTCCAGTACTGCTTGAAGAGCACGTACGGGATGGTGGTGACCTGTGACCCGGTGTCCAGTAGGGCACTCATAGGGATGCCATCCAGTACCACAGGCAAGACTGGACGTCCTCCGACATATTTGTCGCGCCAGTTCGATGGGCCTGGTGATCTTTTTCCTGGGGGTTGGCCCTCTACCCCCAGGTTGTGCCAGTTTAAAGGACAGTACCTTGCCATATGTCCGGGTTGATTGCAGCGGCGGCAGATGGGTCGTCCGTCCTCGTTGTACCGGTCACTGGGTCTTCCTCTGGCCGGTGGGGTCCTCCTTGGTCGACGCCACGGGATGTTCTCCGGTCCGGATGCCAGCTGGATCTTCCCTGGAGTGGAAGCCTGTAAAGACTGCACAGTTCGGGTTAACGCAGCAACGCTTTTAGCTAGCTCTTGGACCTGATGGTGCAGGTCTGGAGCCGGGTCATTGTTCAAAGCCTGCGCATCAGCCCCTACAGGCCCTGCCGACAAGGGCGCCGCCTCCTGGTGGTAAGTGATAGCTGGGCGCCTGTGGGTCACAACGCCATCCGGTGCCGGTTCTCGGAGCACCCGGATGGCTCTGTCCTTGAACTGTGCAAATCCCAGATGAGGGTCCTGTAGGGCCATTGCCCGCAACTGGGTTCGGTGGGCATTGCAATATAAACCCTCTATAAATTGTTCAGTCAACAGCCTGTCCTCGTCTCCCACGCCGTCAGGGTCGGTCTGCTTAACGGCTCTCAGGGCCTCTTGTAGGTTCAGGGCATAGTCCCTTATACTCTCATGGGCCCGCTGTTTGCACCCGTAGAATCTAAGCTTGATCTCGGCTGAGGTGCGGGTATCAAAGGTGTCCCTCAGCCGGGTTAGTATCCCTGCGACAGTCCTCCCCCCAGGTGGCCAGGACTTTACCTCCCTTCGGGCTGCTCCGGTTAATTGGGCCACCAGGATGCTCACTTTTTGCTCCTCTGTGAGGGGGTACACCTGGAAGAGGCTATCCAGCCTTTCTCTAAAGTCCTGCAGGGTATGTGACTCCCCTGAGTACTGGGGTAGCCAGGCTGCCCCCGGGATATAGGGCATGGTGAAAGGCATGACCGCGACAGCGGTGGCGCTGGCGGGGGTTGAGGCAGTGAAGCTCTCCTCCGTATCCGACATCTTCCTCCCCCCTAGTGGACCGTGGCCTACCTTGCGATGATCCTCTTCCGTAGGCCGCGGCTCCGCAGTGGATCGTCAGGGTTGAGGACCTTCCGTCGCGCTCCTGTGACGTCGGCGTCTGCTGGGCTCCTTCCAGGACCTTACGCGACGTCCGGACGTGAGGCGGGGCTTCAGTTTTCGCCCGCTTTCGGAGTCCACGCCCCTCTTCTTCCCGCGCGGCGTCTTCAAGATGGCGTCCAACGGCGGGAAAACTCCACGGATGGCGGGAAGAAGGCAGAAGATGGCGCCGGATGGCGGGAAAACTCCACGGATGGCGGGAAGAAGGTAGAAGATGGCGCCGGATGGCGGGAAACCTCCACGGATGGCGGGAATCTTCACCACTGGTAAGTTTGAACAGTCTTTTTCAGGCACGCAGTACCCGGTGGTTGCGGGCACGAAATCCTGCCGACTACGCCAAAAGTTGACGCGCCCCTGGGCCTGTGTCGCGCTGCGTTGCGCACGCGGGAGCTTACCCGGAGCCGGATCTCTTGAGGGTTGTAGTCTCGTGGCGGTGATCCGGTCCGTGCCCAGGGAGTCAGACTAAGTGGCGCTGTATCAGCGGTAGATGATGGACGACTACGCCACCCGTTGAATGCAGCTATGGAGCTGCCGCTGCAGGGCAGACCGCTGAGGCCGGTGTAGAATTGTGCAGCGTGATAGTATAACCCCCAACGGGAGGGGTATGGCCTCAGGGCAGCCGACGTGGAAGATGGGGGTAGCAGGAACCACTCAGAGACGGTGCGGTGTAATTCAGGGTCTTTACTGGTAACAACGATAGACCCTCCCGGAGTACTTGCTAGCGAACGGGGCCTGGTCAGTCCTTGAGCAGATGGGATCTCCCCTGGCCAGGCGGAGTTGTAGGCCTCCCAAACTGACTGTACTCTTCTGGCTACCTTGCTAGAAGCGGATATAAGTAGCCCACGTCCCTGAGTGTACCGTGTGGTGCTCACCCGTATGGCCGGTGACTCGGGGCCTTCTAATGGCTTCCGCTCCACGATGGCGGTGCTGGTCCCACGCGTGTGACCGTGCCTTCGGGTTTCTGGGCCTGAGGACCTGAAATCCCCTGCCGGTCGGCTTCTGCTGCTGGGTAAGAGTTAGTCCCCACAGCCTCGGACGCCGGGTCCGGTAAGAAAGCTTCTCAGTCAGGGCGAGCTCTGCAGCTGCCAGCCCCTGACTCGTAGTAGTATTGCTCCCACTGAGCTTCTGCTGTTTCTTCCTATGACTGTTTCTTGTCTCTACTCTCCTTGACTGACTAACCCTGCTTCAGCCCCGGGTTTATATAGGGGAAGTTCTTCCCCTCCTAAGACTGGGCAGGAGGTGTGGCATGCACAGGATCCCTGACCAAAGGACCTCCCACCTGCTCTCAGACATAACATTACATTACTGTGGAAACCAGACCCCTGGGGTGCCACACATGCGTTGTAGGGAGGTCATACAGGCACGTGGAGGCCAGACACAATACTCAGCCTCATCAGGAGCATGCCCAGGCGTTGTAGGGAGGTCATACAGGCACGTGGAGGTCACACACAATACTCAGCCTCATCAGGAGCATGCCCAGGCGTTGTAGGGAGGTCATACAGGCACGTGGAGGCCACACACAATACTCAGCGTCATCAGGAGCATGCCCATGTGTTGTAGGGAGGTCATACAGGCACGTGGAGGCCGCACACAATACTCAGCCTCATCAGGAGCATGCCCAGGCGTTGTAGGGAGGTCATACAGACACGTGGAGGCCACACACAATACTCAGCCTCATCAGGAGCATGCCCAGGCGTTGTAGGGAGGTCATACAGGCACGTGGAGGCCACACACAATACTCTGCCTCATCAGGAGCATGCCCAGGCGTTGTAGGGAGGTCATACAGGCACGTGGAGGCCACACACAATACTCAGCCTCATCAGGAGCATGCCCAGGCGTTGTAGGGAGGTCAGACAGGCACGTGGAGGCCACACACAATACTCAGCCTCATCAGGAGCATTCCCAGGCATTGTAGGGAGGTCATACAGGCACGTGGAGGCCACAAACAATACTCAGCCTCATCAGGAGCATGCCCAGGCGTTGTAGGGAGGTCATACAGGCACGTGGAGGCCAGACACAATACTCAGCCTCATCAGGAGCATGCCCAGGCGTTGTAGGGAGGTCATACAGGCACGTGGAGGCCACACACAATATTCAGCCTCATCAGGAGCATGCCCAGGCGTTGTAGGGAGGTCATACAGGCACGTGGAGGCCACACACAATACTCAGCCTCATCAGGAGCATGCCCAGGCGTTGTAGGGAGGTCATACAGGCACGTGGAGGTCACACACAATATTCAGCCTCATCAGGAGCATGCCCAGGCGTTGTAGGGAGGTCATACAGGCACGTGGAGGCCACACACAATACTCAGCCTCATCAGGAGCATGCCCAGGCGTTGTAGGGAGGTCATACAGGCACGTGGAGGCCACACACAATACTCAGCCTCATCAGGAGCATGTCCAGGCGTTGTAGGGAGGTCATACAGGCACGTGGAGGCCACACACAATACTCAGCCTCATCAGGAGCATGCCCAGGCGTTGTAGGGAGGTCATACAGGCACATGGATGCCACACACAATAGTCAGCCTCATCAGGAGCATGCCCAGGCGTTGTAGGGAGGTCATACAGGCACGTGGAGGCCACACACAATACTCAGCCTCATCAGGAGCATGCCCAGGCATTGTAGGGAGGTCATACAGGCACGTGGAGGCCACACACAATACTCAGCCTCATTGTGACTTGTTTTAAGGACATTACATCACATTTGGATCAGCCTGTAGTGTATTTCCACTTTAATTTTGGGGGTGACTCCACATCCAGGCCTCCATTGGTTAATAAATGTGATTTCCGTTGATGATTTTTGTGTGATTTTGTTCTCAGCACATTCAGCTTCTACAGAACAAAGTATTCAATGAGAAGATTTCATTCATTCAGATCTAGGAGGGGGGATTTCAGTGCTCCCTGTATGTTTTTGAGCAGTGTATATGTATATATATATATATATATATATAAACAGACATACAAAAAGTACAGTGTTACTGTTGGTATTAAACACACAACAACAGCAATGTCTGACAATATTGTTGGACACCACCGGCATATATGACAATATCCTCTTTCCTGAAGCTACAGGTAGGATGTGGCTCTGCTGCTGTCCGGAGATGTGAAGATCGAGCCGAAACTGATCAAGTTGGAAGGTTTTGGGTCACAATGGCCGTCGGCTGGACAACTGATGGTCTGACAGTGATCTCTCCTGTATCCCCCATACCCAGGAGCGATCAGTGGTCTGTCCTCTGCTCCTCCAGCAGCGGCCGATCTCTCAGACACAAGGATCATCCCTTGGAAATCTGATGTGCTTGAACCTTCTTTTTCCATGACGTCATCTGTCAGGGGAGAGCCGGGAGCCCCCCATACACATTAGACTGATATTGGTGGGTTCGATCAATGTTAATCAGCAGAAGAGATTTAGAAAAGACTTAACGTCGCCTGATATTCTGGTGAAATATAAGCTTCTCCCTTTTTCCTCACTTAAAAGTTTTTATATGTTCTTACACTGTTGTGAACTTGAAAGCGGCCAATAACTATTGTTCCTGGCAACCTATAACCATGCAAACAGATCACCAAAGCGTGCAAGGAAATGTATGAAGTCAAGGTGAGCTGCTGCCAACACCTCCGTCCCCTCCAGACGCTTCTGGCAGTTGTTATTTCCACGCTGAACTCATTCTACCATTGGGGGACTGTTGCTTCACTTCATCAACAGAAATCTGTATAATAGTTATTATTATTATTTTTTTTTTTAATGCATTTTTTTGACCAGTTATGTTATATCGCATTAACTACATGAGTAGAAATGCTAAGGCCTAAGATTAGGGCACCCCATGTTTGCCTGTCACATCTTTAATATGTCTCGTATTAGTGAATCTCCAGTAGAGTTGTGACATGACATCAAGCAGTGTCCACCGTTGTCCACCATGCTGCGCACTGCAGGCCGGCAGACCAGGTATTTTCTGTCTTCTGATATATGGCTGATTTACTGTGGTCTAACTGTTCACGGGTGATAAACACGGCACGAGGGGAGAGAGGACATTGTGTATCATCCTTTTCAGCAAACAGATTAAATAAGAATTCAGCAAAAAAAATAAATCTGTAAATGTAAAATGTATTCACTGAATTTAATTTAATTTTGAATTAACAAAGTTACTTGTTTTTTTATCAAACGCAGTAAAACATAAGTGTGCGCTAAAGGACGTGCGCTAGATTTAGTAATTTTAGTAAATTAAAACCCGGGGCCCTGACGGATGAAGGTATAGGACAGGGATGTCAAACTCAAACACACAGAGGGCCGAAATGAAAAACTTGGACACAGTAGTGGGCCAACCATATAAAGTAGAATAATGGGCCTCATTTAGTCCTCCATACAGTATAATGAGCCCCACATAGTCCTCCATACAGAATAATGGGCCCCACACAGTCCTCCATACAGTATAATGAGCCCCACATAGCCCTCCATACAGTATAATGGGCCCCACATAGCCCTCCATACAGTATAATGAGCCCCACATAGCCCTCCATACAGTATAATGGCCCCACATAGCCCTCCATACAGTATAATGGGCCCCACATAGCCCTCCATACAGTATAATGAGCCCCACATAGTCCTCCATACAGTATAATGAGCCCCACATAGCCCTCCATACAGTATAATGAGCCCCACATAGCCCTCCATACAGTATAATGAGCCCCACATAGCCCTCCATACAGTATAATGAGCCCCACATAGCCCTCCATACAGTATAATGGGCCCCACATAGCCCTCCATACAGTATAATGAGCCCCACATAGTCCTCCATACAGTATAATGAGCCCCACATAGTCCTCCATACAGTATAATGGGCCCCACATAGTCCTCTATACAGTATAATGGGCCCCACATAGTCCTCCATACAGTATAATGGGCCCCACATAGTCCTCCCCATACAGTATAATGGGCTCCACATAGTCCTCCATACAGTATAATGGCCCCACATAGTCCTCCATACAGTATAATGGGCCCCACATAGTCCTCCATATAGTATAATGGGCCCCACATAGTCCTCCATACAGTATAATGGGCCCCACATAGTCCTCCATACAGAATAATGGGCCCCACATAGTCCACCATACAGTATAATGGGACCCACATAGTCCTCCATACAGAATAATGGGCCCCACATAGTCCTCCATACAGTATAATGGGCTCCACATACTCCTCCATACAGTATAATGGGCCCCACATAATCCTCCATACAGTATAATGGCCCCACATAGTCCTCCATACAGTATAATGGCCCCACATAGTCCTCCATACAGTATAATGGCCCCACACAGTCCTCCATACAGTATAATGGGTCCCACATAGTCCTCCATACAGAATAATGGCCCCACATAGTCCTCCATACAGAATAATGGCCTCACATAGTCCTCCATACAGTATAATGGGTCCCACATAGTCCTCCATATAGAATAATGGGTCCCACATAGTCCTCCATACAGAATAATGGCCCCACATAGTCCTCCATACAGTATAATGGGTCCCACATAGTCCTCCGTACAGAATAATGAGCCCCACATAGTCCTCCATACAGAATAATGGCCCCACATAGTCCTCCATACAGTATAATGGGCCCCACATAGTCCTCCATACAGTATAATGGGCCCCACATAGTCCTCCATACAGTATAATGGGCCCCACATAGAGGTGGTGATTCTGGGGTGCGGGCCGAATAAAACCATCCTGCGGGCCAGGGTTTGACATGTATGGGCTAGGGTCTGTCACTCATCTAATGAATATTTGCTCCGAGTACAGTCGGAAGCACTAGAATGACACCGAGTAGGGTGGTAGCGTCCTTGTACACGCTGTCAATGACAGGCGCCCGTCTGTACAGATATCAGCATAACGTGTGACCGGGAAGCGCCCAGCTAGCAATGGTGCTCGGTGCGTGAAGGCATAGTTATTAGGCTAGCTTCACACCTGCACTCGTGCTTCCATTTTCCGGTTTCTGAACAGAAAAAAAAAAATGAGGGTGTTGGTGGATAATGAAATCCATCAGGGTCTAATACTGCAATATGTTTTTTTGGCGGTGAGTGCCACAGAGGCTCCGATATCTGGCTTTAGAGGAATGCCAACAGAAGGGATGTGATAACGCAGCATCACCGATCACGGCCCTTGTGGGTGAGTAAACCGCGCACACTATTTCTGTTACTTGCAAATAACTGTTAAGTACAGAGGACCAGTGTTGTGGATGCTGCCACCCTTCTCCTTACCCTCACTGCTCAATGCCAAGCAGGCAGGCTATGCCCAGTATTAATGGAGTCAGCCAAGCTTAGGGTAAGAATCATTTACAATTAACAGTAAACACAGGCGACGTGTAAATGAATGCGGAGAATAGAGCCGGCGCGCTCTCGGGCTGAGCAATACTGACTCCTGATGACTTAACATGTCTTATATTAAATGTGCAGAATAGTCCACAGCCAACCAAATATCCCCAGGCTGGACACCCACGGATGGTGTTTTCTTAGGAGTAGTACCCAGGCCAGAGGTTGTAGAAGGAGGGGGAATCAGTAAATAAACAGAGATCTCGGTGGGATCCTGGGCTTGTAGCCGGTATATATATAAATCATCAGGCTCCAGGGCCAGTGCAGAATAACAGCAGGCCAGTGAGACATTGTTTCCACAGACAGACAACATTCTACCCGCCACATGTGAGAGGTAGTGAATGTCTCCCTGGCATCATCTAATGCCACCTCGTGAGCAAGAAACCTTTTTGCCCGGGGTCCATCCACTCATCTCTTTAATTACTTTTACTACTGACAACATTAAATGCATTGAACATCTCTGGAGAACATCTGTAAATACGCTGCTCCAAAAAAATAAAGGGAAGACTTAAACAACAGAATATAACTCCAAGTAAATCAGACTTCTGTGAAATCAAACTGTCCACTTAGGAATCAACACTGATTGACAATCAATTTCACATGCTGTTGTGCAAATGGAATAGACAATAGATGGAAATTATTGCCAATTATCAAGACACCCTCAATAAAGGAGTAGTTCTGCAGGTGGGGACCACAGACCACATCTCAGTACCAATGCTTTCTGGCTGATGTTTTGGTCACTTTTGAATGTTGGTTGTGCTTTTACACTCGTGGTAGCATGAGATGGACTCTACAACCCACAGAAGTTGCTCAGGTAGTGCAGCTCATCCAGGATGGCACATCAATGCAAGCTGTGGCAAGAAGGTTTGCTGTGTCTGTCAGCGTAGTGCCCAGAGACTGGAGACGCTACCAGGAGACAGGCCAGTACACCAGGAGACGTGGAGGGGGCCATAGGAGGGCAACAACCCAGCAGCAGGACCGCTACCTCCGCCTTTGTGCATGGAGGAACAGGAGGAGCACTGCCAGAGCCCTGCAAAATGACCTCCAGCAGGCCACAAATGTGCATGTGTCTGCACAAACGGTTATAAACCGACTCCATGAGGGTGGCATGAGGGCCCGACGTCCACGGATGGGGGTTCTGCTCACAGCCCAACACCGTGCAGGACGCTTGGCATTTGCCACAGAACACCAGGATTGGCAAAGTGGCCACTGGCGCCCTGTTCTCTTCACAGATGAAAGCAGGTTCACACTGAGCACATGTGACAGACTTGACAGAGTCTGGAGACGCCGTGGAGAGTGATCTGCTGCCTGCAACATCCTTCAGCATGACTGGTTTGGCAGTGGGTCAGTAATGGTGTGGGGTGGCATTTCTTTGGTGGGCCGCACAGCCCTCCATGTGCTCGCCAGAGGTAGCCTGAGCCTGACTGCCATTAGGTACCGAGATGAGATCCTCAGACCCCTTGTGAGACCATATGCTGGTGCGGTTGGCCCTGGGTTCCTCCTAATGCAGGACAATGCCAGACCTCATGTGGCTGGAGTGTGTCAGCAGTTCCTGCAAGATGAAGGCATTGAAGCTATGGACTGGCCGCCCGTTCCCCAGACCTGAATCTTATGGAGCACATCTGGTACATCATGTCTCGCTCCATCCACCAACAGACTGTCCAGGAGTTGGAGGATGCTTTAGTCCAGGTCTGGGAGGAGATCCCACAGGAGACCATCCGCAACCTCATCAGAAGCATGCCCAGGCATTGTAGGGAGGTCATACAGGCACGTGGAGGCCACACACAATACTCAGCCTCATCAGGAGCATGCTCAGGCGTTGTAGGGAGGTCATACAGGCACATGGAGGCCACACACAATATTCAGCCGCATCAGGACCGTGTCCAGGCGTTGTAGGGAGGTCATACAGGCATGTGGAGGCCACACACAATACTGAGCCTCATCAGGAGCATGCCCAGGCGTTGTAGGGAGGTCATACAGGCACGTGGAGGCCACACACAATACTCAGCCTCATCAGGAGCATGCCCAGGCGTTGTAGGGAGGTCACACAGGCACGTGGAGACCACACACAATACTCAGCTTCATCAGGAGCATGCCCAGGCGTTGTAGGGAGGTCATACAGGCATGTGGAGGCCACACACAATACTCAGCCTCATCAGGAGCATGCCCAGGCGTTGTAGGGAGGTCATACAGGCATGTGGAGGCCACACACAATACTCAGCCTCATCAGGAGCATGCCCAGGCGTTGTAGGGAGGTCATACAGGCACGTGGAGGCCACACACAATACTCAGCCCACATCAGGAGCATGCCCAGGCGTTGTAGGGAGGTCATACAGGCATGTGGAGGCCACACACAATACTGAGCCTCATCAGGAGCATGCCCAGGCGTTGTAGGGAGGTCATACAGGCACGTGGAGGCCACACATAATACTCAGCCTCATCAGGAGCATGCCCAGGCGTTGTAGGGAGGTCATACAGGCACGTGGAGACCAAACACAATACTCAGCTTCATCAGGAGCATGCCCAGGCGTTGTAGGGAGGTCATACAGGCATGTGGAGGCCACACACAATACTCAGCCTCATCAGGAGCATGCCCAGGCGTTGTAGGGAGGTCATACAGGCATGTGGAGGCCACATACAATACTCAGTCTCATCAGGAGCATGCCCAGGCGTTGTAGGGAGGTCATACAGGCACGTGGAGGCCACACACAATACTCAGCCTCATCAGGAGCATGCCCAGGCGTTGTAGGGAGGTCATAGAGGCACGTGAAGGCCACACACAATACTCAGCCTCATCAGGAGCATGCCCAGGCGTTGTAGGGAGGTCATACAGGCACGTGGAGGCCACACACAATACTCAGCCTCATCAGGAGCATGCCCAGGCGTTGTAGGGAGGTCATACAGGCACGTGGAGGCCACACACAATACTCAGCCTCATCAGGAGCATGCCCAGGCATTGTAGGGAGGTCATACATGACGCGCCCCCTGGGCCATATTCTTTAGGGGAATACCCGGAGCCGGATCAGATGGGGGTTGTAGTCTCCGAGTGGCTGTGACCCGGTCCGTGCCCAGGGTGTCAAGCTCAGAGTATGTGGCAGTCCTACAGATGTTACAAAGTTCGTTATGTCGACTACGCCACCCGTTGGATTGCGGTCACTACGGCCGCCGCTGCAGCAGGGTCCGCTGAGGCTGATGGTGTTGGTGCAGCTTTAGATAGTATAACCCCCAACGGGAGGGGTATGGCCTCAGGGGGTCAGGTGCAGAGGATGGGGGTTGTGGTGGTGCAGCGTAGATGATAATAAAAGACAGAGTCGGGTTGTGCAGTTCAGGGTGTTTACTTACTGCAGATATTCCGGTCACTCCGGCCTTGAGTGACCACCCGAGCCGTGCTGCGCCCACCAGGTCCTGGATTCAGCCAACCCCCAAGCAAGTCCGGAGCGTGTCCCTGAGCCCTCCTTCTTGTCCTTTCTTCTGGCCGTCCCCACCAGGGATCCACCTAGGTCCAGCTCCCTCGGGCCTTCTGTTGGGAGACCCTTGGCCTTGGGTTCCCTGACCCTACACGTGGTTTGCCTTCAGGGTGGATGTGGTGGGTGGCCGTGGCAGATCCTGCCCACGGCCTCCGGTCTCTGGCTGAGGTGTGCTTTAGCCCCCACCAGTTTGGGATCCGGTACCCTTTTGCCAACTCTTCACCCTTTGATTTAGTTTGGGTTCTCAGAGTTCCTTTTGTGTCCCCCTCTGGGTCTTTCTTTCTTCTCCTCTCTCACTCTGGGGCTGCTCTGCTCTCTGCTCTCTTCCACTGCTTCTCACAGACGGACTCCTCTGCAAAGACTGACTGACTGACCCTGATCTTAGATGGTGCCCACTTTATATACTCCCTCTATGTGTGAGCTCAGGTGACCAGCACCCAATGAGCTCCTAACTTTACCCAGGCTGCTCCCCCTATCTGCCCCTACACTACTGGGATGTACCACCCCCCTCCCACTCCAGCCAGGAACAGACTCGGTCGTACCTGCACATTTCTAAGTGGGAGTACCGTTGGTCTGTTCCTCGGAAATGGGATGTGTGTAGTGCATGCAGCTTTCTGAGCTCAGTTCCACACTCCATCCTTACCCGGGAGTGGAATATCACACCTCTGGGTTGAGGTGCAATACCCCTGTAGCAGCCGGATCCTCAGGGTGCTACATTCCCCCCTGGTAAATCACAGCACGTCCTCGGGCTGTAAGATATAAACAACATCCAAAACATACAATTTTTGCATAAACAACATAATAAAAACATATAAAACATATATTAGCAGCATCATAAAACTTTTCATATTAACATTCTTGTTTCTAGTTCCTCCTCCGGACACTGTGCAACGTGTGCCCGGGAAAAGTGCAACAGTTTCTCTAGAAAACCGGTAGGGGGCGCTTTAGGAAGCGCAACTATATACAAGGGATATGGCCGCTCTCAGTCCTCGGCCAGGTAATGGGAATAGGGATGACCGCTCTCAGTCCTCGGTCAGTGGGAATAGGGACACACGGGTTAACAGTTCAATTCTCTGGTCCCAACGGGGACTATAATAGCAGCAGTTCACTGTGCCCCGACGGGCAACTATATACAGCTTGTACTCTGCTGTACTTAACGACGGCGTCCTCCTGCTCTTTCTTTGTGGTTACCTTTAGCTTCAGACCCGTCCGGGTCCTCTTGCTCCTCCTCACACCGCAGCTCCTCCTCCGTCAGGCGATGCACATGGAGGGCGTAGGGTCCTTTGGCACACTTGTGCCGGGTGAAGGTGACCTCGTCCCCTAAATACAGGTCACGTCCTCTGTGTCCCTCCGGTAGGTGGGACTCAACGTCTCTTCTTGTCACGAAGACGTCGCCTGGGGTGCGGTGATCTCGGATGAAGCCCCACCCGTGCTGCATATTAAACTTGATCACAGTCCCGGTGGAAGGGGGACCATGAGCTGCACGGGGACTCCTCCTGGCCCGGCTCTTCTGCTCCGCGCTCCTTATTTGGGCTTGTTGTTCCCGGACCCGCCTCTCTCTCCGCTCCCTCTCAAAGACCTCGAGCTGCTGGCGGCAGCACTCTGCACGCTCCGCTGCGGCTGCCCGAGTCTCCTGAGTGAACCCCATGAGGTCTTCTCCGGTGGGGTCCCACTCAAACTGTGCCTCCTCTAGCGGGGGCGAGGTCCTTTTTACGGGCTTTGGAACCGGAATCAGGGGCTCGTCTAGGGGTCTCTCTTTCCGGAGTCGGGGATGGTGAAACTCCGGTGGCCATATAAAGGGCTGCCCATCCGGGCACGTATGTTGGGCGAACAGATTTTCTCCCAGATGCGGCACTCTTGGTTTTATGGGCGCGGTGGTGGTGGCGCCCGGGTTGCCCAGGCCTTGCGGCCAGGCCTGGGGCACCTGGAAAGTGAAGGGCACCGTAAGGACGGCGGCGCCCTGGGCTACTTGGCCCTGCGACCAGGCCGGTGGCTCCGCGGAGGTAGGGGGCGCTGTTGGTATTGCGGCGCCCGGGGGTACTAGGCCTTGCGACCAGGCTGGTGGTACTTCCTGCTTGGTCACGCTCGGGGTCGAGGCGTGTGACGTCACAGGGGTCGCGGCTGCGGCTTCCGGTTGAGGCCTAGTCTGTGGCGGTGACGTTGCGGTTACGGGCACGGCAGGGGGTACTTCGGGCTCTGCGACGGGGAGCTGGGGCAGGTGCGCGGTTTCCCGGTTTGGGGTAGAGACGTCCCCTTTACCTGCCTCCATTCGTTCGGCTCCCTTCTCGGCGCCGTCTCCGGCCTTCAGTCCTCCTGCGCCATCCTCAGAGGCGGTCTGTCTCCTCGTCTCGGGTGGCGTGCTCCGCTGACGGGCTCTTGTCTGCTGGGCCATCTCTCGGCTCCACTCCGCTAACGTCTCTCGCTGCACCCGGGCCATCCTCCGTGCGAGGCCCTCCAGCGCAGTCTGTGCACACTCCCGATCTCGGGGGAGCTGTGCCAGGACCTCCACTAAGCCTAGTGGGGTCGTTGCTTCTAGCAGGCTCCTGACCAACGGGTCGGTGCTGCTCTGCTCTCCTTCCGTTGTCTCCAGCAGGCTCCTGGCCAGCGGGCCGGTGCTGCTCTGCTCTTCTTCCATCTCCGGGTAAGCTTCTTCTGGACTCAGCTCTAGGCTTCTTGTCTCCGGGTGCGCTCTCTCCAGACTGCTCCAGGCGACACCCATCTTTGCTCTCTCCTTCTCAGTCCTCCCACTTCGAGGGCGGTCCCGGGGCCACTTGGTGATTGTCAGCTCCTGGGGCAGTTCTTTCACGCTGACAGACACCTCTAGCATCACAGTCTCTGTTGGTGGGGGCGGTTTCCACTTTTGGTGCCATTTTCGGTCCTGGCCCACGATGGGAGGTGGCCTCTTGCCATCCTCTGGCACGCCCATAATGGCGTCCGCTCTTCCAAGGCGGGAAACCTTTGGAAATGGCGGGAATCGTCTCCCAGTGGCGGGAAACTCTGCAAATGGCGGGAAAAAGCTGTTAATGGCGGACAACCGGCGGGAATCGACCTGTGATGGAGTCCGATGGCGTGGACCCTCCGGAACCGGCAGGAGACTTCTTTTTGAGGTAAACTTGTTCTTTTCTTCAGGCACGCAGTGCCCGGGTGTTGCGGGCACGTTATCCTGCCGACTACGCCAAAGTTGACGCGCCCCCTGGGCCATATTCTTTAGGGGAATACCCGGAGCCGGATCAGATGGGGGTTGTAGTCTCCGAGTGGCTGTGACCCGGTCCGTGCCCAGGGTGTCAAGCTCAGAGTATGTGGCAGTCCTACAGATGTTACAAAGTTCGTTATGTCGACTACGCCACCCGTTGGATTGCGGTCACTACGGCCGCCGCTGCAGCAGGGTCCGCTGAGGCTGATGGTGTTGGTGCAGCTTTAGATAGTATAACCCCCAACGGGAGGGGTATGGCCTCAGGGGGTCAGGTGCAGAGGATGGGGGTTGTGGTGGTGCAGCGTAGATGATAATAAAAGACAGAGTCGGGTTGTGCAGTTCAGGGTGTTTACTTACTGCAGATATTCCGGTCACTCCGGCCTTGAGTGACCACCCGAGCCGTGCTGCGCCCACCAGGTCCTGGATTCAGCCAACCCCCAAGCAAGTCCGGAGCGTGTCCCTGAGCCCTCCTTCTTGTCCTTTCTTCTGGCCGTCCCCACCAGGGATCCACCTAGGTCCAGCTCCCTCGGGCCTTCTGTTGGGAGACCCTTGGCCTTGGGTTCCCTGACCCTACACGTGGTTTGCCTTCAGGGTGGATGTGGTGGGTGGCCGTGGCAGATCCTGCCCACGGCCTCCGGTCTCTGGCTGAGGTGTGCTTTAGCCCCCACCAGTTTGGGATCCGGTACCCTTTTGCCAACTCTTCACCCTTTGATTTAGTTTGGGTTCTCAGAGTTCCTTTTGTGTCCCCCTCTGGGTCTTTCTTTCTTCTCCTCTCTCACTCTGGGGCTGCTCTGCTCTCTGCTCTCTTCCACTGCTTCTCACAGACGGACTCCTCTGCAAAGACTGACTGACTGACCCTGATCTTAGATGGTGCCCACTTTATATACTCCCTCTATGTGTGAGCTCAGGTGACCAGCACCCAATGAGCTCCTAACTTTACCCAGGCTGCTCCCCCTATCTGCCCCTACACTACTGGGATGTACCACCCCCCTCCCACTCCAGCCAGGAACAGACTCGGTCGTACCTGCACATTTCTAAGTGGGAGTACCGTTGGTCTGTTCCTCGGAAATGGGATGTGTGTAGTGCATGCAGCTTTCTGAGCTCAGTTCCACACTCCATCCTTACCCGGGAGTGGAATATCACACCTCTGGGTTGAGGTGCAATACCCCTGTAGCAGCCGGATCCTCAGGGTGCTACAATACAGACACGTGGAGGCCACACACAATACACAGCCTCATCAGGAGCATGCCCAGGCATTGTAGGGAGGTCATACAGGCACGTGGAGGCCACACACAATACTCGGCCTCATCAGGAGCATGCCCAGGCGTTGTAGGGAGGTCATACAGGCACGTGGAGGCCACACACAATACTCAGCCTCATCAGGAGCATGCCCAGGCGTTGTAGGGAGGTCATACAGGCACGTGGAGGCCACACACAATACTCAGCCTCATCAGGAGCATGCCCAGGCGTTGTAGGGAGGTCATACAGGCACGTGGAGGCCACACATAATACTCAGCCTCATCAGGAGCATGCCCAGGCGTTGTATGGAGGTCATACAGGCACGTGGAGGCCACACACAATACTCAGCCTCATCAGGAGCATGCCCAGGCATTGTAGGGAGGTCATACAGGCACGTGGAGGCCACACACAATACTCAGCCTCATCAGGAGCATGCCCAGGCATTGTAGGGAGGTCATACAGGCACGTGGAGGCCACACACAATACTCAACCTCATCAGGAGCATGCCCAGGCGTTGTAGGGAGGCCATACAGGCACGTGGAGGCCACACACAATACTCAGCCTCATCAGGAGCATGCCCAGGCGTTGTAGGGAGGTCATACAGGCACGTGGAGGCCACACACAATACTCAGCCTCATTGTGACTTGTTTTATGGACATTACATCATAGTTGGATCAGCCTGTATTGTGTTTTTCCACTTTAATTTTGGGGGTGACTCCAAATCCAGGCCTCCATTGGTTAATAAATGTGATTTCCATTGATGATTTTTGTGTGATTTTGTTGTCAGCACATTCAGCTTTCTACAGAACAAAATATTCAATGAGAAGATTTCATTCATTCAGATCTAGGACGGGTTATTTCAGTGCTCCCTATATTTTCTTGAGCAGTGTAATAATCACTAGTCTTTTTATGTTTCTAAGTCAGATACAAAAATAAAAACCTCTAAAGATAAGCTCTACCATTAACCATCAGAAATTGGTGAAAATAATTATAATCAACAAAAAAAAAAAGAATAGGCTTTTGTGTTAGGAATCACAGGTTGTGTGTCCAACAGTCTGGAGGGTGAGGAAGTTAAACTGGGGTACGACTGTGAAAAAAACTCACCTCTATGTTATGGAACGAGGAATTGTAAATACATGTCAGCGTCATTATCCTGCACCCCGAGTGTCAGTGTCATTATCCCGTACCCTGAGTGTCAGCGTCATTATCCCGTACCCTGAGTGTCAGCGTCATTATCCCGTACCCCGAGTGTCAGTGTCATTATCCCGTACCCTGAGTGTCAGCGTCATTATCCCGTACCCTGAGTGTCAGCGTCATTATCCCGTACCCCGAGTGTCAGTGTCATTATCCTGTACCCCGACTGTCAGCGTCATTATCCCGTACCCCGAGTGTCAGCGTCATTATCCTGTACCCCGAGTGTCAGCGTCATTATCCCGTACCCCCATTGTCAGCGTCATTATCCTGTACCCTGAGTGTCAGCATCTTTATCCTGTACCCCGAGTGTCAACATCATTATCCTGTACCCCGAGTGTCAGCGTCATTATCCCGTACCCTGAGTGTCAGTGACGCGCCCTTGGGCCTGTGTCGCGCTGCGTTGCGCACGCGGGAGCTTACCCGGAGCCGGATCTCTTGAGGGTTGTAGTCTCGTGGCGGTGATCCGGTCCGTGCCCAGGGAGTCAGACTAAGTGGCGCTGTATTAGCGGTAGATGTTGGACGACTACGCCACCCGTTGAGTCCAGCTGAGGAACCGCTGCTGCAGGGCAGACCGCTGAGGCCGGTGGTAGGATTGTGCAGCGTGATAGTATAACCCCCAACGGGAGGGGTATGGCCTCAGGGCAGCCGACGTGGATGATGGGGGTAGCAGGAACCACTCGGAGACGGTACGGTGTAGTTCAGGGTCTTTACTGGTGACAAAGATAGACCCTCCCGGAGTACTGGCTAGTGATTGGGGCCTGGTCAGTCCTTGAGCAGATGGGATCTCCCCTGGCCAGGCGGAGTTGTAGGCCTCCCAAACTAATGATACTCTTCCGGCTACCTTGCTAGAGGCGGGTATAAGTAGCCCACGTCCCTGAGTGTACCGTGTGGTGCTCACCCGTATGGCCGGTGACTCGGGGCCTTCTAGTAGCTTCCGCTCCACGACGGCGGTGCTGGTCCCACGCGTGTGACCGTGCCTTCGGGTTTCTGGGCCAGAGGACCTGCAATCCCCTGCCGGTCGGTTTCTGCTGCTGGATAGGAGTTAGTCCCCACAGCCTCGGACTCCGGGTCCGGTGATAACTTCTCAGTCAGTGCGAGCTCTGCAGCTGCCAGCCCCTGACTCCTTGTAGCACTGCTCCCACAGAGCTCCTGATGTTCTTTTCCTATATCTGCTTCTCTGTCTCTACTTCTTCTCTACTCACTAACCCTGCCTCAGCCCTAGGTTTATATAGGGGAAGTTCTTCCCCTCCCAGGACTGGGCAGGAGGTGTGGCATGCATAGGATCCCTGACCAAGAGACCTCCCACCTGCTCTCAGACGTAATATCTCTATCACTGTGGCAACCAGACCCCTGGGGTGTCACATTCCCCCCTAGTGAACTTTAGTACTCCGGGACTAAACATATTTTTAGAAAAAACATAACAAGGTATAAACAATAATAATACAATAAGAAAAACACATAAAGATGGTTACGGCGTGTCCGCAACCGGGTGCAGTTTTGAAGAAAACAAAGGTGTCCATTTCACCAAAACAGGGAGACGTAACCAGGTAGGGGTCTGTCCTGCCCCGAGTCCTTATCAGTCTTTTAGTCCATCCTGGGTTACGCTCCAACTAATTGTACAAGGATTCCCGGTAAATCCACCAAGGACTCCTAAAAATAACTAGAAACACATAATTATTTACAAGCAACAAGAAAAACAGGTAACCATAAATAAAACAACTTATACACTTCAAATCCTCCATCGTGCGGGTAACTGGCCTCTAGTGGCCCTAGTGGACCTACGGAGCTGACTGTCTAGCCCCGAACTACAGGGTGTAGGAACTGTCAAGGGTAAACTGGGCAGCTGTCCACGGGCCCTTTGGCTCACTAGAGGCATGGCAGGTTCACTATAAGCAGAGGGTTGATCCTCCTGGTCTGCTGGTGTGGGGTCTTCTGCCTCCTGGACCGGCTGTTCTTCCAGCTCTAGCTGTTGCTCCGTAGATGCTTGGGATGCTGGTTGGAGGAAGGTGAGTACGGGTACCACAACTGCGCCATTGACTTGAGTCCAAGACCGAGGGAAGTCTCCGAGCACAGTACTAACCATATCTTCCCTTTCCTCTACGGGTCGAGGGTCTTCTTGTTCCTCTTCAGGGTTCCGTAGCTGTTCGGGACACTTCTTCAGGTGATCCCGGGATACAATGGTTGTGGTTTCCCCTCCGTCTTTACTGATGGTACAGACCTTTGGGTTGTCGTGGCTTGAGGGCAGTACGATGTACGGGTCCTTCTCCCACTGGTCGTCCAACTTGTGGAGCCGCCTTTTCCTCTTCAAGACCTGCTCTCCGGGTACCAGGGGAACAGCGGGAGCACACTGGTTGTAAGTTTTCTCTTGTCTTTCCCTAGCTTGACAGAGACTTCGCTCCACGCTCTCCTGTACTTTCCGGTACTGCTGCTGCCTCTCTGTGTCCCAGTCTGCTTCTGGTGAAGTGTCCTCGGGTGTCAGGACTCCCATCTCCAGGTCAACAGGTAGCTTCCCAGGTCTTGCCCTCATCAGGTAAGCCGGGGTACAGTTGGTGGAACCTACCGGGATGTGGTTGTATAGGTCCACTAGGTCGGGCAGCCTCTCAGGCCACAGACTGCGTTCTTCCAGGGGCAATGTTTTCAGAAGATCTATCACCACCTGGTTCATTTTCTCACAAAGTCCATTAGTTTGCGGATGATAGGGTGTCGTCCTTATCTTCCGGCAGCCATACAGAGTGCAGAATTCTTGGAAGACCTCCGCTTCAAAGGCAGGTCCCTGGTCTGTCAACACTTGGTCCGGGTACCCGTGTGGACGGCAGAAATGCTGCTGGAAGGCTCTAGCTGCTGTTCGAGCTGTTAAGTCCTTGACGGGGACGACAACCAAGAACCGGGAGTAGTGATCCACGATGGTTAGTGCGTAGACGTAGCCACTTCTGCTTGGGGTCAGTTTTACATGATCCAAGGCTACCAGTTCCAACGGCTGCCGGGTGACGATGGACTGCAGGGGAGTCTTCTGGCTGGCACGGTCCTTCCTTCTTAGGTTGCACGGGCCACAGTCTCTGCACCACCTCTCGATGGTTCCCCTCATGCCTACCCAGTGGAACCGCCCGCGCAGCAGGAACTCCAGCTTCTTCCATCCGAAGTGTCCAGCCCCGTCGTGGTATGCCTCCATCACCACGGCTGCGTCTCTTCGTGGCACCACTACTTGCCAGATTAGTTCATGCGTCCGGGAGTTAACCATTCGGCGGCACAACTTCCCCTTATAAAGGAACAGTCGACTCTTCTCAGCCCACAGTTGCTTGGCTTCCTCCGGAGCGTCTGGGTCAAGGTGAGCCTCTGGCCGAGTCAGCATCTCCTTCACCAGTCGGACGGCAGGGTCACTGTCTTGCGTTTCCGCCCAGTTGTAGTGAGGCAAGGGATTAAACGTAGCAGCTTGCTTACTCCTTACCCGGTGGGAATACTGGATAGTCCCATGACGGTGGAACGCGGGGAGTTCGACTTCTTCCAGTCCCTCTGGATCTTCTCCTACGTCCGGTAGGTTTGGCATCCTGGACAGGGCGTCTGCGTTGGTATTGGAGCGTCCTGCCCGGTATTTGATTGTGAACTCGTAGTTGGACAGACGGGCCATCCATCTCTGCTCTAGGGCACCGAGTCTTGCTGTGTCCAGGTGTGTCAACGGGTTGTTATCCGTGTACACGGTGAACCGGGAGGAAGCGAGGTAGTGCTTAAAGCGTTCGGTGACTGCCCACACCACTGCCAGGAACTCTAGCTTAAATGAGCTGTAATTCTCAGGGTTTCTCTCGGTGGGTCGCAGTTTTCGGCTGGCGTAAGCAATTACTCGTTCTTTCCCCTGCTGGATCTGGGACAGCACGGCTCCTAGCCCGATGTTACTTGCGTCGGTGTAGAGGATAAAGGGCTGGCTGTAATCAGGGTACGCCAGGATTTCATCCCCCGTGAGGGCCATCTTCAGCTGGCGGAAGGACTCTTCTTCTAACTTCTCCCATCTGAAGGGTGGCTTCTGGTTCTTGGCCTTCCGGGACTGGCCTATCAGGAGGTCCTGCATAGGAGCTGCCTTTTTGGTGAAACCGGGGATGAATCTGCGGTAATAGCCTACCAACCCGAGGAACTGCCGCACTTCCTTTACACTGGAGGGACTTGGCCATTCCTTAATTGCGGTGATCTTGTCAGGGTCGGGAGCCACTCCATCAGCGCTCACCACGTGTCCCAGGTACTTCACCTTTGGTTTCAGGAGGTGACACTTGGAGGGTTTCACCTTTAGGCCGTAGCTTGCCAGAGCTTCGAACACTTCCGCCAGGTGTTTCAGGTGGTCCTCATACGTCTTGGAATCTTGATTGATGGTATACAATTTGGCTAGCGTGGCATACCGGGGCAGGTACACTTCCCTCTTCCCGATATTTATTATGCGAACGGGCACCCTCCCATGGCGTACATTGACCACCCCCCGTGCTGTCAAAATGGTGGGCCTACTGTCTGAGTAAACTGGTTCTACCATTGCCTGGTAATCTCTACCTCTCAGACCAATAGCTGCCCGGCACCAAATCATCATTTCACTTTTCGGGGGCATGGCAATAGGGAAAGGGTCACACATTCGCACGCTACCAATCTCACCACCGGAGAGTTCTAGCTGTTGCCGTCGCATCAGTGCCCGGATCTCTTTCTGGAGCACTCGCTGCTGGCCGGAGCTGGCGTTCTTGGCAACCTGCTGTAAAAGGAAAATCACCTCTGCAAGACAATTTTCAATTACATTAGTTCCTAGAGTTATCTTTGGATGACTCTCGTGTTTGTCAATGTCTACAATGATCAGTCCCTGTGCTGCCAGTTCGACTCTACCGATTTTAATGGTCACCTCTTTAAATCCAATCTGTGGCACGGGCTGACCATTGCTGGCGATGATACTCAAGTCGTCGTCAGGGTAGCGGGTGATATCCGAGTCATTCCAATACTGCTTGAAGAGCACGTACGGGATGGTGGTGACCTGTGACCCGGTGTCCAGTAGGGCACTCATAGGAATGCCATCCAGTACCACGGGTAAGACTGGACGTCCTCCCACATATTTGTCGCGCCAGTTCGATGGGCCTGGTGATCTTTTTCCTGGGGGTTGGCCCTCTACCCCAGGTTGTGCCAGTTTAAAGGACAGTACCTTGCCATATGTCCGGGTTGATTGCAGCGGCGGCAGATGGGTCGTCCGTCCTCGTTGTATCGGTCGCTGGGTCTCCCTCTGGCCGGTGGGGTCCTCCTTGGTCGACGCCACGGGATGTCCTCCGGTCCGGATGCCAGCTGGATCTTCCCTGGAGTGGAAACCTGTAAAGACTGCACAGTTCGGGTTAGCGCAGCAACGCTTTTAGCTAGCTCTTGGACCTGATGGTGCAGGTCTGGAGCCGGGTCATTGTTCAAAGCCTGCGCATCAGCTCCCACAGGCCCTGCCGACAAGGGTGCCGCCTCCTGGTGGTAAGTGGTAGTGGGGCGTCTGTGGGTCACAACGCCACCTGGTGCCGGTTCTCGGAGCACCCGGATGGCTCTGTCTTTGAACTGTGCAAATCCCAGATGAGGGTCCTGTAAGGCCATTGCCCGCAACTGGGTTCGGTGGGCATTGCAATATAAACCCTCTATAAATTGTTCAGTCAACAGCCTGTCCTCGTCTCCCACGCCGTCAGGGTCGGTCTGCTTAATGGCTCTAAGGGCCTCTTGTAGGTTCAGGGCATAGTCCCTTATACTCTCGTGTGCTCGCTGCTTGCACCCGTAGAATCTAAGCTTGATCTCGGCTGAGGTGCGGGTATCAAAGGTGTCCCTCAGCCGGGTTAGTATCCCTGCGACAGTCCTCCCCCCAGGTGGCCAGGACTTTACCTCCCTTTGGGCTGCCCCGGTTAATTGGGCCACCAGGATGCTCACTTTTTGCTCCTCTGTGAGGGGGTACACCTGGAAGAGGCTATCCAGCTTTTCTCTAAAGTCATGCAGGGTATGTGACTCCCCTGAGTACTGGGGTAGCCAGGCTGCCCCCGGGATATAGGGCATGGTGAAAGGCATGACCGCAACAGCGGTGGCGCTGGCGGGGGTTGAAGCGGTGAAGCTCTCCTCCGTATCCGACATCCTTCTCCCCCCTAGTGGACCGTGGCCTACCTTGCGATGATCCTCTTCCGTAGGCCGCGGCTCCGCAGTGGATCGTCAGGGTTGAGGACCTTCCGTCGCGCTCCTGTGACGTCGGCGTCTGCTGGGCTCCTTCCAGGACCTTACGCAACGTCCGGACGTGAGGCGGGGCTTCAGTTCTCGCGCGCTTTCGGAGTCCATGCCCCTCTTCTTCCCGCGCGGCGTCCTCAAGATGGCGTCCAATGGCGGGAAAACTCCACGTATGGCGGGAAGAAGGCCGAAGATGGCGCCGGATGGCGGGAAAACTCCACCGATGGCGGGAAGGAAGCGGAAGATGGCGCCGGATGGCGGGAATCTTCACCACAGGTAAGTTTGAACAGTCTTTTTCAGGCACGCAGTACCCGGTGGTTGCGGGCACGGGATCCTGCCGACTACGCCAAAAGTTGACGCGCCCTTGGGCCTGTGTCGCGCTGCGTTGCGCACGCGGGAGCTTACCCGGAGCCGGATCTCTTGAGGGTTGTAGTCTCGTGGCGGTGATCCGGTCCGTGCCCAGGGAGTCAGACTAAGTGGCGCTGTATTAGCGGTAGATGTTGGACGACTACGCCACCCGTTGAGTCCAGCTGATGAACCGCTGCTGCAGGGCAGACCGCTGAGGCCGGTGGTAGGATTGTGCAGCGTGATAGTATAACCCCCAACGGGAGGGGTATGGCCTCAGGGCAGCCGACGTGGATGATGGGGGTAGCAGGAACCACTCGGAGACGGTACAGTGTAGTTCAGGGTCTTTACTGGTGACAAAGATAGACCCCCCCGGAGTACTGGCTAGTGATTGGGGCCTGGTCAGTCCTTGAGCAGATGGGATCTCCCCTGGCCAGGCGGAGTTGTAGGCCTCCCAAACTAACGATACTCTTCCGGCTACCTTGCTAGAGGCGGGTATAAGTAGCCCACGTCCCTGAGTGTACCGTGTGGTGCTCACCCGTATGGCCGGTGACTCGGGGCCTTCTAATGGCTTCCGCTCCACGACGGCGGTGCTGGTCCCACGCGTGTGACCGTGCCTTCGGGTTTCTGGGCCAGAGGACCTGCAATCCCCTGCCGGTCGGTTTCTGCTGCTGGATAGGAGTTAGTCCCCACAGCCTCGGACTCCGGGTCCGGTGATAACTTCTCAGTCAGGGCGAGCTCTGCAGCTGCCAGCCCCTGACTCCTTGTAACACTGCTCCCACAGAGCTCCTGATGTTCTGTTCCTATATTTGCTTCTTTTCTCTGTCTCTACTTCTTCTCTACTCACTAACCCTGCCTCAGCCCTAGGTTTATATAGGGGAAGTTCTTCCCCTCCCAGGACTGGGCAGGAGGTGTGGCATGCATAGGATTCCTGACCAAGAGACCTCCAACCTGCTCTCAGACGTAATATCTCTATCACTGTGGCAACCAGACCCCTGGGGGGTCACATCAACGTCTTTATCCTGTACCCCGACTGTCAGCGTCATTATCCTGTACCCCGAGTGTCAACATCATTATCCTGTACCCTGAGTGTCAGTGTCATTATCCTGTACCCCGAGTGTCAGTGTCATTATCCTGTACCCCGAGTGTCAACATCATTATCCTGTACCCTGAGTGTCAGTGTCATTATCCTGTACCCTGAGTGTCAGCGTCATTATCCTGTACCCCGAGTGTCAGTGTCATTATCCTGTATCCCCAGTGTCAGTGTCATTATCCTGTACCCTGAGTGTCAGCGTCTTTATCCGGTACCCCGAGTGTCAGTGTCATTATCCTGTACCCCGAGTGTCAGTGTCATTATCCTGTACCCCGAGTGTCAGCGTCATTATCCTGTACCCTGAGTGTCAGCGTCATTATCCTGTACCCTGAGTGTCAGTGTCATTATCCTGTATCCCCAGTGTCAGTGTCATTATCCTGTACCCTGAGTGTCAGTGTCATTATCCTGTATCCCCAGTGTCAGTGTCATTATCCTGTATCCCCAGTGTCAGTGTCATTATCCTGTACCCCGAGTGTCAACATCATTATCCTGTACCCTGAGTGTCAGTGCCATTATCCTGTACCCTGAGTGTCAGCGTCATTATCCTGTACCCCGAGTGTCAGTGTCATTATCCTGTATCCCGAGTGTCAGTGTCATTATCCTGCACCCCGAGTGTCAGTGTCATTATCCTGTACCCCAAGTGTCAGTGTCATTATCCTGTACCCCTAGTGTCAGCGTTATTATCCCGTACCCCGAGTGTCAGCGTCATTATCCTGTACACCGAGTGTCAGCGTCATTATCCAGTACCCCGAGTGTCAGCGTCATTATCCTGTACCCCGAGTGTCAGCGTCATTATCCCGTACCCCGAGTGTCAGCGTCATTATCCTGTACCCCGAGTGTCAGCGTCATTATCCAGTACACCGAGTGTCAGCGTCATTATCCCGTACCCCGAGAGACGGCGTCATTATCCGGTACCTCGAGTGTCAGCGTCTTTATCCTGTACCCCGAGTGTCAAAATCATTATCCTGTACCTCTTGTGTCAGCGTCATTATCCTGTACCTCGAGTGTCAGCGTCATTATCCCGCACCCCGAGTGTCAGCATCATTATCCCGCACCCCGAGTGTCAGCATCATTATCCCGTACCCTGAGTGTCAGCGTCATTATCCTGTACCTCGAGTGTCAGCGTCATTATCCCGCACCCCGAGTGTCAGCATCATTATCCCGTACTCCGAGTGTCAGCGTCATTATCCTGTACCCTGAGTGTCAGCGTCATTATCCTGTACCCTGAGTGTCAGCGTCTTTATCCTGTACCCCGAGTGTCAGCATCATTATCCTGTATCCCCAGTGTCAGTGTCATTATCCTTTACCCCGAGTGTCAGCGTCATTATCCTGTACACCGAGTGTCAGCGTCATTATCCAGTACCCCGAGTGTCAGCGTCATTATCCAGTACACCGAGTGTCAGCGTCATTATCCCGTACCCCGAGTGTCAGCGTCATTATCCTGTACCCCGAGTGTCAGCGTCATTATCCAGTACACCGAGTGTCAGCGTCATTATCCCGTACCCCGAGTGTCGGCGTCATTATCCCGTACCTCGAGTGTCAGCGTCTTTATCCTGTACCCCGAGTGTCAAAATCATTATCCTGTACCCCTTGTGTCAGCGTCATTATCCTGTACCTCGAGTGTCAGCGTCATTATCCCGCACCCCGAGTGTCAGCATCATTATCCCGTACTCCGAGTGTCAGCGTCATTATCCTGTACCCTGAGTGTCAGCGTCTTTATCCTGTACCCCGAGTGTCAGCATCATTATCCTGTATCCCCAGTGTCAGTGTCATTATCCTGTACCCTGAGTGTCAGCGTCTTTATCCAGTACCCCGAGTGTCAGTGTCATTATCCTGTATCCCCAGTGTCAGCGTCATTATCCTGTACTGTACCCCAAGTGTCAGTGTCATTATCCTGTACCCCTAGTGTCAGCGTTATTATCCCGTATCCCGAGTGTCAGTGTTATTATCCCGTACCCCGAGTGTCAGTGTCATTATCCTGTACCCCGAGTGTCAGCGTCATTATCCTGTACCTCGAGTGTCAGCGTTATTATCCCGTATCCCGAGTGTCAGTGTTATTATCCCGTACCCCGAGTGTCAGTGTCATTATCTTGTACCCCGAGTGTCAGTGTCATTATCCTGTACACGGAGTGTCAGCGTCATTATCCAGTACACCGAGTGTCAGCGTCATTATCCCGTACCCCGACTGTCGGCGTCATTATTCCGTATGTCGGCGTCATTATCCCGTACCCCGAGTGTCGGCTTCATTATCCTGTACCCTAAGTGTCAGCATCATTATCCCGTACCCCGAGTGTCAACATCATTATCCCGTACCCCGAGTGTCAACGTCATTATCCCGTACCCCGAGTGTCAGTGTCATTATCCTGTACCCTGAGTGTCAGCATCATTATCCTGTACCCCGAGTGTCAACGTCATTGTCCTGTATCCCGAGTGTCGGTGTCATTATCTCGTACCCCGAGTGTCGGCGTCATTATCCTGTACCCCGAGTGTCAGTGTCATTATCCTGTATCCCGAGTGTCGGCGTCATTATCCTGTATCCCGAGTGTCGGCGTCATTATCTCGTACCCCGAGTGTCGGCCTCATTATCCTGTACCTCGAGTGTCAGCATCATTATCCTGTACCCCGCGTGTCAGCGTCATTATCCTGTACCCTAAGTGTCAGTGTCATTATCCTGTACCCCGAGTGTCAGTGTCATTATCCTGTACCCCGAGTGTCAGTGTTATTATCCTGTATCCCCAGTGTCAGTGTCATTATCCTGTACTGTACCCCAAGTGTCAGTGTCATTATCCTGTACCCCGAGTGTCAGCGTTATTATCCCGTACCCCGAGTGTCAGCGTCATTATCCTGTACCTCGAGTGTCAGCGTTATTATCCCGTACCCCGAGTGTCAGCGTCATTATCCAGTACCCCGAGTGTCAGCGTCATTATCCTGTACCCCGAGTGTCGGCTTCATTATCCTGTACCCCCAGTGTTAGCATCATTATCCCGTACCCCGAGTGTCAACATCATTATCCCGTACCCCGAGTGTCAACGTCATTATCCCGTACCCCGAGTGTCAGCGTCATTATTCCGTATCTCGGCGTCATTATCCCGTACCCCGAGTGTCAGTGTCATTATCCTGTACCCTGAGTGTCAGCGTCATTATCCCGTACCCCGAGTGTCGGCGTCATTATCCTGTACCCTAAGTGTCAGCATCATTATCCCGTACCCCGAGTGTCAACATCATTATCCCGTACCCCGAGTGTCAGCGTCATTATCCCGTACCCCGAGTGTCAACATCATTATCCCGTACCCCGAGTGTCAACGTCATTATCCTGTATCCCGAGTGTCGGTGTCATTATCTCGTACCCCGAGTGTCGGTGTCATTATCCTGTACCCCGAGTGTCAGTGTCAATATCCTGTACCCCGAGTGTCAGTGTCATTATCCTGTACCCCGAGTGTCAGCGTTATTATCCCGTACCCCGAGTGTCGGCGTCATTATCCTGTACCTCGAGTGTCAGCATCATTATCCTGTACCCCGAGTGTCAGTGTCATTATCCTGTACCCCGAGTGTCGGCGTCATTATCCCGTACCTCGAGTGTCAGCATCATTATCCCGTACCCCGAGTGTCAGTGTCATTATCCTGTACCCCGAGTGTCAGCATCATTATCCCGTACCCCGAGTGTCAGTGTCATTATCCTGTCCCCCTAGTGTCAGCATCATTATCCCGTACCCCGAGTGTCGGCGTCATTATCCCGTACCTCGAGTGTCAGCGTCATTATCCTGTACCCCGAGTGTCAGTGTCATTATCCTGTACCCCGAGTGTCAGTGTCATTATCCTGTATCCCGAGTGTCAGTGTCATTATCCTGTACCCTGAGTGTCAGCGTCATTATCCTGTACCCCGAGTGTCAGTGTCATTATCCTGTATCCCGAGTGTCAGTGTCATTATCCTCTACCCCGAGTGTCAACGTCATTATCCTGTACCTCGAGTGTCAGCATCATTATCCCGTACCCCGAGTGTCAGTGTCATTATCCTGTACCCCGAGTGTCAGCATCATTATCCCGTACCCCGAGTGTCAGTGTCATTATCCTGTCCCCCTAGTGTCAGCATCATTATCCCGTACCCCGAGTGTCGGCGTCATTATCCCGTACCTCGAGTGTCAGCATCATTATCCTGTACCCCGAGTGTCAGTGTCATTATCCTGTACCCCGAGTGTCAGTGTCATTATCCTGTATCCCGAGTGTCAGTGTCATTATCCTGTACCCTGAGTGTTGGCGTCATTATCCTGTACCCCGAGTGTCAGTGTCATTATCCTGTATCCCGAGTGTCAGTGTCATTATCCTGTACCCTGAGTGTCGGCGTCATTATCCTGTACCCCGAGTGTCAGTGTCATTATCCTGTATCCCGAGTGTCAGTTTCATTATCCTCTACCCCGAGTGTCAGTGTCATTATCCTGTATCCCGAGTGACAGTGTCATTATCCTGTACCCCGAGTGTCAGCGTCATTATCCTGTACCCCGAGTGTCAGTGTCATTATCCTGTACCCCGAGTGTCAGCGTCATTATCCTGTACCCCGAGTGTCAGTGTCATTATCCTGTATCCCGAGTGTCAGTGTCATTATCCTGTACCCCGAGTGTCAGCGTCATTATCCTGTACCCCGAGTGTCAGTGTCATTATCCTGTATCCCGAGTGTCAGTGTCATTATCCTGTATCCCGAGTGTCAGTGTCATTATCCTGTACCCTGAGTGTCGGCGTCATTATCCTGTACCCCGAGTGTCAGCGTCATTATCCTGTACCCCGAGTGTCAGTGTCATTATCCTGTATCCCGAGTGTCAGTGTCATTATCCTGTACCCTGAGTGTCGGCGTCATTATCCTGTACCCCGAGTGGCAGTGTCATTATCCTGTATCCCGAGTGTCAGTGTCATTATCCTGTACCCCGAGTGTCAGTGTCATTATCCTGTACCCCGCTTGTCAACGTCATTATCCTGTATCCCGAGTGTCAGTGTCATTATCCTGTAACCCGAGTGTCAGTGTCATTATCCTGTACCCCGAGTGTCAGTGTCATTATCCTGTATCCCGAGTGTCAGTGTCATTATCCTGTACCCCGAGTGTCAGTGTCATTATCCTGTATCCCGAGTGTCAGTGTCATTATCCTGTACCCCCAGTGTCAGCGTCATTATCCTGTACCCCGAGTGTCAGTGTCATTATCCTGTATCCCGAGTGTCAGTGTCATTATCCTGTACCCCCAGTGTCAGCGTCATTATCTTGTACCCCGAGTGTCAGCGTCATTATCCTGTACCCCCAGTGTCAGTGTCATTATCCTGTACCCCTAGTGTCAGCGTTATTATCCCGTACCCCGAGTGTCAGCGTCATTATCCTGTACACCGAGTGTCAGCGTCATTATCCAGTACACCGAGTGTCAGCGTCATTATCCCGTACCCCGAGTGTCAGCGTCATTATCCTGTACCCCGAGTGTCAGCGTCATTATCCAGTACACCGAGTGTCAGCGTCATTATCCCGTACCCCGAGTGTCAGCGTCTTTATCCTGTACCCCGAGTGTCAAAATCATTATCCTGTACCTCGAGTGTCAGCGTCATTATCCCATACTCCGAGTGTCAGCGTCATTATCCTGTACCCTGAGTGTCAGCATCATTATCCTGTATCCCCAGTGTCAGTGTCATTATCCTGTACCCCGAGTGTCAGTGTCATTATCCTGTACCCTGAGTGTCAGCGTCTTTATCCTGTACCCCGAGTGTCAGTGTCATTTTCCTGTATCCCCAGTGTCATCGTCATTATCCTGTACTGTACCCCAAGTGTCAGTGTCATTATCCTGTACCCCTAGTGTCAGCGTTATTATCCCGTATCCCGAGTGTCAGTGTTATTATCCCGTACCCCGAGTGTCAGTGTCATTATCCTGTACCCCGAGTGTCAGTGTCATTATCCTGTACCGGAGTGTCAGCGTCATTATCCAGTACACCGAGTGTCAGCGTCATTATCCTGTACCCCGACTGTCGGCGTCATTATTCCGTATCTCGGCGTCATTATCCCGTACCCCGAGTGTCAGTGTCATTATCCCGTATCTCGGCGTCATTATCCCGTACCCCGAGTGTCAACATCATTATCCCGTACCCCGAGTGTCAACATCATTATCCCGTACCCCGAGTGTCAACGTCATTATCCCGTACCCCGAGTGTCAGTGTCATTATCCCGTATCTCGGCGTCATTATCCCGTACCCCGAGTGTCAGTGTCATTATCCCGTATCTCGGCGTCATTATCCCGTACCCCGAGTGTCAGTGTCATTATCCCGTACCCCGAGTGTCAGTGTCATTATCCCGTACCCCGAGTGTCAACGTCATTATCCCGTACCCCGAGTGTCAGTGTCATTATCCCGTATCTCGGCGTCATTATCCCGTACCCCGAGTGTCAGTGTCATTATCCCGTATCTCGGCGTCATTATCCCGTACCCCGAGTGTCAGTGTCATTATCCTGTACCCCGAGTGTCAGCATCATTATCCTGTACCCCGAGTGTCAACGTCATTGTCCTGTATCCCGAGTGTCGGTGTCATTATCTCGTACCCCGAGTGTCGGCGTCATTATCCTGTACCCCGAGTGTCAGTGTCATTATCCTGTATCCCGAGTGTCGGCGTCATTATCTCGTACCCCGAGTGTCGGCCTCATTATCCTGTACCTCGAGTGTCAGCATCATTATCCTGTACCCCGAGTGTCAGCGTCATTATCCTGTACCCTAAGTGTCAGTGTCATTATCCTGTACCCCGAGTGTCAGTGTCATTATCCTGTACCCCGAGTGTCAGTGTCATTATCCTGTACCCCGAGTGTCAGTGTTATTATCCTGTACCCCGAGTGTCAGTGTCATTATCCCGTACCCCGAGTGTCAGCGTCATTATCCCGTACCTCGAGTGTCAGCATCATTATCCTGTACCCCGAGTGTCAACGTCATTATCCTGTACCCCGAGTGTCAGTGTCATTATCCTGTACCCCGAGTGTCAGTGTCATTATCCTGTATCCCGAGTGTCAGTGTCATTATCCTGTACCCCCAGTGTCAGTGTCATTATCCTGTACCCTGAGTGTTGGCGTCATTATCCTGTACCCCGAGTGTCAGTGTCATTATCCTGTACCCCAAGTGTCAGTGTCATTATCCTGTACCCCGAGTGTCAGTGTCATTATCCCGTACCCCGAGTGTCAGCGTCATTATCCTGTACCCCGAGTGTCGGCGTCATTATCCTGTACCCCGAGTGTCAGTGTCATTATCCTGTATCCTGAGTGTCAGTGTCATTATCCTGTACCCCGAGTGTTAGTGTCATTATCCTGTACCCCCAGTGTCAGCGTCATTATCCTGTACCCCGAGTGTCTGCATCATTATCCTGTACCCCCAGTGTCAGCGTCATTATCCTGTACTGTACCCCGAGTGTCAGCGTCATTATCCTGTACCCCGAGTGTCAGCGTCATTATCCTGTACCCCCAGTGTCAGCGTCATTATCCTGTACCCCGAGTGTCAGCGTCATTATCCTGTACCCCCAGTGTCAGCGTCATTATCCTGTATCCCCAGTGTCAGCGTCATTATCCTGTACTGTACCCCAAGTGTCAGTGTCATTATCCTGTACCCCTAGTGTCAGCGTTATTATCCCGTACCCCGAGTGTCAGCGTTATTATCCCGTACCCCGAGTGTCAGCGTCATTATCCTGTACCTCGAGTGTCAGCGTTATTATCCCGTACCCCGGGTGTCAGCGTCATTATCCAGTACCCCGAGTGTCAGCGTCATTATCCTGTACCCCGAGTGTCGGCTTCATTATCCTGTACCCCCAGTGTCAGCATCATTATCCCGTACCCCGAGTGTCAACATCATTATCCCGTACCCCGAGTGTCAACGTCATTATCCCGTACCCCGAGTGTCAGCGTCATCATCCTGTACCCCGAGTGTCAGCGTCATCATCCTGTACCCCGAGTGTCAGCGTCATTATTCCGTATCTCGGCGTCATTATCCCGTACCCCGAGTGTCAGAGTCATTATCCTGTACCCTGAGTGTCAGCGTCATCATCCTGTACCCCGAGTGTCAGCGTCATTATTCCGTATCTCGGCGTCATTATCCCGTACCCCGAGTGTCGGCGTCATTATCCTGTACCCTAAGTGTCAGCATCATTATCCCGTACCCCGAGTGTCAACATCATTATCCCGTACCCCAAGTGTCAACGTCATTATCCTGTATCCCGAGTGTCGGTGTCATTATCTCGTACCCCGAGTGTCGGTGTCATTATCCTGTACCCCGAGTGTCGGTGTCATTATCCTGTACCCCGAGTGTCGGCGTCATTATCCCGTACCTCGAGTGTCAGCATCCATTATCCCGTACCCCGAGTGTCAGTGTCATTATCCTGTACCCCGAGTGTCGGCGTCATTATCCCGTACCTCGAGTGTCAGCATCATTATCCTGTACCCCGAGTGTCAACGTCATTATCCTGTACCCCGAGTGTCAGTGTCATTATCCTGTACCCCGAGTGTCAGTGTCATTATCCTGTATCCCGAGTGTCAGTGTCATTATCCTGTACCCCCAGTGTCGGCGTCATTATCCTGTACCCCCAGTGTCAGTGTCATTATCCTGTATCCCGAGTGTCAACGTCATTATCCTGTATCCCGAGTGTCAGCGTCATTATCCTGTACCCCGAGTGTCAGTGTCATTATCCTGTACCCCGAGTGTCAGTGTCATTATCCTGTACCCCGAGTGTCGGCGTCATTATCCTGTACCCCGAGTGTCAGTGTCATTATCCTGTATCCCGAGTGTCAGTGTCATTATCCTCTACCCTGAGTGTCAACGTCATTATCCTGTACCCCGAGTGTCAGCATCATTCTCCTGTACCCCGAGTGTCAACGTCATTATCCTGTATCCCGAGTGTCAACGTCATTATCCTGTACCCCGAGTGTCAGTGTCATTATCCTGTACCCTGAGTGTCAACGTCATTATCCTGTATCCCGAGTGTCAACGTCATTATCCTGTATCCCGAGTGTCAGTGTCATTATCCTGTACCCCGAGTGTCAGTGTCATTATCCTGTATCCCGAGTGTCAGTGTCATTATCCTGTACCCCGAGTGTCAACGTCATTATCCTGTATCCCGAGTGTCAGTGTCATTATCCTGTATCCCGAGTGTCAGTGTCATTATCCTGTACCCCGAGTGTCAGTGTCATTATCCTCTACCCCGAGTGTCAGCATCATTCTCCTGTACCCCGAGTGTCAATGTCATTATCCTGTATCCCGAGTGTCAACGTCATTATCCTGTATCCCGAGTGTCAGTGTCATTATCCTGTACCCCGAGAGTCAGTGTCATTATCCTGTATCCCGAGTGTCAACGTCATTATCCTGTACCCCGAGTGTCAGTGTCATTATCCTGTATCCCGAGTGTCAGTGTCATTATCCTGTACCCCGAGTGTCAACGTCATTATCCTGTATCCCGAGTGTCAGTGTCATTATCCTGTATCCCGAGTGTCAGTGTCATTATCCTGTACCCCGAGTGTCGGCGTCATTATCCTGTACCCCGAGTGTCAGTGTCATTATCCTGTATCCCGAGTGTCAGTGTCATTATCCTCTACCCCGAGTGTCAACGTCATTATCCTGTACCCCGAGTGTCAGCATCATTCTCCTGTACCCCGAGTGTCAACGTCATTATCCTGTATCCCGAGTGTCAGTGTCATTATCCTGTACCCCGAGTGTCAGTGTCATTATCCTGTATCCCGAGTGTCAGTGTCATTATCCTGTATCCCGAGTGTCAGTGTCATTATCCTCTACCCCGAGTGTCAACGTCATTATCCTGTATCCCGAGTGTCAACGTCATTATCCTGTATCCCGAGTGTCAACGTCATTATCCTGTACCCCGAGTGTCAGCGTCATTATCCTGTACCCCGAGTGTCAGTGTCATTATCCTGTACCCCGAGTGTCAGTGTCATTATCCTGTATCCCGAGTGTCAGTGTCATTATCCTGTACCCCGAGTGTCAACGTCATTATCCTGTATCCCGAGTGTCAGTGTCATTATCCTGTACCCCGAGTGTCAGTGTCATTATCCTGTACCCTGAGTGTCGGCGTCATTATCCTGTACCCCGAGTGTCGGCGTCATTATCCTGTATCCCGAGTGTCAGTGTCATTATCCTGTACCCCAAGTGTCAGTGTCATTATCCTGTACCCCGAGTGTCAGTGTCATTATCCTGTACCCCGAGTGTCAGTGTCATTATCCTGTATCCCGAGTGTCAGCGTCATTATCCTGTACCCCCAGTGTCAGCGTCATTATCTTGTACCCCGAGTGTCAGCGTCATTATCCTGTACCCCCAGTGTCAGCGTCATTATCCTGTACCCCGAGTGTCAGCGTCATTATCCTGTACCCCCAGTGTCAGCGTCATTATCCTGTACCCCGAGTGTCAGCGTCATTATCCTGTACCCCCAGTGTCAGCATCATTATCCTGTACCCCCAATGTCAGCGTTATTATCCTGTACCCCCAGTGTCAGCGTCATTATCCTGTATCCCCAGTGTCAGTGTCATTATCCTGTATCCCCAGTGTCAGTGTCATTATCCTGTACCCCGAGTGTCAGTGTCATTATCCTGTATCCCCAGTGTCAGTGTCATTATCCTGTACCCCGAGTGTCAGCGTCATTATCCTGTACCCCCAGTGTCAGCATCATTATCCTGTACCCCCAATGTCAGCGTTATTATCCTGTACCCCCAGTGTCAGCGTCATTATCCTGTACCCCGAGTGTCATTATCCTGTACCCCCAGTGTCAGTGTCATTATCCTGTATCCCCAGTGTCAGTGTCATTATCCTGTACCCCGAGTGTCAGCGTCATTATCCTGTACCCCGAGTGTCAGCGTCATTATCCTGTACCCCCAATGTCAGTGTCATTATCCTGTATCCCCAGTGTCATTATCCTGTACCTCGAGTGTCAGCGTCATTATCCTGTACCCCGAATGTCAGCGTCATTATCCTGTACCCCCAATGTCAGTGTCATTATCCTGTATCCCCAGTGTCATTATCCTGTACCTCGAGTGTCAGCGTCATTATCCTGTACCCCCAATGTCAGTGTCATTATCCTGTATCCCCAGTGTCATTATCCTGTATCCCGAGTGTCAGCGTCATTATCCTGTACCCCCAGTGTCAGCGTCATTATCTTGTACCCCCAATGTCAGTGTCATTATCCTGTATCCCCAGTGTCATTATCCTGTATCCCGAGTGTCAGCGTCATTATCCTGTACCCCCAGTGTCAGCGTCATTATCTTGTACCCCGATTGTCAGCGTCATTATCCTGTACCCCCAGTGTCAGCGTCATTATCCTGTACCCCGAGTGTCAGCGTCATTATCCTGTACCCCCAGTGTCAGCGTCATTATCCTGTACCCCGAGTGTCAGCGTCATTATCCTGTACCCCCAGTGTCAGCGTTATTATCCTGTACCCCCAGTGTCAGCATCATTATCCTGTACCCCCAATGTCAGCGTTATTATCCTGTACCCCCAGTGTCAGCGTCATTATCCTGTACCCCGAGTGTCATTATCCTGTACCCCCAGTGTCAGTGTCATTATCCTGTATCCCCAGTGTCAGTGTCATTATCCTGTACCCCGAGTGTCAGCGTCATTATCCTGTACCCCGAGTGTCAGCGTCATTATCCTGTACCCCCAATGTCAGTGTCATTATCCTGTATCCCCAATGTCATTATCCTGTACCTCGAGTGTCAGCGTCATTATCCTGTACCCCGAGTGTCAGCGTCATTATCCTGTACCCCGAGTGTCAGCGTCATTATCCTGTACCCCCAATGTCAGTGTCATTATCCTGTATCCCCAATGTCATTATCCTGTACCTCGAGTGTCAGCGTCATTATCCTGTACCCCGAGTGTCAGTGTCATTATCCTGTATCCCGAGTGTCAACGTCATTATCCTGTATCCCGAGTGTCAGTGTCATTATCCTGTACCCCGAGAGTCAGTGTCATTATCCTGTATCCCGAGTGTCAACGTCATTATCCTGTATCCCGAGTGTCAGTGTCATTATCCTGTACCCCGAGTGTCAGTGTCATTATCCTGTATCCCGAGTGTCAGTGTCATTATCCTGTACCCCGAGTGTCGGCGTCATTATCCTGTACCCCGAGTGTCAGTGTCATTATCCTGTATCCCGAGTGTCAGTGTCATTATCCTCTACCCCGAGTGTCAACGTCATTATCCTGTACCCCGAGTGTCAGTGTCATTATCCTGCACCCCGAGTGTCAACGTCATTATCCTGTATCCCGAGTGTCAGTGTCATTATCCTGTACCCCGAGTGTCAGTGTCATTATCCTGTATCCCGAGTGTCAGTGTCATTATCCTGTACCCCGAGTGTCAACGTCATTATCCTGTATCCCGAGTGTCAGTGTCATTATCCTGTACCCCGAGTGTCATTATCCTGTACCCCCAGTGTCAGTGTCATTATCCTGTATCCCCAGTGTCAGTGTCATTATCCTGTACCCCGAGTGTCAGCGTCATTATCCTGTACCCCGAGTGTCAGCGTCATTATCCTGTACCCCGAGTGTCAGCGTCATTATCCTGTATCCCCAGTGTCATTATCCTGTACCTCGAGTGTCAGCGTCATTATCCTGTACCCCGAGTGTCAGCGTCATTATCCTGTACCCCCAATGTCAGTGTCATTATCCTGTACCCCCAGTGTCATTATCCTGTACCTCGAGTGTCAGCGTCATTATCCTGTACCCCCAATGTCAGTGTCATTATCCTGTATCCCCAGTGTCATTATCCTGTATCCCGAGTGTCAGCGTCATTATCCTGTACCCCCAGTGTCAGCGTCATTATCTTGTACCCCGAGTGTCAGCGTCATTATCCTGTACCCCCAGTGTCAGCGTCATTATCCTGTACCCCGAGTGTCAGCGTCATTATCCTGTACCCCGAGTGTCAGTGTCATTATCCTGTACCCCCAGTGTCAGCGTCATTATCCTGTACCCCGAGTGTCAGCGTCATTATCCTGTACCCCCAGTGTCAGTGTCATTATCCTGTACCCCCAGTGTCAGTGTCATTATCCTGTACCCCGAGTGTCAGTGTCATTATCCTGTACCCCGAGTGTCAGCGTCATTATCCTGTACCCCCAGTGTCAGCGTTATTATCCTGTACCCCGAGTGTCAGTGTCATTATCCTGTATCCCGAGTGTCAGCGTCATTATCCTGTACCCCCAGTGTCAGCGTCATTATCTTGTACCCCGAGTGTCAGCGTCATTATCCTGTACCCCCAGTGTCAGCGTCATTATCCTGTACCCCGAGTGTCAGCGTCATTATCCTGTACCCCCAGTGTCAGCGTCATTATCCTGTACCCCGAGTGTCAGCGTCATTATCCTGTACCCCCAGTGTCAGCGTTATTATCCTGTACCCCCAGTGTCAGCATCATTATCCTGTACCCCCAATGTCAGCGTTATTATCCTGTACCCCCAGTGTCAGCGTCATTATCCTGTACCCCGAGTGTCATTATCCTGTACCCCCAGTGTCAGTGTCATTATCCTGTATCCCCAGTGTCAGTGTCATTATCCTGTACCCCGAGTGTCAGCGTCATTATCCTGTACCCCCAATGTCAGTGTCATTATCCTGTACCCCGAGTGTCAGCGTCATTATCCTGTACCCCGAGTGTCAGCGTCATTATCCTGTACCCCCAATGTCAGTGTCATTATCCTGTATCCCCAGTGTCATTATCCTGTACCCCGAGTGTCAGCGTCATTATCCTGTGCCCCCAGTGTCAGCGTCATTATCCTGTACCCCCAGTGTCAGCGTCATTATCCTGTACTGTACCCCGAGTGTCAGCGTCATTATCCTGTACCCCGAGTGTCAGCGTCATTATCCTGTACCCCCAGTGTCAGCGTCATTATCCTGTACCCCGAGTGTCAGCGTCATTATCCTGTACCCCCAGTGTCAGCGTCATTATCCTGTATCCCCAGTGTCAGCGTCATTATCCTGTACTGTACCCCAAGTGTCAGTGTCATTATCCTGTACCCCTAGTGTCAGCGTTATTATCCCGTACCCCGAGTGTCAGCGTTATTATCCCGTACCCCGAGTGTCAGCGTCATTATCCTGTACCTCGAGTGTCAGCGTTATTATCCCGTACCCCGGGTGTCAGCGTCATTATCCAGTACCCCGAGTGTCAGCGTCATTATCCTGTACCCCGAGTGTCGGCTTCATTATCCTGTACCCCCAGTGTCAGCATCATTATCCCGTACCCCGAGTGTCAACATCATTATCCCGTACCCCGAGTGTCAACGTCATTATCCCGTACCCCGAGTGTCAGCGTCATCATCCTGTACCCCGAGTGTCAGCGTCATCATCCTGTACCCCGAGTGTCAGCGTCATTATTCCGTATCTCGGCGTCATTATCCCGTACCCCGAGTGTCAGAGTCATTATCCTGTACCCTGAGTGTCAGCGTCATCATCCTGTACCCCGAGTGTCAGCGTCATTATTCCGTATCTCGGCGTCATTATCCCGTACCCCGAGTGTCGGCGTCATTATCCTGTACCCTAAGTGTCAGCATCATTATCCCGTACCCCGAGTGTCAACATCATTATCCCGTACCCCAAGTGTCAACGTCATTATCCTGTATCCCGAGTGTCGGTGTCATTATCTCGTACCCCGAGTGTCGGTGTCATTATCCTGTACCCCGAGTGTCGGTGTCATTATCCTGTACCCCGAGTGTCGGCGTCATTATCCCGTACCTCGAGTGTCAGCATCCATTATCCCGTACCCCGAGTGTCAGTGTCATTATCCTGTACCCCGAGTGTCGGCGTCATTATCCCGTACCTCGAGTGTCAGCATCATTATCCTGTACCCCGAGTGTCAACGTCATTATCCTGTACCCCGAGTGTCAGTGTCATTATCCTGTACCCCGAGTGTCAGTGTCATTATCCTGTATCCCGAGTGTCAGTGTCATTATCCTGTACCCCCAGTGTCGGCGTCATTATCCTGTACCCCCAGTGTCAGTGTCATTATCCTGTATCCCGAGTGTCAACGTCATTATCCTGTATCCCGAGTGTCAGCGTCATTATCCTGTACCCCGAGTGTCAGTGTCATTATCCTGTACCCCGAGTGTCAGTGTCATTATCCTGTACCCCGAGTGTCGGCGTCATTATCCTGTACCCCGAGTGTCAGTGTCATTATCCTGTATCCCGAGTGTCAGTGTCATTATCCTCTACCCTGAGTGTCAACGTCATTATCCTGTACCCCGAGTGTCAGCATCATTCTCCTGTACCCCGAGTGTCAACGTCATTATCCTGTATCCCGAGTGTCAACGTCATTATCCTGTACCCCGAGTGTCAGTGTCATTATCCTGTACCCTGAGTGTCAACGTCATTATCCTGTATCCCGAGTGTCAACGTCATTATCCTGTATCCCGAGTGTCAGTGTCATTATCCTGTACCCCGAGTGTCAGTGTCATTATCCTGTATCCCGAGTGTCAGTGTCATTATCCTGTACCCCGAGTGTCAACGTCATTATCCTGTATCCCGAGTGTCAGTGTCATTATCCTGTATCCCGAGTGTCAGTGTCATTATCCTGTACCCCGAGTGTCAGTGTCATTATCCTCTACCCCGAGTGTCAGCATCATTCTCCTGTACCCCGAGTGTCAATGTCATTATCCTGTATCCCGAGTGTCAACGTCATTATCCTGTATCCCGAGTGTCAGTGTCATTATCCTGTACCCCGAGAGTCAGTGTCATTATCCTGTATCCCGAGTGTCAACGTCATTATCCTGTACCCCGAGTGTCAGTGTCATTATCCTGTATCCCGAGTGTCAGTGTCATTATCCTGTACCCCGAGTGTCGGCGTCATTATCCTGTACCCCGAGTGTCAGTGTCATTATCCTGTATCCCGAGTGTCAGTGTCATTATCCTCTACCCCGAGTGTCAACGTCATTATCCTGTACCCCGAGTGTCAGCATCATTCTCCTGTACCCCGAGTGTCAACGTCATTATCCTGTATCCCGAGTGTCAACGTCATTATCCTGTATCCCGAGTGTCAGTGTCATTATCCTGTACCCCGAGTGTCAGTGTCATTATCCTGTATCCCGAGTGTCAGTGTCATTATCCTGTACCCCGAGTGTCAACGTCATTATCCTGTATCCCGAGTGTCAGTGTCATTATCCTGTACCCCGAGAGTCAGTGTCATTATCCTGTATCCCGAGTGTCAGTGTCATTATCCTGTACCCCGAGTGTCAACGTCATTATCCTGTATCCCGAGTGTCAGTGTCATTATCCTGTATCCCGAGTGTCAGTGTCATTATCCTGTACCCCGAGTGTCGGCGTCATTATCCTGTACCCCGAGTGTCAGTGTCATTATCCTGTATCCCGAGTGTCAGTGTCATTATCCTCTACCCCGAGTGTCAACGTCATTATCCTGTACCCCGAGTGTCAGCATCATTCTCCTGTACCCCGAGTGTCAACGTCATTATCCTGTATCCCGAGTGTCAGTGTCATTATCCTGTACCCCGAGTGTCAGTGTCATTATCCTGTATCCCGAGTGTCAGTGTCATTATCCTGTATCCCGAGTGTCAGTGTCATTATCCTCTACCCCGAGTGTCAACGTCATTATCCTGTATCCCGAGTGTCAACGTCATTATCCTGTATCCCGAGTGTCAACGTCATTATCCTGTACCCCGAGTGTCAGCGTCATTATCCTGTACCCCGAGTGTCAGTGTCATTATCCTGTACCCCGAGTGTCAGTGTCATTATCCTGTATCCCGAGTGTCAGTGTCATTATCCTGTACCCCGAGTGTCAACGTCATTATCCTGTATCCCGAGTGTCAGTGTCATTATCCTGTACCCCGAGTGTCAGTGTCATTATCCTGTACCCTGAGTGTCGGCGTCATTATCCTGTACCCCGAGTGTCGGCGTCATTATCCTGTATCCCGAGTGTCAGTGTCATTATCCTGTACCCCAAGTGTCAGTGTCATTATCCTGTACCCCGAGTGTCAGTGTCATTATCCTGTACCCCGAGTGTCAGTGTCATTATCCTGTATCCCGAGTGTCAGCGTCATTATCCTGTACCCCCAGTGTCAGCGTCATTATCTTGTACCCCGAGTGTCAGCGTCATTATCCTGTACCCCCAGTGTCAGCGTCATTATCCTGTACCCCGAGTGTCAGCGTCATTATCCTGTACCCCCAGTGTCAGCGTCATTATCCTGTACCCCGAGTGTCAGCGTCATTATCCTGTACCCCCAGTGTCAGCATCATTATCCTGTACCCCCAATGTCAGCGTTATTATCCTGTACCCCCAGTGTCAGCGTCATTATCCTGTATCCCCAGTGTCAGTGTCATTATCCTGTATCCCCAGTGTCAGTGTCATTATCCTGTACCCCGAGTGTCAGTGTCATTATCCTGTATCCCCAGTGTCAGTGTCATTATCCTGTACCCCGAGTGTCAGCGTCATTATCCTGTACCCCCAGTGTCAGCATCATTATCCTGTACCCCCAATGTCAGCGTTATTATCCTGTACCCCCAGTGTCAGCGTCATTATCCTGTACCCCGAGTGTCATTATCCTGTACCCCCAGTGTCAGTGTCATTATCCTGTATCCCCAGTGTCAGTGTCATTATCCTGTACCCCGAGTGTCAGCGTCATTATCCTGTACCCCGAGTGTCAGCGTCATTATCCTGTACCCCCAATGTCAGTGTCATTATCCTGTATCCCCAGTGTCATTATCCTGTACCTCGAGTGTCAGCGTCATTATCCTGTACCCCGAATGTCAGCGTCATTATCCTGTACCCCCAATGTCAGTGTCATTATCCTGTATCCCCAGTGTCATTATCCTGTACCTCGAGTGTCAGCGTCATTATCCTGTACCCCCAATGTCAGTGTCATTATCCTGTATCCCCAGTGTCATTATCCTGTATCCCGAGTGTCAGCGTCATTATCCTGTACCCCCAGTGTCAGCGTCATTATCTTGTACCCCCAATGTCAGTGTCATTATCCTGTATCCCCAGTGTCATTATCCTGTATCCCGAGTGTCAGCGTCATTATCCTGTACCCCCAGTGTCAGCGTCATTATCTTGTACCCCGATTGTCAGCGTCATTATCCTGTACCCCCAGTGTCAGCGTCATTATCCTGTACCCCGAGTGTCAGCGTCATTATCCTGTACCCCCAGTGTCAGCGTCATTATCCTGTACCCCGAGTGTCAGCGTCATTATCCTGTACCCCCAGTGTCAGCGTTATTATCCTGTACCCCCAGTGTCAGCATCATTATCCTGTACCCCCAATGTCAGCGTTATTATCCTGTACCCCCAGTGTCAGCGTCATTATCCTGTACCCCGAGTGTCATTATCCTGTACCCCCAGTGTCAGTGTCATTATCCTGTATCCCCAGTGTCAGTGTCATTATCCTGTACCCCGAGTGTCAGCGTCATTATCCTGTACCCCGAGTGTCAGCGTCATTATCCTGTACCCCCAATGTCAGTGTCATTATCCTGTATCCCCAATGTCATTATCCTGTACCTCGAGTGTCAGCGTCATTATCCTGTACCCCGAGTGTCAGCGTCATTATCCTGTACCCCGAGTGTCAGCGTCATTATCCTGTACCCCCAATGTCAGTGTCATTATCCTGTATCCCCAATGTCATTATCCTGTACCTCGAGTGTCAGCGTCATTATCCTGTACCCCGAGTGTCAGTGTCATTATCCTGTATCCCGAGTGTCAACGTCATTATCCTGTATCCCGAGTGTCAGTGTCATTATCCTGTACCCCGAGAGTCAGTGTCATTATCCTGTATCCCGAGTGTCAACGTCATTATCCTGTATCCCGAGTGTCAGTGTCATTATCCTGTACCCCGAGTGTCAGTGTCATTATCCTGTATCCCGAGTGTCAGTGTCATTATCCTGTACCCCGAGTGTCGGCGTCATTATCCTGTACCCCGAGTGTCAGTGTCATTATCCTGTATCCCGAGTGTCAGTGTCATTATCCTCTACCCCGAGTGTCAACGTCATTATCCTGTACCCCGAGTGTCAGTGTCATTATCCTGCACCCCGAGTGTCAACGTCATTATCCTGTATCCCGAGTGTCAGTGTCATTATCCTGTACCCCGAGTGTCAGTGTCATTATCCTGTATCCCGAGTGTCAGTGTCATTATCCTGTACCCCGAGTGTCAACGTCATTATCCTGTATCCCGAGTGTCAGTGTCATTATCCTGTACCCCGAGTGTCATTATCCTGTACCCCCAGTGTCAGTGTCATTATCCTGTATCCCCAGTGTCAGTGTCATTATCCTGTACCCCGAGTGTCAGCGTCATTATCCTGTACCCCGAGTGTCAGCGTCATTATCCTGTACCCCGAGTGTCAGCGTCATTATCCTGTATCCCCAGTGTCATTATCCTGTACCTCGAGTGTCAGCGTCATTATCCTGTACCCCGAGTGTCAGCGTCATTATCCTGTACCCCCAATGTCAGTGTCATTATCCTGTACCCCCAGTGTCATTATCCTGTACCTCGAGTGTCAGCGTCATTATCCTGTACCCCCAATGTCAGTGTCATTATCCTGTATCCCCAGTGTCATTATCCTGTATCCCGAGTGTCAGCGTCATTATCCTGTACCCCCAGTGTCAGTGTCATTATCCTGTACCCCCAGTGTCAGTGTCATTATCCTGTACCCCGAGTGTCAGTGTCATTATCCTGTATCCCGAGTGTCAGCGTCATTATCCTGTACCCCCAGTGTCAGTGTCATTATCCTGTATCCCCAGTGTCAGCGTCATTATCTTGTACCCCGAGTGTCAGCGTCATTATCCTGTACCCCCAGTGTCAGCGTCATTATCCTGTACCCCGAGTGTCAGCGTCATTATCCTGTACCCCGAGTGTCAGTGTCATTATCCTGTACCCCCAGTGTCAGCGTCATTATCCTGTACCCCGAGTGTCAGCGTCATTATCCTGTACCCCCAGTGTCAGTGTCATTATCCTGTACCCCCAGTGTCAGTGTCATTATCCTGTACCCCGAGTGTCAGTGTCATTATCCTGTACCCCGAGTGTCAGCGTCATTATCCTGTACCCCCAGTGTCAGCGTTATTATCCTGTACCCCGAGTGTCAGTGTCATTATCCTGTATCCCGAGTGTCAGCGTCATTATCCTGTACCCCCAGTGTCAGCGTCATTATCTTGTACCCCGAGTGTCAGCGTCATTATCCTGTACCCCCAGTGTCAGCGTCATTATCCTGTACCCCGAGTGTCAGCGTCATTATCCTGTACCCCCAGTGTCAGCGTCATTATCCTGTACCCCGAGTGTCAGCGTCATTATCCTGTACCCCCAGTGTCAGCGTTATTATCCTGTACCCCCAGTGTCAGCATCATTATCCTGTACCCCCAATGTCAGCGTTATTATCCTGTACCCCCAGTGTCAGCGTCATTATCCTGTACCCCGAGTGTCATTATCCTGTACCCCCAGTGTCAGTGTCATTATCCTGTATCCCCAGTGTCAGTGTCATTATCCTGTACCCCGAGTGTCAGCGTCATTATCCTGTACCCCCAATGTCAGTGTCATTATCCTGTACCCCGAGTGTCAGCGTCATTATCCTGTACCCCGAGTGTCAGCGTCATTATCCTGTACCCCCAATGTCAGTGTCATTATCCTGTATCCCCAGTGTCATTATCCTGTACCCCGAGTGTCAGCGTCATTATCCTGTGCCCCCAGTGTCAGCGTCATTATCCTGTACCCCCAGTGTCAGCGTCATTATCCTGTACCCCGAGTGTCAGTGTCATTATCCTGTACCCCCAATGTCAGCGTCATTATCCTGTACCCCCAGTGTCATTATCCTGTACCCCGAGTGTCAGCGTCATTATCCTGTACCCCGAGTGTCAGCGTCATTATCCTGTACCCCAAGTGTCAGTGTCATTATCCTGTGCCCCCAGTGTCAGTGTCATTATCCTGTACCCCGAGTGTCAGCGTCATTATCCTGTACCCCGAGTGTCAGCGTCATTATCCTGTACCCCCAGTGTCAGCGTCATTATCCTGTATCCCCAGTGTCAGCGTCATTATCCTGTATCCCCAGTGTCAGTGTCATTATCCTGTACCCCCAGTGTCAGCGTCATTATCCTGTACCCCCAGTGTCAGCGTCATTATCCTGTATCCCCAGTGTCAGCGTCATTATCCTGTACCCCCAGCGTCATTATCCTGTACCCCGAGTGTCAGCGTCATTATCCTGTACCCCCAGTGTCAGTGTCATTATCCTGTACCCCGAGTGTCAGTGTCATTATCCTGTGCCCCCAGTGTCAGTGTCATTATCCTGTACCCCGAGTGTCAGTGTCATTATCCTGTGCCCCCAGTGTCAGTGTCATTATCCTGTACCCCCAGTGTCAGTGTCATTATCCTGTACCCCGAGTGTCAGTGTCATTATCCTGTGCCCCCAGTGTCAGTGTCATTATCCTGTACACCGAGTGTCAGCGTCATTATCCTGTATCCCCAGTGTCAGCGTCATTATCCTGTACCCCGAGTGTCAGTGTCATTATCCTGTGCCCCCAGTGTCAGTGTCATTATCCTGTACCCCGAGTGTCAGCGTCATTATCCTGTACCCCGAGTGTCAGCGTCATTATCCTGTACCCCCAGTGTCAGCGTCATTATCCTGTACCCCCAATGTCAGCGTCATTATCCTGTCCCTCGGGTGGATGAGTGAAGCCTATGTTCACCACAGCTCTGCTCCATATCTCCTACTAACCTTGGAAAGCTCTGACGTTCAGGTCAAGTGTTTCCGCTGCACCTAAAGCGAATGTTCGCGGAGCCCTGTAGAATATTTCCTCATCACAGAGGAGAAGCGACAGCTCGGGACAATATTTCAGGTCTCAGAGTGTAAGGATTAATCTGCCTGCATTAGATGATAGACATTCTGGCAGCGATGCTCTGCACCTGTGGCTTGGCCCCCATTCAGATTTTTGTATTTCTGTGATGAAAAACTATGAAGTGGAATAGAAGCCAAGAAAGTGCTTCTTTCTGATCTGCTTCCATCTTGCTTTTGGCTGAAGCAGCAGGTGTGAGTCTGTGCAGGGCGTGTGAGGAGGCTGCAGCGAGCGGCTCCACTGATCAGGGCTCCGGGCCGGGAGCCACTTCATTCACAGCGTGGCTCATTCTCGGGGCAGCGTGCAGCGTGTATGTCACAGCACAGCTGAACGCAATAAATCATCAGCAGAAAAATTATCTGTTCAAAACTCAATAAGTTTAAATTCCAAATTGTTGCCATGAAAAACATTCAGATCTCAGTGATAAAAATTAGATGGATTGATAACTTATAAAGCAGGAGTATCAGAAAAAAAACAACAAATACATATCATAACCAGTACAGACATAACCAATCCCAAAGGAAATGAATGGGAGTTACAGAAACTTAAGTGTGCCTCCGCAAAAGAACAGCGAACATCCCTTCAAAAGATAAACCATCATCCTGTGACAATCTGATTCCCAGTCTTCCATATTATGCCATCTAACGAATTACCACCATTGAAAAAGACTATATTAAATAACTCAATCAAAATTCAACTCGTAGAGAGATACGAGAACCTCGTCCATAATCAATTCTTTATTATCACAAAAAAAAAACACAAGGGCAGTGTGGTTTATAATGTGGAGGCACAGATATTATACAAGGGTATATTGATAAAGATCACAGTAAATACATAACATTTAAGTGGTTACATAATTACATGCCGATCAAAAAGCATATTAGGACACTCAGATATGATTCCATAAGTGCACAAATATGTAACAGCAGATAGTACAAAGATGCTTGCGTAGTCAAGCCAAAATCATGTTACAATAATACACCCTAGCAGCACCAATAGGGCGGCAATATAAATAATAGTATCGGTACCGCACAGCTGTGTACACACAAATTAGTTGCACATATAAAGGCAATCAAGATAGGTTTCAAAACACACCATGTGCCATAGTAGCAGAAACCACAACGCCCAGTACCCCAACGCGCGTTTCGCATATCGCTTCGTCAGGAAGTACTGGGTCAGTGACTTTTAAGAAATATATATCATCCTATTCTGTGCCCCCAGCACTATACATATAATTTGCCAATACATCTTTGACTACAAGGATAATAATCTGCTTACAGTTGATTTTGATTGAGCTAATATTTGCCATTTATTTAAAATACGGCACTGTCAGATAATGTACAAGCTACTTAAGGGGTTATAATCCCCCTCAGGTGATGGATCATTGCAGACATGAGAAACAAATTATGACCCCGTGATACATGCTCTTTGATGGAACGAGTGCAGAGGTTAAACACAGCGAAGTCTTCAAATTGAAAACACTCTCTGACTTACAGATAAAATGAACCATTTAAATAATCTCACTGTAAGCATTTTTCTTCTAGCTCCTCCATAATAAATTGTGTAAAACCACATGAAACGGGCTGTATTTAGGGATTCAAATACTTTCATAAGCTTTTGTGCCGCAATGTGTGTCTCCCGAGTTGGTGCATCGGGGATTTTTCAGGCCTCGTTCTTATCGAAGGCTGTCCTCTTTCAGGATTCAGGCAAGATGCCTGGCGCAAGTATAAAAGATTTAACTCGTTGCAGCTCAAACCCTGCGCCAGTTATCTTGTGTAAAAAAATTCCTGAAGAAGGACCTTGTGTGAAACATCATTTACCCTACAAGCTGACAACCTCAATAAATCCTCTGAATTAGCAGGAAATCGGAAGTGAGCTTTTTCTTATTTGATCCTATTTTTTTAATGGATCTCATGGACACATCACAGTCTTTGTGCCTTTTCACATCTGGAGCTTTTTGCACAGAAATTTTCTTCAATTTGAGGAGCCAGCTCACCGACTCTACAGTAGTAATAGAGTCCACATTGAATCAAACAGCACACAGATGCCATCCATGTAGACTTGCAGAGTTCTGCACTAAAAAAACATCTTATCGTGTGTCTTCTGGTTTTACAGAATGAGGATCTGTTTATGGACTGGGTAACCAATGCCGCCATTCAACAAGATCACAGAACAAGTTAACTGCTATATAACAGTGAGCAGAATGCGTGAAACCCTCGAATGTACAATTCTTGATTCTCTCTCATTCATCAATGCGTTTCAGGCAGCCAATTTCTTTTTCCTTTTCCAGATTATTTCCATCTGTAGAAGTACTGTACTGTAATTCTACCTAGTTGTGTGCTACTTCAAAAGCTAAAATCAGTAGCTCATGTGTAAGAGGAGCACATCACACAACATGGGCTTCATCCACAGAGGTGGGACTTGTTTGGACAAATTATACTTGTAAACATTTTGTCTTATGGGAATTTCTTTCATGGAAACATATACATTTTGTACACAATGTGCACTCACATATTGTACTGCTACGCTCACAACAAGGCTACAGCAAGCAATGAGATACAACACGCAGCACAAAGTACCATCACGAATGGTAGCACAAAGTACCATCACGAATGGTAGCACAAAGTACCATCACGAATGGTAGCACAAAGTACCATCACGAATGTGAAATATCCCACACATGGTCGAAGAGACCACATTTGGGGCTTTGTTCAATTCATTATAGAACTTCTCTCACAATAAAATACATAGTATTTTTTATTATTATTAGGCTTTGCTTACATAGCGCTATCATAGTCCGCAGCACTTTACACACATCATCATCGCTGTCCCCATTGGGGCTCACAGTCTAAATTCCCTGTCAGTATGTCAGTATGAAAACCCTTGGCTTGTACTAGAGTAGAAAACTGTTTAAGGTACACAGAGGTAAAGCTGCCGGTCAGCGCCGGGATCGGACGGCAGCAGACGCCTCCCCAGCAAGAGTCAAAAGGAGAATCTTCTGGCACACGCTGTGCGCATGGGGTAAATGGATCCTTTTGGTGAGTGCGTTGGAAACTATTTGGGAAAATCACAGTTGTGAAAAGTTACTACTTAACATCACATCCATGATACAATTGAAGGGAAAACATATATACTAGTTTATTTATGGCGCGCTGAGTTATCAATGTATTCCAGCATGTTTTCCCAAATCAAGGTCTCCACTGCTGAACGAGCAGAATTCTGGGTACAACAGAAATGGTAAAGTCTTAGTACAAGTGCAAACATTTCCAAATGGCTCAATAAGCAGCATATGAATATGGAACTATAGAAGTATAATTGTCCACATTCTTTAGCCGCATTATCCTACGTGAAAGTGGAGTTCTGCTGAGGGCAGACACTGGTTGCTGCGTCAGCCCCTCCACTAATAGAGGCAGTTCTGCTTGCATTGCTTGTCTTGCAGAATGGTGAGGTCACAATGTGTTTTTTTTTTTTTTTTTTATAAGACAAACATCAGAAAACTTTCCTGGATAACGAATACACTCCAATTCCAGAATCCATCATTTCCAGCGGGACTGCTCCCAGATCTCTTTCGGCACCGCCTGTACTAAGAGGGCCGGCTTCAGGGGATCCCACAGACTGGAGACAGGGGAAAGGAACGATAATGTTCTGGGCACCCCTCCGACATAACCCAGTCTGATGTCATAACCAAAAATTCTGTTGTTGCCAAAAATACCCTTTAAATAATACTGTGGTCTCCAGATTCCAACCACAATGTGTATAATATCCATTTAACTGTTTGCTGCTGAGAGCGACTCGCTATATAAAGGGTGACCGATACAGAACCATCCTATGAACACACACACACAGGCCCGAGTCATCATTGTCCTTTGCGTCCTTTCTTCTGGAATAAAAGTGTGACTTTTTGTAAATTTGAGCTTTATTCATTATTTCATTTGCGACTTTTTTTTAAAGATTATTTTACTTGGTTTCGTCTGTTTTTGTTTTCCTAGACGTGGTTTTGGTTATCCAGATATATCATCTTAAGTCATCATTTGCGACTGAAATATTGCAAAATTTTTGCGACTTTGCACTCCAGTCATCTAGTAAAGAATAAAATCCCTCTAATTTATTTTTTTGTCGGGTTGAAGACTAACATGCAACGTTTTAAAGAATTATGCAACTAAAAAAAGGCCCAAAATAAGATTTAAAGAAAAAAAAAAAGAGCATCTTTGATTTTGCGCAAAATTCATCAACCCACAATGCGCCAATTTGAAGAAAAACTCACCAAAAATGAAATGAAGAATCGTGGCCACAGGTTCAATGTGATCAGCGGCTGCGATACTAGTGTCTATCGGGAAACAAGAGCTACGTGAATCTATCGACATTATTGTTTTCCCATCGAAATCATCTAATCTGTCAATATTCAAATTCTCCAAAGCGCGTGGTACCTCCAAGCATAAACGCTCATCAAGGAAAGGCCGGTTCACTGAGTAAGACCACCCACTGGACCAGCCCAGAAGGAGCAGGGATTTAAATCATTAACAATTTATGATGAATCGTGTCCCGCAAAACAAAATATCAATATTTTCACCTTTTCCTGCTCTGTATCACTGATGCCGTTTTCTTGGTGACAAGTTTCCTTGAAAGCTCTGTTTCACATGGCCATTTTTCCATTTCCGCTTTTTTTTTATATATATATATATTTTTGATGATTTATAGTACAATTTATAAAATATATTCACATCAGACTGGATAACCTGACAGTGCAAACAAACAAGAATGCCAAACTTGTAAGTGAGTCAATTAAGCAGTCAGAGGAAACTATCAGCGTTGGGGGGGGGGGAGTCCGCCGCGCGGGAGCAGAACGTCCGCTCCAGACTCATGTTGTGACTGGTATGGATCCTCTTGGGTCCAGTGACTCATTTCCAGCTCTTTGAGCTGATGACGAGGGATCAGGGAATCCTGTATCTGAAGAGGTCGTGAAGAGCTCGCTGACGCACAACGGCCAAAGCAAAAAAAAAAAAGAAAAGTTCTCTATAATGTGTAAATGAGGCCACAGTCCTTTCCTTTTGCCACACTACCTTTTCCCCGCAGTTGCAGTCTTGGGATCCGTTGTTATTGCTGAACAACAAATCTGATTGATCACATTCCCCGAATCCTGCGGACTTATTTATAGATCTGGAGCGCCCCCCCCCCCTCTATCATTATTACGCCAACCGCAGACGCTGTGCCAGTGGGATGCCAGCCAAACTACCAAAGGGAAAGCCTCTACCATAAAGGAAGTGAGATCATTGTTTATATGGCTTTCATTAACCCCCTCCTTGCTGGACAGAGATTTTTTTATTTATTTTTTTTTTCATTAGAATTTAAAAAAGGTCAGAAAACCCTTCGGGGAAATAATACTTATGGACTGAAGACCAACGTCCAGAAGAAGCACAATGTACTCCTATAGCTCACTCGTTGCTGATGCCAGTTTACGGGACGCGTACGTCAGAATATATATAAAGGCCGCTCTACACATCTTCATTTTTGAATGCTTGACGGAATAGAAATACTAGCTGCGTTCTCCGAAAACACATTCCTGAGTGCTAATTTTAGGAGAGAGAGGAAATCTTTGTGAGCAGTCTCAGCCGACGACGTGAGTAAAAAGTCCTTAAACTGTTATTTAAGCGAACTTCTACAGAGTCTTTCCAAGAAAAAAAAAAAGAGAGAGAGATCATTTTCATAGCTGCGTTCCAGAAGGAAGCGGAGGGGAAAGGGGAATCTGACTGGTATGTTTCCATCATAGCAGACGCTGAAATTATTCATGACAGAATGAAAAGGAGCGATTTATCCGGAGCGCCGCTGCCTTGTTGCTTTCAGGAAGGGTTAATATGGAGGAATATGTCTCCTGTTTCAGCCAAAGTATAATAAACAATGAGGCAGAAAAAAAGTTTTACCTGGGGGTTAAAGATAGACTCCAACGGCCCAGAGCAAGGGCTGCTCCGGCTCCCGGTATATTCATCATCTGCCGACATTCAACAGGTTAAATGCAGATTGGCTTCCAACCAACGATCTATAAGATCTCAATAAGTAGATTGATAGTCGCTGCCCGGCTGCAGATGCCTAGGAAGTAGTACAATTAATCTAAGACTTCAAAGCTTATAAAGGCAATGAAGAAAAAAAGGCATGAGCAAAAAGATACACGTTGTAACGCAAGGCAACCAATTAAACTGCACCAGAATAGAAAAAGAAATCAGTAACCTTACTGGCTGCAATGGAAACATCAGTATCTGTCCATATACTACTGTAGAGTATAAAGATACACGTTGTAACGCAAGGCAACTGACTCGCCCCCTGGGCCGTGGGGCACCCGGAACCGGGCTTCTGTGCGATGCTGGGGGTAGTAGTGGCAACCCGGTCCCGTGGCTCAGGGTGGTCAGACCAAATTGTGTGGCAGTCTATTTATCAGTGTTTTGAATGTCCGACTACGCCACCCGTGGATTGCGGTCAGGGATGACCGCCGCTGCAAGGCAGACCGCTGAGGCTGATGTTGGTGTGCAGCACAGGGATAGGATAACTCCGCACGGGAAGAGTGTAGCCTCAGGGCAATGTAGGTGGATGCTGGGGGTGATGGTGCAGGCGCGGCATAAATCACACAGAGTCCAATGGTGCAGTTCAGGCCTTTTACTCACAGTTGATATCCAAGTCACTTCCGTCGGCAATGACTGCCCAAGCCGTGCTGCGTCCACCAGGTGAGGGGCTCGGTCAACCCCCAGGCAACTCAGGAGTGTGGCACAGGACCCCCTTCTATCCTTTCTCTGGCCTCTCGTGCCCCACCAGTGACCACGCTTCTGTCCGGCTGCCTCGGGCCTTCTCTGGTAAAACTTGGCGCCAGTTTCCCTGACCCTATGTGGTGCCTTCCTAGCAGGTTTGGCGGGGGGTCGCACCAATAAATAATCACGACCTCCGGTTCTTGGCTGAGGGATGATTTACCTCCACCAACTTGGGAATCCGGTACCCTTTCACGGCCTGACCCTTCACCTGATATAACGCACGCTTGCAACGGTTGCTGTCCGTTCTGCTCTCTTAGGGTCCCTTCTGCCTTCTTGTTTCTGGAGCCTTTCTACTCCTCTGTCTCTCCTCTTTCCTTCCTTCTCCTTCTCCTCTTCTCCTCTCTGGCCCCAGCCTTCTCTCTAGGCCTGCCTCGTGGAGCTGAGCTCAGGCTGAGCCACAGCTCCCTGTCAGCTCTCTCTGGCTGAACTACTTCTGAGAACTGATCTCTCCCACTCTCCACTCTCTTCTGACTTAAGATGGCTCCTACCTTTTATCTACCTCTCTGTGTCTGAGCTCAGGTGACCAGCACCCAATAAGCTCCTTCCTATGCTCAGAAACCAACCCCTATCTGCTCCTACATCACTGGGTTCTCACCCCCCTCCCCACTCCAGCCAGGGACATGGTCAGTCGTGCCTGCATAAATGGGAGCACCGTCGAGCTGTCCCCCGGAAATGGGGTGTGTGTGCTGTATGCAGCTAACTGAGCCCTGGTTCACACTCCATCCTTACCTGGGAGTGGAATATCACACCTCTGGTTGAGGTGCAATACCTCTGTAGCGGCCGAACCCTCGGGGCGCTACACAACCAATTAAACTACACCAGAATAGAAAAACAAATCAGTAACCTTACTGGCTGCAATGGAAACATCTGTATCTGTCCATATACTACTGTAGGGTATAAAAAGCTGCAGTTCATCAGCAACTTATACACAATATCACCTCTCTCCTTTTTATAATAAGTTATAAGTTTACAATTTTGTTCTCTTTTTTTTTAAATGAAAAATGAACATAGTAAATTGTCTTGATTACTACTAGTGTTGAGTGAATTTGTTCGGCATTTCAAATTCGGGTTCGTGTGACATCTGCGTGACAGCGTGGCAAATCAGGGATGTTCATGGGTGGAGACGATTTTTTTGGTACGAACAAGCCGGAACTCCGAACACGAATTTGAAATTCCGTACAACACTAATTATTACTTATGGTTCTGTGCATCCTATGTATCTCCTCAGTCCCCGACTTTACTCTCTTCATTCTTATCAACTTACTAAATGTCACCATCAAGTAGTGGATGGTTAGCGCTGCAGGATCACACCACAAATGGGTTATTTCTAGCTTCAATATGGAGGAACACAGGACTATATAGGTAGGATATGTTTATACGAGAACGTGGTGGTGAAAAAAAAATCAGAAATCCATTAAATTTTTTGCTTTGCACCATTTCTAAGGACCTGTAACTTTTTTTTTTTTTTTTTTTTGGCCATGGAGCTGTGTGAAGGCTTGATTTTTGTTTGGCGAGTGGACATTCTTATTTATACAATTTTTAGGTAGATACGAAGTTTTGATCACTTTTTAGTGTATTTTTTTGATGAATTACAACGATTGAAAAAAACGCAATTCTGCTGCTTCAGATTTCTTTCTCTTTACACTTTTTAATGATGGAGTAATTTTGTATTTTAATAGAATGGACTTTTACAGATGTGATGATAACAAATATGTTTCTTTCTTTTTTTTAATTAGATTTATTTTTAATGGAGGGAAAAGGGTTGAATAGAACTTTTTCATTTTTAACACACATACATACAGTGGGGAAAATAAGTGTTTGATAAAAATTACAGACCTCTCCATTCTTTGTAGGTGGGAAAACTTGCAAAATCCGCAGAGAATCAAATACTTTTTTTCCCCCACTGTGGAAAAATATATTTAGATTTTAGTCTTGAACCTCGATTGTCTGAACACCTATACTATATACTTCAATACCATAGTGGTGTAGTATATAGTGCAAGTCACTGACTACTATGAAGTCCAGCCACTGACTACTATGAAGTCCAGCCACTGACTACTATGAAGTCCAGCTACATCCTGTGCTTCATAGGAGTACAGTCATGGTAGGCATGAGGGCGTTTAGCAAACCCAACGGGAGCTTGAAACATTGTGCCCCATGCCGCACGCTGTAAATGCTGTCAACAAAGAGGCATTTAACAAAGGGAAAGACCTGTCAGTCACTTGGAGAAGGGTTGGGAATGTATCAGACTCATCTCATCTCTTCCAATAGTCCTTGGCCGGCTCCTCAGACTATGTTTTTTTCTGAAATGCCAGAGTGTTTCAAAGAAAACATACCAGGTGGCAATCGTGCAATGAAGCTCTGATTCTTGTTGCCTGTGGTTTGGGCAGCATGAATCAAGTGACAGGTTCCCTTTAAAACTTATATAAAATGCATTGTAATAATTAAAAAAAAGAAGTAGCTATAGTTTGTAAAGGTAAGTTCACATGTATCAGATTTGTTGCAGAAATTTCTTGCTTCTGAAAACTCTATTTCATTCAGCTGAATGTGGTTGTATAAGCAGCACGGATTGTACATGTAATTTTGTTTTGCCCCATTAACAGAAATGGGACAGTTGCAAAAGCTTATTCAATAAATTTACTGCATGTGAATATGACGCGCCCCTGGGCCTGTGTCGCGCTGCGTTGCGCATGCGGGAGCTTACCCGGAGCCGGATCTCTTGAGGGTTGTAGTCTCGTGGCGGTGATCCGGTCCGTGCCCAGGGAGTCAGACTAAGTGGCGCTGTATTAGCGGTAGATGTTGGACGACTACGCCACCCGTTGAGTACAGCTAAGGAGCTGCTGCTGCAGGGCAGACCGCTGAGGCCGGTGGTAGGATTGTGCAGCGTGATAGTATAACCCCCAACGGGAGGGGTATGGCCTCAGGGCAGCCGACGTGGATGATGGGGGTAGCAGGAACCACTCAGAGACGGTACGGTGTAGTTCAGGGTCTTTACTGGTGACAACGATAGACCCTCCCGGAGTACTGGCTAGCGATTGGGGCCTGGTCAGTCCTTGAGCAGATGGGATCTCCCCTGGCCAGGCGGAGTTGTAGGCCTCCCAAACTAACGATACTCTTCTGGCTACCTTGCTAGAAGCGGGTATAAGTAGCCCACGTCCCTGAGTGTACCGTGTGGTGCTCACCCGTATGGCCGGTGACTCGGGGCCTTCTAGTAGCTTCCGCTCCACGACGGCGGTGCTGGTCCCACGCGTGTGACCGTGCCTTCGGGTTTCTGGGCCAGAGGACCTGCAATCCCCTGCCGGTCGGTTTCTGCTGCTGGATAGGAGTTAGTCCCCACAGCCTCGGACTCCGGGTCCGGTGATAACTTCTCAGTCAGGGCGAGCTCTGCAGCTGCCAGCCCCTGACTCCTTGTAGCACTGCTCCCACAGAGCTCCTGATGTTCTTTCCTATATCTGCTTCTCTTCTCTGTCTCTACTTCTTCTCTACTCACTAACCCTGCCTCAGCCCTAGGTTTATATAGGGGAAGTTCTTCCCCTCCCAGGACTGGGCAGGAGGTGTGGCATGCACAGGATCCCTGACCAAGAGACCTCCCACCTGCTCTCAGACATAACATTGCCGTTACTGTGGAAACCAGACCCCTGGGGTGCCACATTCCCCCCTAGTGAAATTTAGTACTCCGGGACTAAACATATTTTTAGAAAAACATAACAAGGTATAAACAATAATAATACAATAAGAAAAACACATAAAGATGGTTACGGCGTGTCCGCAACCGGGTGCAGTCTTTGAAGAAAAGCAAGGTGTCCATTTCACCAAAACAGGGAGACGTAACCAGGTAGGGGTCTGTCCTGCCCCGAGTCCTTAACAGTCTTTAGTCCATTCCTGGGTTACGCTCCAACCATGTACAAAGGATTCCCGGTAAATCCACCAAAGACTCCCATAAATTACTAGAAACACATAATTATTTACAGGATATGGCCGCTCTCAGTCCTCGGCCAGTGGGGATAAGGAATGGCTGCTCACAGTCCTCAGCCTGGTTTAAGATAGGGGCACATGGGGAACAATTCACTAATCCCAACGGGGACCATATTTTAATTAGCAGCAGTCCTTGTACCCTTACGGGTAACTATTTACAGCTCTTTATTCACGCTACTTCCCTTCAGTAGCTATGTCCTCTTTGTGCTCCCTCCTGAGGGTAGTCCTCAGACCCGTCCGGGTCCTCTTGGCTTTCCTCGTATTGGTAGTACTGCAGCTCCTCCTCGGTTAGCTGGGTTAGTATCTCTGCGACAGTCCTCCTCCCAGGTGGCCAGGACTTTACCTCCCTTTGGGCTGCCCCGGTTAATTGGGCCACCAGGATGCTCACTTTTTGCTCCTCTGTGAGGGGGTACACCTGGAAGAGGCTATCCAGCTTTTCTCTAAAGTCATGCAGGGTATGTGACTCCCCTGAGTACTGGGGTAGCCAGGCTGCCCCCGGGATATAGGGCATGGTGAAAGGCATGACCGCAACAGCGGTGGCGCTGGCGGGGGTTGAAGCGGTGAAGCTCTCCTCCGTATCCGACATCCTTCTCCCCCCTAGTGGACCGTGGCCTACCTTGCGATGATCCCCTTCCGTAGGCCGCGGCTCCGCAGTGGATCGTCAGGGTTGAGGACCTTCCGTCGCGCTCCTGTGACGTCAGCGTCTGCTGGGCTCCTTCCAGGACCTTACGCGACGTCTGGACGTGAGGCGGGGCTTCAGTTCTCGCGCGCTTTTGGAGTCCACGCCCCTCTTCTTCCCGCGCGGCGTCTTCAAGATGGCGTCCAACGGCGGGAAAACTCCACGGAAGGCGGGAAGAAGGCTGAAAATGGCGCCGGATGGCGGGAATCTTCACCGATGGCGGGAAGAAGGCTGAAGATGGCGCCGGATGGCGGGAATCTTCACCACTGGTAAGTTTGAACAGTCTTTTTCAGGCACGCAGTACCCGGTGGTTGCGGGCACGAGATCCTGCCGACTACGCCAAAAGGTGACGCGCCCCTGGGCCTGTGTCGCGCTGCGTTGCGCACACGGGAGCTTACCCGGAGCCGGATCTCTTGAGGGTTGTAGTCTCGTGGCGGTGATCCGGTCCGTGCCCAGGGAGTCAGACTAAGTGGCGCTGTATTAGCGGTAGATGTTGGACGACTACGCCACCCGTTGAGTACAGCTAAGGAGCTGCTGCTGCAGGGCAGACCGCTGAGGCCGGTGGTAGGATTGTGCAGCGTGATAGTATAACCCCCAACGGGAGGGGTATGGCCTCAGGGCAGCCGACGTGGATGATGGGGGTAGCAGGAACCACTCAGAGACGGTATGGTGTAGTTCAGGGTCTTTACTGGTGACAACGATAGACCCTCCCGGAGTACTGGCTAGCGATTGGGGCCTGGTCAGTCCTTGAGCAGATGGGATCTCCCCTGGCCAGGCGGAGTTGTAGGCCTCCCAAACTAACGATACTCTTCTGGCTACCTTGCTAGAAGCGGGTATAAGTAGCCCACGTCCCTGAGTGTACCGTGTGGTGCTCACCCGTATGGCCGGTGACTCGGGGCCTTCTAGTAGCTTCCGCTCCACGACGGCGGTGCTGGTCCCACGCGTGTGACCGTGCCTTCGGGTTTCTGGGCCAGAGGACCTGCAATCCCCTGCCGGGCGGTTTCTGCTGCTGGATAGGAGTTAGTCCCCACAGCCTCGGACTCCGGGTCCGGTGATAACTTCTCAGTCAGGGCGAGCTCTGCAGCTGCCAGCCCCTGACTCCTTGTAGCACTGCTCCCACAGAGCTCCTGATGTTCTTTCCTATATCTGCTTCTCTTCTCTGTCTCTACTTCTTCTCTACTCACTAACCCTGCCTCAGCCCTAGGTTTATATAGGGGAAGTTCTTCCCCTCCCAGGACTGGGCAGGAGGTGTGGCATGCACAGGATCCCTGACCAAGAGACCTCCCACCTGCTCTCAGACATAACATTGCCGTTACTGTGGAAACCAGACCCCTGGGGTGCCACAAATACACCCGCCTACAACTTTTCATTAAATGGGCAGCTGTCTGTCCGAATATGATTTCCTCTAGTAAGATCCGCTGTCTGCTGTGGGATCTAGCAGCTCTGGTGAAGCAGGTTTTGTCTCTAATAAGATAATTCCCTTTAACCTATTTAATAGTGCAATGTGACCGTACAGTCAGGACTGGCGATATGGCAGGGCAGACTAGGCATCTGCTTAGGGCCCCCACTCCCTTGGGGCCCCCAGCCGCTACAGCAGGAGCTTCACTGATAATAGCATTATCAGTGAAGCTTCCGATGTAGAGACTGGTCGAGGACCTGTAGTGACATCACGATCATGTGACCATGATGTCACTACAGGCCTTGCAGTCTGAAAAACTTCAGGACCTTTGGTGAAGGTGTTGCATTGAAAGAGGAGCATGCAGTGAAGGACAGGAGCAGCGGCCACTGAACCTCCCCCATCAGAGTGATAGAAGCGCTCATTGGCCAGTGCTCCTGTCCTACTGCATAGAGCCTGAGGGGGAGGGAGAGCCAGAGACCTGGCACCTACTGAGCTGAGCTGCCACATAAGTGTCCACCTGTGTGCTGTGCTTCTCCTGTCAGCCTCCTCCTGCTCTTGTCAGCAGTCCCAGCAGAGGAGGGGGCAGGGAAGTGTCTGCTGGGACAGGGCTGCTGTGAGAAGGAGAAGCTGCAGCTCATATTGTGGAACATCTTCATTCCCTTCAGCATAAAGAAGTGTGTGTATGTGAGGTGTGTGTAGTGTGTGCTGTCTGTGAGAGATTTGTATGTGTTTATATGAATGTTTGTTGTCCTGCATATACAGTGCTGGCCAAAAGTATTGGCACCCCTGCAATTCTGTCAGATAATACTCAGTTTCTTCCTGAAAATGATTGCAATCACAAATTCTTTGGTATTATTATCTTCATTTAATTTGTCGTCAATGAAAAAAACACAAAAAGAATTGTCCTAAAGCCAAATTGGATATAATTCCACACCAAACCTAAAAAAGGGGGTGGACAAAAGTATTGGCACTGTTTGAAAAATCATGTGATGGTTCTGTAATTGGTGTAATTAACAGCACCTGTAACTTACCTGTGGCACCTAACAGGTGTTGGCAATAACTAAATCACACTTGCAGCCAGTTAACATGGATTAAAGTTGACTCAACCTCTGTCCTGTGTCCTTGTGTGTACCACATTGAGCATGGAGAAAAGAAAGAAGACCAAAGAACTGTCTGAGGACTTGAGAAACCAGCAATCTCAAGGCTACAAGTCCATTTCCAAAGACCTGAATGTTCCTGTGTCTTCCGTGCGCAGTGTCATCAAGAAGTGTAAAGCCCATGGAACTGCGGCTAACCTCCCTAGATGTGGACGGAAAAGAAAAATTGACGAGAGATTTCAACGCAAGATTGTGCGGATGGTGGATAAAGAACCTCGACTAACATCCAAACAAGTTCAAGCTGCCCTGCAGTCTGAGGGTACAACAGTGTCAACCCGTACTATCCGTCGGCGTCTGAATGAAAAGGGACTGTATGGTAGGATACCCAGGAAGACCCCACTTCTTACCCCGAGATACAAAAAAGCCAGGCTGGAGTTTGCCAAAACTTACCTGAGAAAGTCTAAAACGTTTTGGAAAAATGTTCTCTGGTCAGATGAGACAAAAGTAGATGGGAAAAAGCATCAACATAGAGTGTACAGGAAAAAAAAAGAGGCATTCAAAGAAAAGAACACGGTCCCTACAGTCAAACATGGCGGAGGTTCCTTGATGTTTTGGGGTTGCTTTGCTGCCTCTGGCACTGGACTGCTTGACCGTGTGCATGGCATTATGAAGTCTGAAGACTACCAACAAATTTTGCAGCATAATGTAGGGCCCAGTGTGAGAAACCTGGGTCTACCTCAGAGGTCATGGGTCTTCCAGCAGGACAATGACCCAAAACACACTTCCAAAAGCACTATAAAATGGTTTGAGAGAAAGCACTGGAGACTTCTAAGGTGGCCAGCAATGAGTCCAGACCTGAATCCCATAGAACACCTGTGGAGAGATCTCAAAATGGCAGTTTGGAGAAGGCACCCTTCAAATATCAGGGACCTGGAGCAGTTTGCCAAAGAAGAATGGTCTAGAATTCCAGCAGAGCATTGTAAGAAACTCATTGATGGTTACCGGAAGCGGTTGTTCGCAGTTATTTTGGCTAAAGGTTGTGCAACCAAGTATTAGGCTGAGGGTGCCAATAGAATCATAGAATCATAGAATCATAGAATGTAGAGTTAGAAGGGACCTCCTGGGTCATCTGGTCCAACCCCCTGCTCAAAGCAGGATTCACTAAATCATCTCAAACAGATGTCTGTCCAGCCTCTGTTTGAAGACGTCCATTGAAGGGGAACTCACCACCTCTCGTGGCAGCCTGTTCCACTCATTGATCACCCTCACTGTCAAAAAGTTTTTTCTAATATCTAATCTGTGTCTCCTCCCATTTAGTTTCATCCCATTGCTTCTAGTCTTTCCTTGTGCAAATGAGAATAAAGATGATCCTTCTACAATGTGACAGCCCTTGACATATTTGTAGACAGCTATTAAGTCTCCTCTCAGTCTTCTTTTTGCAAGCTAAACATTCCCAAATCCTGCAACCGTTCCTCATAGGACATGGTTTGCAGACCAGTCACCATTCTGGTCGCTCTTCTCTGAACTTGCTCCAGTTTGTCTATGTCTTTTTTAAAATGTGGTGCCCAAAACTGTACACAGTATTCCAGATGAGGTCTGACCAAAGAGGAGTAAAGTCCGATAATGACTTCACGTGATCTAGACTGTATGCTTCTGTTAATACATCCCAGAATTGTATTTGCCTTTTTTGCTGCTGCATCACACTGTTGACTCATGTTCAGTCTATGATCTATTAGTATACCTAAGTCTTTTTCACATGTACTGTTGCTTAGCTCTATTCCTCCCATTCTGTATATGCTTTTTTCATTTTTATTGCCCAGATGTAGTACTTTGCATTTTTCCCTGTTAAAAACCATTCTGTTTGTTGCTGCCCACTGCTCCAGTTTATTTAGGTCTTTTTGAATCCTCTCTCTCTCTTCTCTAGTATTAGCTATCCCTCCTAGCTTTTTGTCATCAGCAAATTTAATCAGTTTACCCTCAATTCCTTCATCTAAATCATTGATAAAGATGTTGAACAATACAGGTCCCAGGACGGAGCCCTGTGGTACCCCACTTGAGACATTCATCCAGCTGGATGTGAAGCCATTTACAACCACCCTTTGAGTCCGATCACTAAGCCAGTTATGAATCCACCTAACAGTTGCCTGGTCCATTGCATACTTGGTCATTTTTTCAATAAGGATGGTGTGAGATACTTTGTCAAATGCTTTGCTGAAGTCAAGATATACTATATCTACAGCATTTCCCTGATCCACCCAGTCAGTGATTCTGTCATAGAAGGAAATTAAGTTAGTCTGACATGACTTGTTAGTTACAAACCCATGCTGACTCTGGTTAATCACTTCATTCTTATCCATGTACTTACCTACATGTTGTTTAATAATTTGTTCAAAGATCTTTCCTGGTATAGAAGTCAGACTCACCGGCCTATAGTTCCCTGGGTCCACCTTCTTCCCCTTTTTGAAGATAGGAACAACATTTGCTCTTCTCCAGTCTTCTGGGACTTCTCCTGTTCTCCAAGAATTTTCAAAGATTATGGAGAGTGGTTCTAAAATTTCTTCTACGATCTCCTTCAGTACTCTGGGGTGTAATTCATCTGGACCTGGAGACTTGAACTCATTTATGTTAGCTAAATATTCCCTCACAATCTTTCTGTTTACAGATAACTTGGATTCTTCTATTCCTTTAAAACGACAGTGAAGATCAGTTGATGATACATTTTCTTTCTGAGAGAAAACAGATGCAAAATAGGAATTAAAAAGTTCGGCCTTCTCAACATCCTCTCTTACCATTTCTCCATTTTCATCCTGTAAAAATCCTATAGCATCTTTGACTTTTCTTTTACTTTTGACATACCCCCAAAATCCTTTTTTGTTGCTTTTGACATCTCTTGCAAGCCTTAATTCATTGTCAGCTTTAGCTAACCTGATACGTGCCCTACAGGATCTGCAGACTGCATTATAATCTTCTTTAGATATGCCTCCCTCTTTCCATTTAATAAACATTTCTTTCTTTCTTTTTAGCATGTGTTTAAGTTCTGTGTTCATCCATCCTGGTTTCCTTAAATGCTTCCCATTCTTCCTACTTTTCGGGATTGTTAACGATTGTGCTTTGAGAGTCTCAGTTTTAAAAATTTCCCATCCTTCCTGGACATTTTTGTCCTTAAGGACATCCAGCCATTGGATCCCTCCTATTCTCTTTCTGAGTCTCTTAAAATCTGCCTTTCTAAAATCTAACCTTTTGTCTGGCCCATTTTTGGAGTTTTGTGTGAAATGATCAATGATTTGATTTTTGCTTCATTCTCTTTTGTGTTTTTTCCTTGCAAGCAAATTAAATGAAGAGAATAAGACCAAATAATTTGTGATTGCAATCATTTTCAGGAAGAAACTGAGTATTATCTGACAGAATTGCAGGGGTGCCAATACTTTTGGCCAGCACTGTATGTGCTGTGCGTAATGTGTGTATCTACTGAGCATTTGTGGGCCGTGTACCGTGTGTGTGCCGTGTACATGTGTGTATGTTTATATATTTTATTGTATTATTCTAACTTGTATATATGTTAATAGTATATGTAGATGGTCGGGTATAGACACACAGTGGAAGTATGTGACACACAGTCTGTATGTGTGTGTGTGAGATCCACATTTATAAGGGTATGTTCACACAGTCAGGAGCCGCCTGCAAATGAGCGGCGCCATTTATTTATTTTTTTCACATGCGGACTCTGCTCATAGATGTTAGGTCTATGGGGAAAGTCCACATGCGGACCCGCAAGAGAAATGTTGGCAATCGTCCAACAAATGAGCAAAATGCTGCCTATTCAATTTGATTGGATTGTTTATGGCAGAACAAAATCATTGTTCTCTGCAGCACATCGCCTGTGTAAACTGCAGATGTGCTGCTGGTAACATGATATGTATGGGGACAGATTGATCTATTAGTGATCGTTCTGTGCCCATCATTCTTCCTCTGCCGACGTAAAGAAGCCGGCAAACAAGAACTGAACTATTTCAATATTGTCAATCGCACTCATTGAACGACCTGAACTCAGAACATGTAAATACAACCGAAATGTTTGAGTGTGATGGTGCAATATGTGAGCATTTAGGGCCACACACTAAACTTTTGACTAGGGCCCCACTTTGCCTAAAACCGGCCCTGCCTACAGTCAAACACAGCCATAAAAGAACTAGATCAACACGATACAAACAGTGGGCGAATTAAGTATTGAACATGTCACCAATTTTCTAAGTAAATCTAAAGGTGCTATTGACACAAAATTCTTCCCAGATTTCGATAACAACCAATCCAATCCACACATGCAAAGGAATCAAACCATAAATGTCCATAAATTATGTGTAATAATGAGAAATGACACAGGGAAAAAGTAATGAACACATGAAGAAAGAGAAAGCAAGAAGCCATGGAAAGTCCTGATGAAGGCTGAAATCTATCAGTAATTAGAAAGCAATCTTGCCATTTGGTGAAAAATAATATCAGCTGGTTCAACTGATTCCTATAAAAATGTGTCTCATTACCAAGGTGCCACACAAGACACATCTCATGATGGGTAACACCAGTGAACTGTCTCAAGACCTTCGCAACCTTATTGTTGTAAAACATATTAATGGCATTGGTTACAGAAGAATTTCTAAACTACTGAATGTTCCAGTGAGCATTGTTAGGGCAATAATCCAGAAGTGGAAAGAACTTCATTCACCATAAACCAACTACAACCAGGTGCTCCCCGCAAGATTTCACCATAAATCGGCCACGTCCAGGTGCTCCTGGAAGGGTTTCACCATAAACCGGCCATGACTAGGTGCTCCCTGCAAGATTTCACCATAAACCAGACATGACCAGGTTTATTTCAAACAGACAGAAGAGTGAGGCTATGTGCCCACGATGAAGAAATGCTACGGATTTTTTCCTGAGCGTTTCTGCATCTCCCTGGTAGAAAAAACGAATGCGCATTTTACATGCGTTTTTTCTGCCAGGGACAAGCGTTTGTCAAGCGTTTTTAGCATGCGATTTCACATGCTTTTGTCAAGCGCTTTTCCAAGCTATTTTAGCATCACTTGGAAAAGTGCTTGAAAGTTAGTCACACAATATAAATCCATGCAACCGACATGGATTTATATTGTGTGACCAACATAATGTTAAAAAAAGAAAGAATTAGAAGGAAAAAAAAAAAAAACCTTATACTCACCTTCTGATTGCCCAAGCTCTGCTCCCGGCGTCGCTGCTGGCTCTGTGGCGGGTACCGGTAATGTAAAAGGACCTTCCATGACGTCAGCGGTCATGTGACAGGTCACAGTCTTTAGTTTTGTAGCACCCTGAGGATTCGGCTGCTACAGGAGTATTGCACCTCAAGCCAGAGGTGTGATATTCCACTCCCGGGTAAGGATGGAGTGTGGAACTGAGCTCAGTAGGCTGCATGCACTACATACATCACATTTCCGGGGGACAGACCAATGGTACTCCCACTAGAGAAATGTGCAGGTACGACAGCGTCTGTCCCTGGCTGGAGTGGGAGGGGGTGGAACATCCCAGTAGTGTAGGGGCAGATAGGGGGAGCAGTCTGGGTAATGCTAGGAGCTCATTGGGTGCTGGTCACCTGAGCTCACACATAGAGGGAATATATAAGGTGGGAACCATCTTAGAACAGGGTCTTTTGTAGAGGTTTGGTCCGACAAGCAGAGCAGCTCAGCCAGCTCCAAGGCCAAGAGAGTGAGAGAGAGGAGAGAAGAAGGACCCAGAGGGGGAGAAGAGGGAACTCCAAGAACCCAAAATTAGACCAGAGGGTGAAGAGTTGGCACAAGGGTACCGGATCCCAAGCTGGTGGAGGGCACTAATCCTTAGCCAGAGACCGGAGGTCGTGGGCAGGATCTGCCACGACCACCCACTAAATCCATCCGGAAGGCAAACCAAGAATAGGGTCAGGGAACCCAGAGACAAGGGTTTTACCAACAAGAGGCCCGAGGGAGCCGGACTTAGGTGGATCCCTGGTGGGGAAGGCCAGAGAGAAGGACAAGTCAGAAAGGGAGCTCGGGAACACGCTCCAGAATCACCTGGGGGTTGGCCGAGTCCAGGACCTGGTGGACGCAGCACGGCTAAGGTGGTCACTCAAGGCCGGAGTGACCAACACAAAAGCAGTAAGTAAAAAAAACCTGAACTGCACAGCCCGACTCTGAGTTTCATTACCATCCTCACTGCACCTCCACAACCACCATCCTCTGCAACTGACCCCCTGAGGCTATACCCCTCCCGTTGGGGGTTATACTACCTGGGCTGCACACACACCACCAGCCTCAGCGGACCCTGCTGCAGTGGCGGCCGTAGTGACCGCAAATCAACGGGTGGCGTAGTCGACACTAAAGAACATCCAGTAACATTTGTAGGACTGCCACACACTGAGCTTGACACCCTGGGCACGGACCGGGTCACCGCCACTCGGAGACTACAACCCCCATCTGATCCGGCTCCGGGTATCCCCCAAACAACACTGGCCCAGGGGGCGCGTCAACTTTGGCGTAGTCGGCAGGATAACGTGCCCGCAACAACCGGGTACTGCGTGCCTGAAGAAAAGTTCACCGTTACCTTAAAAAGAAGTCTCCCGCCGGTTCCGGAGGGTCCCCGCCAACGGACCCCATCACAGGTCGTTTCCCGCCGGTTGTCCGCCATTTGCAGCTTTTTCCCGCCATCCGTGGAGTTTCCCGCCACTGGGAGACGATTCCCGCCATTTCCAAAGATTTCCCGCCTTGGAAGAGCGGACGCCATTATGGGCGTGCCAGAGGGTGGCAAAAGGCCACCTCCCATCGTGGGCCAGGTCGAAGAATGGCGCCAAAAGCAGAAACCGCGCCCACCAACAGAGACTGTGATGCTGGAAGTGTCCATCAGCGTGAGAGAACTGCCCCTGGAACTGACAATCACAAAGTTGCCCCGGGACCACCCTCAATGTGGGCGGAGACTGAACAAGAGAGCAAAGATGGGTGCAGCCTGGAGCAGTCTGGAGAGAGCGCACCCGGAGACAAGAAGTCTGGAGAGGAGTCCAGAGAAAGCCTACCCGGAGATGGAGGGAGAGTCAGGCAGCACCGACCCAGTGGTCAGGAGCCTGCTACAAGCCACAACCCCACTAGGCCTAGTGGAGGTCCTGGCACAGCTCCCCCGAGACCGGGAGTGTGCACAGACTGCGCTGGAGGGCCTCGCACGGAGGATGGCCCGGGTGCAGCGAGAGACGTTGGCGGAGTGGAGCCGAGAGATGGCCCAGCGGACCGAAACCCGTCAGCGGAGCACGCCACCCGAGACGAGGAGACAGACCGCCTCTGAGGATGGTGCAGGAGGACTCAAGGCCGGAGACGGCGCCGAGAAGGGAGCTGAACGAATGGAGGCAGGTAAAGGGGACGTCTCTACCCCGAGCCGGGAAACCGCGTGCCTGCCCCAGCTCCCCGTCGCAGAGCCCGAAATTCCCCCTGCCGTGCCCGTCGCTGCATCGTCACCGCCGCAGACTAGGCCTCAACCGGAAACCGCGGCCGCGACCCCTGTGACGTCACGCGCTTCGACCCTGAGCGCGGCAAAGCAGGAAATACCATCGGCCTGGTCGCAAGGCCTAGTACACCCGGGCGCCGCCATTCCAACAGCGCCCCCTACCTCCGCGGAGCCACCAGCCTGGTCGCAGGGCCGAGTAACCACGGGCGCCGCCGTTCTTACGGTGCCCTTTTCCTTTAGCGTGCCCCAAGCCTGGTCGCAAGGCCTGGTCAACCCGGGCGCCGCTACCACCACAGCGCCCATAACACCTAAAGTACCGCACCTGGGTGAGGACCTGTTCGCCCAGCATACGTGCCCGGATGGGCAGCCCTTCATATGGCCCCAGGAGTACTACCAACTGGAACTCCAAAGGGCGAGGCCCCTGTGTGAGCCCCTGATTCCGGCTCCGAAGCCCGTCAGGAGGACCCAGCCTCCGCTAGAGGAGGCACAGTTTGAGTGGGACCCCACCGGAGGAGACCTCATGGGGTTCACTCAGGAGACTCGGGCGGCCGCAGCGGAGCGTGCAGAGTGCTGCCGCCAGCAGCTCGAGGTCTTCGAGAAGGAGCGGAGAGAGAGGCGGGTCCGGGAACAGCAAGCACAGATAAGGAGCGCGGAGCAGAAGAGCCGGACCAGGAGAGATCCCCGTGCAGCTCATGGTCCCCGTACCACCGGGACTGTGATTAAATTCAACCTGCAGCATGCGTGGGGCTTCATAAGAGACCATCATACCCCCGGCGACGTCTTTGTCACCCGCAGAGACGTAGAAAGCCATCTGCCGGAGGGACACAGAGGTCGTGACCCATACGTAGGGGACGAGGTCACCTTCACCCAGCACAAGTGTGCCAAAGGACCCTACGCCCTCCATGTACATCGCCTGACGGAGGAGGAGTTGCGGTGTGAGGAGGAGCAGGAGGACCCGGACGGGTCTGAATCCAAAGAAGGAGCAGGAGGACGCCGTCGTTAAAGTACGGTAAAGAGACTGTAAATAGTTACCCATCGGGGTACAGTGAACTGTTGCTGCTTTAAATATGTCCCCGTTGGGACAAGAGTGAACTGTTAACCCGTGTTTCCCTATTCCCATTACCTGGCCGAGGACTGAGAGCGGCCATATTCCCCCTGTATATAGTTGCGCTTTCTAAGGCGCCCTCTACAGGTTTTATAGGAAAACCGTGTTTCTAAAGGACAAGGATGTTATTTATGAAAAGTTTTATATGAAAAGTTTTATTGCTGATAATATATGTGATGTTTTATATGTTTATGTTTATGAAAAAAAAAAATTGTATGTTTTGGATGTTTTTTTTATATCTTACAGCCCGAGGACGTGCTGTGATTTACCAGGGGGGAATGTAGCACCCTGAGGATTCGGCTGCTACAGGGGTATTGCACCTCAAGCCAGAGGTGTGATATTCCACTCCCGGGTAAGGATGGAGTGTGGAACTGAGCTCAGTAGGCTGCATGCACTACATACATCCCATTTCCGGGGGACAGACCAATGGTACTCCCACTAGAGAAATGTGCAGGTACGACAGCGTCTGTCCCTGGCTGGAGTGGGAGGGGGGTGGAACATCCCAGTAGTGTAGGGTCAGATAGGGGGAGCAGTCTGGGTAATGCTAGGAGCTCATTGGGTGCTGGTCACCTGAGCTCACACATAGAGGGAATATATAAGGTGGGAACCATCTTAGAACAGGGTCTTTTGTAGAGGTTTGGTCCGACAAGCAGAGCAGCTCAGCCAGCTCCAAGGCCAAGAGAGAGAGGAGAGAAGAAGGACCCAGAGGGGGAGAAGAGGGAACTCCAAGAACCCAAAATTAGACCAGAGGGTGAAGAGTTGGCACAAGGGTACCGGATCCCAAGCTGGTGGAGGGCACTAATCCTTAGCCAGAGACCGGAGGTCGTGGGCAGGATCTGCCACGACCACCCACTAAATCCATCCGGAAGGCAAACCAAGAATAGGGTCAGGGAACCCAGAGACAAGGGTTTTACCAACAAGAGGCCCGAGGGAGCCGGACTTAGGTGGATCCCTGGTGGGGAAGGCCAGAGAGAAGGACAAGTCAGAAAGGGAGCTCGGGAACACGCTCCAGAATCACCTGGGGGTTGGCCGAGTCCAGGACCTGGTGGACGCAGCACGGCTCGGGTGGTCACTCAAGGCCAGAGTGACCAACACAAAAGCAGTAAGTAAAAAAAACCTGAACTGCACAGCCCGACTCTGAGTTTCATTACCATCCTCACTGCACCTCCACAACCACCATCCTCTGCAACTGACCCCCTGAGGCTATACCCCTCCCGTTGGGGGTTATACTACCTGGGCTGCACACACACCACCAGCCTCAGCGGACCCTGCTGCAGCGGCGGCCGTAGTGACCGCAAATCAACGGGTGGCGTAGTCGACACTAAAGAACATCCAGTAACATCTGTAGGACTGCCACACACTGAGCTTGACACCCTGGGCACGGACCGGGTCACCGCCACTCGGAGACTACAACCCCCATCTGATCCGGCTCCGGGTATCCCCCAAACAACACTGGCCCAGGGGGCGCGTCAGTTTCGGTAAGGGAAAGACTAAGTGCACAATGACGGGAAAAGGGGGAGGAAACCCAAAAACAAGAGAAAGGGGGAGTGGAGACCCCTAGGGAGATCTGACAACACCCTGACTGCCCTAACGTCCCTAAATAGGTTCCGTACCTATCACCGAGCAGGAAACCTAATCCCTGACTGCCCCTAGCGATAGGCCCTAGATCGGGAGGGGACGAGGTGAGCACTAGTCAGCTCCCACTGCAATTAAAGATAAAAAGGTAAACAGACAAGGGAATACACTTAGCTTGAGAAGACACCAGAGAGATCACGCCAACTATCCTCCAAGGGAACTCCAAGAAGACACTAGCCAAATACTAGTACTTTAGGACAGGACAGAGGAAAATAGAGCCATCACCGGTGATTCTCTGGAGAGACTGAAGGTATTTAAACATCCAGCAAGGGTGTGTCAATTAGCAGCAGAAGGTGGAGGTCACTGCTAGGTCCTAGAGACCAAGGATATTACTACACTACAGAGATGAAAAGATCAAGAAGGTGCCTGCAGAGCCAAGCGCAATGACCTTCTACAGCTGGATCCAGAGCGACTGTCTGTCACACCTGACACATCCGTGACAATACCTTTTTCCTGTTTCATTTCTCATTATTACACATAATTTATGGACATCCATGGTTCGATTTCTTTGCCTGTTTGGATTGGATGGGTTGTTGTCGACATCTAGTGAGAATTTCATGTTGACAGCACCTTTAGAAATATATTTACTTAGAAAATTGGTGACGTGTTCAATAGTTGTTTCTCCACTGTAACTGGAAACCTTGCAGTAGTGACTATAACAGCTGACTGCATATGATGAAAGGGCTAATTAATCAGCAATATTTTAAGTCATAGCCAATTAAGTTTCCTGATTTATCTGTGTAAATGAAGCATGGCCAAATGTACATTTTACGTCCAGCCTTATTCTGTTCTAGAACCCCAGACACTAACATGACCATGATCTCTGACCTCCTAGCAGGAACGCACGTATAACAATACACACTCCATTTGGTTGCCCTTTCTGCCCATCATCGTGTCAGTGTAGTTATTTACCTAAGGACAGTTTAAACTCTCGGAGGAAATGTGTTTAACGTGCCGACTCCAGAAAGGACCTCTTTACTGTATGTATATTCAAGAAGAAGTTGATTTATTTTTCCAGAATTAACATTAATCAAGAGGAAAGGTAGAGCGGGCTGGTGACTTGCAAGTGCAGCACGGGGTTTGGTCCTTTTGAGTGATTGGCATTCCTATTCTGGAAAGCCTTCCTCTTGTATATTTGCTTAGTAGTTCCTTAGACTAAATCCGTTATTTCGACAAAGAATTTAATGCAATTTGCTCCCAAACAAGGCAATATTTACACAAGATGAATGGAAATTCCGACCCAGTTATGTGAAATATACTATTTTACTAAACCTTCTACTGTTGAGAGCCCGGTGACACTCTAGTGGTTTGCTTAAACAAACTTTCCTAATTAAGAACAGGGTTATAATTCATCAAGTAGCCATAGTCTGAAGATATTTTCCGAGAGCTTCACTTCTGAAGCTGCACAAAGTGTTATGCTATGGAAACTGCGGTTCTTCATCTAATTCAGCCAACTGTCCTGATAATTAGATCTTCACAAGGGAAACCTCAGCTATAGCCACAAGTAGTGAACTGGCCCTTTAAACCTGTTACATTTTACATATTTCACAATTTAGTGACCTTTTACGTTCTGATTGCAGCCTTCGTAAAAAAAAAAAAAAAATTTTGGCAAAACCTTCATAAACACCGTTTCATTTGGCGTTTTGACATATTTTTTTTTTAGCGCCAAATTGAGAAGATGTGTAAGTTACGTAACCTGAGATATCTTGTATTTTACAATTATAACGTTGGGTTCAACCTGCGATGCCCTTGGTTGATCTTAGCGGAGTTAGAAGAGCTTTGGAGGTATCTGATTTCACACACATCGCCCGGCACCCGACCATTACAGAGTCTTGAGGACCTGACTGTCTGTATTAGAGCAGATCCAGGGAGGCCTAGGGGTAAGGGACGGGGAAGCTGAATTAGGCCATTGAAGACAATAAAGGGCAATATAAGTGTCTTTTGTTTGCAGGTGGTCTTATAAAAGGTTGGCCTTTCCACAAACATTAATTGCACCACAGAGCACATCCATACTCGATAGGAAGACACTGTGCCTCGTTCATTAATGTCAAATGATTCTGATATTCAATCTGCATACCCATCCAAAACCACTAATAACTCTTCCCCAGGTGAGGGGGCACACTCCGCGCTGCCAATCACAGCTCCTTCCGTCAGGTCACGCACCTGTGGGGCAATGGGGGCAGGTTGGCCTCATCCTTGAACACATTTATAAGATACAGTATGTATAAAACTATATACTTTATGTAAGTAGACCTCAACACAAGGAAAATAATAAAAATATGTACTGTATATAAATTGCATTTAGGTACAGCCAGTCAGGAAGGAAAAGAAGCGAATGTTCTATGTGTATTGGGTGGGTGGTATAAGGGCTGTATAACTAAGGACTGATCTTACTATATAATCGTGTGATATCGACCTTCAGGGCAGGTAACAGAAATGTGACAGCTGCCACAATGGAAAACCATTGTTCTGTCAATGAGACCATTATTCAGTTCATTCTTTTGCACAATAAAGAATTCTTTACTGGCAAATTAATTTGGCTTATGATGTATAAATTTTGGTGCAAGGGTAAAATCATTTCCAGATTCTTTCTTGTGAAAAATTTGTAAATTCTTATAGGGGGGTTTCCATTTTGCTTTAAAAGTCCCATTCTTCCCAATCTCCTTCCTACATAGGAGAACCATGAGTGCAAATGTCGCGCCCCCGGTAGGGCCTTACTGTCTGGGGCAAAATATATGTATATCACGGTGGCTGGCCCAGGGCGGACAGTGCGCCAAAAAAGGGGTTTAATAATATGAAAATAAAAGTTTGTGACGCCACCTGTGGATTCTGGTAAGAGGTTACCAGCGCTGCGACAGTCCACTGAGGCTGATGTTAGGGGCAGCTTTGATGGGACGGCTCCACACAGGTGTAGAATGAATGGAGGTGGGTGTCCTGGGCGTTGTGGTGCAGGTAGGGAACGATGGCACAGCCGGAGTAACGGACAGAGACAGGGGGTTTTGCTTCGTTACCTTTACTGGTACAGCTGTTAGATACGGTCCAGGGTATTCTAGGTGAAGGGCGCACTTTTGGACTTCTCCCCAGTGAGCGGGTATAAGGCCTCCTGTTCCGTGTCTGTCTCTGTGTAAGCTCCTGGCCATCCTGCAACTGTGCCTAGCTTATGTGTCCTGCTTTTACTTAACCTGTTGCTCTGAGGTGGGACCTCCGGTTGGTAACCACTTTCCCTGGACGTCGGGGCCTTCGTGGTTCCTGGTCCTGTGAGTCTAGCTTCAGGTCTGCCAGGGACTTGTAGTCCTCCTGAGATTCCGGTTAACCCTACTGGGTGTGAAGGGTCCCTGTAGGCTCGAACCCGGTGTCCGGTAAATATACTGGGGTGAGCCTGGCATGCTCCTCTGCCCCCTTTATCACTCCTTCTCTCCTCGCCGTCGGCCACGCTCGGGGCCTTCACTACAAGGCAGCTGGCGTACTGCTTCTTCACCACTCTCTGAGCGTCGGCACGCTCTCTGTCTGGCTTCAGAGCTGCTGGAGGCCTAGCTTGCCTCTCACAGCAGCCTGTGTGCTGCTCACTGTCTGAGCACACTGCAACACTCATCTGACTTGGACTGAAGACTCTGACTACTCTCCAACTCAGGCTCAGACTCTCCTCTCTGCCTGGCTCCACCTTCCCTTTATATCCCTATCAGGGCTCCCTCTGCTGGTATGGAGGTGTTTGAATGTAGTGAGGGCCTCTTGTTGAGAAATCCAGCCATGCACCCTTCTGGGTCCTGTGGCACCAAGCGCAGCAGGGTGCCACACCAGCTGATCACAGGCACACTGACCGCCAACCTCTATCTTGCATACCCCATCCTAGTAGCTATTCTGGCCAGCTTCTCTTAGGAGATGACTTCCCCGATGCACATGTCACTGGGTGCCAGAAGTATACCCTATCTAGATCAGCTTGGATTGAATCTATGAAGCATTGTATATCTTTTCCATTGTGTCAATGCTTCTTCTGTTGAACGTTGTTCAGTAACCTCTTGGTTACTTTGTAATTCTCTTGTATTCAGTCAAAATGTTTAAAGTTCTAAAGAGATGAAGTCTATGAATGTAGATTGTGAGCCCCAATGGGGACAGTGCTGATATTGTCTGAATCGTAAAGCCCTGCAGAATATGTTGGCGCTATATAAATAAAAAGATTATTATTATTATTATTATTATTAAGTCCCGACCACCAGCCAGTCTGTGGCCCTGATGGTCCAAACATCATCACTTCAAGTATGACGGTGATTATCACCACGGCAGTGGAGTGGGGGGCAGATTCCACTTGATAGTATGGCTGATTTCTTTCTTTTATAAGCACGGCCTCCCTCTCTTAAATTTTAAAAGGGAATCTGTCAGCTTAAACTTACAGTATAAACTAAGCAAATGGCCTTATAGGTATATTGTCTCTATAAAAATCACACCTGCAGTGATCTAATTGCTGCTTCAGTTTAATTAAACATGCCAATGAGGGTACTCCGTGCACTGTTCTGCCCACTGGTTTTGCATAGCCCCCCCTGCATTGGTGATTGACAGGCTCGCTTGCCTTAGCTTTCACTGCAGCCAGTGCCAGTGGAACGGTGCAGTGAGCCTCTTGGCCACACTCAGGGTGCACCGATCTCCCTAATTATCATATATAATTAAACTTCAGTTTCTGCAGATTGGAGGCAGTGATTAAACCATTTAAGGTTTATAGGGGCTATATCCCATACAAGGCTATTTGCTTAAATTATACTGTCAGTTTGTGCTGACAGATTTAACATCATAGCTAAACAATGGGGGGTAATGCACCTGTCTATTATAGTCTTCCTATGTCTCAATAACATCAGTGTATTACTACATCGGACTGGCCACTAGGTTGAGTAGTTTTATTACTGATGAGTAACAGAGAAGACACCAATTATCAATTATTCTAACTACATTAGTTATTAAATTGATTAACAATAAAGTTTACATTTTAATCGTTATAGAATCTTTAGTTAGGGTTTATTTGCCTCGAGGCAATTTGTAAATAATACTTATAAAGGCTATCCTAAATTTATAGCACATTACCCATCCAGAGGATAAACTGCAAGTACACTCATGAGAAAGGGGGTCTTTATCCCTCTATATACCTGGAACGTACTGCCGTTCCTTTCAATGTCTATAGGTTGGACAGAGATAGCTAAGTGTGTTTTGATGAATGGTTTACATTTTCTTTAACATTTAGTAGAATTGAACCCACGAGAGCTGAAGGCCATACTTAAAGGAGACTTTCAATGAACACAACGGGGTATAAAGTAACAGATTAATGCACTGAAGCCACCGATGAGGGTCTCACAGGATGCAGTCGTGGGCTGCTAAATCGACAGAAGTCACGATCAACATGACCATCTCATAAACTTTCTGATGCCTGTGTGTATTCAGGATATTTGGCGTCATCCCAAAACACACAGCTCATTCTATATGAAACAGCAACCTGCAGTGCCAACCAGAACCTATGACCGGTGTTACGTCCTTTTCTTCCTCCTTCAACACCGCACTTCACCGTGCCACTGCGCCGACTACAGAGGGATCTAAGGGTTGAGTTACAACAAAGTCTTTTTGTGTTGTATTCTTCCCTTGGGATGTTGGTTGACACTGGAAAGATAAATAGCATCAATCATTTTGACAGGTGATATGTGCAGGAATATGTGTAAATGTTTGTGCACGCCTCCATTTCTGCTTGTGCATCTGTTTACGCACAAATCTACAATCCAATGAGTGTGCGAGTGTTTCTGCACCCGGCAGCTGATGCCTATCTATTAGCATATATGAGTGAGTGTCCGTCTGTTTCGGGATGTGTATCCAGAGTCATAATCAACCAATGTGTGCGCCTATTCATTCTCTCTCTCTGTGTATTTACTTGAAGGGAATATTTTCAGATCGGATTCACATGTACAGGAGTGCAGCTCGTGACGCGAGTCAATGTATGGAAGACTTGTTAGATGGCCGCCGTGCCGCGGGATATCAAAAACTATTTCAGAAGGTCTGTTTTCACATCTACTGTGTTAAAATGTCTCTCGTCACCGTATAGTAGAACAATATAAACACTCAGACAGACTCATTTCATATGAATTCGATTTTTACGTCTGACTTTGCCTTTCCAAGTTCCATTTTTTTTTCTTCTCAAAGGTCTAAGGTCTCATGCACAGATTATGGATCGCATTATGCGAACCACAATGTTTTAGTATTGTGTGCCATATTCGAGAGCTTACATTCTTAAGCCAATTTTTTTTAGGGAAAAATACAATCACGCGTATGGCAACTGATGTATCATGCTGGAATTTATTGTGCTCTGACATAAACCCATCATGTAAGTATGCCTCCACTGGATTCAGAATCGGCATCACTTGACTTCCCATGTCATCATTTGTAAATGAAAGCAAAGGGTCTTTTAACCGTTTCGTCATGGAGCAAGGCATCCCCTCCAAATATACAGGGGTTGGAAAAAATAATGGAAACATCCTGAAACATCAACAAAAGTTTGTTTAATATGGTGTAAGTCCACCTTTTGCGGCGATTACAGCCTCAATTCTCCGAGGTATGGATTCATACAAGGTGTGAATTGTTTTCCAGTCTTCAGTTAATACACCCTCCAGTTCTTTGAGCGACGATGGCGGCGGAAAAAGACGTCTAACTTGAATCTCTAAAATCGACCATAAATGCTCAATAATGTTGAGGTCTGGGGATTGTGGGGGCCAGATGAGATGCTCAACTTCATTAGAATGTTCCTCGTGCCATGCTTGAACGATTCTAGCTGTATGAATTGGTGCATTATCATCCTGAAAGATGGCGTTCTCCTCCAGGAACAGTGCTTGAACCATAGGATGCACTTGGTCGACCAAAATGCCTAAATAATCTCGGCTGTTAATTCTTCCATGAAAGGATATCATTGGCCTGGCGGATCTCCACGAAATAGCAGACCAGATCATCACAGAATCTCCGCCATGTTTTACGGTTGGGAGAAGGCAGTCTGGATGGAAGGCTTCTTTCGGCTGTCTCCAAACGTACACTCGGCCGGAGGTCGGAAAAAGGGTAAACGATGATTAGTCGGAGAATATCACATGTTTCCATTGCACGTGGGACCAATTCTGGAGGTTTCTACACCACTCTAAATGCTTGGAAACATTTGTCATTGAGAGCAGCGGTTTTCTAATTGAAGCTCTTCCGTGGAATCCAGATTTGTGCAGCTCCCGACGAACAGTTTTCGTGGAAACTGGGTTCTGAAGGTGTTCATTGAGCTCAGCAGTGATTTTTGGAGCCGTGGTCTTGCGATCCTCTCTCACAATTTGCTTTAGAGTCCGACGGTCTCTCTCAGTCAACTTCGACTTTCGGCTGGACCTGTTCTTTGCTGTGGACGTTTTTCCTTCTCTTTCAAACGCAGTCATTACTTTTGAGACTGTACCTCTTGACACGCCAAGCATTCGGGCACTTTCGGTTACACTAGCGCCTGCTATACAAGCACCAACAATTTGTCCTCTTTGAAAATCCAAGAGGTCTGCCATTGGTATCAGGTTCTCATAAATGTTCTTACAATTCTGCCAAACAAACATTTAATTTACATACACATATCACAAATAATCAACTACAAAACATTACCATATGTCACGGTTTGCATGCTTATAACATGTTCGAAGATTATGATGCCAAAACGTTAGGTGTTTCCATTATTTTGTCCAACCCCTGTATATCAAAGCCACCAACAAAGCCATGATGAAGTGTTTTGTGAGTGGTTTCCAGTGGAAGTTTCCAGCCTTGAACAGGCAGACGAGACACCGCCATAGCTCATCACGACTTGGTGTGAACGTTTCTTGAGACAACTGCTGCATAAACTGTCAAGACGAACACATGGATAAAAATAATCCACGATATAAACCATGAACCGTCTGCCTTTTGTATTGGAGGTCCACAGAACACTAGAAACAGATGAGGACCGAAGTCTTCCATGTAGTCCCTTATTTTCCATAATTATGGGCTTGTTGTAAGGAAACACTTACATGTTCATCCAAACACGTCTGTACTGGTCCAGGGATGTAACACAAAACACATTGCTGATAGGTCATGTCAGTTATCTAGAACTTACAGATATCCACAAACAATCAGTTAATCAATTATGTGGACAGATGTAATCGGTTGCTGACCGGTCTGACCAGACGATAGTCATTACACGTGGATGGCACAAATATGGAACATTTTCTGAAAATCAGCACTTTCCTTTTGTTCCTCCAAACAGGTAATAAAAGTGACATCAAAATGGTTAATCCCATGAACTAGGACTACTGGCACTGACTTAATCGGCATAATTTGCAGTTGCACCTCAGAATCATTCCTAAACACAGGAGACTCAAGCAGCTGGAAATGAGACGATGTTGGCTTTCTTTCCATATCAGACCATTTTGGGCCAAAAAGTCCTTCTAAAATAAAGCCTTGGGCTGGGATGCAAGGAGCAGACGTGTCTTTTAGAGCTTCATTCTTTGTTTCTTTATTGACTTTCAGAGATCAGATTAAGTAAACAATGGTGAAATGTTAACAATTGTGTGGAACCGCTCTGTGATTTCATTTCCAAAGAGCCCCAGGACAAGTATCATGGCTGTAACTTTCCCAGAGAGTAAGATATTGGTTACCCTGATTTCCCAGCTCAATCTTCAGAGAGGGCTGTTTCACATTTCAGTTTGGCTTTATATAGAGGGACACAAGCTATTAGCAAGTCACGTTTTAAAACAATCTACAGATTATGACATGCATCTCTATCCTTGCATGATGGGTTGAAAATAGGTTTCTTTGTTCTTGCTCTGACTTTGCGGTCAAATTCAAGGTACGAGCTCCAGAAAACGTCACTTCAATTTCATCATGGTGGTGGCATTGAAAGCTTCAATCGTTCCAGGCCCTGGCTGATAAAAGAGTGAATGATTTCTCTCTAGGATAACTGGTTGGAAGGTTAGAAGAGTAAAACAGACTCAAACTTCAGGCGAAGAAATGGCAATTCAGATTTTGGGCAATTCCTTGAAGTCTAATTTGCTCTCAAGAACAATTTTCTTCAGCATTTTCCTCCTGGGTTTGAATCCGACCAAGGACTACATCTGCATAGAGTTTATATGTTTGCATCAATCTCCTCCAGGTACTCTGGTTTCCATTCACAATCAAAAATAATACTCAGTAAAAAGTCTACGAAACATGGCACTGGACTTTATAGCAGACGTAAAAGATTCTATCTCAGATGATAATGGCGTCTTCTCAGAATATGTCTGATATAGGTCTTGTCTTTCTCAAGAACAGGGCACAGGGCGGTACTGAGGAATGAGAGATGACGGTGCATGTGGGTCTATTCACCTCTATGGGAGATCTGCTCAAAATCTATGTATCTCACCCCGTCATCCTGAGCGCAGAGTGAAATGCTGTGACTAATATTATATAAACTACTGCGGTGTCATAATCGATGCGTCCCTTTACTACATAATTGTAAAATAAATTATTAAAGTGGATATGATTTTGACGCGCCCCCTGGGCCATATTCGTTATTGGGAATATCCGGAGCCGGATCAGATGGGAGTTGTAGTCTTCCGAGCGGCTGTGACCCGGTCCGTGCCCAGGGTGTCAAACTCAGTTGTATGTGGCAGTCCTACAGATGTTATAAGTTCTTTATTGTCGACTACGCCACCCGTTGTATTGCGGTCACTGTGGCCGCCGCTGCAGCAGGGTCCGCTGAGGCTGGTGGTGTAGGTGCAGCTCTGGTGATATAACCCCCAACGGGTGGGGTATAGCCTCAGGGGGATCAGGTGCAGAGGATGGGGGTTGTGGTGATGCAGTGCAGACGGCAATCAGAGACAGAGTCGGGTTATGCAGTTTAGGATGTTTACTCACTGCTGATGTTCCGGTCACTCCAGCTTCGAGTGACCTCCCGAGCCGTGCTGCGTCCACCAGGTTCTGGATCCAGCCAACCCCCAAATAAGTCCGGAGCGTGACCCTGAGCTCTCCTTCTGTCCTTTCTCTGGCCGTCCCCACTATTGATCCACCCAGGTCCAGCTCCCTCGGGCCTTCTGTTGGGAGACCCTTGGCCTTGGGTTCCCTGACCCTCCTCGTGGTATGCCTTCGTGGTGGATGTGGTGGGTGACCGTGGCAAACGCTGCCCACGGTCTCCGGTCTCTGGCTGGGGAGTGTTTTTGCCCCCACCAGCTTGGGTTCCGGTACCCTGATGCCGACTCTTCACCCGGGGATTTAGTTTGGGGTCTTAGAGTCCTTTTCTTCTGTGCCTCTGGGTCTCTCTCTCTTCTCCTCTCTCACTCTGGGTCTCTCTTCTCCTCTGCTCGCTGACTTCCTCTCTGCAACTGACCCTGTTCTTAGTTGGTGCCCACCTTATATACACCCTCTATGTGTGAGCTCAGGTGACCAGCACCCAATGAGCTCCTATCTTTACCCAGGCTGCTCCCCCTATCTGCCCCTACACTACTTGGGATGTACCACCCCCCTCCCACTCCAGCCAGGAACAGACTCGGTCGTACCTGCACATTTCTAAGTGGGAGTACCGTCGGTCTGTTCCTCGGAAATGGGATGTATGTAGTGCATGCAGCCTACCGAGCTCAGATCCACACTCCATCCTTACCCGGGAGTGGAATATCACACCTCTGGGTTGAGGTGCAATACCCCTGTAGCAGCCGAATCCTCAGGGTGCTACATTCCCCCCTGGTAAATCACAGCACGTCCTCGGGCTGTAAGACAAAAAAACATCACAAAACATACAAAATTTTTCATGAACATATAAAACATATAAAACATTATATAAATAACATATCTTAGCAGATAAAACATTCTCGTCGTCTCTTGTTCCTCCTCCGGTCACTGTGCAACTGTTGACCGGGCAAAGTGCGACAGTCTTTCTAGAAAAATGGTTTTTCCTATAAAACCGGTAGGGGGCGCTTTAGGACGCGCAACTATATACAGGGATATGGCCGCTCTCAGTCCTCGGCCAGTTAAGGAGGGAAAGGGAATGGCTGCTCACAGTCCTCAGCCTGTGGGATTAAGGGTAAACGGGTAAACAGTTCACTCAGCTGGTCCCAACGGGGACTATATTAGCAACAGCAACAGTTTCTTTATACCCCGATCGGGTAACTATTTACAGCACCTACTCCGCTGTACTCAACAACGTCTTCCTCCTGCTCCTTCTTTGGGGATCTCAGCTTCAGACCCGTCCGGATCCTCTTGCTCTTCCTCCTCACATCGCAGCTCCTCCTCTGTCAGGCGATGCACATGGAGGGCGTAAGGTCCTTTGGCACACTTGTGCCGGGTGAAGGTGACCTCGTCCCCGATATAAAGGTCACGACCTCTGTGTCCCTCCGGTAGATGGGACTCCACATCTCTGCGCGTGACAAAGACGTCGCCGGGGGTGTTGTGGTCTCTGATGAAGCCCCACCCATGCTGCATATTGAACTTAATTACAGTCCCGGTGGTGCGGGGACTGTGCGCTGCACGGGGGTCTCTCCTGGCCCGGCTCTTCTGCTCCGCGCTCCTTACTTGAGCTTGCTGTTCCCGGACCCGCCTCTCTCTCCGCTCCCTCTCGAAGTCCTCGAGCTGTTGGCGGCAGCACTCAGCACGCTCCGCTGCAGCTGCCCTGGTTTCCTGAGTGAACCCCATTAGGTCTTCTCCGGTGGGGTCCCACTCAAACTGCGCTTCCGCTAGCGGGGGCGAGATCCTTATCACGGGCTTCGGAGCCGGAATCAGGGGTGCACACATGGCCCCAACCCTCCTCTGGTGCTCCAGTTCGTAATATTTCTGGGGCCAGATGAAAGGCTGCCCGTCCGGCCACGTGTGCTGGGCAAACAAGTCCTCTCCCAGACGCGGCACCCTTGGTTTTACGGGTGCGGGCGCGGTGGTGGTGGCGCCCGGGTTGCCCAGGCCTTGCGGCCAGGCCTGGGGCACCTGGAAGGTGAAGGGCACCGTTAGGACGGCGGCGCCCTGGGCTACCTGGCCTTGCGGCCAGGCCGGAGGCTCCGCGGAGGTAGGGGGCGCTGTTGGTGATGCGACGCCCGGGGGTACTAGGCCTTGCGACCAGGCTGGTGGTACTTCCTGCTTGGTCACGCTCGGGGTCGAGGCGTGTGACGTCACAGGGGTCGCGGCGGCGGCTTCCGGTTGGGGCCTAGTCTGCGTCGGTGACATGGCGTTTTCGGGCACAGCAGGGGGACTTTCGGGCTCTGCGACGGGGAGCTGGGGCAGGTAAGCGGTGTCCCGGTTTGGGGTATAGACGTCCCCTTTACCTGCCTCCACTCGTTCGGCTCCCTTCTCGGCGCCGTCTCCGGCCTTGGGTCCTCCCGCGCCATCCTCAGAGGCGGTCTGTCTCCTCATCTTGGCTGGCGTGCTCCGGGTCTTGGTTTGCTGGGCCATCTCTCGGCTCCACTCCGCCAATGTCTCTCGCTGTACCCGGGCCATCCTCTGTGCGAGGCCCTCCAGGGCAGTTTATGCACACTCCCGGTCTCGGGGGAGCTGTGCAAGGACCTCCACTAGGCCTAGTGGGGTCGTGGTTTCTAGCAGGCTCCTGACCAACGGGTCGGTGCTGCTCTGCTCTTCTTCCAGCAGGCTCCTGGCCAGCGGGCCGGTGCTGCTTTGCTCTCTCGCCATCTCCGGGTGAGCTTCTCTGCTACTCTTCTCCAGGCTTCCTGCCTCCGGGTGCGCTCGCTCCAGACTGCTCCAGGCGGCACCCATCTTCGTTCTTTTCTTTCGTCCCCTCCCACTTCGAGGGCGGTCCCGGGGCCACTGGGTGACTGTCAGCTCCAGGGGCGGTTCTTTCACGCTGACAGACACCTCTAGCATCACAGTCTCTGTTGGTGGGGGCGGTTTCCACTTTTGGCGCCATTTTCGGTCCTGGCCCACGATGGGAGGTGGCCTCTTGCCACCCTCTGGCACGCCCATAATGGCGTCCGCTCTTCCAAGGCGGGAAACCTTTGGAAATGGCGGGAATCGTCTCCCAGTGGCGGGAAACTCTGCAGATGGCGGGAAAAAGCTGTTAATGGCGGACAACCGGCGGGAATCGACTGGTGATGGGGTCCGATGGCGGGGACCCTCCGGAACCGGCAGGAGACTTCTTTTTGAGGTAAACTTGCACTTTTCTTCAGGCACGCAGTACCCGGGTGTTGCGGGCACGTAATCCTGCCGACTACGCCAAAGTTGACGCGCCCCCTGGGCCATATTCGTTATTGGGAATATCCGGAGCCGGATCAGATGGGGGTTGTAGTCTTCCGAGCGGCTGTGACCCGGTCCGTGCCCAGGGTGTCAAACTCAGTTGTATGTGGCAGTCCTACAGATGTTATAAGTTCTTTATTGTCGACTACGCCACCCGTTGTATTGCGGTCACTGTGGCCGCCGCTGCAGCAGGGTCCGCTGAGGCTGGTGGTGTAGGTGCAGCTCTGGTGATATAACCCCCAACGGGTGGGGTATAGCCTCAGGGGGATCAGGTGCAGAGGATGGGGGTTGTGGTGATGCAGTGCAGACGGCAATCAGAGACAGAGTCGGGTTATGCAGTTTAGGATGTTTACTCACTGCTGATGTTCCGGTCACTCCAGCTTCGAGTGACCTCCCGAGCCGTGCTGCGTCCACCAGGTTCTGGATCCAGCCAACCCCCAAATAAGTCCGGAGCGTGACCCTGAGCTCTCCTTCTGTCCTTTCTCTGGCCGTCCCCACTATTGATCCACCCAGGTCCAGCTCCCTCGGGCCTTCTGTTGGGAGACCCTTGGCCTTGGGTTCCCTGACCCTCCTCGTGGTATGCCTTCGTGGTGGATGTGGTGGGTGACCGTGGCAAACGCTGCCCACGGTCTCCGGTCTCTGGCTGGGGAGTGTTTTTGCCCCCACCAGCTTGGGTTCCGGTACCCTGATGCCGACTCTTCACCCGGGGATTTAGTTTGGGGTCTTAGAGTCCTTTTCTTCTGTGCCTCTGGGTCTCTCTCTCTTCTCCTCTCTCACTCTGGGTCTCTCTTCTCCTCTGCTCGCTGACTTCCTCTCTGCAACTGACCCTGTTCTTAGTTGGTGCCCACCTTATATACACCCTCTATGTGTGAGCTCAGGTGACCAGCACCCAATGAGCTCCTATCTTTACCCAGGCTGCTCCCCCTATCTGCCCCTACACTACTTGGGATGTACCACCCCCCTCCCACTCCAGCCAGGAACAGACTCGGTCGTACCTGCACATTTCTAAGTGGGAGTACCGTCGGTCTGTTCCTCGGAAATGGGATGTATGTAGTGCATGCAGCCTACCGAGCTCAGATCCACACTCCATCCTTACCCGGGAGTGGAATATCACACCTCTGGGTTGAGGTGCAATACCCCTGTAGCAGCCGAATCCTCAGGGTGCTACAATTTCCCAATACAAGACCGCATAGTCCTGACGATCTTGGTGTACTAACTTTGAAAATCCACACCAGACTAGCTGTATAATCCTATTTCAAAGTTTCCTAGTCTAATATTACATTAAAATTGCAGGAGTACTAACTCCAGCTAAAACACTTTATTACTATCAGGATTATACACTGACTTCGACCTGTTTTAAAGTAGCTTTTTCTAAGGAGCTTTAGATTAGAGCTATAACAGGACATGAAGACCATTCACATGAGACTCCTTATAATGAATACTACCATTCAGATTTTTAGAAAAGTGAAGGTGTCAGTGATGAAACTCCACTTCCTTCTTCCGCCGAGGGTAGAATGGAGAGTGATGGAAAAACAGTACAATGCAATTTGTGGGGGTCACAGGAGCCTGGATCCCTGCTTTCCGCTATTTCAGAAATATGAGGCGTTTGCTCAATTATAGACTTCTGAATATTCATTAGGACATTTGGATATGATTAGAGAGCGCACTAACCATAAATGAAGGAATGGTGGTAATTTTAGCACTGTTCAGGGATTCAGGGTCCTTAGACGCATATGGCCATGTGTATATACATCATATTGCAATGACCTGCTCATACTTGTTAGAAGGGTCCATTGATAATAAGCGGTCTACAGCATTACTCCCTACTAAAGCCCCCATCTCACATAGCGAGATCGCTGCTGTGTCACGGTTTTGGTGACGCAGCAGCGACCTCACCAGCGATGTCGCTATGTGTGACACTTTGCAGCGATCAGGCCCCTGCTGTGAGGTCGCTGATCCCTGCAAAGTGTCCTGGACCATTTTTTGGTCGTTGCTTTCCCGCTGGTCAGCACACATCGCTGTGTGTGACCAGCGGGAGCAGCGATCAGGCTGGTAACTATGGTAAACATCGGGTTACTAGGGGCACACGCGCACCTAGTAACCCGCTGTTTATCATGGTTACGAGCCTGCTAAAGTGAGCGGTAACCTCCCGCTCACCATAGCAGAGTGGTAACCATGATAAACAGCGGGTTACTAGGTGCGCGTGTGCCCCTAGTAACCCGATGTTTATCATGGTTACCAGCCTGCTCCTGCTTCAGCAGGCTGGTAACCAGGAGCAGGACATCGTGGAAAGATTCTTTCCACGATGTCGCTGCTCCCCTGATCGCTGGTGAGCCTGCCTGTTTGACAGCTCACCAGCGACCACATAGCGACGCAGCAACGATCCCTGACAGGTCGTATCGTTGTCGGGATCGCTGCAGCGTCTCTAAGTGTGACAGGGCCTTAAGGCCCCTGCGGTCAACTGTAATCTATAAGGACATCTGTGAGTAAAGCTGCCCATATGAATTAGAATAATGTTGTCTAAACCCGCGATATCGACAGGTTCGGCTGACTATCTAATGTGTATGGGGGCACAGACCACCTGATGGTCGGGCATGTCTGATTTCGGACTCCTGACTACATTTTTCTTCCGGACATGAGGCGCTGGCTGATGTGTCAACCAGTGGCTCTCTCATAGAGAACACAGGAGGCCATAGCCGAACAAGTGTTTCTGTATACTGGAGAGTCGGCTGAGATTGCTGAGATTGAAGCACTTCTAGGCCAACAGACATCTAATGTATAACGCAGGACAGGCCTTCCAGAGCAAGAGGCACTCTCTACTACTTCTGTCTACTCTGGTCAAGACATCAGCATCCATTTATTTTCTTAAAATTCCCTAACTGCGCCTATGAATGGCTTTTCTAAACTGGATAAGCCCTTGAAGTAATAACAGGCATATTTCTACCAGAAGGATTTGAATGTAGATAAACAGTGTCCTAGATGCTATACTTTAATGCCAGTCTGTCCTCTATTTTAAGGTGCAGCATGTTTAGCAATCAAATCCGTCATTAAAAATAGTTTGTAGAATGTTCCCTGGGTCTCTAAGAAAGTCGCCTGGTAAGTTTTTATAGATGGCTCCAAGATAAGCATGTGAAACCCCAAGAATTGACCATTCCAAAGGTAGTTTCTGTCCGGGGCATTGTTGGTTTCTCACTAGATGCTTAGTCCCTCTTGTATTTTATCTGCGTACTCGAACATAAGAGGAAAACATATAGAAACTCTAAACGTACTGTTCAAGTTATAACATCTACAGTTATGGCCAAAAAAGTGTTGGCACCCTTAAAATTGTTCCAGGAAATTGAAGTATTTCTCCCAGACAATTATGGCATTTACACATGTTTCGATATTCACATGTTTACTTCCTTTGTGTGCATTGGAGCAACACAAAAAAAACAGAAAAAAAGGCAAATTGGACATAATTTCACACAAAACCCCATAAATTGGCCAGACAAAATTGTAGGCATCCTTAACTTAATATTTGGTTGCACACCCTTTGGAATAAATAACTGCGATCAATCACTTCCTATAACCATCAAAAATCTTCTTCCACTTCTCACCTGGAATTCTGGACCACTCTTCTTTTGCAAACTGCTCCAGGTCTCTCATATGTGAAGGTTTCTTCTCCCAACAGCAATTGTAAGATCTCTCCACAGGTGATCAATGGGATTTAGATCCGGACTCATTGCTGCCACTTTAGGACTCTCCAGCGCTTTGTTTCCATCCATTTCTGGGGGGCTTCTTGAAGTATGTTTTCTGACACTTGACACTACATTGTGACCCAAAATCTTTTGGTAATCTTCAGATTTCATGATGCCTTGAAAAACAGTCAATGCCCCCAGTGCCAGAAGCACCAAAACAACACCAAAGCATCTTTGAACCTCCACCATATCTGACAGTAGGTATGGTGTTCTCTACTTTGTAAGCCTCATTCCATTTTCCATTTTCAGTAAACAGTAGAATGATGTGCTTTGCCAAAAAGCTCCATCTTAGTCTCATCTGTCCACAAGAAGTTGTCCCAGAAGGATTTTGGCTTACTCACATACATTTTGGCAAACTGCAGTCTAGCCTTTTTAAGCCTCTGTGTCAGCAGTGGGGTCCTCCTGGGTCTCCTGCCATAGCATTTAATTTCATTCACATGTTGACAGATAGATTGGGCTGAGCTGACACTGATGCACCCTGAGCCTGCAGGATAGCTTGAATATGTTTGGATCTTGATTGGGGCTTATCCACCATCTGGACTATCCTGCGTTGCAATCTTTCATCAATTTTTCTCTGCCATCCACGTCCAGGGAGCTACAGTGCCATGGGTTGTAAACTTCTTGATTATGTTGTGTACCATGGACAAAGGAACATCAAGATCTCTGGAGATGGACTTGTAACTTTGAAATTGTTGTAATTTTTCAACAATTTTGGTTCTAAACTTCTCAGACAGTTCTTGCCTCCTCTTTCTGTTCTCCATGCTTAGTGTGGCACACACAGACACACAATGCAAAGATTGAGGCAACTTCTACCCTTTTTATATGGTTTCAGGTGTGATTTTCATCATATTACCTACACCTATTACTTGCCACAGGTGAGTGTGAACGAGCATCACATGCTTGAAACAAAGTTGTTTACCCACAATTTTGGAGAGGTGACAACAATTTTGTTTGGACCATTTTGGGGGTTTTGTGTGAAATTATGTCGAATTTGCCCTTTTTTCTGTTTTTTTTTGTGTGTTGTTCCAATATATGTGAATAACAAAACATGCGTAATTGCAATAATTTTCTGGGAGAAATACTTAATTTTCTGGAACAATTTCAAGGGGGCTAAAACTTTCCGCCATGACTGTATATTAATACTACAGAATACATTACGGAATTGCTCAGTTTTACGTATATCATAATAGTGAATATAATATATATCATGATATATTATAATCAGGACATACACTACGATGCTGCCAGAAGTGCAGATGTGGGATAAAAATCCATTATACTGGGCCAGTAACAGTAAGGGTACATTAAAGTATCTCTATGACAAGAAGCCCAAAAGGAAATGCCTTCTGAGTTCAAGATGGATCAGAAACAAACAAACTAAACAGGATCAGATGCTGCCATACTATATCAAAGCATTGTGAGTATAATTCCTCTCTCATAATCCTGGTAGACTGAAGAATATGAAAACTGTCTGTACCCAGTCTATGGCTGATTAGCGGTTGCTGTGTACCCCTGGGAGCGGCCATGCATTATGCATCATGAGATAATGGGATGACTTTGTGAACTGATATCTCTGGAGGAAACTCCTATTGTTGAAACTAATACTTTTATAAAATTTGTAGGTGTCTTATAAATTAGATGTACAGGAATATTGTGTGCAGTGTGGTTTTCCGGGCAAACAGCAGTTAAGAATCCGCGTCTTTTTCCTCCGATTTGCTCATGCTTGGCACGGTATCGATGCATCATATGCTGGATGAAAGTAGTGAGAAAGTTGTCATTTCTGCATTTCCAGAGCCTGGAGTTTCAGTCCAGAATTTGGCGCCTTTCTTCAAAACAAATCAAAACAATTCTGAAATACTAAATCAGATGCAGAGGTTGTTTATGGCTTTGTAGGCGACATGCCGTGAGCTGATCTGTGAAGGCTGTTTGCATCCTCCACCACTTACTGCTACATAGATTTGTTCTGAAAAGCATTTGTTGGCCGCAGCTTTTACCAATCTATAATCCAGGACTCCCTAGATTTGTTTATACAAAATTTAAAAGATATTTTTTATTTTCATGTATCCTGGCAATAAAGACGACCTTATCAAGAGCTGACTCCAGATTTCATGCTCTCGGCACCCGATGCAGCCCATTACAAACCTCTTCCAACCAAGCTCAACCTCGGTGGGTGAATTCACTTGCAGCAGATAGGATGTCGAAATTTTTGCAAATGCAAACCTGTCCCACAAATCTGTCAGCCAATAGATCTTACCTTTACTGTACCACAATGCAACATGGCTCTTCCACATAACGTACCAGCAGGTTCACACGGCAATAACCAAGGGAAGCATAAAAGATAACCGTCTTTCTGACGTCAATTTTAGCCCCTTTATTTTTGGATTTATTGTAGTTTTTAAGAATTTTTATTTTTGCACCGAATCATTATGACGTTGCTTGCACCATTTTTATAATATTTTTTCATCCTGTGACATTTTTTGAGGGGATTTGCTGAACAATGTAACTAAAGTTGTAATTATCCAGATGTTTTTGAGTGATTTGTTTGTACAATCCAACACCCTAGTGGGTCCATTTTTTTTGTGCAGTCAAAGACTAATGTGAGACATTTGAAATCCAACTAAAAGGACTAAAAAAATACAGCAAAAAAAAATTATTACTACTTTTGGTTAGCATCAAATTCATCAAATACTAGGCTCAAAATTTTGATGAATTAGGTATAAAGTCCATCAGCAAAGCCTAGCAGAAAAGACAGAAAATGAATTAAAAACAAGAAGACGCAGTTGATGTATCAGGGTCTGTGTTTTAAAAAAGTTCACAAAAAAATTGTCACTTGTAATATTTTCCCAAATTGTGGCTAAATTACAATTTTTTTAGGACAATGGCTCTGATGTTATTTTTTCTTAAATTTGAGTCAGAAAAAAAATGAACTGTTATTAATTTACACAACTCATAACAAGTGGGTAAAATAAAAAAAGAAGCTATGCACAATAAATGGCGGATCGGAGAGACGTAATGAGCTGGACCGGGTAATTGGCTGGACATTGTGTAAATAGTGCGTGTAAATGAGCCATCTAATAAGGACTGGGATCAAAGCACTTAAATGTTTTATAGCAGATGGGAAAATGGGCAAAGGAGAAAGGCCAAGTGCCGTTATCTGCTTAAAGCTATTGACACTAAACGGTCCATTAAGAATAAGCAGGAGGCATGAGCTCTTGAAACATTTAATTTAATAACTAATAGTTTTGAGACTTGGGAATGAGAGTGAATGACACGACTTGTGTAATAGAATAGACTCATTATTACAAATGCACTGGCTAAAAAAGGCTGAGGGATCCTTATTAGGGGGCCCCTCTGCAGCATCAACAGGTCCCCTAAAAGATCATTTGGAAAAGTGTTGGCTAAAATACAGAACCGTAAAAAAAAAGACTGACACAGCACTTGGCACAATAATCAGAAGTTGGCTGGTTGTACAATTTATAGCCCAGAGCGACCATCTACATGCCAGGATCATTATAAAGCATATGACAGGTGAAAGCTCCCACTGCAGGCTCTTACCTCACTATCTGGCCCATCAGCCCACGGCTATATTTTTCTTTTAAGAAAATAATAAACTATAAAAATTTAGGAGATATCAATTTGCCAGAAGACTATAAATTAAACTCTGCTATGAGATCCTTACACAATGTGCTCCAGGCAGGCACATAATGGGGCACTAAAGAGGTTACAGTGACTCACGCGATCGGCTCCGAGATGGAAAATAATGCAGTAACATTTCCCAAACGAGGAAAGAATGAAACCAATAAAAAGGTCTATAAATCAGAGCGAGTGTCCCCTGTTTGGGGCTGGGATATTCCCACATGAGGGATACAAAATGCATTAGGGCCTCTCTGCAAATGGCAGCAAAATTCATTTCATGCAATAAATTAATTTCTCGTATATGTCATAAAAAAATAGATTGTTCCCAGAGTTTATATGTTGGAGTCTTGCATCCATTCTGCAGTACAATGTGGTTGCACTGGCAGTGGAGGGCAGCAGAAGCTGGCACCATGAGCGTGGGCTGGTATACTGGCAGAGCTTGGCTAAACCAAACAAGACTTACAGTGCCTACAAGTAGTATTCAACCCCCTGCAGATTTAGCTGGTTTGACAAGATGCAAATAAGTTAGAGCCTTCAAACTGCAAACGAGAGTCGGTTTTATGAACAGAAGCATAAATCTTACAAACCAAAAAGTTATGTTGCTCAGTTGAATTTTATTAAATTTTAAACATAAAAGTGTGGGTCAATTATTATACAACCCCTATGTTTAATATTTTGTGGAATAACCCTTGTTTGCAATTACAGCTAATAATCGTCTTTTATGAGACCTGATCAGGCCGGCACAGGTCTGTGGAGTTATCTTGGCCCACTCCTCCATGCAGATCTTCTCCAAGTTATCTAGGTTCTTTGGGTGTCTCATGTGGACTTTATTCTTGAGCTCCTTCCACAAGTTTTCAATTGGGTTAAGGTCAGGAGACTGACTAGGCCACTCCAACACCTTGACTTTTTCCCTCTTGAACCAGGCCTTGGTTTTCTTGGCTGTGTGCTTTGGGTCGTTGTCTTGTTGGAAGATGAAATTACGACCCATCTTAAGATCCTTGATGGAGGAGAGGAGGTTCTTGGCCAAAATCTCCAGGTAGGCCGTGCTATCCATCTTCCCATGGATGCGGACCAGATGGCCAGGCCCCTTGGCTGAGAAACAGCCCCACAGCATGATGCTGCCACCACCATGCTTGACTGTAGGGATGGTATTCTTGGGGTCGTATGCAGTGCCATCCAGTCTCCAAACGTCACGTGTGTGGTTGGCACCAAAGATCTCGATCTTGGTCTCATCAGACCATAGAACCTTGAACCAGTCTGTCTCAGAGTCCTCCAAGTGATCATGAGCAAACTGTAGATGAGCCTTGACATGACGCTTTGAAAGTAAAGGTACCTTACGGGCTCGTCTGGAACGGAGACCATTGCGGTGGAGTACGTTACTTATGGTATTGACTGAAGCCAATGTCCCCACTGCCATGAGATCTTCCCGGAGCTCCTTCCTTGTTGTCCTTGGGTTAGCCTTGACTCTTCGGACAAGCCTGGCCTCGGCACGGGAGGACACTTTCAAAGGCTGTCCAGGCCGTGGAAGGCTAACAGTAGTTCCATAAGCATTCCACTTACGGATGATGCTCCCAACAGTGGAGACAGGTAGGCCCAACTCCTTGGAAAGGGTTTTGTACCCCTTGCCAGCCTTGTGACCCTCCACGATCTTGTCTCTGATGGCCTTGGAATGCTCCTTTGTCTTTCCCATGTTGACCATGTCTGAGTGCTGTTCACAAGTTTGGGGAGGGTCTTAAATAGTTAGAAAAGGCTGGCAAAAGAGATCTTTAATCCACACATGTGAAGCTCATTATTCTTGGTGCCTGAACTACTTCTTAATACTTTAGGGGGACCAAACAGAATTCTTGTGGTTTGAGGGGTTGAATAATAAATGACACTCTGAATTAACTTTTAACGTTTAAAAAAAAAAATAAAAAAATTTGCTGCAGTGCATTTCCCACTTCCAGGCTGATCTACAGTACAAATGTCACAATGGCAAGTTAATTCCGCATGTGTCAACCAGCTAAATCTGCAGGGGGTTGAATACTACTTGTAGGCACTGTTTAAGTGCAGCAACATTGTGTCAACCCTATAAGGGCTCCGCACTTTGTGCAGCTGCAATGTTAAGTAACAAAAAAATAGCGATATATTCTCCACCAGCCCCAAAAGAAAAGAAACGTGCTAATAAAAAAAAAGACACACCTTGTGCGAATACAGCTTAAAGGTAACCATGTCAGCAGGTTCCCTCTGTAATTACCAAGGGATGCATAAAAGACAGCCTTCTTACCAATCACAATGAAATAAAGCCCTGATTCATCATTCTCTTTGCAATTTGTTTTTAGAGTAAAAGTCTTAAATTTTTGGCAAAAATTCATTTTAGTTCTTGCACCATTTTTACACTGTTTCTTTTTCTTAGTCCTTGTCATGTTTGTGGGTTTTCTTCACAATGTGGACATTGCTTTTCATTATCTAGATGTTTTCTGCTAATTCATCATTTGCGATTATTCGAAACTTTGCAATATTTTTGCACAGTGGTTCCAGTGTCTCAATAGAGGTCGGTCCAATGAGCTTTTTGCGCAGATAACTAACATGCTACATTTTAAAACTTATTGAAAATGCTTTTTATTTTTTTTTAAGAAATAATAATTCATAGTAATAATCTTATTTCTATAGCGCCAACATATTTCAATGCACTTTAAAGTTAAGCGGCAACATGTTCAGATAATAAAAACAATACAATGTATCACATTTTCAACAGTTACAGGAGGAGTGAGGGCGCTGCTGCTCGCGAGATTACAATCTATAAAGAAATAGGGGGACACAACAGGTAGAACGTCTTGTCATGTACAGTCCGGCCATCATTATAATAAATAGCAGTTATTATATAAAGCTGCATGATCCGGTCGTGCAGTTATCATGTGCTATTTGGTGCATGGAGAATGTGGAGACAGATAAATAGGAGGGAGCAGATTATGATTAAAATTTAGGAGTGAACAGGGGAGAGTTAGGTCGGTGAGTTGAGGTGATAGGCTTGTTTAAAGTGATGTATTTAAAGCACGTTTGAAAACATGGGGTCTAGATATTAGTCAGATCGTTTAGGGTAGTGCATTCCAGAAAATTGGTGCATCATGAGAGAAGTCTTGGAGACGGAGGTGCGAGGTTTGGATTATGGAGGATGTTAGTCTTAGATCAGTTGCAGAATGGAGGGCACGTGTAGGGCGATAGACAGAAATGAGGGAGGAGGTGGAGGGCGGTGCAGAACTGTGGAGAGCTTTTGTGGGTGAGAGAGATAAGTCTGTATTATATTCTGTAGTGGATGGGCAACCAGTGCACTAACTGCCACTAGGTGGAGGCATCGGTGAAGTGGCTGGACAAAATACGACCCTGGCTGCCGCATTCAGGATGGTTTGGAGAGGAGAGAGTTTGGTTAGAGGGAGACCCATCAGTAAAGAGTTGCAGTAGTCCAGACGAGAGTGAACAAGAGCGACATTAAGAGTTTCTGCAGTTTCAAAGGTGAGAAAAGGTCGGATTCTGGAGACGTTTTTAAGATGCAGGTGACAAGAGCGAGTGAGTGATCGGATATAGGGAATAAAGGAAAGTTCTGTGTCACATAGGACCCCAAGACAGCGGGCGTGCCGCTGGGTAGTAATGGTAGAACCAACCACAGTAACTGCAATATCGGGGATAGGTAGGTTAGTAGAAGGAGAAAACACAAGGAGTTCAGTTTTGGAGAGAATCAGTTTCAGATATAGGGAGGACATGATGTTAGAGACAGCAGTCAGACAATCCCTGGTAGAGGAGCACTCATTGCCAGGGGGTATAGATACTATAAGCAACGGGTCACGTTCGATAACGTTCAAATCAAATCGGGGAGAGCCTCCTCCACCTATATTGAATCGTCTCGATCTTATAGTAAGTCTCTTCTTTAATCCTTATTATTTTGTGTAACTGCTTATATATTGTAATGTCTCCTTTGTAAAATCCTTGTATATATTTTTCCTAAATACAGCCTCCCTTTTGGATTAAATATAAAATTTAATAGTTCTGTTTCTTTTGTCCTGTAATCGTTCCCTCCCCCGAAGCCATATACGCTACCAAAAAGCAGGCGTCCGGCCTGGCCTGTTTTATAGTTCAAACTCGGCCGGTGGTGGCAGAGAATATTAATAATCGAGCTATCGTGAAGCTGACAGTGACCGCACGGAGGGCATAGACACATATTCCATGCTTTGGAATCCAGAGGTGTAACGCCATACGCTGGTCGCTTGCCGATACCTCCATAGTGAGTAGTGGGGACCGTGTGTTCGCGGATCCCTGACGAAATCCCGACCGAGTGACGGCACTGGTGATATATTTTGTGATCTCCCCGGTGTCGTCGCTGAGGGATTCCTGACAATGGTGTTTTCAAATTAATTCTCACAGAAAAATAGCAACTAAAGCTTTACTTATCTGACGTAAGCAAGTAGTGATTAGAAAAAAAAAAATCATATTACTAATATTAAACTAATAACAAATATCAGCGTTTCCCACCAGATATACAAGATTCAATACATTCCTCTGACTATTCCCATAGCCTTATGTGAACTGCCTTCATAGCAGCAGTAATGTCAACTCATATGAAGTCAGAGCCAAGAGCGAGCAACAAATATGATTAAAGTACTTGTCACTCATTAAGCCTCAGGTCAAGTAATCCGCAGCGTTCCAGGACATTCAACCAGGGATTATAGAGAAAGTCTAGCAACTTAATAAGGCATAGAAAGGTATAAAGTTCAGAGAGAACCTAATTTGAACAACATTCTAATATTTGTTTTTGTATTCCGTCCACAGAATAAGGTTTCGTGTACTTCTGCCATCTGGACAGCAAATGTGCCCTGTGCTTGAAATGCTCATTTTCGCTCTTTATTTGCTTTGTTTGGTGATGTGAGAATGGTAATTAAGTATGTGTAAAATCAAAACTTGAGCTTAATGGGGAAGCACTTCTGATATTCAATGTGGGGTTGGGGTTTCTGGGCACTTCCGCTTACAATACCATAAAGGTATAAAGCTGCTATGGCAGACGAACCTCACATTGTACAGTTTTAATGTAAATTGTATGGACTTTGGAAACACAGTACACCCTCGTACGTCCCTCAGCCTCAGGGGGTTGATGTATTTGTTTAAAAAAAAATATTTAATTCTAATATTCATAAAATCCTGAGTGTGTTTTTATAATATGTTCTAAAATGAGTTGGTGCACCCTTTTTTCTGATTGAAGCCCCTAATTCCCCTGACACTATTCTGGCTTGATACCACGGTCACCTGGCGGAGCTCCCCTCATCTGCAGGGCAAGGAAATGTGAAGTAATACATTTTGTCAGGGAGCATGGACTTCAGCTTTAGCCTTGGCTGGGAGACAGCTTTCAGCAAGCGGAGCTGAACAAACTGATTTCTAGACTAAATGTCAAGTGGCACAAAGTCTCCTATATCCTCTAAGATTTGTACAAAATTGTTCATTTCAGACTACCTGTAAAAATAATTTGAGATCAGAAAATCCACATTCACCTATTTATAAGATTATTGCAAAACATGATGATATTTTCATACTTTCTATGACTTTACTGCTCCAACAAAAATATCCAAAAAGAAAAAAGTCAAAGAATATTCACCACAATGGGTGCAGAACATCCAGATCCAATGATGCACAAAAAAAAGCAGACAGATCCCCAAACAATTGCATCATTAATAGTTGTTAGAACAAAATAAGATCACAGTCACCAATTTTCAGACCTTTCTAAGGCTTTACAGGTTGGTGACTGGCAGTGTTAAGGCAGAATGTATAACTATTCTGAATAATAAAGGCTTCTCTTGAAATCCCCCCGGATCTGCAGTTGTGCTATGCAGATACCAGAATATTCATTATCAATAAGGAATAAGTTACATTGTTGGGCTGTAAATATCAGCATTAATGATCACGGCACAACGACCTCCCACAGTCGATTATGTAACCCAACAGGGAATCTGGGCAGGACGGCTGCTGTAAAATAGCAGATTGATGGATATATTTTTACATCTTGCTACAAAAACAAGATTGTGGATGGATGGTGTATGGAAAATGACTCAAAGCAACAGTAAGGCAGTATCTGCGATGAGATATTCTGTGTGTCAGGTTACCAGCTGAAGTCCAAGAATGCTGTGGCTTTTATGGCGAGGATTAACCCTGCTAATATCATGTCTTTAAGGGGAGCCTGGCCACAAGACCATCTCATGTGCGGTTCCGGCACAGCTCTACTGTGGAAAAGCAAGGACAGGCAGTTTTCTTTGGGTTTTATAAACTGGTGCCACTTTTACTTTAGCCAGAATTGGAAAAATATCAACTGGCAAGAGACACTTTTTATTTTCACGGTTTCATTTAATAGAAATTTGCAATCCTGTCATAAGAATGGTCAAATAACGCAAAAGCATTAGGGAAATAAACTTACCATTAAAAGTCATTATTTTAGACTGTATCATTGTATCTGGTGAGATCCTGTCATGAAGAAGTGCAAGTGTACAGATATCCATAACACATAATCACCTCAGGAAGAAAAGACACCAGCTATACATATAAATCACAATTCTAATCATTTATGAACTAAAACTATGGGAACTGGGGAAATTAGGCTTCTACGGTTTGGCCCTTATTGTGTCTTTGATTAACTACCTATAGGACCTACACCACACATGTCAAATGTTGGCCTGCAGGGTGGTTTTATTTGGCCCGCGACACCAGAACCACCATCCCTATGTGGGGCCATTATACTGTATGGAGGACTATGTGAGGCCATTATTATGTATGGAGGACTATGTGGGTCCCATTATTCTGTATGGAGGACTATGTGGGGCCCATTATTCTGTATGGAGGACTATGTGGGGCCATTATTATGTATGGAGGACTATGTGGGTCCCATTATTCTGTATGGAGGACTATTTTGGGCCATTATTATGTATGGAGGACTATGTGGGTCCCATTATTCTGTATGGAGGACTATGTTGGGCCAATTATTCTGTATGGAGGACTATGTGGGGCCTATTATACTGTATAGAGAACTATGTGGGGCCCATTATACTCTATGGAGGACTATGTGGGGCCCATTATACTCTATGGAGGACTATGTGGGGCCCATTATACTGTATGGAGGACTATGTGGGGCCCATTATACTCTATGGAGGACTATGTGGGGCCCATTATTCTGTATGGAGGACTATGTGGGGCCATTATTCTGTATGGAGAACTATGTTGGGCCCATTTTTCTGTATGGAGGACTATGTGGGGCCATTATTCTGTATGGAGAACTATGTTGGGCCCATTTTTCTGTATGGAGGACTATGTGGGGCCCATTATTCTGTATAGAGGACTATGCGGGGCCCATTATTCTGTATGGAGGACTATGCGGGGCCCATTATTCTGTATGGAGGACTATGCGGGGCCCATTATACTGTATGGAGAACTATGTTGGGCCCATTATTCTGTATGGAGGACTATGTGGGGCCCATTATTCTGTATGGAGGACTATGTGGGGCCATTATACTCTACGGAGGGCTATGTTGGGCCCATTATTCTGTATGGAGGACTATGTGGGGCCCATTATTCTGTATGGAGGACTATGTGGGGCCATTATACTCTACGGAGGGCTATGTTGGGCCCATTATTCTGTATGGAGGACTATGTGGGGCCCATTATTCTGTATGGAGGACTATGTGGGGCCATTATGCTGTATGGAGGACTATGTTCAGCCCATTATACTGTATGGAGGACTATGTGGGGCCCATTATGCTGTATGGAGGACTATGTGGGGCCCATTATTCTGTATGGAGGACTATGTGGGCCCATTATGCTGTATGGAGGACTATGTGGGGCCCATTATTCTGTATGGAGGACTATGTGGGGCCCATTATACTGTATGGAGGACTATGTTCAGCCCATTATACTGTATGGAGGACTATGTGGGGCCCATTATACTGTATGGAGGACTATGTGGTGCCCATAATACTGTATGGAGGACTATGTGGGGGCCCATTATTCTGTATACTGATTGGCTCGCAACTTTGTCCAAGTTTTTAATTTTGGCCCTCTGTGTGTTGAAAGTGTGACATCCCTGACCTAGACGCAAATTAGATCTTCTGCAGAAGGAAGAAAACTAACTCTCTAGGACCTAGAAAGTTAGTTTTCTTCCTTCTGCAGAAGATCTAATTTGCGTCTAGGTCAGGGATGTCACACTTTCAACACACAGAGGGCCAAAATGAAAAACTTTGACAAAGTTGCGGGCCAACTAGTATATAGGTCCTAGAGAGTCAGTGTTCTTCCTTCTGCAGTAGATCTAATTTGCATATTTACTCCCAGGGAGCATTGCTTCATACACTAACTAGATCTCCCAAGTAAAGTCAGCATCTCCTGATTTCTGTCTGTCAGTAAAAACTATGTGGGGAAATTTACTAAAGCTGCACTATCACACTGGAAAACTATAGGCTGCATTAATACATTTCCCCATTCTGTGTATATTGATTTAGAGAATCTTGGTACCATTTACCCGCAGTAATATCTAACCTGTTTTTTTCTGTGGCTCCTTTCTTCAGATGATACTTCCAATGAAAGCTGCAGAAATCGGCGTCCTGCGATCGTAGCTGTTGTATCCCAGACATGGCTGTGAACAGGTCCTGACCAGGGTAAGCCAACTCACTCTCTCTTACAATGTCCGTTTATAAGGATTATGGATTTAGAGCAGAAGCTGGAAATGAAACGGCATGTTTTCTAGCTATCTGATGGGAAATGATATACTTATGCTGCTTAAAAGCTATTCCTCGAGCCAAAGTAATGAACAATCGCTGGAGTAATCAGCAGTTTGCTGCTGGAAACTTGCAGAATATTATAAACTTTCCTCCGGGAAGGAGATGACTTCCAAATTATATTGTGATGGACTAGGCTTGGACAGAACGATCCAACCACCTTCTGCAGATCGCCTCATTTATGAGACTATGCAGAAATAATGGAAATACTCAATACAGACATGAAATACGGATTGTTTTTTTTTTCAGGATTTAGCTCTGTCAGTCTTCAGTTCTCATCCGCATTTTTTTTCCAGTGTCGCAGGTACGAATACTGATCAAATGTGACAATGATCATTCATGCATCTTCACCATATCGGTCCCGGCAACGTTATTCTCGGCTAAGGACTTGTCGGTGATCCACTCCTAGATGCTGACAAGCTGCAGATAATAGAAGTCCCACAATCAAAAACTCTGTATATTGATCTAAATTCAGAGTAGAGAAGAGATCCATAAATGTTAAAAATGTAATTTTTATTAATCAATATATTAAAACACAATAAAATATAGAAATAGAGTGCCCGGTAGGGGGACACCATCATTTCACTGAATCAATATCCTTGTAAGCATAGGATAATCAAATTACCCTTTATAAAATAGTGAATATTTACACCAGCAATCCCATAATCTAATCTAACAAACAGGAAATATAATCCCGCAACCACTGCTTATTAATAGGATATGACACATACAAGTATTCTTAAGGTGAGCTTTTAGTAAGCCCTACATAATAAAATATAGTATGCATATCATCCTATATAAAACCACAGACAATGGTGTTTAGGAATAGATATATATCTTAATTAGAGATGGTGTATAGGGACACCGGGTGATCCAGGATAAGAGAGATGTCCCCTCACCCCGACGCACGTTTCGCCACTGGCTTCTTGTATTTTAATATATTGCTTAATAAATATATAATAATATATATATATAATATATTGCTTAATTGCTTTTAATATATTGCTTAATAAAAATTCAATTTTAACATTTATGTATCTCTTCTCTACTCTGATATTGTCTGACGTGCCATAGCTCTTACAATTGGACCTTTTTTTGACACTAGATAATAGAAGTGATAGATTGCTTTACAGCACAATCACATGCTAAGAAAAATCAGAGCAAAACAGTGAACCCGCGGCAGATACCCATTAATGCCATGTATTCGGCTACAAAAAAACCATGGACTAGCTTCATTATATTACAATTAATCTATCCTGTGGGTGGATCTGCTGGACAATCAGTGGCAAAAATTAGAATTTCTTCTTCAGATTCCTGACGTAAATTTTTGGAAAAATCCAAGCAGGATTTGCCCATGGACAAAGTGGTCATGGCCTAACAGTTGCGGTCTCTATCATTATCTTGGGTCTAAAGGTCCAGAGGACAGGCTGATTGCTTTTTAATAATGGCAGACTAGGACAGACTTGGCTAATATTTTGCAGCTGGTTAATGGAGGAACGGAAAAAATGTATCAAACTGTTTGATGTTGTTGTACAGAGGGATTAATTGTGGAGCGTATAAAGCAGTTTAATATGGAGGGCCATTTCCAGGAAGAGACTGAGGACGGCATGCCGCTTCATGTTAACAGTCCTCATTAGCATTACATGTGGTCAGACAACCCCGTGGCAGCAACTGTGCTTACTTCTAGGAATCCAGGGAATGGCTGCAATGTCCCGGCACACGTTGCTTCTCTCTTCTTGCTCATTTATCATAGCTCCATTTCTGAAGTTTAGACTTTTTGACAGATTTAAATTTTCCAACATGACAAATGTCAGAAGATAAATCTACATAAATTCTTTAAAATGTTAGTTATAATCCCAAAACATGCTTGTGAGATAACCTGCAAACCATCCAGAGCGCTGCAGAGGGGAATGGTCTACATTCATACAGCCGACCTCATATCATAGCTACTAAGTGGTCATCAAGTCAGCGTTTATTGGACCCCTCTCTCTGAAAAGATACGTTGCGTTCCACAGAAACCTTGGATCTTCAGGCTTCCTACAGGTTCATCAATTGTGTGGTCGGTCTTCTGCCATCTTCTTGCTGGTCTTTCGAATTAATTTTTTTTATTCAACTCCTGCAGGCTTCCCATCGTATGGTAAAAATTAGTGCCTAACGAAGTTTATTTTATTTTACTCACTTACTTATATAGCGCCATTAATTCCACAGCGCTTCACAGACATTATCGGCACTGTCCCCATTGGGGCTCACAATCTACATTTCCTAGCAGTATGTCTGGAGTGTGGGAGGAAACCGGAGAACCCGGAGGAAACCCACAGAAACATGGAAGGCTGCAGTGCTAACCACTGAGCCACTGTGCTGCCCTATGTATAGTGCAGTACTTACCACTGAGCCGCCGTGATGCCCTATATATAATACAGTGCTAACCACTGAGCCACCGTGATGCTCTATATATAGTACAGTGCTGACCATTGAGCCACCGTGCTGCCCTATAGTACAGTGCTAACCACTGAGCCATCGTGCTGCCCTATATATAGTACAATGCTAACCACTGAGCCGCCGTGATGCCCTATATATAATACAGTGCTAACCACTGAGCCACCGTGATGCTCTATATATAGTACAGTGCTGACCATTGAGCAACCGTGCTGCCCTATAGTACAGTGCTAACCACTGAGCCATCGTGCTGCCCTATATATAGTACAGTGCTAACCACTGAGCCACCGTGATGCTCTATATATAGTACAGTGCTGACCATTGAGCAACCGTGCTGCCCTATAGTACAGTGCTAACCACTGAGCCACCGTGATGCTCTATATATAGTACAGTGCTGACCATTGAGCAACCGTGCTGCCCTATAGTACAGTGCTAACCACTGAGCCACCGTGATGCTCTATATATAGTACAGTGCTGACCATTGAGCCACCGTGCTGCCCTTTAGTACAGTGCTAACCACTGAGCCATCGTGCTGCCCTATAGTACAGTGATAACCACTGAGCAATGTAAAGCATGAGGGATTGCAAGAGTAAGGCTATGTTCCTAAATCATGTTGTTGTTTTTTTTCAAGGGAATTTTGTTCAGGATTTTTCTTGCAGTTTTGTTGCTTTTTTGATGCGTTTTTGGTGCATTTTTTCAGCATTTTTTTCACTGTCCTTCTGTCTCTTTTTATTCATGTACATGAAGTTCTGTGAAAAAAAGAGAACCCCATTCTATTTTGGCAACAAAAACGCTGCTACAAATTTTGATGCGTTTTTTTCAGCGTTTTTTTCACCACCCATTACTTCCTATGGGTGAAAAGTCGCTGAAAGAAGTGACATGCTCTATTTTCCCAAATAAAACATGCAAGGCACAAAATCCTGAACAAAAAAAAAAGCATGATGCGTGAACAGAGAATTCTGGTTTCTCGTAGACTTTGCTGGTACTTCAAAAGGCAGCTGAAAATCTGCATAAAAAACTGCATCGAAAAAACACTGAAAAAACATGATGTGTGAACATAGCCTAACAGGGCCTTTGAGACAAGAAGCATTTCCACACTTCTTTGCAGATCATCCATTTCTGCTATTGTACTTAATTAAAACCTTGTAACTCTTTGCTTCTGTAGCTTTCATGTATTACTACACACTGCAAGCTGCTGAATGCCGTTCAGTGTGAATACGGACAGCCTTGCTGCCTGGTTTTATAATACTGTCCTTGAAAAAGGAGACCTAAATAAGACATTAAAGAAGTGGTCCAGTACTTTATATTACCCCCACAATGTATCCCCCCAGGGCCCATAAGGATTTTTGTGAATACCTTACGTTGCTGTTTTTGTCTGTGAGCGGCACTATCGGTGGCCGCTCACAGGCATCACGTGACCCCGCGCTGACGTCACGACAAGTGAGGCGTGACTCAGCGCTGGGGTCCCCGCGGTGGCTGCTGGGTTGTGGGCGGGGTTATTCCCCGCATCACACCCGGCATCCACCGCGCGCTTTCCCAAATAATGAGGACAGAGAGAGTGCGCGGTGGATGCCGGGTGTGACGCGTGGGGTAACCTCGCCCACGTGAAACGCAGAAGACAGAGACCCCCGGCTGCTGCCAGCACTTGTCGTGACGTTAGCGGATGTCAACGCCGGCTGCAGCCGGGGGTCACGTGATGCCTGTGAGCGGCCAGTAATAGCGCCGCTCACAGGCAGTATCAGCAACGTAAGGTAATTACAAAAATCCTTAGGGGCCCCGGGGGGATATGACTCACCCCCTGGGCCATGTTGTGCAGCGTTGCGCATGCGGGGAATACCCGGAGCCGGATCCGATGGGGGTTGTAGTCTCCGAGTGGCGGGGACCCGGTCCGTGCCCAGGGTGGTCAAACCAAGTGGCGCTATTGATTTGATGGTATTAGTGTCCGACTACGCCACCCGTTGAATGCGGCGATGAAGCCGCCGCTGCAGGGCAGTCCGCTGAGGCCGGTGATATGGTTGTGCAGCGTAGATGGTATAACCCCCAACGGGAGGGGTATGGCCCCAGGGCAGCAAATGTGAATGATAGTGGTAGTGATGGTGCAGCAAGGAAGCTCAGAGACGTGTGGTGCAGTTTCAAGGCTTTTACTCACAGGTGTTGCTCCGGTCACTTCGGCCAAGGGTGACCACCCGAGCCGTGCTGCGTCCACCAGGTGCGGGACTCGGCCAACTCCCAGGCAGTTCCAGAGCGTGGTCCTGAGCTCCCCTCTCGTCCTTCCTACAGGCCGTCCTCACCAGGGACCCACCTATGTCCGGCTTCCTCGGGCCTTATGGGGCAAAACCTCTCCGGTTTTCCTGACCCTATGTGGCGTGCCTTCCTGGTGGATGTGGCGAGGGGTCGTGCCAAAGCTTGACCACGACCTCCGGTTTCTGGCTAAGGATAATTTGCCTCCACCAGCTTGGGATCCGGTACCCTTCTCTGCCAACCCCTCACCCGTTCTGGTTCACTCGTGGGATCTCAGGGTTCCCTCTGCTTGCGTCTCTGGGCCTTTCCTTGTGTTCCCTTTTCTTCCTCTCTCTGCTTCAGGCCTGGCTCTGGAGCTGGGCCCAGACGGAGCCACAGCTCCCCCTCAGCCCTCTCTGGCTGAGCTCCTCTCTGAACAGACTCTCCTCTGAACAGGACCCTGTCTAAAGATGGTGCCCACCTCTTATACTCCCTCTGACACCCGAGCCCAGGTGACTAGCACCCAATGGGCTCCTTCCTATGCCCAGAGTCCCTCCCCTGACTGCTCCTACACTACTGGGATGTTCCTACCCCCCTCCCACTCCAGCCAGGGACAGACGCTGTCGTACCTGCACATCTATCTGGTGGGAGTACCGTTGTTCTGTCCCCCGGAAATGGGATGAGTGTAGTGCATGCAACTAGCTGAGCTCAGTTCCACCCTCCATCCTTACCCGGGAGTGGAATACCACACCTCTGGATCGAGGTGCAATACCCCTGTAGCAGCCGAGTCCTCGGGGTGCTACATTCCCCCCTGGTAAACCACAGCACGTCCTCGGGCTGTAAAAGAATAAAACAAAACATACAAAAATTTATTTATTTTTTTTAAAGTGCACTTACATATAAAATATATAAACTTTTTTTTTATTTTTAGCATAATATAAAACCTTTTCATATAAAACATTCTTGACTAATACGTCCTCAATCCCTGGCCACCGTGCAACTTGGGACCAGGTAAAGCGCAACAGTCACTAGAGAAAAACAGTTCTTTATAAAACCAGAAGGGGGCGCTTTAGGAAGCGCAACTATTTACAGGGTATGGCCGCTCTCAGTCCTCGGCCAGTGGGGAATAGGGGAATGGCTGTTCACAGTCCTCAGCCTGGTAAGGGATTAGGGGCACACAGGAAACAGTCCCTTAAACAGTTCCACACTAGTCCCAACGGGGACCACACTCCAATTAGCAACATGTCAAATACCCATACGGGTAACTTATCTACAGTACTCTGCTTATGCTACTCCCCTTTAGTAGCGGTGTCCTCTCCTTGTCTCCTCCTGAGGGTAGTCTTCAGACCCGTCCGGGTCCTCTTGATCTTCCTCATACTGCAACTCCTCCTCCGTCAACCGGTGCACGTGAAGGGCGTATGGTCCTTTGGCACACTGGTGCCGGGTGAAGGTGACCTCATCACCCGGGTAGAGGTCACGACCACGGTGTCCCTCCGGCAGGTGGCTCTCGACATCCCTGCGGGTGACAAAGACGTCGCCGGGGGTTCGGTGATCTCGTATAAAGCCCCAGCCGTGCTCCATTTGAAACTTTATTACAGTCCCGGTGGCGCGGGGACCGTGGGCCGCACGGCGGTTTCGTCGGGTCCGGCTTTTCTGCTCCGCGCTTTGGACCTGCAGCCGCTCCTCGCGGACCCGCCTCTCTCGCCGTTCCCTCTGAAAGACTTCCAGTTGTTGTCGGCAACACTCCTCACGTTGGGCTGCGGCCGCCCGGGTCTCTTGGGTGAACCCCATGAGGTCTTCGCCGGTGGGGTCCCACGCAAATTGGGCCTCCTCCCGCGGGAGCGGAACAATTTTGGCGGGTGCCGGAGCCGGGATCAGAGGCTCACACAGAGGCCATTCCTTCCGGAGTCGGGGGTTGACGTACTCCGGTGGCCAAGCGAAAGGCAGCCCATCCGGGCTAGTATGCTGCGCAAACAGACCTTCGCCCAGGGGCAGCACTGTGGAGGTTGAGGGCGCGGTGGGGGCAGCGGCGCCCGGATGCACCAGGCCTTGCGACCAGACCGGTAGCACTCTGAAGGTGAAGGGTACGGTGGAGACTGCGGCGCCCGGGGGTACTCGGCCCTGCGACCAGGCTGGGGGCACTTCCTCTTTTGCCGCGCTCTGGGTCAAGGGGCGTGGCGTAACAGAGGGCGCTTGAGGCCTAGTTGGAAGCAGCGGCGGTGCGGCAACGGGCACGGTGAGTGGAACTTTGGGCTCTGCGACGGGGAGCTGGGGCAGGCTTACGGCTACGGGGCACGGGGTGATGACGTCCCCATTACCTGCTTCCATCTCTGCGGCTCCCTCCGCGGCGTCGTCTCCGGCCTCCGTTCCTCCTGCACCATCCTCAGGAGCAGACACGCTCCACGTTGCGGGTGGCATCCTCTGCTGGCGGGTTCCAGCCTACTGGACCATCTCTCTCCTCCACTCGGCCAGTGCTTCTTGCTGTACCCGGGCCATCTTCCGGGCCAAGGCCTCCAGCGCGGTCTGTGCACGCTCCCGATTTCTGGGGAGCTGTGCCAGGATCTCCACCAGGCCTTCCGGGGTGGCAGCCTGCAACATGTTCCGGACCACAGGGTCGGTGCTGATTGACTCTTCCTCCATCTCCGGGTGCGATCTGTCCAGGCTCCTCCAGGCCGCACCCATCTTCTCTGTTTTGTTCTGTATCCGCCCCCATTGAGGGTGGTCCCGGGGCAACTTAGTGATTGTCAGTTCCAGGGGCAGCCCTCTCACGCTGATGGACATTTCTATCATTGCAGTCTCTGCTGATGGAGGCGGTTTCCGCTTTTGGCGCCATTCCTGGACCTGGCCCACGATGGGAGGTGGCCTCTTGCCACCCTCTGGCACGCCCATAATGGAGTCCGCTCTGCCAGGGCGGGAAATCGTCTCAGATGGCGGGAATCGTCTCCTTATGGCGGGAAACTCCGTGGATGGCGGGAAAAGGCTGCAGATGGCGGGCAAACGGCGGGAAACGACCCGTGATGGCGTCCGATGGCGGGAGCCCTCTGGAATTGGCGGGAGACTCCTTTTTACGGTAAATATGAACTTTTCTTCAGGCACGCAGTACCCGGTGGTTGCGGGCACGTGATCCTGCCGACTACGCCAAAGTTGACTCACCCCCTGGGCCATGTTGTGCAGCGTTGCGCATGCGGGGAATACCCGGAGCCGGATCCGATGGGGGTTGTAGTCTCCGAGTGGCGGGGACCCGGTCCGTGCCCAGGGTGGTCAAACCAAGTGGCGCTATTGATTTGATGGTATTAGTGTCCGACTACGCCACCCGTTGAATGCGGCGATGAAGCCGCCGCTGCAGGGCAGTCCGCTGAGGCCGGTGATATGGTTGTGCAGCGTAGATGGTATGACCCCCAACGGGAGGGGTATGGCCCCAGGGCAGCAAATGTGAATGATAGTGGTAGTGATGGTGCAGCAAGGAAGCTCAGAGACGTGTGGTGCAGTTTCAAGGCTTTTACTCACAGGTGTTGCTCCGGTCACTTCGGCCAAGAGTGACCACCCGAGCCGTGCTGCGTCCACCAGGTGTGAGACTCGGCCAACTCCCAGGCAGTTCCAGAGCGTGGTCCTGAGCTCCCCTCTCGTCCTTCCTACAGGCCGTCCTCACCAGGGACCCACCTATGTCCGGCTTCCTCGGGCCTTATGGGGCAAAACCTCTCTCCGGTTTTCCTGACCCTATGTGGCGTGCCTTCCTGGTGGATGTGGCCAGGGGTCGTGCCAAAGCTTGACCACGACCTCCGGTTTCTGGCTAAGGATAATTTGCCTCCACCAGCTTGGGATCCGGTACCCTTCTCTGCCAACCCCTCACCCGTTCTGGTTCACTCGTGGGATCTCAGGGTTCCCTCTGCTTGCGTCTCTGAGCCTTTCCTTGTGTTCCCTTTTCTTCCTCTCTCTGCTTCAGGCCTGGCTCTGGAGCTGGGCCCAGACGGAGCCACAGCTCCCCCTCAGCCCTCTCTGGCTGAGCTCCTCTCTGAACAGACTCTCCTCTGAACAGGACCCTGTCTAAAGATGGTGCCCACCTCTTATACTCCCTCTGACACCCGAGCCCAGGTGACTAGCACCCAATGGGCTCCTTCCTATGCCCAGAGTCCCTCCCCTGACTGCTCCTACACTACTGGGATGTTCCTCCCCCCCTCCCACTCCAGCCAGGGACAGACGCTGTCGTACCTGCACATCTATCTGGTGGGAGCACCGTTGTTCTGTCCCCCGGAAATGGGATGAGTGTAGTGCATGCAACTAGCTGAGCTCAGTTCCACCCTCCATCCTTACCCGGGAGTGGAATACCACACCTCTGGATCGAGGTGCAATACCCCTGTAGCAGCCGAGTCCTCGGGGTGCTACAGATACATTGGGGGGGGGGGTAATATAAAGTACTGGACAACCCCTTTAAGAACCACCATCAAATAAGTGTTTTATATATAACAACTGTGACAGGGGGTTTCACCATTAAACCCATGATTAGACGGCATGCAGACAACCTTTTATCTACCTAATAAATTCCATTTTACAATCCTCACCATGCTTTAATTAGGAACCGCGACCGCGCTGTGAACTTACAACCTGCCCCGACAGTGCCCCGTTTTCTCAACAGAAGATGATCGTGCAAATGTGCCTGTATGAAATACAATTCAGAGCATTGGTGCCGCGGACAGACGTACGCTTTGATATCCTAAGCCCAGCTCGGTGCTGATGGAAAGGCTGCAGATTGATGCATTAATAGGAAGATTCATGCTACCTTTTTTAGCAGCACCCATAGGTGCTATGATAATCTCCCACCTGACATCACATCGCGAGCTGGCCCTGAGCCGGAGGTGGAAACAAAGTATCAGTCCGGCGTTCACATGTTCAAACGTTCCTTCTCTTTCGCATCTATTCTTATACTTTCTAATGATTTGGCAATGCGCCTTTAATCTATCTAGATGATATCTCCACATCTGCTGACTTTCTTTTCTTCCGATTCCCTGCACACGAGTTATCAGAAGCTGACAGCTGGTAATATTTAGGAGTAAATCAGAAACCGACAACTGGCAATATAGAACTGATCGGAAATTGACAACTGGCAACACTTACAATGATCGGAAACCGATGACTGGCAACAATATCAGATTTATCGGCATATGGCTGATTGCTGGTTTATTGCTCTACCTTTTACTGTGCTCAGGAGTGAATGACACATGGGAGTGATCACTTTGTGCATACAGATATGCCCAATCCTAGATTACCACCAGGCACTACTTGTCTGCAGGAGACACACACACCCTAGGATAACCGGCCAACTTGAGGAAATAAAACAGGTGGTTGTTTTGGCTAGGGTCACCAACATACGATCACAGTCCGCTCCACTGAACACTGCATTGAGGCTTCATGATAGTGAAAGGCTCCATCGGGACTTTGGGTTTTTGACTGAATCCTGTTTTTCGGGGATCCCAATGGAAGCACCGGCGTGGCGCTCAGTGGAGGACACTGTAATTAGAAGAAGAAAAAAAAAGGAAAATCCCTTTGACTGCTAGAAGGAAAATGAAAAATAGTGGGCGACATAGTTTCACCATTCTCTTTAAAACCAATCAACAATTCCCAGGATTTAAATATTTCAATCTAGAGGTTTAAATGAAATATGTCAGCAGGTTTTTGCTATGTAATCTGACAGCAGTAAAGAGTAGGGGCAGAGACCCTGATTCCAGCACTTAGTTTCCTGGGGCAGCAGTTGTGACAGAGTTACAGTTTTCTCTAGCAGTTTCCACAGCTTTCTATGTACAATGTATAGTGACAGAGAGCTGTAGCCTCTGATGGGGGCGGGGTTGGACTAGGAGACACAAGACCAGTTGTCCTCTAGTGATAATATCCTGCTAATAAAACACTGATTGTACTGAAACAGCAAAACACAACCTAGTAAGTGACACATCACTAGAATCAGGGTCTCTGCTCCTACATCAGGCTGCTATCAGATTACATAGAAAAAAAAAACCTGCTGACAAATTCCCTTTCAGTCCATTGTAAGGAAAATGTACATTTAGCTTAGCAGGCCATAAAATCATTGGATGAATAACTTTTAATGTCAGCAAACCCATAGAGAATGAATGGAGCGGTGGTGGAGCATGTGTATTACTGCTCAATTCAGACCAGACAAAAGTGACTCCTTCTGATTATAGGTGGGGGTCTCTGCGATCAGACCGCCACCAACCTAAAAGTTATCACCAATCCTGTGATAAATCATGAATACCCCCTTAGGAGACATACACAGATCACACCGATACCTACAGTACAGACCAAAAGTTTGGACACACCTTCTCATTTAAAGATTTTTCTGTATTTTCTTGACTATGAAAATTGTATATTCACACTGAAGGCATCAAAACTATGAATTAGCACATGTGGAATTATATACTTAACAAAAAAGTGTGAAACAACTGAAAATATGTCTTATATTCTAGGTTCTTCACAGTAGCCACCTTTTGCTTTGATGACTGCTTTGCACTCTCTTGGCATTCTCTTGATGAGCTTCAGGAGGTAGTCACCGGAAATGGTCTTCCAACAATCTTGAAGGAGTTCCCAGAGATGCTTAGCACTTGTTGGCCCTTTTGCCTTCACTCTGCGGTCCAGCTCACCCCAAACCATCTCGATTGGGTTCAGGTCTGGTGACTGTGGAGGCCAGGTCATCTGGCGTAGCCCCCATCACTCTCCTTCTTGGTCAAATAGCCCTTACACAGCCTGGAGGTGTGTTTGGGGTCATTGTCTTGTTGAAAAATAAATGATGGTCCAACTAAACGCAAACCGGATGGAATAGCATGCCGCTGCAAGATGCTGTGGTAGCCATGCTGGTTCAGTATGCCTTCAATTTTGAATAAATCCCCAACAGTGTCACCAGCAAACCCCCCCCCACACCATCACACCTCCTCCTCCATGCTTCACGGTGGGAACCAGGCATGTAGAGTCCATCCGTTCACCTTTTCTGCGTCGCACAAAGACACGGTGGTTGGAACCAAAGATCTCAAATTTGGACTCATCAGACCAAAGCACAGATTTCCACTGGTCTAATGTCCATTCCTTGTGTTCTTTAGCCCAAACAAGTCTCTTCTGCTTGTTGCCGGTCCTTAGCAGTGGTTTCCTAGCAGCTATTTTACCATGAAGGCCTGCTGCACAAAGTCTCCTCTTAACAGTTGTTGTAGAGATGTGTCTGCTGCTAGAACTCTGCGTGGCATTGACCTGGTCTCTAATCTGAGCTGCTGTTAACCTGCGATTTCTGAGGCTGGTGACTCGGATAAACTTATCCTCAGAAGCAGAGGTGACTCTTGGTCTTCCTTTCCTGGGGCGGTCCTCATGTGAGCCAGTTTCTTTGTAGCGCTTGATGGTTTTTGCAACTGCACTTGGGGACACTTTCAAAGTTTGCCCAATTTTTCGCACTGACTGACCTTCATTTCTTAAAGTAATGATGGCCACTCGTTTTTCTTTACTTAGCTGATTTTTTCTTGCCATAATACAAATTCTAACAGTCTATTCAGTAGGACTATCAGCTGTGTATCCACCAGACTTCTGCACAACACAACTGATTGTCCCAACCCCATTTATAAGGCAAGAAATCCCACTTATTAAACCTGACAGGGCACACCTGTGAAGTGAAGACCATTTCCGGTGACTACCTCTTGAAGCTCAACAAGAGAATGCCAAGAGTGTGCAAAGCAGTCATCAAAGCAAAAGGTGGCTACTGTGAAGAACCTAGAATATAAGACATATCTTCAGTTGTTTCACACTTTTTTGTTAAGTATATAATTCCACATGTGGTAATTCATAGTTTTGATGCCTTCAGTGTGAATGTACAATTTTCATAGTCATGAAAATACAGAAAAATCTTTAAATGAGAAGGTGTGTCCAAACTTTTGGTCTATACTGTATTGGCTTTTTCTCTTCAGGAGCCCCCCTTTAACAATACAAGACATTTTCCTAGAAATAGTAACGTTGGTGGTGACGGGCCGGTAAATGTGAGGAATGCGCAGCTCAGAATAAGGAAATGTTTTCCTAATCAATGGATGGAGATATAAGGTCCCAGGGAGACTGATAGAGCCAGCTACAGAAGTGTTAAACCTCCGGCCCTATTCCTAGCAGAACACGCTTTTCCATTATAAATGCTTCTAAGAAATCTCCTATATTCCAGCAATATGACTTGGTTTAGGGATGTCCCTCCAGTCGACTTTCATTTATAGGCTGCATGGAAGAAGCCTGGACCGTATGTAATTAGAAAACACTGTCTGGAGTCTAGACCGAAACATAGAGGAAAAGATTAGGATTTCTTCATTGCCTCCATGCTCTGGAATACATTCATCCATATAAGATAGAGGATTCTTCAATCTGAAACATAAATGATCGAGATAGAAGCGAGCGGTCGGTTTGTTCCCTTAGGTCGTGAATGCTCTTGTAATTTATCCATTTTATTAATCTGTATTATTATTTTATGGGCCTATATAAAGTCAATATTTTCTTCAGAGAATTACAGAGATTATCACCCCTCACACTGTAATACAATATATCTATATAGTGTAGAGTAGAGGAATCTGCTCAGCTCTGACTGAATCGTGGCCGCGGCAGGACACTACACATTCCCTTATTATTGTAATTGTTCTTGTATTATACCCCCTTTTCACATGTAAAGCGCCATGGAATAAATGGCGCTATAACAATAAATAATAATAATTCCCTATTCACATGACTAGGAGGGGATCTGCAGTACCCCAATGTGACCACTATACAGTTGACGGAGCTGTGTAGTTCCTTTCCACAAAAGATCAGTTCCAGCCGCTGCTGACACCGAGATCTGATATTTGTGGGGGGTGTTGGGATCTGATACTGATGAGCTATCCTAAGGATAGACGGACCATCACTATAAAGTACTGGACAACCCCATTAAGTGATTTGCTTTAATAAATTAAGTTGTATTATAGTTTGCTTACTTTGTACAACGAATAATAAAACTTTACAGATAAATGATATTTACCATGTTTTTCTGGAATTATTTTTGAATCATGTGTAAGCTTTTTCTGCAGCTCTGCCATGTTCACCTGCTTAGTTTTCCTTTAGATTTCTTACCGAGTAATCTTTTTCTGCTTGATTCCACCCCCAGTGTAGATGTCATTATAAATGGAGTCACAAAGATGTGAAGTCTCTAACGCATTTGCTTAAAGGCGTAGTCCACCTACACGTGGAATTCAGGGGACTCGCGGCAGCGTGCACAGTTTGACAGTCTGACAACTTTTAATTTCAGCCCAATCCCTTTAACTGTGCATGTAACATAGTACATGTGTAGCCTACAATACAATGTCGGGAAGGCCCATGTAAATGACACAGATCACTTATCGGGGAAAGCCTTGTGCTTTTACATGTGACCTAGAAGTCTTGTAAGAAGCTACTAACTGCCCCGACGCAATGCCCAGGAGGTTGATAGGGCAGCAAAAGACACATCTAGAAAATAATTTAGATATGAAGCTGTAGGTGTAGACGGAGAGGACAACTTGTATAGAAGGTGCAGCGCATGGTAATTAACACTGCTTTGATGAGTACTGGGAAGGATGGTAGAAAGAAAAGGCATGGATTGTGCTTAGGAGGTACAATCACAAGGTGCTCTGGAAGTTATGGCAGAGGTACAGTGTCCATTTTATGACATGATCAGATATCAAAATCAAACATCAGAATGATGTCAGTTTGAGGCTAAATACCCTGTCTGAGAACTGATTCTGACGAGAGATTCTGACGAGTGATTCTGACGAGTGATTCTGACGAGTGATTCTGACGAGTGATTTTGACGAGTGATTCTGACGAGTGATTTTGACGAGTGATTCTGACGAGTGATTCTGACGAGTGATTTTGACGAGTGATTCTGACGAGTGATTCTGACGAGTGATTCTGACGAGTGATTTTGACGAGTGATTCTGACAAGTGATTCTGACGAGTGATTTTGACGAGTGATTCTGACGAGTGATTCTGACGAGTGATTCTGACGAGTGATTCTGACGAATGATTTTGACGAGTGATTCTGACGAGTGATTTTGACGAGTGATTCTGACGAGTGATTCTGACGAGTGATTTTGACGAGTGATTCTGACGAGTGATTCTGACGAGTGATTCTGACGAGTGATTTTGACGAGTGATTCTGACAAGTGATTCTGACGAGTGATTTTGACGAGTGATTCTGACGAGTGATTCTGACGAGTGATTTTGACGAGTGATTCTGACGAGTGATTTTGATGAGTGATTCTGACGAGTGATTCTGACGAGTGATTTTGACGAGTGATTCTGACGAGTGATTCTGACGAGTGATTTTGACGAGTGATTCTGACGAGTGATTCTGACGAGTGATTCTGACGAGTGATTTTGACGAGTGATTCTGACAAGTGATTCTGACGAGTGATTTTGACGAGTGATTCTGACGAGTGATTTTGACGAGTGATTCTGACGAGTGATTCTGACGAGTGATTTTGACGAGTGATTCTGACGAGTGATTCTGACGAGTGATTCTGACGAATGATTCTGACGAGTGATTTTGACGAGTGATTCTGACGAGTGATTTTGACGAGTGATTCTGACGAGTGATTTTGACGAGTGATTCTGACGAGTGATTCTGACGAATGATTCTGACGAGTGATTCTGACGAGTGATTCTGACGAGTGATTCTGACGAATGATTCTGACGAGTGATTTTGACAAGTGATTCTGACGAGTGATTTTGACGAGTGATTCTGACGAGTGATTCTGACGAGTGATTTTGACGAGTGATTCTGACGAGTGATTCTGACGAATGATTTTGACGAGTGATTCTGACGAGTGATTTTGACGAGTGATTCTGACGAATGATTCTGACGAATGATTCTGACGAGTGATTCTGACGAGTGATTCTGACGAGTGATTTTGACGAGTGATTTTGACGAGTGATTCTGACGAGTGATTCTGACGCGCCCCTGGGCCTGTGTCGCGCTGCGTTGCGCACGCGGGAGTTTACCCGGAGCCGGATCTGTTGAGGGTTGTAGTCTCGTGGCGGTGACCAGGTCCGTGCCCAGGGAGTCAAACTGAGCGGCGATGTATCAGCGGTAGATGTTGGACGACTACGCCACCCGTTGAGTACAGCTAAGGAGCTGCTGCTGCAGGGCAGACCGCTGAGGCCGGTGGTAGGATTGTGCAGCGTGATAGTATAACCCCCAACGGGAGGGGTATGGCCTCAGGGCAGCCGACGTGGATGATGGGGGTAGCAGGAACCACTCGGAGACGGTACGGTGTAGTTCAGGGTCTTTACTGGTGACAAAGATAGACCCTCCCGGAGTACTGGCTAGCGATTGGGGCCTGGTCAGTCCTTGAGCAGATGGGATCTCCCCTGGCCAGGCGGAGTTGTAGGCCTCCCAAACTAACTGTACTCTTCTGGCTACCTTGCTAGAGGCGGGTATAAGTAGCCCACGTCCCTCAGTGTACCGTGTGGTGCTCACCCGTATGGCCGGTGACTTGGGGCCTTCTAGTAGCTTCCGCTCCACGACGGCGGTGCTGGTCCCATGCGTGTGACCGTGCCTTCGGGTTTCTTGGCCAGAGGACCTGGAATCCCCTGCCTGACGGATTCTGCTGCTGGGTAGGAGTTAGTCCCCACAGCCTCGGACTCCGGGTCCGGTAAGAAATCTTCTCAGTCAGGGCGAGCTCTGCAGCTGCCAGCCCCTGACTCCTTGTAACACTGCTCCCACAGAGCTCCTGATGTTCTGTTCCTATATTTGCTTCTTTTCTCTGTCTCTACTTCTTCTCTACTCACTAACCCTGCCTCAGCCCTCGGTTTATATAGGGGAAGTTCTTCCCCTCCCAGGACTGGGCAGGAGGTGTGGCATGCATAGGATCCCTGACCAAGAGACCTCCCACCTGCTCTCAGACATAACATAGCTGTTACTGTGGAAACCAGACCCCTGGGGTGCCACATTCCCCCCTAGTGAAATTTAGTACTCCGGGACTAAACATATTTTTAGAAAAACATAACAAGGTATAAACAATAATAATACAATAAGAAAAACACATAAAGATGGTCACGGCATGTCCGCAACCGGGTGCAGTTTTTTCAAGAAAACAAGGGTGTCCATTTCACCAAAAACAGGGAGACGTAACCAGGTAGGGGTTTGTCCTGCCCCGAGTCCTTAACAGTCTTTAGTCCGTCCTGGGTTACGCTCCAACTATGTACAAAGGATTCCCGGTAAATCCACCAAGTGTTATGTTCTGCTACCAAAGCTAAGGAAAGAGAGGAGATCTGTCCCTACTATAGGACTCAGCTGAATCCCTACGATGTAACAGGGAACCTGATCCTGCGATCAGACCTGCTAAAGTCCTAATCTACGGTAGTCTGTACGGAGACCTATAGATGTGGGGAGGGAATCCCTACAAGTACTAAGGACTGGGAGGAATATGGGACACCTCCTAACAGAAATAGTAGCAGACAGACGAACAAACAAAATAGATAGAACATAGAGGTCCGTAGACCAAGCAAACTAACAGAGCTAGATACAGAGCACAGGCTAGCTAGAAAGTAGATATACAATGAAGTCCAGCAAAGCCAGAAGGGCGGAGCAGGATTAAATAGGCCAACAAGGTCATGTGACCAGCAAAGGAAAAAAAACCTAACAGCAAGGTTCTAACAGTACCCCCCCTTCTAAGAGGATCCTCCGGATCCCCTAGGACCAGGCTTATCAGGAAATCTCCTGTGAAACGCTCTGATAAGTCTGGACGCGGAAACATCATCTGACCTCACCCAAGAGTTATCCTCGGGTCCGAAACCTTTCCAGGCCACAAGATACTGCAAACTACCTCTATACCGTCTAGAGTCAAGGATGCGAGAAATTTCATATTCCCCGTCCTCCACCACCGGAGGAACAGAGGCAGAGGCGTCACCATCCGACACAACAGCTTTTTTTAACAGAGAGACATGAAAGACCGGATTAATTCTCCAGGAGGTAGGAACCTCCAACCTAACAGCAGATTGGTTGACAACCTGAAGCACCTTAAAGGGCCCTACAAACTTGGGACCCAATTTCTTAGAAGGAATCCTCAACCGCAGATTTCTAGAGGACAACCAAACCATGTCACCAACAGCGAACAAAACCTCCTGTCGTTTCCTATCAAAGTAGTCTTTAGATTTTCTGTTGGCCTCCTGAAGATTACCACGCACATCCGTCCAAACTCTTTCCAAATCACCGGAAAAATTCTCCTCCTCAGGCACGGCAGATCCCAACTTGGAGAACGACCCAAACGACGGATGTCTCCCAGAACAACAAAAAAAAGGCGAACAACCAGCAGAAGAAGATGTATGATTGTTCAGAGCAAATTCGGCAAGTGGCAGAAACTCAGACCACCCCTCTTGATTGTCTGCCACAAAACAACGCAAGAACTGCTCAACATCCTGGTTTTTCCTTTCTGTCTGGCCATTAGATTCAGGATGATATCCGGACGAAAACGACAAATGAATTCCCAACCTGTCACAAAAGGCACGCCAAAAACGAGCCACGAACTGAGGACCCCTATCAGAAACAATGTCAGTAGGAACGCCATGAAGTCTGACAATTTCCTTGACAAAGGCCTTAGCGAGAGTTTTAGCGCAGGGCAGTTTGACGAAGGGAACCAAGTGACACATCTTGCTAAAACGGTCCACGACCACCCAGATGACAGTAAAACCCTCAGAGGGGGGAAGGTCAGTTATAAAGTCCATAGCCAAATGTGTCCAAGGAGCACTGGGGACCTCCAAAGGACAAAGCAACCCCGCAGCAGGAGTATGTGAGGACTTAGATCTAGCACATATAGTACATTGGCGCACCCACTTAATGACTTCCTTCTGCCATCCAGGCCACCAAAAACTGCGACCCACCAGTCTCTTGGTCTCAGAGATTCCGGGATGACCTGCCAACCGAGATTCGTGACACTCAACAAACAAATCTCTCCTAAAGGTCCCAGGCACAAACAACCTCCCATGAGGAGTGTTAGATGGGGCATTCTCCTGAGCTTTAAGAATCTCATCTTCCAAAACGGAGTCTAAAGCAGCTATCACAACACCTTCTTGTAAAATGTTTTCCTCTTTCTCAGCACAGACTATGGGAGAAAAACTGCGAGACAAGGCATCCGCCTTAACATTCTTAGTACCAGGGATGTAAGTAACGGAGAAATTAAACCGCGAGAAAAACAGTGCCCACCTAGCCTGACGGGCATTCAGGCGCTTGGCAGCATCAAGATATATCAGATTTTTATGATCCGTAAGAACCTGAACGGGAAATTCCGCACCTTCCAAGAAGTGGCGCCAGTGTTCAAATGCGAGTTTAATAGCCAATAATTCCCGATTACCAATATCGTAATTCAATTCAGTCTCCGAAATTTTTTTTGAAAAAAAGGCACAGGGATGTAATCCATCCCCGTTATCCTGAGACAATACTGCGCCAACCCCCACAGAGGAAGCATCAACCTCAACCAAAAACGGCCTAGTAACATCAGGCTGCATAAGGATGGGAGCAGAGGTGAACCTCTCCTTGAGATACACAAAAGCTTCAATGGCCTCAGAAGACCACTGAACCGCATCAGCATCTTTCCTGGTGAGATCAGTCAGAGGTTTGACAATACTAGAAAAAATTTTTATGAATTTTCTATAGTAATTGGCGAAACCCAAAAACCTCTGTATCGATTTCAAACCAATAGGCCTAGGCCATTCCTGCACAGCCTGAACCTTAACCGGATCCATCTCAAAACCTTTGCTGGAGATAATGTAGCCCAAAAAACTAATTCTCTGTACAGCGAACTCACATTTCTCCAGCTTAGCAAAAAGCGAATTGTCCATTAATAACTGTAATACCTCACGCACGCTCCGCCAATGAGACTCCAGATCTGGCGAATAAATCAAAATGTCATCCAAATACACAACCACATTTTTACCGATCAAAGGTCTAAGGATGTCATTAATCAGATTCTGAAAAAATGCAGGAGCATTAGTAAGACCAAAAGGCATAACCAGATTCTCAAAATGACCCACAGGAGTGTTAAAAGCAGTCTTCCATTCATCACCCTCCTTCATGCGCAACAGATTGTATGCCCCCTTAAGGTCAATATTAGAGAACCACTTGGCCCCCAATAACTGGTTAAACAGATCAGGAATCAATGGCAGTGGGTAAGGATTGCGTACCGTAATTTTGTTAATCTCACGAAAATCCAGACAAGGACGTAAACCGCCGTCCTTTTTTTTTACAAAAAAAAATCCAACCGCCACAGGAGACTTAGAGGGCCTAATGTGACCGGCGGCCAAGCTTGTCTGTATGTATTCCTCCAAAGCCTTCCTCTCAGGAATAGTAAGGTTAAATAAACGACTTTTAGGAAGAGTCGCTCCAGGGACAAATTCAATAGAACAATCATAGTCTCTATGGGGAGGCAAAACCTGCGATTCTTTCTCAGAAAAAACTCTCCAAAAATCCTGAATAGGAACAGGCAATTCTCCCCTATCCAAAGCTGCAATACGCCCGTTACAACACTTGTCATAACATTTATGGCTCCAGGATTTAATTTCACTGGTAGACCAATCCAGTACAGGATTGTGAAATTTTAACTAGGGCAAACCCAATATTACTGGAGAAGGCAAGTTATTCAACACTACCAAATCCAATTTCTCATGGTGAACACCATTAATAGTGAGAGGAAATTCACTGACCTTGAGAGTAATATTCTTCAAAGGGGAGCCATCCACAGAAACCACAGCAATGGGGGATGATAAAGGTTCAGGTTTTAAATTGAGTTTTTCCACGAATCCCCCATCAATTACATTCAGTGTAGACCCGCAATCAACAAACACCCGAAATTCCATTAATTTTTCCTGAGCAATCGTGGAAGCAGCTAAAAATATACCCTTGGAATTTAAACAGGCAATACGGGCGTGACTGACCATTTTTTTTTCTTTCTTCATACGAAGCTCACAGCCTTTAATCAAATGACCAGATTTTCCGCAATAGAAACACAAGCCTTCCGAAAAACGACGGTCTTTTTCTTGAGAGCGAGGTGCCACCGATCCAATCTCCATCGGTTCACCACTGTTAGTACACACATTATCATAACCAGAAACTGACATAGCAGAGGATTTGCTCTCATTAACCCTAGCACGCAGTCTTCTATCCACCCGTATAGCTAATTGCATAGCCTGTTGCAAATCCTCAGGTGTAGGATAAGCAATTAGCAGGTCTTTAACCCTTTCACTGAGCCCAGCAAGAAATAGACTTTTCAGAGCAGAATCGTTCCACCCTGTTTGAGTGGACCAACGACGAAAATGAGTACAATATTTTTCCACATTACCTGATCCTTGTTTTAAACGTCTCAACTCAGTCTCAGCTGATGCCACACGGTCAGGATCATCATATAATAATCCTAAAGCAGAAAAAAAACTATCCACTGATCTGAAGCATGTATCACTAGGTTGCAAAGAAAAGGCCCAGTCCTGAGGCTCTTTGCGCAAAAGTGACATTATGAACCCTACGCGCTGGGATTCATCCCCAGAGGACTTGGGTCTCAAACGAAAATACAATAAGCAAGCATTTTTAAATGAAAAAAATTCTCGATGTTCACCAAAAAATAAATCCGGCAAACATACCTTAGGCTCCAAGAAATATGCTCCAGGACAGTTACTCACGTGCTGACGGAGCTCGGCCACTTCCAGAGAGAGTCCCTGCAGGTGTTTAGCCAAATCCTGAACCGACACCATGATGGAACAAAAAAAAAAAAAAAATCTTTCCTTAGAGAATTTGCAGGCTGGACTTACTGTTATGTTCTGCTACCAAAGCTAAGGAAAGAGAGGAGATCTGTCCCTACTATAGGACTCAGCTGAATCCCTACGATGTAACAGGGAACCTGATCCTGCGATCAGACCTGCTAAAGTCCTAATCTAGTCTGTACGGAGACCTATAGATGTGGGGAGGGAATCCCTACAAGTACTAAGGACTGGGAGGAATATGGGACACCTCCTAACAGAAATAGTAGCAGACAGACGAACAAACAAAATAGATAGAACATAGAGGTCCGTAGACCAAGCAAACTAACAGAGCTAGATACAGAGCACAGGCTAGCTAGAAAGTAGATATACAATGAAGTCCAGCAAAGCCAGAAGGGCGGAGCAGGATTAAATAGGCCAACAAGGTCATGTGACCAGCAAAGGAAAAAAAACCTAACAGCAAGGTTCTAACACCAAGGACTCCTAAAAATAACTAGAAACACATAATTATTTACAAGTAACAGACAGGTGACCACAAATAAAACAATTTAAACACTTCAAATCCTCCAACGTGCGGGTAACTGGCCTCTAGTGGCCCTAGTGGACCTACGGAGCTGACTGTCTGGCCCTGAACTACAGGGTGTAGGAGCTGTCAAGGGTAAACTGGGCAGCTGTCCACGGGCCCTTTGGCTCACTAGAGGCATGGCAGGTTCACTATAAGCAGAGGGTTGATCCTCCTGGTCTGCTGGTGTGGGGTCTTCTGCCTCCTGGACCGGCTGTTCTTCCAGCTCTAGCTGTTGCTCCGTAGGTGCTTGGGATGCTGGTTGGAGGAAGGTGAGTACGGGTACCACAACTGCGCCATTGACTTGAGTCCAAGACCGAGGGAAGTCTCCGAGCACAGTACTAACCATATCTTCCCTTTCCTCTACGGGTCGAGGGTCTTCTTGTTCCTCTTCAGGGTTCCGTAGCTGTTCGGGACACTTCTTCAGGTGATCCCGGGATACAATGGTTGTGGTTTCCCCTCCGTCTTTACTGATGGTACAGACCTTTGGGTTGTCGTGGCTTGAGGGCAGTACGATGTACGGGTCCTTCTCCCACTGGTCGTCCAACTTGTGGAGCCGCCTTTTCCTCTTCAAGACCTGCTCTCCGGGTACCAGGTAGCTTCCCAGGTCTTGCCCTCATCAGGTAAGCCGGGGTACAGTTGGTGGAACCTACCGGGATGTGGTTGTATAGGTCCACTAGGTCGGGCAGCCTCTCAGGCCACAGACTGCGTTCTTCCAGGGGCAATGTTTTCAGAAGATCTATCACCACCTGGTTCATTTTCTCACAAAGTCCATTAGTTTGCGGATGATAGGGTGTCATCCTTATCTTCCGGCAGCCATACAGAGTGCAGAATTCTTGGAAGACCTCCGCTTCAAAGGCAGGTCCCTGGTCTGTCAACACTTGGTCCGGGTACCCGTGTGGACGGCAGAAATGCTGCTGGAAGGCTCTAGCTGCTGTTCGAGCTGTTAAGTCCTTGACGGGGACGACAACCAAGAACCGGGAGTAGTGATCCACGATGGTTAGTGCGTAGACGTAGCCACTTCTGCTTGGGGTCAGTTTTACATGATCCAAGGCTACCAGTTCCAACGGCTGCCGGGTGACGATGGACTGCAGGGGAGTCTTCTGGCTGGCACGGTCCTTCCTTCTTAGGTTGCACGGGCCACAGTCTCTGCACCACCTCTCGATGGTTCCCCTCATGCCTACCCAGTGGAACCGCCCGCACAGCAGGAACTCCAGCTTCTTCCATCCGAAGTGCCCAGCTCCATCGTGGTATGCCTCCATCACCATGGCTGCGTCTCGTCGTGGCACCACTACTTGCCAGATTAGTTCATGCGTCCGGGAGTTAACCATCCTGCGGCACAACTTCCCCTTGTAAAGGAACAGTCTACTCTTTTCTGCCCACAGTTGCTTGGCTTCCTCCGGAGCGTCTGGGTCAAGGCGAGCCTCTGGCCGAGTCAGCATCTCCTTCACCAGCCGGACGGCAGGGTCACTGTCTTGCGTTTCCGCCCAGTTGTAGTGAGGTAAGGGGTTAAGCGTAGCGCCTTGCTTACTCCTTACCCGATGGGAATACTGGATAGTCCCATGACGGTGAAACGCGGGGAGTTCGACTTCTTCCAGTCCCTCTGGATCTTCTCCTACGTCCGGTAGGTTTGGCATCCTGGACAGGGCGTCCGCGTTGGTATTGGAGCGTCCTGCCCGGTATTTGATGGTGAACTCGTAGTTGGACAGGCGGGCCATCCATCTCTGCTCTAGGGCACCGAGTCTTGCCGTGTCCAGGTGTGTCAACGGGTTGTTATCCGTGTACACGACGAACCGGGAAGAAGCGAGGTAGTGCTTAAAGCGTTCGGTGACTGCCCACACCACTGCCAGGAACTCTAGCTTAAATGAGCTGTAATTCTCAGGGTTTCTTTCGGTGGGTCGCAGTTTTCGGCTGGCGTAAGCGATTACTCGCTCTTTCCCCTGCTGGATCTGGGACAGCACGGCTCCTAGCCCGATGTTACTTGCGTCGGTGTAGAGGATAAAGGGCTGGCTGTAATCCGGGTACGCCAGGATTTCATCCCCCGTGAGGGCCATCTTCAGCTGGCGGAAGGACTCTTCTTCCAACTTCTCCCATCTGAAGGGCGGCTTCTGGTTCTTGGCCTTCCGGGACTGGCCTATCAGGAGGTCCTGCATAGGAGCTGCCTTTTTGGTGAAACCGGGGATGAACCTGCGGTAGTAGCCTACCAACCCGAGGAACTGCCGCACTTCCTTTACACTGGAGGGACTTGGCCATTCCTTAATTGCGGTGATCTTATCAGGGTCGGGAGCCACTCCGTCAGCGCTCACCACGTGTCCCAGGTACTGCACCTTTGGTTTCAGGAGGTGACACTTGGAGGGTTTCACCTTTAGGCCGTAGCTTGCCAGAGCTTCGAACACTTCCGCCAGGTGTTTCAGGTGGTCCTCATAAGTCTTAGAATATACGATGACATCGTCCAGGTACAACAGGACCGTCTCGAAGTTTCTGTGGCCCAGACAGCACTCCATTAATCGTTGGAAGGTTCCTGGTGCGTTGCAGAGTCCGAACGGCATACAGGTAAACTCGCTAAGTCCCATCGGGGTGGTGAATGCGGTCTTCTCCCGGTCCGCCTCTGCTACAGGAACCTGCCAGTACCCACTAGTGAGATCCAAGGTAGAGAAGAAGTTAGCAGATCTTAAAGCAGCCAAAGACTCCTCTATCCTTGGTAAGGGGTACGCATCCTTGTGTGTGATACGGTTGATTTTCCGGTAATCTACACACATCCTCATGGTGTTGTCTTTCTTTTTGACTAAGACTAGTGGAGCTGCCCAGGGGCTACAGCTATCCCTGATCACCCCAGCCTCCTTCATGTCTCTAAGCATCCCCTTGGCGTGTTGGTAGTGTGCAGGGGGTACGGGTCGATACCTCTCTTTTATGGGAGGATGGTCTCCCGTGGGGATGTGGTGTTCTACCCCCTTGACTCGCCCGAAGTCTAACGGGTGTTTACTAAACACTCTCTCGTACTCTTGAACCACCCGATAGACTCCCTGTTTCTGGTGTGAGGGAGTGGAGTCAGTACCCAAATGTAGTTGCTGACACCAGTCCTCCATTGTTTTCTTAGAGCCGTTACCTTCCTCCGGGTGAGATGGAGGCAAGGGTGCCACAGATTGTATAGCATTTTGGTTAATGGTATATAATTTGGCTAGCGTGGCATACCGGGGCAGGTACACTTCCCTCTTCCCGATATTGATTATTCGAACGGGCACCCTCCCATGGCGTACATTAACCACCCCCCGTGCTGTCAAGATGGTGGGCCTACTGTCTGAGTAAACTGGTTCTACCATTGCCTGGTAATCTCTACCTCTCAGACCAATAGCTGCCCGGCACCAAATCATCATTTCACTTTTTGGGGGCATGGCAATAGGGAAAGGGTCACACATTCTCACGCTACCAATCTCACCGCCGGAGAGTTCCACCTGTTGCCGTCGCATCAGTGCCCGGATCTCTTTTTGGAGCACTCGCTGCTCGCCGGAGCTGGCGTTCTTGGCAACCTGCTGTAAAAGGAAAATCACCTCTGCAAGACAATTTTCAATTACATTAGTTCCTAGAGTTATCTTTGGGTGACTCTCGTGTTTGTCAATGTCTACAATGATCAGTCCCTGTGCTGCCAGTTCGACTCTACCGATTTTAATGGTCACCTCTTTAAATCCAATCTGTGGCACGGGCTGACCATTGCTGGCGATGATACTCAAGTCGTCGTCAGGGTAGCGGGTGATATCCGAGTCATTCCAGTACTGCTTGAAGAGCACGTACGGGATGGTGGTGACCTGTGACCCGGTGTCCAGTAGGGCACTCATAGGAATGCCATCCAGTACCACGGGTAAGACTGGACGTCCTCCCACATATTTGTTGCGCCAGTTCGATGGGCCTGGTGATCTTTTTCCTGGGGGTTGGCCCTCTACCCCAGGTTGTGCCAGTTTAAAGGACAGTACCTTGCCATATGTCCGGGTTGATTGCAGCGGCGGCAGATGGGTCGTCCGTCCTCGTTGTATCGGTCGCTGGGTCTCCCTCTGGCCGGTGGGGTCCTCCTTGGTCGACGCCACGGGATGTCCTCTCCGGTCCGGATGCCAGCTGGATCTTCCCTGGAGTGGAAACCTGTAAAGACTGCACAGTTCGGGTTAGCGCAGCAACACTTTTAGCTAGCTCTTGGACCTGATGGTGCAGGTCTGGAGCCGGGTCATTGTTCAAAGCCTGCGCATCAGCTCCCACAGGCCCTGCCGACAAGGGTGCCGCCTCCTGGTGGTAAGTGGTAGTGGGGCGTCTGTGGGTCACAACGCCACCTGGTGCCGGTTCTCGGAGCACCCTGATGGCTCTGTCCTTGAACTGTGCAAATCCCAGATGAGGGTCCTGTAAGGCCATTGCCCGCAACTGGGTTCGGTGGGCATTGCAATATAAACCCTCTATAAATTGTTCAGTCAACAGCCTGTCCTCGTCTCCCACGCCGTCAGGGTCGGTCTGCTTAATGGCTCTCAGGGCCTCTTGTAGGTTCAGGGCATAGTCCCTTATACTCTCGTATGCTCGCTGCTTGCACCCGTAGAATCTAAGCTTGATCTCGGCTGAGGTGCGGGTATCAAAGGTGTCCCTCAGCCGGGTTAGTATCCCTGCGACAGTCCTCCCCCCAGGTGGCCAGGACTTTACCTCCCTTCGGGCTGCCCCAGTTAATTGGGCCACCAGGATGCTCACTTTTTGCTCTTCTGTGAGGGGGTACACCTGGAAGAGGCTATCCAGCTTTTCTCTAAAGTCATGCAGGGTATGTGACTCCCCTGAGTACTGGGGTAGCCAGGCCGCTCCTGGGATATAGGGCATGGTGAAAGGCATGACTGCAGCAGCGGTGGCGCTGGCGGGGGTTGAGGCAGTGAAGCTCTCCTCCGTATCCGACATCCTCCTCCCCCCTAGTAGACCGTGGCCTACCTTGCGATGATCCTCTTCCGTAGGCCGCGGCTCCGCAGTAGATCGTCAGGGTTGAGGACCTTCCGTCGCGCTCCTGTGACGTCGGCGTCTGCTGGGCTCCTTCCAGGACCTTACGCGACGTCCGGACGTGAGGCGGGGCTTCAGTTCTCGCGCGCTTTCGGAGTCCACGCCCCTCTTCTTCCCGCGCGACGTCTTCAAGATGGCGTCCAACGGCGGGAAAACTCCACGGAAGGCGGGAAGAAGGCTGAAAATGGCGGGAATCTTCACCGATGGCGGGAAGAAGGCTGAAGATGGCGCCGGATGGCGGGAATCTTCACCACAGGTAAGTTTGAACAGTCTTTTTCAGGCACGCAGTACCCGGTGGTTGCGGGCACGAAATCCTGCCGACTACGCCAAAAGTTGACGCGCCCCTGGGCCTGTGTCGCGCTGCGTTGCGCACGCGGGAGCTTACCCGGAGCCGGATCTGTTGAGGGTTGTAGTCTCGTGGCGGTGACCCGGTCCGTGCCCAGGGAGTCAAACTGAGCGGCGATGTATCAGCGGTAGATGTTGGACGACTACGCCACCCGTTGAGTACAGCTAAGGAGCTGCTGCTGCAGGGCAGACCGCTGAGGCCGGTGGTAGGATTGTGCAGCGTGATAGTATAACCCCCAACGGGAGGGGTATGGCCTCAGGGCAGCCGACGTGGATGATGGGGGTAGCAGGAACCACTCGGAGACGGTACGGTGTAGTTCAGGGTCTTTACTGGTGACAAAGATAGACCCCCCCGGAGTACTGGCTAGCGATTGGGGCCTGGTCAGTCCTTGAGCAGATGGGATCTCCCCTGGCCAGGCGGAGTTGTAGGCCTCCCAAACTAACTGTACTCTTCTGGCTACCTTGCTAGAGGCGGGTATAAGTAGCCCACGTCCCTCAGTGTACCGTGTGGTGCTCACCCGTATGGCCGGTGACTCGGGGCCTTCTAGTAGCTTCCGCTCCACGACGGCGGTGCTGGTCCCATGCGTGTGACCGTGCCTTCGGGTTTCTTGGCCAGAGGACCTGGAATCCCCTGCCTGACGGATTCTGCTGCTGGGTAGGAGTTAGTCCCCACAGCCTCGGACTCCGGGTCCGGTAAGAAATCTTCTCAGTCAGGGCGAGCTCTGCAGCTGCCAGCCCCTGACTCCTTGTAACACTGCTCCCACAGAGCTCCTGATGTTCTGTTCCTATATTTGCTTCTTTTCTCTGTCTCTACTTCTTCTCTACTCACTAACCCTGCCTCAGCCCTCGGTTTATATAGGGGAAGTTCTTCTCCTCCCAGGACTGGGCAGGAGGTGTGGCATGCATAAGATCCCTGACCAAGAGACCTCCCACCTGCTCTCAGACATAACATAGCTGTTACTGTGGAAACCAGACCCCTGGGGTGCCACAATTCTGACGAGTGATTCTGACGAATGATTTTGACGAGTGATTCTGACGAGTGATTTTGACAAGTGATTTTGACGAGTGATTCTGACGAGTGATTCTGACGAGTGATTCTGACGAGTGATTCTGACGAGTGATTTTGACGAGTGATTCTGACGAGTGATTCTGACGAGTGATTTTGACGAGTGATTCTGACGAGTGATTTTGACGAGTGATTCTGACGAGTGATTCTGACGAATGATTCTGACGAGTGATTCTGACGAGTGATTCTGACGAATGATTCTGACGAGTGATTTTGACGAGTGATTCTGACGAGTGATTCTGACGAGTGATTTTGACGAGTGATTCTGACGAGTGATTCTGACGAGTGATTCTGACGAGTGATTCTGACGAGTGATTCTGTCGAGTGATTTTGACGAGTGATTTTGATGAGTGATTCTGACGAGTGATTCTGACGAGTGATTCTGACGAGTGATTCTGACGAATGATTCTGACGAGTGATTCTGACGAGTGATTCTGACGAATGATTCTGACGAGTGATTCTGACGAGTGATTCTGACGAGTGATTCTGACGAGTGATTTTGACGAGTGATTCTGACGAGTGATTCTGACAAATGATTCTGACGAGTGATTCTGACGAGTGATTTTGACGAGTGATTGTGACGAGTGATTTTGACGAGTGATTCTGACGAGTGATTCTGACGAATGATTCTGACGAGTGATTCTGACGAGTGATTCTGACGAATGATTCTGACGAGTGATTTTGACGAGTGATTCTGACGAGTGATTTTGACGAGTGATTCTGACGAGTGATTCTGACGAGTGATTCTGACGAGTGATTTTGACGAGTGATTCTGACGAGTGATTCTGACGAATGATTCTGACGAGTGATTCTGACGAGTGATTCTGACGAATGATTCTGACAAGTGATTCTGATGAGTGATTCTGATGAGTGACTTTTACAACTGTAATAATAATAATAATAATAATAAAAAAAAAAAAGTAACTATTCGCTGATGAGACTTGAACCCAAAATTCTGAGTCCCAAAGCCAATGCACTAACCACTAATCTATTAACTTAGTTGTAAAACCCTTTGAGTTTTATTTGGTTATATGATTTTCAGTGCAAACTTGTCTAAAACTCATTGGGATGTATGTACAGACTGCAAGCAAGCCAAATTCAAATGATGTTTGATTCTGTTTTGTGAGTCTGATGGTTGACTTTCTTCAGACATCAGAATCACAATGACTTTTAGTCACCCTGAGTATTTCCATGGTTGATCTCATAAGGCAAGAAAAGCTACAGTTGCTATCACTTGATTAGATAGTGCAATAGTAAGGTATCAGTCTCTCAAGCTGCAGTATCAGAGTTCAAATCCCGATAGGAAGAAGAATTTTTTTTTTTTTTATAATTATGACTGTTTAGCACACAAACTACAGGGATGTTTTACTTTTAATATCTGACACTCTGATTGTCATACTGACGTGTTAAGAGTTTCAGACACGCTGTATATTTGCATGATAAATTACATAGTCAAAGTAAATTGGGAGTTTGCAGCCAGTACTTGGGTGGATGGAAATAAAAATTTACAATAAAGACATTTTATCATTAGACCCCTTTAAGAAATTATGCAACTATAAAGTCACTTGGAAATAGATATCTAGTAAATTATTGCCTCCCAATTTACTTTGGCTATGTAATTTACCATGCAAATTGACAGTGTGTCTGAAACTCTTAACACATCAGGATGACAATCGAGTGTCAGATGTTAAAAGTAAAACACCCCTGTAGTTTGTATGCTAAATAGTCATAATTAAAAAAATAAATACAAATCTTACTCCTATCAGGATTTGAACTCTGACACAGCAGTTTCAGAGGCTGATGCCTTACCATTGCGCTATCAAGTCAAACAATACTAGCTGTCAGCTTTTCTTGTCTTATGAGATCAACCATGAAAATACTCGGGGTGACTAAACATCATGATTCTGATGTCTGAAGAAAGTCACACATCAGAATCAAACATCATTTGAATTTGTCTTGCTTGCAGTCTGTGCATAAGTCCCAATGAGTTTTAGACAAGTTTGCACTGAAAATCATATAACCAAATAGAACTCCAAGGTTTTTACAACTAAGTTAATAGATTAGTGGTTAGTCCACTGGCTTTGGGACACAGAATTTTGGGTTCAAGTCCCATCTGCGAATAGTTACTTTTTTTTTTTCTTATTATTATTAGTACAGTTTTAAAAGTCACTCGTCAGAATCACTCGTCAAAATCATTCATCAGAATCATTCGTCAGAATCACTCGTCAGAATCATTTGTCAAAATCACTCATCAAAATCATTCGTCAGGACCATTCGTCAGAATCACTCGTCAGAATCACTTGTCAGAATCACTCGTCAGAATCACTCGTCAGAATCATTTGTCAGAATCACTCGTCAAAATCACTCGTCAAAATCATTCGTCAAAATCATTCGTCAAAATCATTCGTCAGAATCACTCGTCAGAATCACTTGTCAGACAGGGTATTTAGCCTCAAACTGACATCATTCTGATGTTTGATTTTGATATCTGATCATGTCCTAAAATGGACACTGTACAGAGGGATGATCTCATGACTAATGAAATGCACCAAACTGGAAAATACCTCAGCACAACACATGATACACACTGAATGAAAAGGGGTGTCCAGAAAAAAATGCAAAATAGACATCTACGCAATCTATATACATTGCAACAAGTTTCTAATGCAATTGTATGTTTCCAGAAAAGCCCTTTAAGCACTATTGATACAGTTTTTTTTCCAATCTGACCAGGGTAATTCTAAGTACACACATTCATGTCCGCAGCACTATACCTTTGGGTTATGCATCTTTCTCATCTTCAAGGACGAGCTCTGCTTTCTTCCCCCATGGCTGCCGCCCTTTGCAGAGCTCCATGTCAGGTCTTGCAAGCAGCCCATTGTTCCTCAGTGGCATCAACTCCGAGCACTCTTTAAGGGGTTTTTCCACCAAGAAAGTACATTTTAATTAATAGATCTTGGAGAAATAATAATTTCCACAATTGGATGTGTTTTAAAAAAAATGTCCCTGTGCTGAGATAATCTTATAAATGTGTCCCTGCTCTGTGCTGTGTAATGGCTGTGTCTGACCGTACAGGAACATGGTCTGATCATACCACAGCTCCTGGGCAGGGGAGGAAGAAAAAGAGAGGATACAGACAGGACAGCAGGGGATCACAAATTATTTTTTTATGAGGGAAAACCTTTTACTGTCTGTTTTTAAGCAATGGTTTACCTCAAAGAAAAGAGTCAGCTGTGATCCCCAACAGGAGCATTTTATTTAAACATATCCAATTGTGGAACTTATTTTTATTCCAAGATGTACTTATTAAAATTTTGATTAAAATTAACTTTGTTCATGGGAAAACCCCGTTAGGGCGTAATTGGACACAACCCTGTGTCTGAGTATTGACTTTGTAACATATCCAGGTGCTGTTTGGAGGTTGCCACTATCCTGTTCTTTCTGTTCCCATCTTCTGCTCAGACTTCAGTGATTTCCGTCATTTCCATCTGTTCACGTTAATCCACCATTAGTAGTAATCTATTTACACTACTTGCATCTGATGCAGGTTACCCATTGTTTGTTGCAACATCAAGAACTGTTTCTGAAACTGATATCACTTCGTTACAATCTTCTGTGGATTCTATAACCAGAATGCCCATTGTTTGCTGCAAGCATCAAGAACTGTTTCTGAAACTGATATCACTTCGTTACAATCTTCTGTGGATTCTATAACCAGAATGCCCATTGTTTGCTGCAAGCATCAAGAACTGTTTCTGAAACTGATATCACTTCGTTACAATCTTCTGTGGATTCTATAACCTGAATGCCCATTGTTTGCTGCACGCATCAAGAACTGTTTCTGAGACTGATCTCACTTCATCACAATTTTCTGTGGATTCTATAACCTGCATACCCATTGCATTCTGCAAGCGTAACATACTTAGAACATCTGTTCACATTACATTACTACCTATGGTGGACCTTGCCACCTACATGAGTTTTGCTTGGGACCAGCCTTCTCCTCTCCTTCTGCCTTTCTGGTTCTGTGGCGTCTGGTGTTTCCTGCCTAGCTTGTTTGTTTACTGTCCAGCATAGCCTGTTGGTCAAGTCCTCTATATTCCCCTGCCTTCAGGCCTGCAGTGCCCACCTCCTGGGTCTGTGTGTCCACCCTGACCTGCTGCTTTGTGAATCCAGCTAATCAGATAAGCCTAACACTTTGGCAGGAACTGCTTAGAAATATAGAAAATCCAGTAGAGCCCCCCAAAATCAGTGCATTTTCTGCTACAATTCACACTGGTGTTCTTGACATTAATATGACACTTCCCAGGATTATTATGTAGCTAATTTGCCGATAACAGTAGCAACTAGTCATAATTCAGGCTCTATGTAATGTAAGTCCACATGAAATGGATCTGGAGGGGATTTGTCTTTTCTAATTAGTAAAATTTTCTGTACAATGTTGGACAACAAAAAAAATAATAAAAATGACTTGAAGATATGACAAGATCATCAATAAGGTGATGCTCCGCTCAGGTCAGGGCGCTGAACACCAAGTATGCTGAAGGAATCTTGTTGTGACCTTCCTCGAATGCTGATAGGAATCAGTGGTCATCACATGCGGAGTGTTGACAGGTGGATAATATCTGGTCTTAATAAGCACATAACTCAAAGGACTGGCCTGTTATCTTCCATAATTATGGTGTAATTGACCGTCTGCTACTTTGTAAACCAGTTGGACTTTGCTTAAAAGGAATTTTCATAAATGGCCAATGAGAAGACTCGTTACAAACCATTAAAAATTACATAATGAAAAAACTAGTTACATTTTAAGGATTTTTTTTTTCTCTAGGAGTACACATTAACATTCTATCCCTAGGAAAGGCCATCAATTTCCCATGGGTGTGGGTGACTACGGGGACATTCAATGATGAACAGAATATGACCCGTTAAATGTCTATGCAGGGTCCATCATCCAACTTCAGATTATGGCGACTCTTACTGAAGGGATGTGTCGCAGTCCCTCCATTCTGCTACCCAGAGGGGGCTTGACCAATGGCACCAGTCACCTAAAATCCTTTTTTAAGCCTGGAATTACAGTTTATTATGCATTTTTTTTAACCAAAGCCAAAAATGGATTTAACTAGAATGGCATATATAAAAGAAAGGACATATACCTCTTCGCCCCCATTATGTCCATTTCTGCCAAAAACTGCATGTGTGTTTCCAGCCTATGAAATATTTGTAACTTTGTGTCCTCTGTATCCAAACATACAGCCTAAATCATTGCCACTCTTGTCCATGGGTTGTACCTGGTGGTATGGCAGATCAGTGCAATGGAGGATTTTCAGGCATAAAGCCGGCCTTTCCATCCTCTCTCATACAAACCCATTATTGTGTAAATCTCACGTTTAATAATCATAGTAAAGAAAACTTTGCCGTATGAAATGTAATAAAATATAAACCTCCCAGTGACCTGAGGGGGATCACTCCTACATTGTGACTCCATGACAGACTTCCCTTGGGCTTCATATCTCAAGTGTATTTGGCAGAAAGACATTTCCCCCTTTTATATCTTTAATCTGTTAGCAAAATTAGGAGCAAAAAAAAAGAAAAAAAAATGTCAAGTAAGGATACAGTCACAGAGACAGGGCAAGGAATGAACAAGATGCCCCATATTACAAATCAATCGTGTGCCGTGCTTTTATCACTGGCAAGCAGAATGTCCAATCTTTATATAGACAGAATGGCAAATATGCTCAGATATTCTGCTCCTACTCAGCTGTAGTGGCATAAGTAACCCGTAATTATGTAGTAATACATTCTCCGAATAGTTTTTACATTTCTAAAAATTCTTTAAGGGCTTGCATAATGAATGCAGTAATCTGGTATACCAGGAAAGTATGTGTCATAGATGATGGCTAAAGCAGATGTGGCGATTCTTATTAAACCTGACACATTGTAACACACACATCCTCTCTGTTCGTGAGAAGTGGCTCTGAATATTTTCCAAGCTGCACGAAATCTGCATATCAGGAGTTTCTGGGTTTTCTTGATCACTTAAAATCAATATTACCTCTCATTATATCACATGTGCCACTAAAGATTGAACTATTGATACTGTTCTGTAAAGTAAAAAAAAACACCACAGTCTTCGCAATCAATGCATGGCACACTTTTCTTCTGATTCAATAGCTTTTCCTTTAATCGAAGTATCTACAAACATCAATAGAATTTCACATTCTAATAGTAGATAACTACCACAATAATCCCCACTGGTGCGATTGATCAGACACTGAGGTTCCCATTTGCTACATTGAAGCTTCAGAGGATCGATTAAAGGAGGAAAACAGGAGTGCTTAAAGCATAAAAAATCACCTTTATTTAATTCATATTAAAAACTCCAGAAGGAGTGTTAAGAAATGGACATCACAGTGATAACACACAGTGAGGGGTTACATGCAACACAATCAGGGATATTTACATAAGATAGTATATATCGTACATAAGGATGGCAGGGAAAATAGAGGTAGTATTGAGTAATTTGAAAGTCTAACCGTAAAGACTCCTCACCAATGTTCCCACCAATAATTATGCAGATTTACCCATAAATCTTACCCATATTGGAAGGGAGAGCCCCTTGTGCTCATGCAAGTTGAAAAAAAGAATCCCCGACGCGCGTTTTGTGTACTAGTCTCCTCGCTTTCTCAAGGGGAAGAAAAAGTGAGGAGACTGGTAAGCAAACGCACGTCAGGGATTCTTTTTCTCCACTTGCATGAGCACAAGGGGCAATATTTATGGGTAAATCGGCATAATTATTGGTGGGAACATTGGTGAGGAGTCTTTACTGTTTGACTTTCAAATTACTCAATACTACCTCTATCTTCCCTACCATTCCTATGGACTACATGTACTATCTTATGTATATATCCCTGATTGTGTTGGATGTAACCCCTCACTGTGTGTTATCACTGTGATGTCCATTTCTTAACACTACTTATGAAGTTTTTAATATGAATTAAATAAAGGTGATTTTTAAGCTTTAAACACTCCTGTTTTCCTCCTTTAATCGATTGTATTTTGAAGAGTGGTTTATGATACTCACATGCATTCAGTGGTCTATAAGGATCTGACCTATGCTGAGTAATTATGTCCCTGGGACTTTTCATATTAAATTGAAGCTTCAGAGGTATTCAAACTTTTATGATGGAAGGAGGTTGGTGATCATCCGCACACAGAGGCAGCTACGTTTCAAGGAAGGTTCCCCCCTTTCTCAAGCCAACGTGCCTGAAACATCGCAGCACCTACCTCCTTCATCATGCAGCATGCTCAAGGTTATGATTAAAAAGGTTTGAAATGAGTCATCTCTATCCATGTGATTTTAAATATTTTTCCTTACTTTTCTTATTTCATCACGTTTTTAATATTTTGGAATAAATAATATTTTTTTAATCTTTTTGGGATTGCTGGATTAAAACTATTGCTTCTTCATTGGGGCATGATGATAACTCCTAGCTTCTCAGCTGTATTCCTTACCTAGCAGCACTTTCCTCTGGCTGATTGACAGGTTCCTTGCTGGGAGGGTAGGAAACACAGCGTGAGGCTGAGAAGCGAGAAGTGCATCCTCACGCCACAATGCACTTCCAGAAGCAACTTGAAAATGTGATTTCTCGCTGCTGGAACAGCACTTTTTTTCAGTTATAAGGGGATGGACAGGCTTATCTTTTAAACAGCTACACAGTAGTATATTTCCAGCAGTTGGGACTATTCTATTAATCTTTATAGTACTTCTACATTTTCTGACTGACTGGAAAGAAATCAGACAGAGGATTTAACACCCTCAAGGTGTGTAATTGAGACATTGGATCACAGAGATGTATGAAGCTCTGTGGTTTCACGATATGAAACACTGTTCAACAAATACCCAGTAGCTCAGAGGCAGAATGTAGCGCACACCAATACCTGGCAGCTATGTCTGTCTGCTTCATCATCTGCTGCAGACAGGTAGGGTGAATTTCCTCCTGACTAGTCCTGCTCATCTGTCTGCAGCCTGATATTTTGTGATTGAGTCACAACTGATGATAATACTTACTGGCAAGAACCAGATGTGCATCTGACGATGTTTTATATCACTGGGATCATCTCATATTAAGCTGTTCTAAATTTAGTCTTCTGTGATATTAACTTAAGAAGAATTGAAGGCGCTAGAGGTCAGAAATGTATAAAGGCTAATTGGATTTGCAGAAGTGAAAGCACATTTGTAAGCCTAAAAAAGTTTTAAAAAGCCAGACTTTTCACACAGGACAAAATTATGCAACCTAAAAGAACCCCAATACAATGTTCTGGGACTGAATTTAAAGGGAACTTGTTAGCAGCTCTGAATGAGTAAAAATGAAGATAGGGATAGATAGCAGAATGGATGAGCTGCATAAATATTTCTATAAGTTGCAAGGAAGTGGCGACATGATTGCTGAAATACACTTTCACTGCTGCACAAATCCTAGCTATGAAGTGCACTCCCGTCTCTGTACTCATCACTCAACCAACCTCTCGTCACGGACGTGGTCTGTGGAACCACTGTGCCACGGACCGCGGAGAGCCTGGAGAGGCGTGACTAAGCGAGCACCCGACTGTTCACTAGAGCCTCTGATGGTGAGGTTAGACTTGGCTCCCGATGAACGCCAGGTGCCACTCCAGGTCAGACCAACGGACCCGCAGCAGCTGGACCCAGTAGGACAGACTGGATGGCGGAGCAGGCAGAGTTTGTATCAGAGTGCAGCAGGCAGAATTTTGTAATGGAGTGCAGCAAGCAGGATCTGCACCGAAGTGCAGCAGGCGGGATCTGCACCAGAGTACAGCAGGCAGGCAGGCTCTGCACCAGAGTGCAGCAAGGACTGGTACGCAACCTTACACAACTTAGACTGCAGAACAGGAAGATAGCTCAGGCACCTCCCCAGTGGGGAGGAAGCAATATATACATAGTGCCCCACAGCCATTGGCTGGGGATGAAATAGCAAGTGCACGCGCTGGCCCTTTAAGAGGGCGGGAGCGCACGCGTGCCCTAAGGACATGGCTAGAAGCAGGCAGAGTATGGGGAAGGGAAGCACCGACCCGCAGCGCGGGTGAGTGAAGTGACACGCCGGAGACCCCGCCTGTTAGAGCAGAGATCCGGGATAGTGCTAACACCTCTCCGCCTCTGCACTTAACTCATGGACACATCCTTATACAAGCAAAGTTTACAAAAACTAATGTGATGCTTGTTATGCACACGCCCGGGCTAAGCGGCGTGTGCGTGTGATTGGTAGTGATTCCACTGGACCGTGCCGGAGAGTGAATGCCTGGAGGGGCGTGACTAGGTATTCACCCGATCCGACCAGGGTCGCACGACGGCATACGACGCCAGTGCACCAAGGAGGAACCGAGCAGAGGGACCAGGTGCTACTCCAGGACAGACCCCGGACACGGCTGTTGACCCACACAGGGGAATACAGGAACAGGCTGGTAGGCTGGCACACAGACTGGTGGGTATAGGCAGGCACGACTGGTATGCAGGCAGGCGGGTATGCAGGCAGGGGGGTAAAGGCAAGCACAGCTAGAGTGCAGACAGGGAGGCACTAGCAGGTAGGAACACAGGCGGGATAGGACCCAGTACACACCGGGACACAGGAACAATACAGGCAAAGGGGTACAGGCAAGCACGGCTAGAGTGCAGACAAGGCTGAGCAGGGAGGACAGGGCTCTGTTCACACGGAACAGACAGGAAGGGAAAGACAGAGCCAGACACCCACAGGGTACTTGCAGTGAAGTAGCGAGTGGACCACAAACTCACAAACGGGAGTACAGAGACAACTGGCAGGAGTTAGGTACGAGTTCAGACTCTGCAGAAAAAGGAAGGGAACGGACATAGAGGCAAAAACAGGTAAAGGATAGGAGAGAGTTCAGACTGGAACTGAGTGTACGGAGGAGACCGACACTGCAGCGGGATACAGGAGCGGGTCTGGGAATACTGCCCCCAGAGAGGCGGGACGAACAGGCAAGGAGCGTGTTCAGACAGGACAGACAAGATACAGGAGCGGGTCTAGGTAATCGGCCCCTAGAAGGCAGGAGGAACAGGCTAGGAGCGTGTTCAGACAGGACAGACAAGAGAACACAGAAAGGACTCAGTTCAGACACGGGAACTAATACCGAAAAGCAGGAGACATACAGGACTCAGTTCAGACACGGGAGCTGAAACCGCAAAGCAGGAGAAATACAGGACTCAGTTCAGACACGGGAGCTGATACCGCAAAGCAGAAGACATACAGGACACAGTTCAGACACGGGAGCTGATACCGCAAAGCAGGAGACATACAGGACTCAGTTCAGACACGGGAACTGATACAAAAAGCAGGAGACAAGAGACGGGACCTGGCACCTTCAGAGTGCAAGCACACACTGAAGGAAAACACTATGCTCAGGCAGGGATAGAAGGGAGCTGCTGAGCTATATACCAAGTGACAGACAGCAATAGGCTGAGGACGCACAAGGGGTGTGACCCACAGCAGGTACAAAAGGCAGGAAGTGATCGGGCGCCGCCCTTAAGCAGCAGAAACAGACACAAACAGACAGCATGGAGGGAAGCCAGAGAGACATTCTGGACAGGAGATCAAGTGCGCCCTCTTGCACAGTGGGAGATGGACCACCATGCAAGGACGCCGCCAGGTATGTTACAGTACCTCCCCCCTTACGCCCCCTCTTCTTCAGGCCTGCCAGAATCTTCCGCAGGGAATTCGAGGACCAGTCGTTCACTGGGTTGGAGGGGGACAGAGACTTAAGGGTAATCTCTGCTTCGAGGTACATCTTGTCAAGCTCACAGGAAGAAATAGACGGGTTATCAGGTACATAATGAGGAAAAGTCACTGTCTCTTTGTTATCTGGTGGTATCCCGGAGGATTCAGGAAACAACTGGAGGTCCTCCGCCGGGTCAGAAGAGTGCAGAGGCTCAGAGAAAACAACTGCTTCAGAGTACACTAGGTCGGACTCACTGGAGGAAGCAGGCGAGGTATCAGATCCAGGATATAGGAAAGTCTCTGTCCATTCACCACCAGGTGGCACCCCGAAGGATTCTGAACACAACTGGAGGTCCTCCGCCTGGTCGGAGGGGTGTAGAGACTCAGGAGTAACCTCTGCTTCGGAGTACACTAGGTTGGACTCACTGGACGAAGCAAGCGAGGTATCAGATCCAGGATATAGGAAAGTCTCTGTCCATTCACCACCAGGTGGCACCCCGAAGGATTCTGAACACAACTGGAGGTCCTCCGCCTGGTCGGAGGGGTGTAGAGACTCAGGAGTAACCTCTGCTTCGGAGTACACTAAGTTGGACTCACTGGACGAAGCGAGCGAGGTATCAGGTACAGAGTATAGGATAGTCTCTGTCCTTTCGCTACCAGGTAGCACCCCGAAGGGTTCAGGAGACAACTGGAGATCCTCCGCCTGGTCGGAGGGGTGTAGAGACTCGGAGGTAACTACCACTTTGGGGTACCCATTGTCAGGCTCACAGGACGAAGCGGACAAAGTATTGAGTACCGGGTGTAGAGAAGTCTCTCTCCATTTGTCATCGAGTGGTATCCCGGAGGGTTCAGGAGGCAACAGGGGATCCTCCGCCAGGTAGTAGAGGTGCACAGACTCTGAGGTAACCACAGCTTTGGAGCATCCTTGGACATGCACACCGGTTAAAGAGAAAGAAGCATCTGATGCCGGGTGCAGGAAGTTCTCCTGTGTGGAGTCTGGATGGGCAGAAGTCTCTTCGGCCAGGAGAACTGGTGCACTACCCACGCACATTACCCATTGGGGTTTCTCCGGGATACAGGGAGATGAAGCTTCAGTAGGGACTTCAAGGTTGGGGTCAGGAGGTCTCAGGGAGGACAGACCCTGGCGTGACGGCTTGCCTCTAAGTCTAGCACGTCTGGACTGCCTCTTGAGGTTGAGAGAAGTATTCCGGAAAGCGTAGTCACCCTGTGAGGATTCTGGGTGGGCAGTAGTCTCATTGGGCTGGAGGACTATTGCGCTACCCACACACATTACCCGTCGGGGCTGCTCCGGGATATTGGGAAGTGAAGCTTCAGCAGGGGCTTCAGAGTTAGGGTCCTCGAAGACCATACGAAAGGCCACCAGGAAGGCCTGCAGGTCAAGGATGACAGGCGGGATAGGACCCAGTACACACCGGGACACAGGAACAATACAGGCAAAGGGGTACAGGCAAGCACGGCTAGAGTGCAGACAAGGCTGAGCAGGGAGGACAGGGCTCTGTTCACACGGAACAGACAGGAAGGGAAAGACAGAGCCAGACACCCACAGGGTACTTGCAGTGAAGTAGCGAGTGGACCACAAACTCACAAACGGGAGTACAGAGACAACTGGCAGGAGTTAGGTACGAGTTCAGACTCTGCAGAAAAAGGAAGGGAACGGACATAGAGGCAAAAACAGGTAAAGGATAGGAGAGAGTTCAGACTGGAACTGAGTGTACGGAGGAGACCGACACTGCAGCGGGATACAGGAGCGGGTCTGGGAATACTGCCCCCAGAGAGGCGGGACGAACAGGCAAGGAGCGTGTTCAGACAGGACAGACAAGATACAGGAGCGGGTCTAGGTAATCGGCCCCTAGAAGGCAGGAGGAACAGGCTAGGAGCGTGTTCAGACAGGACAGACAAGAGAACACAGAAAGGACTCAGTTCAGACACGGGAACTAATACCGAAAAGCAGGAGACATACAGGACTCAGTTCAGACACGGGAGCTGAAACCGCAAAGCAGGAGAAATACAGGACTCAGTTCAGACACGGGAGCTGATACCGCAAAGCAGAAGACATACAGGACACAGTTCAGACACGGGAGCTGATACCGCAAAGCAGGAGACATACAGGACTCAGTTCAGACACGGGAACTGATACAAAAAGCAGGAGACAAGAGACGGGACCTGGCACCTTCAGAGTGCAAGCACACACTGAAGGAAAACACTATGCTCAGGCAGGGATAGAAGGGAGCTGCTGAGCTATATACCAAGTGACAGACAGCAATAGGCTGAGGACGCACAAGGGGTGTGACCCACAGCAGGTACAAAAGGCAGGAAGTGATCGGGCGCCGCCCTTAAGCAGCAGAAACAGACACAAACAGACAGCATGGAGGGAAGCCAGAGAGACATTCTGGACAGGAGATCAAGTGCGCCCTCTTGCACAGTGGGAGATGGACCACCATGCAAGGACGCCGCCAGGTGTTACAATGCTCTTGACGCGCCCCCTGGGCCAGTGCTGTTTGGGGATTACCCGGAGCCGGATCAGATGGGGGTTGTAGTCTCCGAGTGGCGGTGACCCGGTCCGTGCCCAGGGTGTCAAGCTCAGTGTGTGGCAGTCCTTATAGATGTTACTAGATGTTCTTTTATGTCGACTACGCCACCCGTTGAATTGCGGTCAATACGGCCGCCGCTGCAGCAGGGTCCGCTGAGGCTGGTGATGTGTGTGCAGCTCAGGTAGTATAACCCCCAACGGGAGGGGTATAGCCTCAGGGGGTCAGTTGCAGAGGATGGTGGTTGTGGAGGTGCAGTGAGGATGGTAATGAGAGTCAGAGTCGGGCTGTGCAGTTCAGGGTTTTTACTTACTGCTTTTGTTTGGTAACTCCGGCCTTGAGTGACCGCCCGAGCCGTGCTGCGTCCACCAGGTCCTGGACTCGGCCAACCCCCAGGTGATTCTGGAGCGTGGTCCTGAGCTCCCTTTCTGACTTGTCCTTCTCTCTGGCCTTCCCCACCAGGGATCCACCTAAGTCCGGCTCCCTCGGGCCTCTTGTTGGTAAACCCTTGTCTCTGGGTTCCCTGACCCTATTCTTGGTTTGCCTTCCGGGTGGATTTAGTGGGTGGTCGTGGCAGATCCTGCCCACGACCTCCGGTCTCTGGCTAAGGATTAGGGCCCTCCACCAGCTTGGGATCCGGTACCCTTGTGCCAACTCTTCACCCTCTGATCTAATCTTGGGTTCTTGGAGTTCTCTCTTCTCCCCCTCTGGGTCCTTCTTTCTCCTCTCTCTCTCTCTTGGCCTTGGAGCTGCTCTTCTCCTCTGCTCTCTTCCTCTGACTCTGCAAAAAGACTGACCCTGATCTAAGATGGTGCCCACCTTATATACTCCCTCTATGTGTGAGCTCAGGTGACCAGCACCCAATGAGCTCCTAGCTTTACCCAGACTGCTCCCCCTATCTGCCCCTACACTACTGGGATGTTCCACCCCCCTCCCACTCCAGCCAGGGACAGACACTGTCGTACCTGCACATTTCTCTAGTGGGAGTACCATTGGTCTGTCCCCCGGAAATGGGATGTGTGTAGTGCATGCAGCCTACTGAGCTCAGTTCCACACTCCATCCTTACCCGGGAGTGGAATACCACACCTCTGGCTGAGGTGCAATACCCCTGTAGCAGCCGAATCCTCAGGGTGCTACACTCTTAGTTAACAGTTTACTCACAGCGCCAAAGCCACATGACCATTTTAAGAGGGTTCCTGCTCTTTCAGTCTTTGTTGAATTCCTCGGCAACCACCGCCATCCACTGCTACCAGGCAAAGCCCCCTTGGCTCCGGACCACACCATCCCACAGACACATCACCATAGCACAGTTGTCTTTTACCAGATAAAAGACAGACATATATGCACTGGCATAGAAATCTTTTAGACCTCGATATATTTAACTTTTGTGGCAGACTGGACACCCGAATGCACAAGTAAAATCTTCAATATGAGCATATAAATTCCACGACCCATCGCTTTCATACAGATCGTCTGTAGGAATTTCTCTTGTCATGAAGATAATACGGATGATTGTAGCAGTGGTTCTTTTCTTTTACAGCGGAATTAAAGGTTATAAATTGGATTTGAATTCATTTGCTCATCTTGGACAGTAAACAACAGAGCAATATCCTGTTAGTTTAAGCACACAAGTCATAATAAAGAGGTCCCCTGGGGCAACTCTTAATCGCTTCTCCAGTTTGACACTAGAGCTTCTGAACAATCCTACTTTGTACCGTGACGCTAACCACCTCCTCATTTCCTCTGGAACCCCACTGGGTTATACCAGACCTGGGGTAACTATATCTTTCCTACTTCAATCTGTGCACTTTCATTGTAATAAGTTATTCGCCAAACCAAGATTACCCTGGGATATAACTGACTGTAGGAGGAAGAGCCATTCTTACGTAACGCTTTCAAAGATTAATTATACTCGGTTGCTCTTAGCTCAGCAGTAGCTGTGCATGATCAGTATTCAATCCATCAATGTGGTCATATGTATTTTACAAAACAAATGGTTCCACTTTCATTACATTTCTGAATATCCTTCCTCTAATCCTAAAGTCTGCTTAAAGTAAATCTCTCACCAGATTTTACAATACAAATTGAATACATTATCATTTATTAATAATAAAAATAATTTTAAACTTGATGAGGATGATGTTGTTACTTTGAAACCCCATATCAGAATGGCTGTGTAATTCTTTCTGAAATTTAATCTCAATCTCCACCCACCAGCCTGATTGACAGCTCCCCTCGACGTCCTACTCCCCGCTGCTGAGGTCTCACACTGCTCAGTACAAGCTGCAGATATGAGTCAGGCTGGGTGGATAGAGACTGAATTCATTGGACTCTTTAGCTGGACTCATAAAATGCTCATCTTCATATGAGGATTAAACAGCCACTTTGACATGGGTTTACAAAATAAGTACAACGGTCTTAGCAGGTCTAGGAGATTTACGCAATAATGTATGCAGTTTCTACAGTGAAATATGGTTATGCTTTAAAATATAAGACTGGTGTAGCTTCGGCGGGCAGAGACGCCGTTCCCCTTACCGCCGCGGTCCAGGTCTGGCATCCTCCCGCTCCCCTGGTGCTGTGGCGCGCACCGCGTGCAGCTTCCAGGAATCTGTGCTTAGGGAGCGCGTTAGCTACCTCCCTCTTAAAGGGGCCGCGCGTGCCGTCCTATAGAGTCCCCGGCCAATGGCCGGAGGACTGCCCCTATATAAGGCACCTCCTCCAAAATGGAGGTGCCTGTGCAAGGTTGTTGTTCCGTCTGCTAACACTTACTTCAGCCCTCAGGTCCCGCTGCCTGTCTACAGTCCTGCCCGCCAGTCTGTCTTCAGTCCAGTCCGCCAGCTTGTCTACAGTCCTGCCCGCCAGCCTGCTTACCTGGAAGCACCTGCCAGTTACCTGCCATGCCCGCCAGCCTGCTTACCTGGAGCATCAGTCTGTTACCTGTTGTGCCTGCCAGCCAGCCTACCTGGAGCACCTGCCTGTAACCTGCCGTGCCCGCCAGCCTGCCTACCCGGAGCACCCATCTGGCTATCTGCTGTACCAGCCTGCTTATCTACCCGGATCATCCGTCGTCAGTTCCTGCCATCTGACCCGTGGGAGTCACCTGCTCTCACACAAGGTCGGTCCCAGAGTGGCACCTGGTCCACCTGCCCGGTCTCTCCCTGGTTCACGGAGTCGATTGAGCCGCCGTGCGACCTTGGTCAGGCCGAGTAGGCACTTAGTCACGCCCCTTTGGTCCCTCCTTGCACCGAAGCACAGAGGTTCCACCACCTGGACTTGTAACAGACCATGGTACCCAGTGGCCCCCAGGCTCCTTCACTCTCTGACCTGTACCTGGAGGTCTCACGTCAGAGATCACAACAGGAGACTATCCTGTCCTATCTGCGGACTGTCAACTCCCGCCTGGACACGCTGTCCACCCCGTCTGTGTTCGTCTCTAGCCGAGCGGCACCCGCTCCGGCGGCACCTCAACCTACTGGCGCTATGGCACCCAGCTCTGGACCCCGGCTCGCTGCGCCTCCACGTTTTGGTGGTGACCCTGTCTTATGTCGGGGCTTCTTAAATCAGTGCACGCTGCACTTTGAACTCCTGGCTCATCAGTTGCCCTCCGACCGGGCCAAGGTGGCATTCATCATGTCCCACCTCACCTGGGAGGCATTGGCATGGCTAAACCCTCTGTGGGAAAGAGGGGATCCCCTGGTGTCCAATCTTCCGGCTTTCCTCGCTGCCTTCCAGGAAGGTCTTCGATGAGCCCGGACGAAAATCTTCTACTGCCTCCTCACTTCTCCGTCTCCACCAAGGGAGTCTCTCCGTGGGCCAGTATGCCATACTGTTCCGAACCCTCGCATCTGAGCTTGCCTGGAACAACGAGACCCTGGTGTCCACCTTCTGGGAGGGTCTCTACGGACAGATCAAGGATGAGCCAGCCGATCGTGACATCCCTTCCACCCTGGATGACCTGGTGTCATTAGCTACCCGGATTGGCATCCGTTTTCTAGAACGTGCTAAGGAGACTACCCTGGAGAGAAGATTTCCACGTCTCACTCCTGTATTCCAAAAGCCAGCCTAGCAACCAGCAATTCCCCGGGCATGGTCGCATGAGCCAATGCAAATTGACCAAACCAGGATGGTCAAGTCTCGCCAGCAGACGCGCCGAGCCGAGGGGAGTTGTTTCTACTGTGGCAGTAAAGTGCATCTGATCCATTCCTGCCCGGTGAGGCCGGTAAACTCCAGTGTCTAGGACCGCTCTGAGAGGTTGTCCTAGGCAAGAGTAAATCCTCTCCGTTCTTGACTCAGTCTGTTTCTATTTCCAGTGGTGAGACCCGCTTCTTCGAGATTGCCCATCTGGATTTCGGTGCCTCTGGGAATCTCATTCAACAGGCTGTTGTGGAGCGGTTTCAGATTCCTACTGTACGGCTGGCTGAACAGTTGGCGGTTACCTCCATGGATGGGAGGCATCTTCCGGAGACCATCTTACTCGCGACAGAGCCTGTAACCCTGCTGCACTCGGAAAAGATCTCCTTTCATGTGCTGTCCGGTCTTTCTCACCCCCTATTGTTTGGTCTACCCTGGTTACAAAGACATGAGCCCATCCTGAATTAGAGATCTGGTGAAGTGCTCCGTTGGGGTCAGGAACACCATGAGTCCTGTCTGGTTCTTCCAGCTCGACTCCCGTTCACTCCAGATAATCTACCTGGTCTGCCGGCACCCTACTGGTCCTATGCGGACGTCTTCGACAAGAAGGAAGCAGAGACACTACCACCTCATAGGCCATATGATTGCCCCATCGACCTGGTACCTGGTGCTTCTACTCCCCGCGGGCGTATCTACCCCTTGTTGCTGGCTGAGACCCGGGCCATGTCTGAGTACATAGAGGAGAATCTTGCTAGAGGATTTATCCAGAAATCCACCTCCCCGGCTGGTGCAGGATTCTTCTTTGTCAAGAAGAAAGACGGCTCCCTACGTCCCTGTATCGATTACAGGGGTCTTAACCACATTACCGTCAAAAATAAGTACCCCCTGCCCCTCATCTCGGAGCTGTTCGACCACCTTAAAGGCGCGAAAATCTTCACTAAGCTTGATCTTCGTGGGGCGTATAATTTGATCCGGATCCGCCAGGGAGACGAGTGGAAGACGGCATTCAACACCCAGGATGGTCACTACGAGTGCCACGTGATGCCCTTTGGTCTCTGTAATGCTCCAGCCATATTCCAGGAGCTGGTTAACGACATCTTCCGTGATCTTCTGTATTCTTGCGTAGTGGTATACCTGGACGATATCTTAGTCTTCTGTCCAGATCTGCCCTCACACTGGAGGGATGTTCGTCAGGTTCTGCTAAGGCTCTGGCAGAATCGCCTTTACGCTAAGTTCGAGAAATGCCTCTTTGAGCAGACCTCTCTACCGTTCCTGGGCTATATTATCTCCAAGACTGGTCTGCAGATGGATTCCGAGAAGGTCTCTGCCGTCCTAAAATGGCCCCGTCCGGAGGGGTTGAAGGCGACTCAGCGATTCCTGGGCTTCGCAAATTATTACCGCTTCTTCATTCCTCATTTCTCCTACAGGACTGCTCCCATCTCAGCGCTCACCCATAAGAGAGCAAATCCCAGGGAATGGACTTCCGAAGCGGAGGAGGCCTTCGTCTCCCTGAAACAAGCCTTCTCTTCCGCCCCTGTGCTACACCGTCCGGATTGCAACAAGCAGTTCTTCCTGGAGGTTGATGCATCCTCCTCCGGAGCCGGAGCGGTGCTCACCCAGAAGTCCTCATCTGGGAGAATGGTAATCTGCGGCTTCTTCTCCAAGCTCTTCTCCTCGTCTGAGTGCAATTACTCCATAGGAGATCGTGAGATGCTGGCCATCAAATTAGCACTGGAGGAGTGGCGCTACTTGCTGGAAGGGGCTCTGCACCCGGTCATTTTGTGGTCCTCTACACCAGTGGTCCCCAACCTTTTTTGCACCAGGGACCGGCTTGAAGCAAGATCATTTTTCCATGGCCCAGCAAGGAGGGGGTGGGGTGGGCGGGGCTTTGGTCATATGGGGGCGGGGTAATGGAGGGATTTGGAGTTTAGTGCATACTTATCATATAGTGTAGACCAGGTCCCCGCCAGGAGCTATGCCAGGAGCCTCACATAATGTGCTGTGCCAGGAGCCGCATCACTGAGGCCCCATCACGCCCTGCAGCAGGACAGGGCAGCTGTCCTGACAGCTGCTGTTCAGCTGCATTTACTTCATCCCAGGGGCGGACACAGACTGTAGTGGGCCCCTGTGCAAGAAATTTTTGGGGGCCCCCCCCGCCCTTCATAAGGCAACAAAGTTATGTAAACATAACCCCCCCATGTGCATCTCTCACCCCCCCATGTGCAGCTCACCCCCGTGCATCTCTCATCCCCCTCCGTGCATCTCTCATCCCCCTCCGTGCATCTCTCATCCCTCCCCCCCGTGCATCTCTCATCTCTCCCCTCCCTCCCATGTGCATCTCTCATCTCTCCCCTCCCCCAATGTGCATCTCTCATCTCTCCCCTCCCTCCCATGTGCATCTCTCATCTCTCCCCTCCCCCCCATGTGGATCTCTCATCTCTCCCCTCCCCCATGTGCATCTCTCATCTCTCCCCTCCCCCCCATGTGGATCTCTCATCTCTCCCCTCCCCCATGTGCATCTCTCATCTCTCCCCTCCCCCCCATGTGGATCTCTCATCTCTCCCCTCCCCCATGTGCATCTCTCATCTCTCCCCTCCCCCCATGTGCATCTCCCATTCCCCCCACTCCTAGTTAATTGTATTTAAAAAAAAATAAAACTTGTTATACTTACCCCCATGCGATCCCTGCAGAATCCTGGTGCTCGTCCAAATCGCTGACACCAGGTTCTCCTGACTTCCGGCCATGTGACGGCGCCGTCACATGACCGGAAGTCAGGGGAATCATGAAGGTGCTGCCGCAGCAGCGCGGCGCTAAGATGTCCCGGACCCGGCGCTTAGCATGCGGCCGGGGGCCCCATGAGGAGAGAGACGCACAAGAGGGGGGCTCCGAGGGGGCTCCTACCGGCCGGGCCCCATACTGGAGTCAGGGCAGTCATGCCCTGATGGCGGCCCTGCTGGAGGCTGGAGGGGCCCCCTCTCCCCGCGGACCGGCTGAAAAACCCCAACAGCCCGGTCCTGGTCTGCGGACCGGCGGTTGGGGACCTCTGCTCTACACTGACCACAAAAACCTCGCTTATGTGCAGAACGCCCAAAGATTAAATCCGCGCCAGGCCAGGTGTTCTCTTTCCTTTGCCCGATTCTGCTTCACGCTGCATTACCGCCCGGCAGACAAGAACATTAAAGTTTACGCTCTATCCCGCTCATTCCTGTCTTCCGACCAAGAGGAGGAACCTCTACATATCATCGACCCCTCCAAAGTAATGACTGTGGCCCCGTTTGACCTGTCTCATCTTCCACCCGGTAAGACCTTTGTAGCGGTTCCAGATCGTAAGAAGGTTCTACTCTGGGGCCATTCATCCAAACTAGCCGGTCATGCCGGCCAGAAGAAGACCTTTTTGCTCATCGCCCGACATTACTGGTGGCCTTCCCTACGCAAGGATGTTGCGGACTTCGTTGCGGCTTGTTCCTCCTGTGCCCATAACAAGGTTCCCAGGCACCTTCCATCCGGCCGTCTTCTTCCCCTTCCCGTGCCTTCCGCTCCGTGGCAACACATTGCTATGGACTTTATTACGGATCTCCCTGTTTCTGCTGGTTGTACTGTTATTTGGGTGGTCGCTGACCGCTTTGCTAAAATGGCTCACTTCATCCCTCTGCCTGGTCTTCCATCTGCATCTGTGCTGGCTAAGGAATTCATTCATCACATTTTTCATCTCCACGGCCTACCCCTCCACATTGTGTCTGATCGGGGTTCAGTTCACTTCGCACTTCTGGAGAGCTACGTGTAAACTGCTGGATGTCTCCTTGAATTTCTCCTCCGCTTATCATCCTCAGCCCAATGATCAAGTGGAACGTATCAACCAGATTCTTACCAGCTTTCTTCGGCACTTTGTCAACGCTCACCATAACGATTGGGTTGAGCTCCTGCCTTGGGCCGAGTTCTCCTATAATAACCATAAAAGCGAGTCCTCTTTCAAATCTCCGTTCTTTGTGGTCTACGGTCAACACCCCCGGATTCCGTTTCCAGTCTCCTCTTCAGTGGACAATCCTGCCGCAGAGTCTTTGGTCAGCGAATTTTCAGCCATTTGGGAGGACACTAGATCTGCGCTTCTTCAGTCCTCCGAGCGGATGAAGAAGCATGCTGATAAGAGACGCCTGGATCTGCCTCAATTCCGTCCGGGAGACAAGGACTGGCTTTCCTCCAAATATGTTCATCTCAAGATACCTTCCTATTAGTGTTGAGCGAGTATGTTCTGTTCCGAGTATGCTCGGGCGAGCACCGAGTATTTATAGCTGCTCGGTGATATGGTTGAATCGCTCTCCCGTGTGCATGATTTGCAACTGTTTGACAGCTTTATTACATGTGAGGAATGTGTAAGAAAGAGACATTCCTCCCATGTAGTAAAACTGTCAGTCGCAAATCATGCACACGGGATCGATTCAACCATATCACCGAGCAGCTGTAAATACTCGGAGCTCGGCCCGAGCATACTCGGTGAAAGGGTTAACAGAACATACTCGCTCAACACTACTTATAAGTCCGCGGTTCATCGGTCCAGTCGAGGTTCTGAACCAAATCAATCCCGTGGCTTACAAGCTGAAACGCCCGGTCACCTTACGGATTCCCAATTCCTTTCATGTATCCCTCCTCAAACCTGTTATCCTTAATTCTTTCTCTGACAATCCAGGTACCGCTCCAGCTCCTGTCTCTGCTGAGGACGTCTTTGAGGTAGAAAACATTTTGGCCACCAAGAGGGTAAGAGGAAAGACTTTCTTTCTTGTGGATTGGAAGGGGTTTGGCCCGGAGGAGAGGTCTTGGGAACCCAGGGAGAACATTCATGCCCCTCATCTTCTTAAAAAATTTCTTGCGGGCCTGAAAAAGAGGTGGCGTAAAGGGGGGTTACTGTAACATCAGCGTCTCTGCCTCCTGCCGGGCAGAGACGCCGTTCCCCTCACCGCCGAGGTCCAGGTCCGGCGTCCTTCCGCTCCCCTTCTGCTGTAGTGCGCACCGCACGAAGCTTCCCGGGCTCTGTGCTTAGGGAGAGCGCTCCCTCCCTCTTAAAGGGGTTGCGCGCGCCGTCCTATAGAGTCCCCGGCAAATGGCTGGAGGACTGCCCCAATATAAGGCACCTCCTCCAAAATGGAGGTGCCTGTGAAAGGTTGTTGTTCCGTGTGCTAACACTTGCTTCAGCCCTCAGGTCCCGCTGCCTGTCTACAGTCCTGCCTGCCAGTCTGTCTACAGTCCTGCCTGCCAGCCTGCTTACCTGGAAGTACCTGCCAGTTACCTGTCATGCCCGCCAGCCTGCTTACCTGGTGCACCAGTCTGCTACCTGTTGAGCCAGCCAGCCAGCCTACCTGGAGCACCTGCCTGTAACCTGCCATGCCCGCCAGCCTGCCTACCTGGAGCACCCATCAAGCTATCTGCCGTACCAGCCTGCTTGTCTACCCGGACCATCCGTCTGCCTTCCTGCCGTGCTCATCCGCTGTACCGGCCAGTTCCTGCCATCTGACCCGTGGGAGTCGCCTGCTCTCATACAAGGTCGGTCCCAGAGTGGCACCTGGTTCCCCTGCCCGGTCCCTCCCTGGTTCACGGAGTCGATTGAGCCGCTGTGCGACCTTGGTCAGGCCGAATAGGCACTTAGTCACGACCCTCTGGTCCCTCCTTGCACCGAAGCATAGAGGTTCCACCACCTGGACTCGTAACAACTGGCTTCTAGCAAGCTGTAGTCCGCTGTCAGGTTTTATGCAATTGTACAATATAAAGCTCAGAGATATAGGGCTTTGTTCAAGCTGACGTAATTGTTGCCATTATTACAAAATCAATGTAAGATCCATCATAATCTCTTTTTCTTCTTGCCTAGTTGTATTCTAGTTTCTATAATCGCCACCCCATTGTCAGACTCATTCCTAGCCATTTCGCAAAACTTACAGGAGATAGAGCTGCCATATTGGTTGTTATTTTGGCAATAGCTTCTAAGAAAGTGATGAGCTATAGGAGTCAATTCAAAGATCACTACTTTTTATTGTCACCTTTGTGGTTTGTTACGTAAAAACCACAAATACTAAACTGGGGCTTCAGCACTAAGTTTGGATTTGCCAATAAAAGAGCAACTTGTGATTCCGGGTTTAAGAATCTAGTCAATAAGGGGTAAAGACGACAGGTTAATATCTTATATTATTTACTGACAGATTCCAAAACTTTTAGACATGTGAAAAAGATGATAAATGTAAGTCAAGATGTAGAATGACACACAAAAGCTCCAGCACATAGACTATGTCATAAGAGATTCAGTGCAATCATGTGGTCACATCAGACCTGGAGGCTCAGTATCTGGGATGCCAATCAGTGATGAGAGAGAAAGATGGCCCCGGCCGGGTCATAGGGTGAAACAATGCCAATCAGTGATGAGAGAGAAAGATGGCCCCGGCCGGGTCATAGGGTGAAACAACGAGCAGAGTGTGTAACGCAAAATATCACAAGTAATGAGGATGGATAGAACAAGAAGAACCAATGCTGCCGCAGGCTCATCATCTGCTGTTACAGTTACTCAAAGAATTTACAAAAAAAGTAGATGACAGAAGACAACTACCCTGATATCCTGTAAAACATATACAGAGGTTGTACTTCTCCCAGGAGCTAAAATCTGAGAACATAACCTGAAATAGAGTATTATTCAGAGGATCTTGCATACATGGACATAGTTGAAAATTCTGCATATGTAACCTTTCCTGATGACTGGGTTGAGGTGACGCTTACACTAAAAAAAAAAAAAAAAAAAAAAAAAAAGGATAAATTGCAAGTATAGCCCCGTAACACATCAAACTGTACAGAAAACTAAGTTTCTCTTGGCCAATGCAGTTTAGTGACCGGCGTTCTTTTTAGCTCATGCTGTGGCCGGTTTCATTCTGGTGTCACGGGTGTGTCGCCACGAAGATCGTCACGATTACACAGCCTGACTTCTCGCAGCTGACTTTTTGGTGCTTTGTGTTTTTCGGCAGTGAGGGAGTTAATTCTCTCTCTCTCTCTGTGCTAGACGAGGTCCTGCCTCGCCCAGCTGCAATCAATGCTGCTGTAGTGAGATTCCTTCAAATGCCTGCTGGTCTGTTAGGGAAGTGTCGGTGAAAGCATTTCATGCAGACTAACAGAGCGGATCGTGGTATTTGGAGTTTCAGAGATAAGTGTATTTGGAGTGTTTTTTCCCTTCCTCGCTTTATCATTTATCTCCTTTCCCGTTGGTGTTCCCTCTGTTGTAGTTGTGTAGTTTTTGTATGCAAGGTGGTTTTGGTTTTTCCCTTGTACTGTCTCGTTCGTCTAAGTACTGTGTGTGGGCATATTATTACTTGTCCCCTTTTGTTGTGATCGGGGTCCTTCTCAGGACTAGATTACTTAGGTGCAGGGATCCTCAGGAGGTAGGGGTTACGCTGGCGGCCTGGACCTCTGTACCTTTAACAGTACCTCCAGGTTGAGGGATTAGTCAGGGCCCCAGCTTAGGGTCAGCTTAGGCCCCCTACCTCCAGTATACAGAGACAGCGTGACATTTTCACCGACCACTTAGTTTTTCTCCAGCTACCATGGATCCAGTAGCCGGTCTAGCTCGGCAGTTGCAGAGTTTGTCCATGGAGCTGGCGGACGTTAGGTCCAAGATTTTGTATCCTCAGGAGCAAGCCGGACCAGAACCTAAAGTAGCTCTCCCTGACAGGTTCACTGGGGGGCGGGACAAGTTTTTTGTTTTCCGGGAGGCATGCAAGTTGTACTTTCGGCTGCGGCCTCGGTCATCGGGGAGTGAAGAACAAAGGGTGGGAATTGTCATCTCGCTCCTACAAGGGGACCCACAATCTTGGGCGTTCTCTCTTCCCCCGGGCTCCCCGGCTCTCCAGTCAGTGGATAGGTTTTTCGCTGCTCTGGGACTCGTATATGATGACCCAGATCGGATCTCCCTTGCTGAGTCTAAGTTACGTAGGATCCAGCAGGGAGATCGTCCGGCGGAGGAATTCTGTTCGGAGTTCCGTAGGTGGGCCATGGACACCCAGTGGAATGACCCGGCTCTTAGGAGCCAGTTTTGTCAAGGTTTATCCGACAAATTACAGGATGTGTTGGCACAGTATGACTCTCCCGCGTCACTGGAAGCCGCTATGGCCCTTTCTATTCGCGTTGACAGACGGCTTCGGGAGAGGTGCGGGATAACTCTACCCCCTGTGATGACTCCACCTCCTACAAGGTCCCCTCATATGGTTGTTCCCCTGGTCAGTCCAGAGGAGCCTATGCAATTAGGAGGGACATCATTTCGGGGGAGGGGACCGGTGGTGCGCCATAAGACAGGAAGGTGTTTCTTCTGCGGGAGAAAGGGACATTTTATTGGGGGGTGTCCATCCCGTCCCTTGCAGAGTGAAGAGTCGTCGGAAAACTGTTGATCCCAGGTTGTGTGGTGGACGGCAATCTGGGAGTAGGTATTTCGTCCCTAGGTTCGTCTCAGTTTCTCGTACCGGCGGAGGTGGTGGTGGGTACGAGAACTGAGAGGATATCTGTTCTTCTGGATAGTGGGGCCGGGGCTAATCTGGTTGATGCTCGGTTTGCCCGGGTTCAAGGTATGCGATTGAGTGAGTTGGCTAAACCCATCCCCATATTCTCGATCGATGCCAGGCCTCTCGGTCAGGGAAGTTTTTTGCAAGCTGTGCATGACGTAAAACTTCAAGTGGGGGCGATACATAAAGAACTGTTGTCTTGCTACGTGTTGGAGGGTCTTCCCACTCCTATAGTGTTGGGCCTTCCTTGGTTAACTAAGCATAACCCGGTTATTAATTGGCAAACCAGAGAGATAAGCCAATGGAGTAAATTCTGTAATAAAAACTGCATGAACACGGTCATCGGTGCGGTTACTCCTTGGGTCTTACCTCCATTTCTGGCGGACTTTGAGGATGTATTCTCGGAGAAAGGGTGTCAGGAACTACCTCCTCATCGCGAGTATGACTGTTCTGTAAAACTGCTCCCTGAGGCCAAGTTACCTAAAGCTAGGTTGTATAACCTTTCTGGTCCTGAGAGGCAGGCCATGAAGGATTATATTTCAGAAAGTCTGGCTAAGGGGCATATTAGACCTTCATCTTCACCGGTGGCTGCGGGGTTCTTCTTTGTTAAGAAGAAAGATGGAGGCCTACGCCCTTGCCTGGATTTCCGTGAACTTAATCGGATTACGGTCCGAGATCCATATCCGCTCCCACTTATTCCCGATCTCTTTAATCAGATCGTGGGCGCCAAATGGTTCTCTAAGTTGGATCTCAGGGGGGCGTACAATCTGATTAGGATGAAGGAGGGGGATGAGTGGAAGACGGCGTTTAACACTCCGGAGGGGCATTATGAGAACCTTGTCATGCCATTCGGTCTGACTAATGCCCCGGCGGTGTTCCAACACTTTGTTAATGACATTTTTCGCCGCCTGGTGGGACAGTTTGTTGTCATATATCTGGATGATATCTTAATTTACTCGCCGGATCTGGTGTCTCATCAGGAGCACGTTAGGCAGGTGTTACAGATCTTGCGGGATAATAAACTGTATGCCAAATGGGAAAAGTGTGTGTTCGCCGTACAGGAACTCCAGTTTTTAGGCTTCCTGGTTTCAGCGTCCGGTTTTCGTATGGACCCTGGGAAAGTGCGGGCAGTTCTTGAGTGGGATCGGCCAGAGAATCTTAAGGCACTACAACGTTTCCTGGGGTTTGCTAATTATTACCGGAAGTTCATTCGTAATTTCTCGTCCATGGTTAAGCCTCTCACAGACATGACTAAAAAGGGGACGGATTTTTCTAGGTGGTCTGACAAGGCTTGTCAAGCATTCTCCTCCTTGAAAAAATGTTTTGCCTCGGCACCCATACTCATTCAACCTGATGCGTCACAGCCATTCATTGTAGAGGTAGACGCTTCCGAGGTAGGGGTGGGAGCAGTATTGTCACAAGGTTCGTCCCCTGGTAAGTGGCATCCGTGCGCCTTTTTCTCTAAAAAATTGTCGTCCACTGAGAGGAATTACGATGTCGGCAATAGGGAACTCTTGGCCATTAAGTTAGCTTTTGAGGAGTGGCGCCATTTTTTGGAGGGGGCAGTCCATCCGGTCACCGTCATCACCGATCACAAGAACCTGCTATATCTGGAGTCCGCGAAACGTCTGAATCCCAGACAAGCTAGGTGGTCATTGTTTTTTACCAGGTTTAATTTTGTCGTTACATATCGTCCTGGGTCAAAAAATGTAAAGGCGGATGCCTTATCTCGTAGTTTCCCTGGGGCCGGGAATACGGACGACCCGATTCCTATCCTTCAGGAGGGGGTGGTGGTTTCGGCAGTATGCTCTGAGCTGGAGGAGGAGGTATTGGAGGCTCAGGGGGACGCCCCTGTTGGACCTCCGGGGAGACTGTTTGTTCCAGATCAGTTGCGACAAAAGGTGATCGAGGCACACCATAACTCAGTTTTCGCAGGACACCCGGGGAGTAGAGCAACTGTGGATCTCCTCTCGCGTCGGTTTTGGTGGCCTAACTTGCATAAGGAGGTGGTAACTTTTGTCGCGTCCTGTGGGGTTTGTGCGCACTCTAAGACCTCACATACCCGTCCGTCTGGGGCCCTCTTACCTTTGAAGATCCCGGAGCGTCCTTGGACTCATCTGTCTATGGACTTTATTACGGACCTCCCTCCGTCTTCGGGTAAAACGGTCATACTCGTTGTAGTGGACAGGTTCAGCAAGATGGCACATTTTATCGCTCTTCCGGCTCTCCCTAATGCTAAAACTCTTGCGCAGGTGTTCATTGGGGAGATTGTGAGGCTTCACGGGGTACCCTCCGAGGTGGTGTCTGATCGGGGGTCTCAGTTTGTGTCCAAGTTCTGGAAGGCGTTTTGTGCACGGCGGGGGATGCATTTGTCGTTCTCATCGGCTTTTCATCCTCAGACCAATGGTCAGACGGAACGTATGAACCAGAGCTTGGAGACATATCTCCGGTGTTTTGTGTCAGAGAACCAGGAGGACTGGGCTTCTTTCTTACCTCTGGCAGAGTTTGCTATTAATAATAGGCGGAGCGAGTCCACTGGTAAGTCCCCGTTTTTTGGGGCATATGGTTTTCACCCCCAGTTTTGTACTTTCAGTAGGGGGGGCTCTTCGGGGGTTCCTGAGGAGGAACGATTTTCCTCATCACTCGCTTCAGTATGGAGAGGGGTGCTGAAGAATCTGAATACTATGGGGAACCGATACAAATGTATGGCTGATAGGAGGAGAGTGTCTGGTCCGGACCTAAGTGTGAACGATCGGGTATGGTTGTCTACCAGGAATATAAAACTTAAGGTTCCCTCCTGGAAACTGGGTCCCAGGTTCATCGGGCTGTACAGAATCAGTTCTATTATTAATCCGGTGGCATTCCGTCTTGACCTCCCCCCTACGTTTAAAATTCACAACGTGTTCCACAGATCGTTGCTTAAGAGGTATGTGGCGCCGGTGGTACCGTCACCTTTACCTCCCCCTCCAGTGGTGGTCAAGGGTAACTTGGAGTTCCAGGTATCGAGGGTCATCGATTCACGCTTTAATCGCCGATCCCTTCAGTACCTGGTTCATTGGAAAGGGTATGGTCCTGAGGAGAGGATGTGGGTTCCTGCGTCGGATATTAACGCAGACTGATTAGTTCGGGCCTTCCACACGACTCACCCGGATAAACCTGGCCCTGAGGGTCCGGAGGCCCCTCGTAGAAGGGGGGGTACTGTCACGGGTGTGTCGCCACGAAGATCGTCACGATTACACAGCCTGACTTCTCGCAGCTGACTTTTTGGTGCTTTGTGTTTTTCGGCAGTGAGGGAGTTAATTCTCTCTCTCTCTCTGTGCTAGACGAGGTCCTGCCTCGCCCAGCTGCAATCAATGCTGCTGTAGTGAGATTCCTTCAAATGCCTGCTGGTCTGTTAGGGAAGTGTCGGTGAAAGCATTTCATGCAGACTAACAGAGCGGATCGTGGTATTTGGAGTTTCAGAGATAAGTGTATTTGGAGTGTTTTTTCCCTTCCTCGCTTTATCATTTATCTCCTTTCCCGTTGGTGTTCCCTCTGTTGTAGTTGTGTAGTTTTTGTATGCAAGGTGGTTTTGGTTTTTCCCTTGTACTGTCTCGTTCGTCTAAGTACTGTGTGTGGGCATATTATTACTTGTCCCCTTTTGTTGTGATCGGGGTCCTTCTCAGGACTAGATTACTTAGGTGCAGGGATCCTCAGGAGGTAGGGGTTACGCTGGCGGCCTGGACCTCTGTACCTTTAACAGTACCTCCAGGTTGAGGGATTAGTCAGGGCCCCAGCTTAGGGTCAGCTTAGGCCCCCTACCTCCAGTATACAGAGACAGCGTGACATCTGGCTGCTGAGCGTCACAACAGTCTGACACTCGCTGCTCTGTAGACATTTTTATCTACAGTGATCTCATTATCATCACAACCAGGATCACAAAGAAAATTATCACCAATATATATGCAAGTTGCCTCTTCAGAGGGGAAGAAGACTTGAACTCTATAGCGCCGCCTATTGGAAGCAGCGATCCTACAAGTCACAATCGACGTTTTAACGAGTCTTGCAATATGACTTAGGATAAAAGCCAAATCAGAATCTCAGTTTGTAGACACGGTGTTTTGGGCTGTTGGCCCTCATCAGTGCAAAGTATGAGAACTGATTTGGCTAGGTGAGAGTCTATGGACTGAGGTCTAAGGGGCAATATATAGACATACAGATGCATCTCACTAAATTAGAATATCATCAAAAAGTTCATTTATTTCAGTTCTTCAATGCAAAAAGTGAAACTCCTATATTATATAGAGTCATTACAAACAGAGGGATCTATTATATAGAGTCATTACACACAGAGCGATCTATTATATAGAGTCATTACACACACAGGGATCTATTATATAGAGTCATTACACACAGAGGGATCTATTATATAGAGTCATTACACGCAGAGGGATCTATTATATAGAGTCATTACACAGAGACGGATCTATTATATAGAGTCATTACACACAGAGGGATCTATTATATAGAGTCATTACAAACAGAGGGATCTATTATATAGAGTCATTACAGACAGAGGGATCTATTATATAGAGTCATTACACGCAGAGGGATCTATTATATAGAGTCATTACACGCAGAGCGATCTATTATATAGAGTCATTACACACAGAGGGATCTATTATATAGAGTCATTACACGCAGAGTGATCTATTATATAGAGTCATTACACACAGAGCGATCTATTATATAGAGTCATTACACGCAGAGGGATCTATTATATAGCGTCATTACACACAGAGGGATCTATTATATAGAGTCATTACACACAGAGGGATCTATTATATAGAGTCATTACACACAGAGCGATCTATTATATAGAGACATTACACACAGAGGGATCTATTATATAGAGTCATTACACACAGAGGGATCTATTATATAGAGTCATTACACACAGAGCGATCTATTATATAGAGACATTACACACAGAGGGATCTATTATATAGAGTCATTACACACAGAGGGATCTATTATATAGAGTCATTACACGCAGAGGGATCTATTATATAGAGTCTTTACACGCAGAGGGATCTATTATATAGAGATATTACACACAGAGGGATCTATTATATAGAGTCATTACACACAGAGGGATCTATTATATAGAGTCATTACACGCAGAGTGATCTATTATATAGAGTCATTACACGCAGAGGGATCTATTATATAGAGTCATTACACACAGAGCGATCTATTATATAGAGTCATTACACACAGAGGGATCTATTATATAGAGTCATTACACACAGAGGGATCTATTATATAGAGTCATTACACACAGAGGGATCTATTATATAGAGTCATTACACACAGAGATCTATTATATAGAGTCATTACACACAGAGGGTTCTATTATAGAGTCATTACACACAGAGGGATCTATTATATAGAGTCATTACACACAGAGGGGTCTATTATATACAGTCATTACACACAGAGGGATCTATTATATAGAGTCATTACACACAGAGGGATCTATTATATAGAGTCATTACACAGAGAGGGATCTATTATATAGAGCCATTACACACAGAGTGATCTATTATATAGAGTCATTACACACAGAGGGATCTATTATATAGAGTCATTACACGCAGAGGGATCTATTATATAGAGTCATTACACACAGAGTGATCTATTATATAGAGTCATTACACACAGAGGGATCTATTATATAGAGTCATTACACACAGAGGGATCTATTATATAGAGTCATTACACACAGAGGGATCTATTATATAGAGTCATTACCCACAGAGTGATCTATTATATAGAGTCATTACACACAGAGGGATCTATCATATAGAGTCATTACACACAGAGCGATCTATTATATAGAGTCATTACACACAGAGGGATCTATTATATAGAGTCATTACACACAGAGGGATCTATTATATAGAGTCATTACACACAGAGGGATCTATTATATAGAGTCATTACACACACAGCGATCTATTATATAGAGTCATTACACGCAGAGGGATCTATTATATAGTCATTACACACAGAGGGATCTATTATATAGAGTCATTACACACAGAGGGATCTATTATATAGTCATTACACACAGAGGGATCTATTATATAGAGTCATTACACACAGAATGATCTATTCCAAGTGTTTATTTCTGTTAATGTTGATGATTATGGCTTACAGCCAATGAAAACACAAAAGTCATTATCTCAGTAAATTAAAATAATTAACAAAAAACACCTGCAAAGGCTTCCTAAGCATTTAAAAAGGCCCCTTAGTCTGTTTCAGTAGGCTCCACAATTATGCGGAAGACTGCTGACTTGACAGATGTCCAGAAGGCAGACATTGACACATTATTTTAATTTACTGAGATAATGACTTTTGTGTTTTCATTGGCTGTAAGCCATAATCATCAACATTAACAGACATAAACACATGAAATAGATCCCTCTGTGTGTAATGACTCTATATAATAGATCCCTCTGTGTGTAATGACTCTATATAATAGATCCCTCTGTTTGTAATGACTCTATATAATAGATCGCTGTGTGTAATGACTCTATATAATAGATCCCTCTGTGTGTAATGACTCTATATAATAGATCCCTCTGTGTGTAATGACTCTAAATAATAGATCCCTCTGCGTGTAATGACTCTATATAATAGATCCCTCTGCGTGTAATGACTCTATATAATAGATACCTCTGTGTGTAATGACTCTATGTAATAGATCCCTCTGTGTGTAATGACTCTATATAATAGATCCCTCTGCGTGTAATGACTCTATATAATAGATCCCTCTGTGTGTAATGACTCTATATAATAGATCCCTCTGTGTGTAATGACTCTATATAATAGATCCCTCTGTGTGTAATGACTCTATATAATAGATCACTCTGTTTGTAATGACTCTATATAATAGATCCCTCTGTGTGTAATGACTCTATATAATAGATCCCTCTGTGTGTAATGACTCTATATAATAGATCCCTCTGTGTGTAATGACTTTATATAATAGATCCCCCTGTGTGTAATGACTCTATATAATAGATCCCTCTGTGTGTAACGACTCTATATAATAGATCCCTCTGTGTGTAACGACTCTATATAATAGATCGCTGCGTGTAATGACTCTATATAATAGATCACTCTATGTGTAATGACTCTATATAATAGATCCCTCTGTGTGTAATGACTCTCTATAATAGATCCCTCTGTGTGTAATGACTCTATATAATAGATGCCTCTGTGTGTAATGACTCTATATAATAGATCCCTCTGTGTGTAATGACTCTATATAATAGATCCCTTTGCGTGTAATAACTCTATATAATACATCACTGTGTGTCTAATGACTCTATATAATAGATCCCTCTGTGTGTAATGACTCTATATAATAGATCCCTCCGTGTGTAATGACTCTATATAATAGATCCATCCGCGTGTAATGACTCTATATAATAGATCCCTCCGCATGTAATGACTCTATATAATAGATCCCTCTGCGTGTAATGACTCTATATAATAGATCCCTCTGTGTGTAATGACTCTATATAATAGATCCCTCTGTGTGTAATGACTCTAAATAATAGATCCCTCTGCGTGTAATGACTCTATATAATAGATCCCTCTGCGTGTAATGACTCTATATAATAGATACCTCTGTGTGTAATGACTCTATGTAATAGATCCCTCTGTGTGTAATGACTCTATATAATAGATCCCTCTGCGTGTAATGACTCTATATAATAGATCCCTCTGTGTGTAATGACTCTATATAATAGATCCCTCTGTGTGTAATGACTCTATATAATAGATCCCTCTGTGTGTAATGACTCTATATAATAGATCACTGTGTTTGTAATGACTCTATATAATAGATCCCTCTGTGTGTAATGACTCTATATAATAGATCCCTCTGTGTGTAATGACTCTATATAATAGATCCCTCTGTGTGTAATGACTCTATATAATAGATCCCCCTGTGTGTAATGACTCTATATAATAGATCCCTCTGTGTGTAACGACTCTATATAATAGATCCCTCTGTGTGTAACGACTCTATATAATAGATCGCTGCGTGTAATGACTCTATATAATAGATCACTCTATGTGTAATGACTCTATATAATAGATCCCTCTGTGTGTAATGACTCTCTATAATAGATCCCTCTGTGTGTAATGACTCTATATAATAGATGCCTCTGTGTGTAATGACTCTATATAATAGATCCCTCTGTGTGTAATGACTCTATATAATAGATCCCTTTGCGTGTAATGACTCTATATAATACATCACTGTGTGTCTAATGACTCTATATAATAGATCCCTCTGTGTGTAATGACTCTATATAATAGATCCCTCCGTGTGTAATGACTCTATATAATAGATCCATCCGCGTGTAATGACTCTATATAATAGATCCCTCCGCATGTAATGACTCTATATAATAGATCCCTCTGCGTGTAATGACTCTATATAATAGATCCCTCTGTGTGTAATGACTCTATATAATAGATCCCTCTGCGTGTAATGACTCTATATAATAGATCCCTCTGCGTGCGATGACTCTATATAATAGATCACTCTGTGTGTAATGACTCTATATAATAGATCCCTCTGTGTGTAATGACTCTATATAATAGATCCCTCTGCGTGTAATTACTCTATATAATAGATCACTCTGTGTGTAATGACTCTATATAATAGATCACTGTGTGTAATGACTCTATATAATAGATCCCTCTGCGTGTAATGACTCTATATAATAGATCCCTCTGCGTGTAATGACTCTATATAATAGATCCCTCTGTGTGTAATGACTCTATATAATAGATCCCTCCGTGTGTAATGACTCTATATAATAGATCACTCTGTGTGTAATGACTCTATATAATAGATCCCTCTGTGTGTAATGACTCTATATAATAGATCCCTCTGCATGTAATGACTCTATATAATAGATCCCTCTGCGTGTAATGACTCTATATAATAGATCCCTCTGTGTGTAATGACTCTATATAATAGATCACTGTGTGTAATGACTCTATATAATAGACCCCTCTGTGTGTAATGACTCTATATAATAGATCCCTCTGCGTGTAATGACTCTATATAATAGATCCTTCTGTGTGTAATGACTCTATATATTAGATCCCTCTGCGTGTAATGACTCTATATAATAGATCCCTCTGCGTGTAATGACTCTATTTAATAGATCCCTCTGCGTGTAATGACTCTATATAATAGATCCCTCTGTCTGTAATGACTCTATATAATAGATCCCTCTGCGTGTAATGACTCTATATAATAGATCCCTCTGTGTGTAATGACTCTATATAATAGATCGCTATGTGTGTAATGACTCTATATAATAGATCCCTCTGTGTGTAATGACTCTATATAATAGATCCCTCTGCGTGTAATGACTCTATATAATAGATCCCTCTCTGTGTAATGACTCTATATAATAGATCCCTCTGCGTGTAATGACTCTATATAATAGATCCCTCTCTGTGTAATGACTCTATATAATAGATCCCTCTGCGTGTAATGACTCTATATAATAGATCCCTCTGCGTGTAATGACTCTATATAATAGATCACTCTGTGTGTAATGACTCTATATAATAGATCCCTCTGTGTGTAATGACTCTATATAATAGATCCCTCTGCGTGTAATGACTCTATATAATAGATCCCTCTGCGTGTAATGACTCTATATAATAGATCCCTCTGCGTGTAATGACTCTATATAATAGATCCCTCTCTGTGTAATGACTCTATATAATAGATCCCTCTGCGTGTAATGACTCTATATAATAGATCCCTCTGTGTGTAATGACTCTATATAATAGATCCCTCTGTGTGTAATGACTCTATATAATAGATCCCTCTGTGTGTAATGACTCTATAGAATATAGGAGTTTCACTTTTTGTATTGAAGAACTGAAATAAATTAACTTTTTGATGATATTGTTAGTTAGTGAGATGCACCTGTAGATAACTCAGGATAAACTGTTTACCTCCTCCCTGCACAATGACCTCTGCACAGGTCACTGAGTGGGCCCACAACACTATTTCATAAAAATGAATGAGTCATCTGATTACTATCACAGATAGGGTTACAAATGAAAGGTAAAATATAGGGTATGTGCACACGATGAGTTCCAGCCTGTGGTCCCATCTGGATATGCAAATGAGCGGCGCCTTTTTTTTTCCACTTGCGGACTTTCCTGATAGAGACTAGGTCTATGGGGAAAGTCAGCATACGGACCCACAGGAGAAATTGACACGCTGCGGTCTGGAAAGATGCGGCGCATGTCAGTTTCCGCGGGTGTGCCGCAGACACATAATGGACATGGGATTTCTACAAATCCCATCCACTATTCAGTAACATCTGGCCGCTGCGGGTTTGACGCTGCATAAGTCCGCAGCGTCCAACCCGCAGAGGCTCCGGATCGTGTGCACATACCCATATAGTGATCACAGGATCTACCATTCACAATAGGAGATGGTCATTACCCTCCCTGCAAAAATCACAAAGTCATTACCGAAAGTCCCATAATAGTAAAAGGGAGAAAACAGCGCAGCACTGCGAGCATCATATCATTTATCCGTCTACAGCAGGCCACCTACCAGAGTGTCATTAGAAGTTTCCTACATTGAGATTGACAGGTTAAGATCAGTATTCAAGAAAAAAAATATCTTCTATTTCTGATCTCATTCACTCGGGGGGCTGAAGAGGGCAGTTTGATGCTTTGATTGATTGATATAAAGCATCTCCTCTGAAGCTCTTTAACATGAAGTAGACAGATCTTCTCGACTCTTTCCTTGCAAACATTAAGGTTTGAAGATCACCCTCCTACACATCGGATGTTTTCTGACATGTGTCTAATCCGCACCAGGAAGGATCTCTTGTGACTGAGATACTATGTAAATAAATGTCCATAACACACACATGACCACCGATGGGAATGAGAGGCCGACTAGCATCACTCATACTGGCGAAGACAGACAATGAGAGATGCGACGTCTCAGCAGATGGTTCTTGCATTTTTGTTACATTTAAGCAAGTAAAACTTTAAAAGCACCAAGACGGAAAAATAACAGGCAATTTGCCGTGAAGTCTGTATCGAGGAATGATTATGAGGTTTCCTGAAAGCCCTTGATCTGTCTGAAGCGAAAGGAAGACAATTGTTTATGGTCTGAGTTTTATTTTGAATCAGGAAATTATGCAGTGATCTGTTCGCTGGCGACTCGTAGCATGTGTGCTTCACATGGATCCTACACATATCTGCTAAGTAATCTGAAGGCTCGTGGAAACTGGCACGCACAGATAAGCTAGTCTGATGGTATACTGCTAGAGGGGATATAATCATTATCATTGGCTCTGCAGCTATAGTATCAGCACTGGCATATGTAGCAACGTGTGGTGTACACACTCATTTCTATGTACATTGGTTATCTATACACGCGACTCTACGGACATCCACCCTGTAAATACAGAAGCAGACTATAGTCCCCAGGGTCTCAACTGGATCACTGAATATGCACAGCATGCATGTTACAAAGTTTTTAGAAAAAATATTTAGATTTGAGAGTCCTCAGTGGTTGATACCTTTTAATGGCTAACTGAAAAGATGGTAACAAATTGCAAGCTTTCGAGACTACTCAGGTCTCTTCATCAGGCATAGTATAAGATGGTAACAAATTGCAAGCTTTCCAGACTACTCAGGTCTCTTCATCAGGCATAGTATAAGATGGTAACAAATTGCAAGCTTTCCAGACTACTCAGGTCTCTTCATCAGGCATAGTATAAGATGGTAACAAATTGCAAGCTTTCCAGACTACTCAGGTCTCTTCATCAGGCATAGTATAAGATGGTAACAAATTGCAAGCTTTCCAGACTACTCAGGTCTCTTCATCAGGCATAGTATAAGATGGTAACAAATTGCAAGCTTTCCAGACTACTCAGGTCTCTTCATCAGGCATAGTATAAGATGGTAACAAATTGCAAGCTTTCCAGACTACTCAGGTCTCTTCATCAGGCATAGTATAAGATGGTAACAAATTGCAAGCTTTCCAGACTACTCAGGTCTCTTCATCAGGCATAGTACAAAGTTTTTATTAATCAGTTATATAGTCAAGTGAACTTCTTTAAGAAACAGGGATGTTTAAATAGATAAATAAGACAGTAATATTATAACGTTATCCCAGATCATTTTATATTAGAATCAGGAGGAAATTCTCGGCAAACAATAATGCTTCTTCTATTTTGTTCTTAATGTTTGTAATGTCTGGAAAAAAAAATGAATGCACAAATAGCAGTAAAGGAAACCTGTCAGGTGCCCAAAAACACATGTAGCAAGACTCCATCTTTTACTCGGAAGCGGAGCAGCGGTATTGAGGAGACCTATGAATTTAGCCAATGTAGCAGGGAAGAGGTCAGCCCGTATGACTGTTCTCAGCTTTTTCAGGGGTCATAGATGCTTGCAATGAGGGAGCTTGTTCCTGATCCAGGTAGACATCACCCATCATGCTGTATAATTACCATCGGTTTAGTCTACTTTACATGCATTTTTTCATAACTTCAGTTATGGATTTGCACTGGTGATTAATATTCAGTTTCCATATTTATGAACCTACAGGAAATATTAAGACTATATTATGTGAGCACATTCTGGAAGAATGCTAAAAAAAAGTGCTGATTCTACACAATTGATGAAAAACAGGAAAACCCCCCCCAAAAAAACGTGCCTGAACAAAACCAATAAGTACAGCTTTGCCTTTAGTGATTAACCACAAGCACTGGGGAAATGTAACTTATGCCAGCGGTACCAATGTCAACACTCACCGCATTTGGCTCTCTGTATGTGCTATGAATGAGAACATGGCTGAAAACACTATACCTCCATACAGTGACTCATACAAGGATTGTGCGGGTCCCCGGGTTTGCAGAAATCTTTTGACAATGATTGGGTTTGTCGTGGATAGACATCTTAGTAATCATGTTGTAAACTCACTTATATAGGAGGGGGATCTCTTATATCTATAAAAGAAGTATAGTATAATCCTCATAAGAAAGTTTGTAAAACTCCACTGCCACTCCAGAGTTCACATACATGTCAAAAAAGCGACTCTCCCCTCCCCCCATGCTTAATTTTGATTGATGTATGACACCAGAGGCAAGGAGAAGAGCCTCGTGGCCATCTAGTGCACTGCACTACCTTGACTCTCTCACAAGCATGCCGGGGCAAGTTGTATCGGCTCCCTGGGCTTGGAGAAACTTGAGCAGGTGTGCTTATAAACATTGACCTGAGAAGTAGATATTCATGAAATGGGAAAAAAATTGTAGCTCTGGGCTATAAGAAACCTTCTATGCTTCATTAAGGAAAGAAGCACCCTGGAAACCTGCCACCGATTACATTACTCCATCCTTCTAAACCTTTTTTTGACCTCTAAGTGTGAGATATTAGTATACAGCGATAAGAAGATCGAACGTTTTAAAAAGAACTGAATATCGACCGGATCCTACAGTTCTTGAGAAATTGCTACTTACTGATGTCTAAGAAGCGTTTGAGAAAAGAAAAATCAGAAACATTTGGTGTAAAATTTAATGTTTTTCAAAATACAATAAGCAATAAAAATAATCTATCATCAACTTTAAGATGATCCCTCTTTGGGCAGCATGAGATGCCGACAGACACTTTATCTGTTATATCTGCCAGTAGTGAAGTTTCCGTGAAGTTTATACTTTATTAGTCTTTTGAGCTGCCGGATAACTCCACTCGCCCGCCCATGACGGACAGCTTTCCCCTATGTATAGTAATAGGGAGAAACCTGTAAATCCACAGCCCGAACCACAGAGTATAAATTACCAGGACTATCTCCTAACAGCACAATGCAAGCACTGAAAATACTACAAATGTCGACTCACGAGTAAGGAAAGTGGATTGAAATATATGTACGTATGCATATATATAGAGAGAGAGATATGTGCAAAATAATAATGTTTAAACCATGCAACATGGGAAAAAAAATCATGACTAGGTGTAGGCAAGTAGTGGGCAACCAACAGTCACGACATGCACGCTGCTACTTGGGTGTAATTGGCTCATTTAATGAAAGGGGGGGGGGTGTTCTAATTAATAGCAGTGCAAACTTAAATTAGTGAGGTCATCCATTCTGTGAAAAAAACAAGTGTCAATTATGGCCCATATTTAACCCCTTTCTGACATTGTCTGTAATAGTACGTCCCTGTGCCCTGGGCGTATTGGACCAGGTACGTATTATTACGTACAATGCCATCGCGCCCACATAGAAGCTGCACGGGGCGATCGCAGCCGGGTGTCAGCTGATACCCTGTGCCGCACCGCTCCCGGCACATTAACCCCCGAAATGCTGCAATCGAAGTCGATCGCAGCATTCCAGGAGCAAAGGGAGGTAAGAGCGAGCCTTATGTCTTGTCTCTGGCGTCCCGCGTTGTCTGTACTGGGTCCCGGTAGTTGCCATGGTGACCCGATGTCATCATGACGACATCCGGGTCACCAGGCATCAGCAAGTTACTTTGATCATGCACAGTCCAGGATCAAAGCAAGTTGTGCCTGTGCAGGGGCAGACAGGTTGCATAGCATAGAGATGCTGCTGCATCTCTATGCTATACAAGCGATCAGCCTGCAAAAAATGAAAGTCCCATAGTGGGACAAAGTGTAAAAATAAAAAAAGTGTCAGAAAGTGAACATTTTTTTTAAAAAATTGTAAAAATATATAAAAAAAATGAAAAAAATAATCCAAGAAAAATATAAATATATTGTACCCATAAATAAGTATTATGAAAAAAAACCAAAAACAAACAAACAATAGAAGTACACATATTTGGTATCACTGCGTCCGGAACAACCTGACCTATAAAACTGTCCCATTAGTTAACCCCTTTAGTGAACACGGTAAAAAATAAAAAACAAAGCAAAAAACAATGCTTTATCATCATACTGCCTGTCATGAAAGTTAGCCGCCATCTTAGGTATGATACGTCATACCTGAAGACATTCCCTATTGTCATTTCTAAAAATCCCTCACACAGCTCCTACCATGTCACATTTTTCCAGCCCCTGGTAAATAGAGCAATTTGCCCCCACCTCTGGAGATCAGTCTCTAGGAATTTCTTTGATATGGTAAATAGATGGGCCAGCCTTGTTGTGTCCAAGCAGGACAGAGTCAGCGAGACCCTAGGGGGTAATTAACACCTTGATGTCACTTGAAACCAGAAGCAAACCATTTGTGCAAGCCTGAAAACCTCTCCATTGTCTCAAGAAACCATGTGCTTTCTTTGTGGAAAATGGCCGCCAAAAGCTACAGATATAATATCAATTCATAACCACACGATACAAGTTAGGGAACCTGAACAAAATGTATCATGTGGGGAAGGTGCCCGCTGACACAATCATGGGACTTATAAATCCATGAGTGGCCTGGAAAGCTAGATATTTAGAAGAATCATATACAAGGTCCCAGGGGAGGCATGTTTAGAGTCAATGACTTCCCCAGAAGAGTAGGATCACGACGTGACCTTTGGTGATACAATGAGATCACCCCAGGGAAAGTTATGGGTACTTTTCTCAAATGGAGCCAAAACTGGCATTGGTAGGGGGGTGGGGCTTAGTAAACTGACATCACCAAGAGTGGGCGTGACAGGACTTTAGTATAGCCGACAGCCAGAAACCCCCTCAGTTTTGACCCAGGAGATGATGTGAACAACTCCTAACGTCGGGTCCTGGTCTCTGAGTGGGAGGAGCACCTTTGCCATGTGCTACTGAGGCCTGGACGACTGCAACAAAGCTTGAACCTGTGGGATAGCAGAGCTTCCCTTGCACCACAAGAACGGGAACTGATTTATCGTTGTTATTCCTGTATTTTGTATTTCTAATTGTTATATCTCTTATTCTGGCCAAATACCGTTGTATAGTTAATTGTATAGCCTTGTAATCTAGTGTATTGTTATAATCAATTAAATCATAAATTAATCGTGGGCTGTAACCTTTACTCTGCATATACAAATCCATTGGTCCGGAAATGCTTGGCTGAAACGCTACTGGGTTGGTTCCTGACCCGATGCAAGTCTATTAACGGACCGGGCTTGTATCAAACGAGAACTGGTGGCAGCATACCATCTGGGGGATTTGAGGAAGGCTGGCAGTGACGGTCGGAGGTGTGGATATATATTACTGGTGCAGCAAGGGAAATATATATACCGCCCTCACTGCAGAGGGCCTCAAATACCCAGAGGGCTACAGGACAGCCACTCCGGCGACCACTCACTCTAGGTGCAGTACCTTGACTGACCTGAGAGGCAAGGGGGCGCCAGAGAGTTGTGCCTGTATCGTGGCATCACGGATTGGTGACGTGTAAGGGACAACACACCACCGTGTTTTCCCCCGCTGGTAGCAGCTTCCTGGCACTACTTACTCTAGGTGCAGTACCTTGACTCACCTGAGAGGTAAGGGGGCGCCAGAGAGCTGCACCCACCGGCCGGCATTTCATCACACTGCCAAACAAAAAATGGAATGAAACACGATCAAAAAGATGAATGTAAATAAAAATGGTACCGCTGAAAACGTCATCTTGTCCCACAAAAAACAAGCCACCATACAGCTCCATTATCCAAAACATCAAGAAGTTATAGCTCTCAGAATCAAGCGATAAAAACAAATATTTTTATATAAAATAGTTTCTATTGTGTAAAAGCGCCAAAACATAAAAAAAGTATAAATGTAGTACAGCTGTAAACGTACTGACCCGAAGAATAAAGCTACCTTATCAATTTTACCACACGCCGAACGGTGTAAAAAATAAACTCTAGGGTTAGGATTGTGCTAGGGTTAGGGTTGGGGTTGAGCTAGGGTTAGGGTTGGGATTAGGGCTGTGCTGGGGTTAAGGTTGTGCTAGTGTTAGGGCTGTGCTAGGGTTGGGATTTTTTCAAAAGTAAAAAAAAAAATTATGACAATATGGCGACTAGTGTTGAGCGCAAGTGCTCGCTACTTGAGTTTGCATAGGGTGCTCGGTTATGCACCGAGTATCGTGGGTGCTCGAGTGATATGATCGAGTCTCTGCCCCATATACTTTACGACCAAAAAAAATCTTGCGGGAATTGCCTGCCATGCACGAGCGATCCCCGCATGTTTTTTTTTGGGTGTCAAACAACCATGAAACATGCGGGCGGGGACTCGAGCATGTCACATGGTGCGTAACCGAGTACCGAAAGCAAACTCAAGTAGCGAGCACTTGAACTCGAGACTAATGACAACTTATTCAATATGATGACCTAATGTTATCAAATTCTGTGTCGTACCTCTGGGTTCAAAATGTTCACTATACCCCTTGATAAAATCCTTGAGGGGTCTAGTTTCCAAAATGGGGTCACTTGTGGGGGGTTTACACTATTTAGGCTCATCAGGCGCTCTACAAACACGACATTGTGTCCGCTCTCGATTCCAGCCAATTTTGCATTCAAAAAGTCACACATTGCTCCTTCCCTTCTGTACCCTGCTGTGCGCCCAAACAGTGTATTTTCCCCCACATATGGGGTATCGGTGTACTCAGGAGAAATTGCACAACAGTTTTTGGGGTCCATTTTCTCCTCTTACCCTCGTGAAAATAAAAATTTTGGGGCTAAAAGATCATTTTTGTGGAAAAAGTTTGATTTTTTTATTTTCACGGCTCCATGTTACAAACTTCTGTGAAGCACCTGGGGTTTCAGGGTGCTCACCACACATCTAGGTTTCCACTATTTAGGCACATCAGGGGCTCTCCAAACGCAACATGGCGTCCGCTAATTATTCAAGCAAATTTTACATTCAAAAAGTCAAATGGCGCTCCTTCCCTTCCGAACCCTGCTGTGTGCCCAAACAGAGGGTTTTCCCCCACATATAGGGTATCAGCTTATTCAGGAGAAATTGCACAACAAATGGTATGGTGCAATTTCTCCCGTTACCCTTATGAAAATGCAAAATTGGAGGCTGAAAAATATTTTTGTGGGAAAAATGTGAAAATTTTATTTTTACGACTCAGTGTTATAAACTTCTGTGAAGCACCTGGGGGTTCAAGGTGCTAACCACACATCTAGATAAGTTCCTTGAGGGGTCTAGTTTCCAAAATGGTGTCACTTGCAGGGCTGTGGAGTCGGAGTCGTGGAGTCGGAGCCCATTTTGGTGGAGTCGGTATAAAATGGACCGACTCCTAAAATATATAATAAATTGGGTACAGTAGTTCAGTGCAGTTTGTGGGGAATATTTTTTCATAAGACTTTGGGAAAGTTATGAAATGTCCTATAAATGTCTGTCCGATTCCTGATCTCAGGGTCTGGACTTTTAGCTGAGATGAATCTGTGCTACAGTAAATTTATCACTTAAACATGAGCCATGTATGAAGGAGTTGGAATCGTGGAGTTGGAGTCATGGAAATTGAGGAGTCGGAGGTTTGGCTTACCGACTCCACAGCCCTGGTCACCTGTATGGGGTTTCCACTGTATATGCACATCAGGGGCTCCCCAAACGCAACATGGCATCCACTAGTTATTCAAACTAATTTTACATTCAAAAAGTCAAATGGGGCTCCTTCCGATCTGAACCCTGCCGTGTGCCGAAACAGTAGTTTTCCCCCACATATGGGCTATCGGCGTGCTCATGAGAAATTGCACAACAAATTTTGGGGTAAATTTTTTGCGGTTACCCTTGGAAAAAAAAAAGGGGTCTAAAGTAACATTTTTGTGAAAAAAGTTAAATGTTTTTTCTTCCAAATTCCAAAAACTCCCGTGAAGCATGTGAAGGGTTAAACAACTTCTTGAATGTGGTTTTGAGCACCTTGAGGGGTGCAGTTTTTAGAATGGTGTCACTTTTGGGTATTTTCTGTCATAAAGGCCCCTCAAAGTCACTTCAAATGTGATGTGGTCCCTAAAAAAATGTTTTTTTTAAATTTTGTTGGAAAAATGAGAAAACGCTGGTCAACTTTTAACCCTTATAACTTCCTAACCCCAAAAAAACAGTCGGTTCCAAAATTGTGAAGAGTGAAGGCAAAAGGGTCAACAAGTGCTAAGCATCTCTGGGAACTCCTTCAAGATTGTTGGAAGACCATTTCCAGTGACTACCTCTTGAAGCTCATCAAGAGAATGCCAAGAGTGTGCAAAGCAGTCATCAAAGCAAAAGGTGGCTACTGTGAAGAACCTAGAATATAAGACATATTTTCAGTTGTTTCACACTTTTTTGTTAAGTATATAATTCCACATGTGTTAATTCATAGTTTTGATGCCTTCAGTGTGAATGTACAATTTTCATAGTCATGAAAATACAGAAAAATCTTTAAATGAGAAGGTGTGTCCAAACTTTCGGTCTGTACTGTATATATGTATATATATATATATACACACACACACAAAGTCAACATACATAACCCCATACTCATCAATTTATAGACACCAGTACATTTATTTATGCCAGGAAGGTGCAGACACTGTAAAAGCAGCACCCAATGTACAAATCTAATTAAAAAAAGTAAAGTACTTCACTTATACATAAAAAGAAACCCCTCTGGCAAAACGACAACCAACTGGACACAGCATCTGTCACTATGCAGAAGTCTGAACTTGGACCAAGTGAATTTATGGCTATATACTTCACTGCTGTCTAGCTGTTATAATCCTGTCTGCTATATACAAATACTGTATACAATTGACTGTAATTTCACAGGTGTGTCAAAGGAAATCTTTTTAACATTTTAATCCCAAAATGCCCCAGTACAGATGAAATTGTAGATTATGTGCGTCCTAATTTTAATCTTATCTCTTTCATGTTGTGCGAGGACTCGTCTCCCATTGTTGTTACGTCTTATCAATTAAATTTACGAAGAGTTTGTGCTGCCAGATATAACCGTGAAGCGCACAACTGTCCACTCACTGGTGGGATTTCACTCAGGCTTCTATGTAGCAAGGGGAAAAAAAAAAAAAAACAGAAAGAGAATTAAGATTATGGTGGTTTAAGGTTTCTTGGTCTTCTGGCAAATATCCGACATCCGAGTGAAAGCAGAATATAACAGTGAATGGGGTGAAGATTGATACTCGTTTGTCCCATCAACATTCGCCAGAACTGTTGATTAATAGCGCTTTCCTTTTACTTATGCACGATGGAAAATATGTTACAAGTCATCTTTGTTAATGTAATCATTGCTGTGGGGCTTCCATAAGCACAGACTCCTTCTATTGTCAGGCCGCTGAGCAGGGCGTGGGCTGGATACGGGGCAAGCTGGCTCATGCTCCAATAATCAGCCAAAAAGCCAGACTTACTGGAAGACACCTTCTACGTCTGATTAGCACTAAGTAATCACTACATTTTATACAGAATATAGCACCTGCTGAAGATCAGACAGATGTGCTCTGTTTATACAGAGCACAGCATAAAGAATTATGTATATATGCATTTTTGTGTATATACACTGCTCAAAAAAATAAAGGGAACCCTGAAATCCCCCCTCCTAGATGTGAATGAATGAAATCTCCTCATTGAATACTTTGTTCTGTATAAAGCTGAATGTGCTGACAACAAAATCACACAAAAATCATCAATGGAAATCACATTTATTAACCAATGGAGGCCTGGATGTGGTCACCCCCAAAATTAAAGTGGAAAAACCCACTACAGGCCGATCCAACTGTGATGTAATGTCCTTAAAACAAGTCACAATGAGTCTCAGGGTATGTGCACACAATGCAGAAATGAAGCAGAAAATTTCTGCATCATTTCTGCATCTCCCTGGCAGAAAAAAAACATGCAGATTGACAAGCGCTTTCCAGGCGATTTTAGCATCACCTGGAAAGTGCTTGACAACTAGGTCACACTATATAAATCCATGCAAACAGCATGGATTTATATAGTGTGACCCGAGAGAGTGTATATACTTACCTCCGATGGCCCGCACTGTCCTGCTCAATCCATTCTCCCTCGCCGGCAACTTTGAATTGAAAGACCTGCTGACGTCAGCGTCACGTGACCCGTCACATGACTCTGACATCAGCGCAGGTCCTACAACTCACTGCAAGTGCCGAGAACCAAGCGGGAGCGGTGCGCGGGCCGACAGATGGTAAGTATATATATATTTTTTATTTTATTCTTGTTTTACAGCTTTTTAATGGTACCTGGGTGTGGAGGAGACTCTCCTTTCCTCCACACCCGGGTACCATCCGCACATTAGAACGCGCCAATAACGCAAGTACAAATGCAGTCTTGCGGAATTGGCGCGTTCTAATGCAAGTCAATGGCGGCGAAAACGCCGCGTTTACGCAAAATTAATTGACATGCTGCGGATTTTTGAGCACAGCGTTTACGCTGCGGAAAAATCCGCATCATGGGCACAGCACATGCGGATTTCAATTGGGGAACATTGCTTCCCTTCTACCATGCGTTTTTAATGCGTTTCCGCAGCGTTTACGCAACTTCAAAAACGCCGCGGAAATGCATTAAATACGCATCGTGTGAACTCAGCCTCAGTATTGTGTGTGGCCTCCACGTGCCTGTATGACCTCCCTACAACGCCTGGGCATGCTCCTGATGAGGCTCAGTATTGTGTGTGGCCTCCACGTGCCTGTATGACCTCCCTACAACGCCTGGACACGCTCCTGATGAGGCTGAGTATTGTGTGTGGCCTCCACGTGTCTGTATGACCTCCCTACAATGCCTGGGCATGCTCATGATGAGGCTGAGTATTGTGTGTGGCCTCCACGTGCCTGTATGACCTCCCTACAACGCCTGGGCATGCTCCTGATGAGGCTGAGTATTGTGTGTGGCCTCCACGTGCCTGTATGACCTCCCTACAACGCCTGAGCATGCTCCTGATGAGGCTGAGTATTGTGTGTGGCCTCCACGTGCTTGTATGACCTCCCTACAACGCCTGGGCATGCTCCTGATGAGGCTGAGTATTGTGTGTGGCCTCCACGTGCCTGTATGACCTCCCTACAACGCCTGGGCATGCTCCTGATGAGGCTCAGTATTGTGTGTGGCCTCCACGTGCCTGTATGACCTCCCTACAATGCCTGGGCATGCTCCTGATGAGGCTGAGTATTGTGTGTGGCCTCCACGTGCCTGTATGACCTCCCTACAACACCTGGGCATGCTCCTGATGAGGCTGAGTATTGTGTGTGGCCTCCACGTGCCTGTATGACCTCCCTACAACGCCTGGGCATGCTCCTGATGAGGCTGAGTATTGTGTGTGGCCTCCACGTGCCTGTATGACCTCCCTACAACGCCTGGGCATGCTCCTGATGAGGCTGAATATTGTATGTGGCCTCCACGTGCCTGTATGACCTCCCTACAAGGCCTGGGCATGCTCCTGATGAGGCTGAGTATTGTGTGTGGCCTCCACGTGCCTGTATGACCTCCCTACAATGCCTGGGCATGCTCCTGATGAGGCTGAGTATTGTGTGTGGCCTCCACGTGCCTGTATGACCTCCCTACAATGCCTGGGCATGCTCCTGATGAGGCTGAGTATTGTGTGTGGCCTCTACATGCCTGTATGACGCCCCCTACAACGCCTGGGCATGCTCCTGATGAGGCTGAGTATTGTGTGTGGCCTCCACGTGCCTGTATGACCTCCCTACAACGCCTGGGCATGCTCCTGATGAGGCTGAGTATTGTGTGTGGCCTCCACGTGCCTGTATGACCTCCCTACAACGCCTGGGCATGCTCCTGATGAGGCTGAGTATTGTGTGTGGCCTCCACGTGCCTGTGTGACCTCCCTACAACGCCTGGGCATGCTCCTGATGAGGCTGAGTATTGTGTGTGGCCTCCATGTGCCTGTATGACCTCCCTACAACGCCTGGGCATGCTCCTGATGAGGCGGAGTATTGTGTGTGGCCTCCACGTGCCTGTATGACCTCCCTACAACGCCTGGGCATGCTCCTGATGAGGCTGAGTATTGTGTGTGGCCTCCACGTGCCTGTATGACCTCCCTACAACGCCTGGGCATGCTCCTGATGAGGCTGAGTATTGTGTGTGACCTCCACGTGCCTGTATGACCTCCCTACAACGCCTGGGCATGCTCCTGATGAGGCTGAGTATTGTGTGTGGCCTCCACGTGCCTGTATGACCTCCCTACAATGCCTGGGCATGCTCCTGATGAGGCTGAGTATTGTGTCTGGCCTCCACGTGCCTGTATGACCTCCCTACAACGCCTGGGCATGCTCCTGATGAGGCTGAGTATTGTGTGTGGCCTCCACGTGCCTGTATGACCTCCCTACAACGCCTGGGCATGCTCCTGATGAGGCTGAGTATTGTGTGTGGCCTCCACGTACCTGTATGACCTCCCTACAACGCCTGGGCATGCTCCTGATGAGGTTGTGGATGGTCTCCTGTGGGATCTCCTCCCAGACCTGGACTAAAGCATCCGCCAACTCCTGGACAGTCTGTGGAGCAACGTGACGTTGGTGGATGGAGCGAGACATGATGTCCCAGATGTGCGCTATCGGATTCATGTCTGGGGAACGGGCGGCCAGTCCATAGCTTCAATGCCTTCATCTTGCAGGAACTGCTGACACACTCCAGCCACATGAGGTCTGGCATTGTCCTGCATTAGGAGGAACCTCGGGCCAACCGCACCAGCATATGGTCTCACAAGGGGTCTGAGGATCTCATCTCGGTACCTAATGGCAGTCAGGCTACATCTGGCTAGCACATGGGGTGCTGTGCGGCCCTCCAAAGAAATGCCACCCCACACCATTACTGACCCACTGCCAAACCGGTGATGCTGAAGGATGTTGCAGGCAGCAGATCGCTCTCCATGGCGTCTCCAGACTCTGTCACGTCTGTCACATGTGCTCATAGTGAACCTGCTTTCATCTGTGAAGAGCACAGGGCGCCAGTGGCGACTTTGCCAATCCTGGTGTTCTGTGGCAAATGCCAAGCGTCCTGCACAGTGTTGGGCTGTGAGCACAACCCCCATCTGTGGACGTCGGGCCCTCATACCACCCTCATGGAGTTGGTTTCTAACCGTTTGGGCAGACACATGCACATTTGTGGCCTGCTGGAGGTCATTTTGCAAGGCTCTGGCAGTGCTCCTCCTGATCCTCCTTGCACAAAGGCGGAGGTAGCGGTCCTGCTGCTGGGTTGTTGCCCTCCTACGGCCCCCTCCATGTCTCCTGGTGTACTGGCCTGTCTCCTGGTAGCGCATCCAGCCTCTGGACACTACGCTGACAGACACAGCAAACCTTCTTGCCACAGCTCGCATTGATGTGCTATCCTGGATGAGCTGCACTACCTGAGCAACTTCTGTGGGTTGTAGAGTCCATCTCATGCTACCTCGAGTGTGAAAGCACAACCAACATTCAAAAGTGACCAAAACATCAGCCAGAAAGCATTGGTGCTGAGATGTGGTCTGTGGTCCCCACCTGCAGAACCACTCCTTTATTGAGGGTGTCTTGATAATTGCCAATAATTTCCATCTATTGTCTATTCCATTTGCAGAACAGGATGTGAAATTGATTGTCAATCAGTGTGGCTTCATAAGAATTACTTGGAGTTATATTTAATTGTTTAACTGCTCCCTTTATTTTTTGGAGCAGTGTATATATATATATATATAAATAAACATAGGTTTCTTGTTTACCAGGAAGGCTCATAGGGGGAATTATGGTGCACAAAATAGGCTCAGATTTTGCTGCACCCATTTCTGCACCAAAACCAGCAATTTTTTGCTCTATTGCTCCATATAACAGTGGAGGACGTTTAGCAGGATGGGCATGGCATAAGCCAGCCTGACAGATTTACTATAATTTATCCCTAAAGTGTCATTTTCTGGCACACGACAAGCAGAGATGTGCCAAATTTATTTTAAAATTGTGTGCCTCTTAAAACAACTCCAGCACCCTGCTGCAAATTATCCCCATGGGGTTCAGAGTTCCAGGTATCTTTTACTACTACTGACGCACCCCCTGGGACATATTCCTTTTTGAGGGGAATACCCGGCACCGGATCAGATGGGGGGGGGTTGTAGTCTCCGAGCGGCTGTGACCCGGTCCCGTGCCCAGGGCGTCAAGCTCAGTGTGATGTGGCAGTTCTACAGATGTTACTAAAGTTCTTTTGTGTCGACTACGCCACCCGTTGTGATGCGGTCACTGTGGCCGCCGCTGCAGCAGGGTCCGCTGAGGCTGATGGTGGGTGCGCAGCTTGGTGAGATAACCCCCAACGGGAGGGGTATAGCCTCAGAGGGGACAGGCGCAGAGGATGGGGGTTGTGGTGGTGTAGTGCAGACGGCAGTGAAGACAGAGTCGGGTTGTGCAGTTAAGGGTGTTTACTTACTGCAGATGTTGTACTGGTCACTCCAGCTGCTAGTGACCACCCGAGCCGTGCTGCGTCCACCAGGTCCTGGATCCAGCCAACCCCCAAACAAGTCCGGAGCGTGGCCCTGAGCTCTCCCTCTGTCCTTTCTTCAGCCGTCCCCACCAGTGATCCACCTAGGTCCAGCTCCCTCGGGCCTTCTGTTGGGACACCCTTGGCCCTGGGTTCCCTGACCCTTCATGTGGTGTGCCTTCGGGGTGAATGTGGTGGGTGACCGTGACAGACACTGCCCACGGTCTCCGGTCTCTGGCTGGGGATTGTTTTTACCCCCACCAGCTTGGGTTCCGGTACCCTGATGCTGACTCCTCACCCGGTGCTCTGATTTGGGTTCTTGGGTCCCTTCTCTTCTGTGCTCTGGGTCTTTCTCTTTTCTCCTCTCTCACTCTGGGTCTTGGTCTTTCTTCTCTCCTCTCCTAACTTGTTTTCTGCAGCTGATCCTCTCTGCATCTGACTCTCTGCGTCTGACCCTGATTCTAGTTGGTGCCCACCTTATATATCCCTCTATGTGTGAGCTCAGGTGACCAGCACCCAATGAGCTCCTAACTTTACCCAGGCTGCTCCCCCTATCTGCCCCTACACTACATGGGATGTACCACCCCCCTCCCACTCCAGCCAGGAACAGACTCGGTCGTACCTGCACATTTCTAAGTGGGAGTACCGTCGGCCTGTTCCTCGGAAATGGGATGTGTGTAGTGCATGCAGCCTACCGAGCTCAGTTCCACTCTCCATCCTTACCCGGGAGTGGAATATCACACCTCTGGGTTGAGGTGCAATACCCCTGTAGCAGCCGAATCCTCAGGGTGCTACATTCCCCCCTGGTAAATCACAGCACGTCCTCGGGCTGTAAAGACAAAAACACCAAAACATACAAAATTTTTTTCATATAAACATATAAAACATATAAAAAAACATTATATAAATAACATATCTTAGCAGATAAAACTTTCTCGTCGTCTCCTGTTTCAGGTTCCTCCTCCGGACACTGTGCACCGTGTGTCCGGGAAAAGTGCGACAGTCTCTTAGAAAATCTGGTTTTCTATAAAACCGGTAGGGGGCGCTTTAGGACGCGCAACTATTTACAGGTGAAATTGGCCGCTCTCAGTCCTCGGCCAGGTAGAGGGAAGGGAATGGCTGCTCACAGTCCTCAGCCTGTAGGATGAAGGGGTTAACGGGTAAACAGTTCACTGGTCCCAACGGGGACTATTTTAGCAGCAACGGTTCACTGTGCCCCGACGGGCAACTATATACAGCTCCTGCTTCGCTGTCCTTAGCGACGGCGTCCTCCTGCTCTTGCTTTTTGGTTACCTTTGGCTCTAGTTTCAGACCCGTCCGGGTCCTCTTGCTCCTCCTCCCCGCACTGCAACTCCTCCTCCGTCAGGCGGTGCACGTGGAGGGCATAAGGTCCTTTGGCACACTTGTGCCGGGTGAAGGTGACCTCGTCTCCGATGTAGAGGTCACGACCTCTGTGCCCCTCTGGCAGATGGGACTCCACGTCTCTGCGCGTGACAAAGACGTCGCCGAGAGTGTTGTTGTCTCTGATAAAGCCCCACCCGTGCTGCTGGTTAAACTTGATTACAGTCCCGGTGGTACGGGGACTGTGCGCTGCACGGGGGTCCCTCCTGGTCCGGCTCTTTTGCTCGGCGCGCTCTGCTGCAGCTGCCCTAGTTTCCTGAGTGAACCCCATTAGATCTTCTCCGGTGGGGTCCCACTCAAACTGTGCTTCCGCTAGCGGGGGCGAGATCCGTGCCACGGGCTTCGGAGCCGGAATCAGGGGTTCATCCAGGGGTCTTAGTTTCTGCTGCCGTTCCAGCTCATGGTATCCTTCGGGCCAGATGAAGGGCCGCCCGTCCGGCCATGTGAGCTGGCTGAACAAGTCCTTCCCCAGGTGTGGCACCCTTGGTTTTACGGGCGCGGGCGCGGTGGTGGTGGCGCCCGGGTTGCCCAGGCCTTGCGGCCAGGCCTGGGGCACCTGGAAAGTGAAGGGCACCGTTAGGACGGCGGCACCCTGGGCTACCTGGCCTTGCGGCCAGGCCGGAGGCTCCGCGGAGGTAGGGGGCGCTGTTGGTGATGCGGCGCCCGGGGGTACTAGGCCTTGCGACCAGGCTGGTGGTATTTCCTGCTTTGTCACGCTCCGGGTCGAGGCGCGTGACGTCACAGGGGTCGCTGCGGCGGCTTCCGGTCGGGGCCTAGTCCATAGCGGTGACATGACGGCTACGGGCACAGCAGGGGGACTTTCGGGCTCTGCGACGGGGAGCTGGGGCAGGTGGGCGGTTTCTCGGCTTGGGGTATAGGCGTCCCCTTTACCTGCCTCCATGCGTTCGGCTCCCTTCTCGGCGCCGTCTCCGGCCTTGGGTCCTCCCGCGCCATCCTCAGAGGCGGTCTGCTTCCTCTTCCAGGGTAGCGTGCTCCGTTGACTGGTCTCAGCTTGCTGGGTCATCTCCCGGCTCCACTCCGCCAGTATCTCACGCTGTACCCGGGCCATCCTCCGTGCGAGGCCCTCCAGGGCAGTTTGTGCACACTCCCGGTCTCGGGGGAGCTGCGCTAAGATCTCCGCTAGACCTAGCGGGGTTGTGGTTTCTAGCAGGCTCCTGACCAACGGGTCGGTGCTGCTCTGCTCTTCTTCCGGCAGGCTCCTGGCCAGCGGGCCGGTGCTGCTCTGCCCTCCTTCCTCGGTCTCTAGCAGACTCCTGGCCAGCGGGCCGGTGCTGTTCTGCTTTCTCTCCATCTCCGGGTAAGCTTCTCCGCTACTCCTCGTTAGACCTCTTGCCTCCGGGTGCGCTCGCTCCAGACTCCTCCAAGCGGCACCCATCTTTTCTCTTCTCTTTCGTCTCCTCCCACTTCGAGGGCGGTCCCGGGGCAACTCGGTGACTGTCAGCTCCAGGGGGAGTTCTTTCACGCTGACAGACACCTCCAGCATCACAGTCTCTGTTGGTGGGGGCGGTTTCCACTTTTGGCGCCATTTTCTGTCCTGGCCCACGATGGGAGGTGGCCTCTTGCCCTCCTTTGGCACGCCCATAATGGCGTCCGCTGCTCTTCCAAGGCGGGAAATCTGCGGTTTTGGCGGGAAGCGTCGCCCAGTGGCGGGAAACTCTGCAGATGGCGGGAACAAGTTGGAAATGGCGGACAATCGGCGGGAAACGACTGGTGATGGAGTCCGATGGCGTGGACCCTCCGGAACCGGCGGGAGACTTCTTTCTGAGGTAAACTTGCACTTTTCTTCAGGCACGCAGTACCCGGGTGTTGCGGGCACGTAATCCTGCCGACTACGCCAAAGTTGACGCACCCCCTGGGACATATTCCTTTTTGAGGGGAATACCCGGCACCGGATCAGATGGGGGGGGGTTGTAGTCTCCGAGCGGCTGTGACCCGGTCCCGTGCCCAGGGCGTCAAGCTCAGTGTGATGTGGCAGTTCTACAGATGTTACTAAAGTTCTTTTGTGTCGACTACGCCACCCGTTGTGATGCGGTCACTGTGGCCGCCGCTGCAGCAGGGTCCGCTGAGGCTGATGGTGGGTGCGCAGCTTGGTGAGATAACCCCCAACGGGAGGGGTATAGCCTCAGAGGGGACAGGCGCAGAGGATGGGGGTTGTGGTGGTGTAGTGCAGACGGCAGTGAAGACAGAGTCGGGTTGTGCAGTTAAGGGTGTTTACTTACTGCAGATGTTGTACTGGTCACTCCAGCTGCTAGTGACCACCCGAGCCGTGCTGCGTCCACCAGGTCCTGGATCCAGCCAACCCCCAAACAAGTCCGGAGCGTGGCCCTGAGCTCTCCCTCTGTCCTTTCTTCAGCCGTCCCCACCAGTGATCCACCTAGGTCCAGCTCCCTCGGGCCTTCTGTTGGGACACCCTTGGCCCTGGGTTCCCTGACCCTTCATGTGGTGTGCCTTCGGGGTGAATGTGGTGGGTGACCGTGACAGACACTGCCCACGGTCTCCGGTCTCTGGCTGGGGATTGTTTTTACCCCCACCAGCTTGGGTTCCGGTACCCTGATGCTGACTCCTCACCCGGTGCTCTGATTTGGGTTCTTGGGTCCCTTCTCTTCTGTGCTCTGGGTCTTTCTCTTTTCTCCTCTCTCACTCTGGGTCTTGGTCTTTCTTCTCTCCTCTCCTAACTTGTTTTCTGCAGCTGATCCTCTCTGCATCTGACTCTCTGCGTCTGACCCTGATTCTAGTTGGTGCCCACCTTATATATCCCTCTATGTGTGAGCTCAGGTGACCAGCACCCAATGAGCTCCTAACTTTACCCAGGCTGCTCCCCCTATCTGCCCCTACACTACATGGGATGTACCACCCCCCTCCCACTCCAGCCAGGAACAGACTCGGTCGTACCTGCACATTTCTAAGTGGGAGTACCGTCGGCCTGTTCCTCGGAAATGGGATGTGTGTAGTGCATGCAGCCTACCGAGCTCAGTTCCACTCTCCATCCTTACCCGGGAGTGGAATATCACACCTCTGGGTTGAGGTGCAATACCCCTGTAGCAGCCAAATCCTCAGGGTGCTACACTACAAATATGAGTTCTTAAAATGAGAAGCACTACGAGTCTCAGGTTAGTCACTGAATTTACATTATTACGACATGCATGTGAATGTTCAGTTTGTTGCCGCATTGTAGCTCGAAATCTTTACAAAAATGGAGTCAGCTTCTGTTTCATTAAATAAATCAGAAAAAAAAAAACTTTAAAGCAATAAAACTAACAGCATTAGGGAAAGACGTTCAGGTGGTCCAGTGTTCAGGCACAAGAAAACAATGAAGGATGTAAATACAGATATATTAGGAAGCGGCAGGACTTTGCAATGGTGTTAAAGAGAACCTGTCACCAAGGTCAGAAATGTTCAGTTTTTGCTCTTTGCTCCTGATTATTATTTATTTGTTTCTCTAAATCCACCATATGGTTCCAGAGATATCGGTGTTGGACCTTTTGAAAAGACCATGAAAATTAGCGCTAAATAAAAAGGTCCACATCTCGAACCGTATGGCGGATTTAGAAAAAAATCAGGGGAGCAGTGGAATAAAAATAAAGAGTCAAAGCCGGTTACTACGGACCTGGTGACACGTCGGTTTTTCATTTATATAAAACGGGCACTCCTCACCCTATAAGGGACGTCTCTAGTTTAAGCATTTTGTAGGTGTAAAACATGACCCAAATAAAAATGTTATGCCGGCCCTAAGACGTCTGTGAAATACTAATACTGGGTGCCATTCTATGACGAGAACCTACAAGAAATAAAAACAAAGCCAGTCTGAAAATCCTTCTATTCCTTTCCTATTCTCAGACGCACTTTTTGACATTATTATTTTTATTACGGAAACGTTTCTGGCCTCCATATGTCTGTGACTTGAAGGACCGGCTCAGGGAGTGGTGTGTGTATGGATGTCTGGATCATATCTATTCAGGAATGTGACATTACTATTTTTTAAAATAATAATAAAAATAGGTTTTGGGGGCCCACATGTATCCGCTGAGTCGCACCAACCTGCTAGATGTTTAATTTAGTAGACTCGCTGGAATGTCCATTATCCTTCATGATTCAGTAATTATAAAAACACTCTGGCTGGGTGACTCAATGGGAGGTCCTTACCCTGGGCCTAAAACCATGGCAGACAAAAAAACCCCCCATAAAAACAGAGAAACAGCAAAGTTAATTATAGTAACTATGGGAAGATCCCAAATGAGGCCAAAAACAGCGCCGCCATGTGGATTCATCACAAGTTATCTCAACTTTTAAGTAAATTGTTAATTGACACTTTGTGCGTACCCATCCTAAAACCTCGTTCACACATTTAGTCTATGGCAGGTTTATTGTTTTTTTTTTGTGAAAAAATGGTTGGAAAAAAAAAAAAAAATTGTGGAGCCATGTTCGGATTTGAAGATTACCCCCATACATTACATTGAATGGGTTAGTGATGTGGACAGACAGCAGACTGATGCCCTCCGTGATGCATTCGTGTGCTTGTCCACTTCAAACACAAATGAATAATCACAGGAGGAAAATCCAATGCAAACTCACTCCTGGGCTCTGCATTCAGCTTACAAGTGCGAAGAGTGTTGCTGAAAAAATGACCCACATATATGCAACATTATGCCTACTGTACCTTGCATACGTGTGTACTGGACTTTCCCTGTAAAAATTGATAAATAAATTAAAAAAAAGTAAAAAAAAAAAAAGAAAATTACATAAATTTTTTCTTGTTTTAAAAGGAAGGCAGAAAGGTATGCCAATACATGGTAGCCAAATCTTTGAAACACCCATTAAATCTTTATGGGCATCTTAGATGTATATGGTATGCTGAATGTAGAAATGAAACATAGTAAGAACACAGCACTTAATTGGTTCTCCAAGAATGAGATGAAATGGTCCCTTCATGTATCCTGGTCACATGTCAGGACAGGTTGCAGTCTAAAGAGACACACAGATCCTTAGACCTGCGTCTCAACTGTCAGAGGAGATGTATCATAAGCACATGTACCCGTGTGTAGCCGAAGAGAAAAGCTGTGAAACGACAATAAATATATCTTCTCCTTGGCAGACTGAGCACTGAGGCTGGGGAAAAAAATCCTTTGTGCCGATTCAAGCGGTCAGTCTCCTGTCAAACTGCTTCTCTGGCAATTCTGGTATCTATGCTTATGATACAGCTCCTCTGACAGTTGAGACGCAGATATCGGAAGCTGTATTTCTTCAGACTGCAAACCGTCCTGACACGTGATTAGAACGGGCTGTCGTTTGAGTTATGTGACAGAAGCTATTTTATTACATTCTTGGATATCCCTTAAAGTGAGCCTGCCAACTGATTTTTACTTACATAAGTGGCTGTATAAACGCTAGCCCTCTATGGTCTGATGTGCTAGCTATCAGATAAAGCACAGAAACCATATGCAACTCAGACTAAAAATGCATTGGGGTATGCCAAGAAGAAGAAGTCTAAGTGCACTCACTTGCCCCCAGTGCACTTCCAGCCCAATTTGCATCTGAGCTAGAGTTTTCATAACCGGATTATTAGGGACATGCGCCTATATAGCTATACCTCTACTTTCAGAAATTGCTGACAGGTTCCCTTTAAAGATGTGTTGTCAATTGTAAACTAACATGATACTCCGTTTTTTTTTTCTGGGGAATATCTAATAACACCAGTGGACAAAGTAAACTGCTCCATCTTAAATTGTATCATCTGATAAGGTTCTCTATGGATGGCAAAGTAAATTTTTAATTGATAAAATGAAGTCTTCTATCTATAAAACACTATCTTGACACTATTTTTTGTATGTTTCTACATGAGAATTACCACAGAGGCCCAGATGTATTTTTCTGGCAACATGGACATTAGATCAATCATTTTTCTCAAGTGATTTCCCGATGTGATGAAAGATGATGTCTGATGCAACGTGGTAATTTACTTAGACGATTAAGCATAAAAGTACTTTTCGCTAATAAAATAGTAAGACTTGTGGAGGTTTACACATTGTTTCCTTATGGTTCATAAGTTTAGCCGGTTGCCTAGAGAACAGAACACAGGCGTAACCCCAGGGCGAGACGTGAGACAGACTCATGACAAGTTTATTACACTTCCTGGCAATGTCAGGACTCCATGTTACACAGTCTCATTCCACCTACCAATATTCTTGTACCGTGTTAGCCAGTAGATAGAAAAATATTTAGATTTGAGAGTCCTCAGTGGCTGATACCTTTTAATGGCTAACTGAAAAGATGGTAACAAATTGCAAGCTTTCCAGACTACTCAGGTCTCTTCATCAGGCATAGTATAAGATGGTAACAAATTGCAAGCTTTCCAGACTACTCAGGTCTCTTCATCAGGCATAGTATAAGATGGTAACAAATTGCAAGCTTTCCAGACTACTCAGGTCTCTTCATCAGGCATAGTATAAGATGGTAACAAATTGCAAGCTTTCGAGACTACTCAGGTCTCTTCATCAGGCATAGTATAAGATGGTAACAAATTGCAAGCTTTCGAGACTACTCAGGTCTCTTCATCAGGCATAGTATAAGATGGTAACAAATTGCAAGCTTTCGAGACTACTCAGGTCTCTTCATCAGGCATAGTATAAGATGGTAACAAATTGCAAGCTTTCGAGACTACTCAGGTCTCTTCATCAGGCATAGTATAAGATGGTAACAAATTGCAAGCTTTCGAGACTACTCAGGTCTCTTCATCAGGCATAGTATAAGATGGTAACAAATTGCAAGCTTTCGAGACTACTCAGGTCTCTTCATCAGGCATAGTATAAGATGGTAACAAATTGCAAGCTTTCGAGACTGCTCAGGTCTCTTCATCAGGCATAGTATAAGATGGTAACAAATTGCAGGCATAGTATATGTATAGTATCATATTATGCCTGATGAAGAGACCTGAGTAGTCTGGAAAGCTTGCAATTTGTTACCATCTTATACTATGCCTGATGAAGAGACCTGAGTAGCCTCGAAAGCTTGCAATTTGTTACCATCTTTTCAGTTAGCCATTAACAGGTATCAACCACTGAGGACTCTCAAATCGAAATATTTTTCCACCTACCAAAAAAGTGACGTCATACCTTAGTGCGACATGCTGTAAAGCCCCTATACACCTTAGATTAACGTCTGTAGGATCCCATCAACTACCAATCAGGTGAAGAAGTAATTGATGTATATTATGTCTTATGAAAATACACATCTGGAGATGCTCCTTATCGGCAAAAGCAATTAGTAATTTACACATTTCATGTGCAATTCAGAAGATTAATATCATTCAGATTATGGATTATGGAAAGCGAAGAAAGATTTTATTAGTTTCAGAATCGCTGGAAATATTTTGGTCAGCACAAAGCCGCTGGATTTTTACAATTTTATATTTCCACTTCTAACTGTATGAAGAAAAAAAGTGAATAAATTAAAATCCATGGGCACAAATCTAAATTGCTAGAAAAAAAAAAAAAAAACTAGGTACGACACATTTTGGGCACTATGTTACTGACTTGGAGCCAAGAATGGGGCTTAGAACCGAAGCCTGAATTCCATGATGTTACAGCACTTTTGTTGTGCTGTCCAAAAGTAAATGTCTGATTTAATTGGAAAAGTCTTCAAAGTCATTCAAAGACCCTGCAAGAGCTGGAAAGGAGCATGTTAATAAAGTGATGTCACCGGCACACGGCAAGGTCGCCTCTAGCTGTGTATAGCAACAGCACAGGTGTACCTTTTCCTTCGGGAGACTAGTAGCTGCAGACTGTCACTCCACCTCTGATCCCTTGCATTTTGACGATTTTTTTTCCATGCTTTCATTTCCAATGGGATATTATTTTTCTCATTTTGCAAAAAAAAAAAAAAAAAGTCATGGCGTGAGTGTAAAGGAAGGCAAGTTCCTGTGACATAAAACATCCACCAGTAAAAAGAGATGGCGCTGCTCTGTAACTGAACTGAAGGGTTCACGGCAGACAGACAGGATCCAGGTCAGGGGGAGTTTCGCTGAAGAAATGTTATTTGTCTTATAATAGGATTAAAACAATTCTTAAAGGAAAAGGTAGAATCTCTTTTATTTAGTCGTTTGTCTTTATAAATGTAGCGGCTGTATAATCGCTAAACATAAAGGTAAGTATATGCTTATCTTATGGACTGTACGCGGATGTTAGATGTCGAAGTTTGTCTTGTTGTTACGAGCAGAACAGTGGAATCCAGCAACATTGTTATTTTTTTCTTTTTACAATGGAGTCCTATGGGTGACGGATGTTTCTGGGTATATACATTTAACCAAAGCCATGAATGCATTGTGAAGGCAGCCTACTTGTATGTATGATAAAGAAGAACTAGAGGAAAAAGTTTTGGAGACTTGTCCTTATTACAGCTACTTTAATATTACTCATACAACTTCACCACTGAAAACTTCTGTCTCATACTGAGCTCTTCTATTGCCTCCAAGGTCATTTCTGCTCGTTGATTATTTAAATCACAAACTATTATTTACTTCAATGATAACTTAATATCTTGAGGCTTATTCTACTGGAAACTAAAGGCAAAGAAGCTGATTACTTGTCAGGTGTGCAGGCAGATTCCTGATTATGCCTGAAAACAAAGTGTGCAACATAAAACAGGTGAGGCTTGGAAAAGTTCTAAGAATTTCAGAAGACTGTCCATTTTTAGCACATTGTCTCTTCTAAAGCAGGATTAAGGCAGAAGTATCTTCTTCTGTAGGTCAGATTCGATCTCTTTTAGTTAGGGAAGATCATTAAGCTTGTAATCTTTCAGGCTATCTCTTGGGATGTGCACATAAGTAAGATTTAATCAATGAAGATTGTCAAAGGAAAGGGAAGTCAGTCTGTAGCCAGGAAACCTCTGATGCGGATAGAGCAATGTACATCTTTGGATTTTGTTGGGAGAGCTATTCGGGGTTGGACAATATAACTCAGCAGATCATCTGCAAAAAAAAAGTGCTATTTTAATATTTGGAAACATTCACTCCAAAACCCTCAAGTCAAGGTGTATTTCAAAGTTCCCTCGCCAGGGACTTCATCAACAAAACATAGAAAAGAGGCGGCAGGGCAACCCTGGCAAGTGCCATTGCATATTTGCAGAGGACTTGACAATTGGCCAAGGACCTTGATCTGAGCAGAAAGGATTGGTGTAAAGGGCCAGGATTCTAATAAATACAGTGAAACTATGTGAGAATTTCAATGCATTGTGCTCAGTAAATCTCCTCCAATGATCTAAGATACATACATAGCCATCCTTGTACCCCACAAGCTGGCATGCAAAAGTACAGTATATTAACTTCTGGATGCCATTTATCAACTGTCATAAACCGATATATATATATATATTCTAATGATCTGGAATATATCAAAAGACTCAATTTTTACACCCCAAATCATATAGTTCTACCTCTATGCTTCACACATTTCTGCTATTCCACCTACTTGCTGTTAATGAAACATCTAATCTCACTTTCAAGTTGTAATAAAAGATTCTAATTCAAAGCCAATAAGTAAAAAAATCAACCAAAGAACACAGCAACCAAATCCAATGTTTCTCTTAAGAGTCAGTTCAATAGTGAAAGATTCACATCAAAGCTTCCCACATTACTCACATCTAGGAATGACCAGCGGTTCTGACACAATGTATTTTTTAACTACTGCACAGTGAATTGAGAAGTGTCTGATGTAACAATGCGGGCAGTGAAGGCTCTGAATCCCTTCACAGGAGGCGAGGGGAACGTTCCCTGTTTTGTCTACCTGCATTCTTGTAAATGGTTATAAGTCTGTACAGCGCTCCACATCATTTCCCAGACACTTAGCCACATCTGAGGCACAAGTGAAAGCTCCAGGGTTTATTAGCTGCTTAAATAAACCTCTTCAGTGTGAACAATTCTCTAAATCTCCTGTTAATCAACAAAGCTCAATGAAAGCCATGATTTCACTAGTATGGAGGCTGGCGTGCAGGAACGTAGGCCCTGTATGAACGCAGAATCAGAAGTACAAGCAAAAGACTTTGGTTATCAGACTCTGATTATCATCAGTCTCACGTCCACTTATCAGCTGTGTTAGGGAATGGGCAGACTGCAACTTTTTCAGGTGGTCAAAAATGACGAGTTTTCATGTGGAAACCGCTTCAGTTAAGTAGGTTGAATAAAGACCTCGGTCCATCAAGTTCAACCTTCCTCCCCCAATTGTACTCCCTACACTAACACTACACCAACTTACTAACTCACTAGGACTCGGCCTCACAATTTATTATTATTATTGCTACCATTTTTTTATTAATGCTGCACTATTACAATTCAAAATGTACTCGTTTATAATTACATTTTTTTAATTATTTTATGTTTTGTATTACTCTTGTGATTCTAATAATGGTATTACTAATATACCTATGCCTAAATCTGTACATCCAGAAGAAGGAAAAAACACCAGGACACATTCAGCCAATTTGCATCACAGGGGAAAAATTCCTTCTTGACCCCGAGAAAAGGCGATCAGTCCTAGAACCCTGGATCAAACCTAATTATGATACTACTTACGATGATACTACTATAATTGTAACATTTTGTCTAATTTAACTATAACCCACAATGTTATGTGTATCGAGGAAATCCTCCAGCCCTTGTATAAAGCTGTTATAGTGTCGGCCCCTGTATAAAGCTGTTATAGTGTCAGCCATCACTACCTCTTATGGTCGGCGCTCCACAGTCTGACTGCTCTGACTGTAAAGAACCCTTTCCTGTTTAGCTGCCGGAATCGCCTTTCTTCCACCTGTAATGAGCCCCCTGGTCCTCAGTATGGTCTTTGGAAGGAATAAGTCCTGTGCCGCCCTTTGTACTGACCACACATATATTTATACATGTAAATGAGATCTCCGCTGAGGAGCCTTTTTTCTAAGCTAAACAAGATCAACTTTTTCAACCTCTCATTATATGAGACGCCTCCATCCTGTGTAACATATGAGACGCCTCCATCCCGTGTAACATATGAGACGCCTCCATCCCGTGTAACATATGAGACGCCTCCATCCCGTGTAACATATGAGACGCCTCCATCCCGTGTAACATATGAGATGCCTCCATCCCGTGTAATATAGGAGACGCCTCCATCCCATGTAATATAGGAGAGGCCTCCATCCCGTGTAATATAGGAGAGACCTCCATCCCGTGTAATATAGGAGAGACCTCCATCCCGTGTAATATAGGAGAGGACTCAATCCCGTGTAATATAGGAGAGGCCTCCATCCCGTGTAATATAGGAGAGACCTCCATCCCGTGTAATATAGGAGAGGCCTCCATCCCGTGTAATAGAGGAGAGGCATCCATCCCGTGTAATATAGGAGAGGCCTCCATCCCGTGTAATATAGGAGAGGCCTCCATCCCGTGTAATATAGGAGAGGACTCCATCCCGTGTAATATAGGAGAGGCCTCCATCCCGTGTAACATATTAGAGGCCTCCATCCCGTGTAACATATGAGACGCCTCCATCCCGTGTAACATATTAGAGGCCTCCATCCCGTGTAACATATGAGACGCCTCAATCCCGTGTAACATATGAGACGCCTCCATCCCGTGTAATATAGGAGAGGCCTCCATCCCATGTAATATAGGAGAGGCCTCCATCCCGTGTAATATAGGAGAGGCCTTCATCCCGTGTAATATAGGAGAGGCCTCCATCCCGTGTAATATAGGAGAGGCCTCAATCCCGTGTAATATAGGAGAGGCCTCCATCCCATGTAATATAGGAGAGGCCTCCATCCCGTGTAATATAGGAGAGGCCTCCATCCAGTGTAATATAGGAGAGGCCTCCATCCTGTGTAATATAGGAGAGGCCTCCATCCCGTGTAATATAGGAGAGGCCTTCATCCCGTGTAATATAGGAGAGGACTCCATCCCGTGTAATATAGGAGAGGCCTCCATCCCGTGTAATATAGGAGAGGACTCCATCCCGTGTAATATAGGAGAGGCCTCCATCCCGTGTAATATAGGAGAGGCCTCCATCCCGTGTAATATAGGAGAGGACTCCATCCCGTGTAATATAGGAGAGGCCTCCATCCCGTGTAATATAGGAGAGGCCTTCATCCCGTGTAATATAGGAGAGGACTCCATCCCGTGTAATATAGGAGAGGCCTCCATCCCGTGTAATATAGGAGAGGACTCCATCCCGTGTAATATAGGAGAGGCCTCCATCCCGTGTAATATAGGAGAGGCCTCCATCCCGTGTAATAATCTCGTTGCCGCCTTTGAACTGATTCTAACTTCTAAATATCCTTTTTAAAATGTGGAGCCCAAAACTGGATCCCACATTGCAGATGGGGTAACAGTACTTTGGGATCGCGGGATTTTATTTCTCTTTTTATACATCTTAAAATCTTGTTTGCTTTTGCGGCTGATGCTTGACATTGAGCACTGCTGGTCACGTTACTTGTCACCAGAATCCCCCGTCCTTCTCCTGTTCTCTAGTCCTGAGTATACTCCCATTTAATGTATATGCAGCAATAGGATTACTCCGTCCTAGGTGCATTACTCTACATTAGTCTACATTAAACCTCATCTGCTGAGTGTTTGCCCATTCAGTCATCTTATCCAGATCGTTCTGCAATATTGTACTGTCAAGATCAGATTTTAATAACCTACATGGTTTGGTGTCGTCAGCAAAGACTGATGATGACTTTTCATGTGGAAACCGCTTCAGGAAAGGTTCCTTCTTTGATGAGTTTTGATGAGTTTTTGAATTGATTTGGAAAAGTTTTTTTTCCTGAAATGTGTTTTTTTTGCAGCCATTTGATTGGACAGTGCCCAGCTTGGAGCCGATTCCATCAGGAGCTACTTAAAAAAAAAAAGTGACATTTGCTTTATTTTTTTTCCCCACTCCGCATTTTTAGAAATGTAAAGCTGAAAAGCACAATATTCAAAAGACAAAACATATGAATAGCAAAAGTTTTTCAAGCTTTTTTTCTTTTTTTTTTTGCAGTTTTTCAGGACTCTTTGGAGTAAATCTGCACCAAAAAATCTCCGTGTGCGCAATCACTTACTGCTCAATAGGTAACATAACCAAATATTATCAGTCAGATTCTCACTTTCTTTTGTCTAATGGAACAGAAGTTCGTGTTAAGGAAACAAGGCAAATAAATGACGAGCGCACAGTAAAACACTACAAGAAGAAGCCATTTAATTAGTTACGTTATCCGAGGTCTCAGATGCGACTGCATTTCATTGCTGCTGCGATATTATTTAATCTCTCCGCTCATGAAGTGAGTCATTAAAATAACAGTTATCTCCTAAGGAACTGTACATTTGGTTCATTAAAGGTGAATCTAATATCTAGATCTTCAATAAGGAGCGTACAGCTAGAGGACTAGTTCTGTCAGAATGAGCCCCTGGTCACTCCAACTTTCATACCGCTGATATTTTTCGGGTGTCATCTATGAGATCAGATCCCTTCTGACAGACGCCACCTTCCTTCTAGCCTCATCTGTACTTTATGACAGCGCGGCGCAGAGTTCTTCAGTCTCCTGTGGTGTCGCTGCTGCCGGATATCATGATGCAACAAAGCATCAGTTTATATTTTGCTTATTGGGAAATAAAATATAATGTTTGGTTTTGTTATTATTTATATTCTTAAATCTATTATAGCAAATATGGTTCATCATGAAAATGAAATCAATTACAAAGTAGGATGGACATGGCTGATACAGGGCTATGCTCGTCTTCTTTGTTCAGGAGCACAACATTGCTTTGCTCTGCGCTACTGAAGATTGACAGTTCTGACCGGCTTCGGGTTGAGCCGCTGGTCTGAACTGCAACACTTCCCAATGTTGCTAGCAGAGGCAGCGTTGCCGCTGCGGCATGAGAGGAGCACAAAGGCATTGAAGCTGGCTGGATTCAGCAATATGGCCAACTGAAGATCAGCACTTCCAAGCTCTATAGCAAAGAGCATGCACGAGAGTGTTCATTGCCCAGGAAACCAGCCACCCACCACTAGTCTGCAGCGGTGGCTGGTAGCTTAGCAAAACACAACAGAATAACAAACAAAAAAACTCTTTTCTTTATGAGGGAGAGGATTTTAATAGTGAAGTATGACTGATATAATGCACTACAGGGTAACCTTCCTCAGGCATCAGACAGAGCCATGAATATATATATATATTTGTCATGATTACACATGCAGCCTGATTCAAGTCAGAACACACTACTCCTCGTATACAGGAAGAAACTAGAGCGGGAGCACAGATGAGCTTGTGTGGATAAGTCACAGCCCCTGGTTACTGTCTGCAATGCCAAGAATCAGTTTCCTCTCCATGTGCTTCTTGGTCTCTTTGTTCAGTCACACATCTGAGATACAGGTGTAGGATGAAGGGCAAGTGCACACGGTGCTGGTTATTCTCTTATGTGAGGGAGAACACCAGGGGAGCTTTGATCATGATAACCCTTCAGAGGCTCTGGTACATTGCACTAAACCACAGTATATCACCAAAAGAAATAAGGAAGGGCTGACCCAGAACTCTCATATACAAATGAATATGATTCCTGATCATCAATGTAGAAAGCTGCAAGAGAACAATGTCGCCATCTGCATGACACATGTGACACTACAGACGGATTCATCACGCTGGCGCTCAGCTGGGTCCTAACAGACAGACCCTGATAGAAATAGAAACTTCAGCTTCAGAGCCACATACGTCACGTAAATGCAGGATACAGTGTATGTAGAAAGAGAACGGCGGCACTTCCTGCACTGCAGGCTGGTGTATGGAGAGGAGGCAGAGCTAGCGCTTATTACAATGTTGCAGGTAGTACATTCCTGCTGGAACCAAAGGAACAGCTTCTTATTCTTTGTTATGAGAGACTAGATGGTGGCCCGATTCTAACGCATCGGGTATTCTAGAATAGGTATGCGGCCGACCGGGCGCAATCCGCAGAGCGGTGTTTAAATGGGTTGTGCACTACTTTAAATTAACCCCCCAATGTATGGGCAGACGCAGACTTTGTCATTTCTTCTAGAGGTTTCCTTGAAATTATGTTACCACTATCACCACTCACTTCCTCTGGCTACCTCTATGGTGTATTGGGAGTTTAGTTAGAGGAAGCAATGGCCGACTAATATCTGCAAGTTCTGGGGCAGGTTCACTACAATCTATCCTCTCTCTGGAGAACTTAGGGAAGGTTCACTCCAGAGGATTGCTACCGAATTTTCTGGCACAATTCTTGACCATAAGTCTTGAGATCCGACCAGCAGCATCATATATGATGGTGTAAGATTAGGTCACAATAATCACACTGTCGGGGCGTGAACTGAGTTTGTAACGTGGACAAGAAATACGGCTGAATATAGTTGTGTGAATAAGCCTCTAGAAATATATTAGATTAACAGGTGATTAGTGCAAATAATTAAAAATTCGCAAAACAGTTTTGCAGAGGAAACCAGGTATAGTTAGCAGGCTGGCTGGTCAGGATTAGAAGGCAATGGCAACTGTAAGGCTATGTGCCCACGATGCAGAAATGCTCCGGTTTCTTCCTGAGCGTTTCTGCATCTCCCTGGCATGCGGATTGTACATGCGGATTGTACATGCGGATTGTACATGCGGATTGTACATGCGTTTTCCTGCCAGCGACATGCGGATGCGATTTTAGCATCACTTGGAAAGTGCTTGTCAACTTGGTCACACTATATAAATCCATGCAAACGGCATATATAGTGTGACCAACTTAGTTAAAAAAAAAAGAATAAAAATGGTAAAAAATAAAAAAATATATATACTCACCTTCCGATGGCCCCCGGTCTCCTTATCCGATGCGTCCGGTCTTCCCGGTGTCTTGCGGTTGGGTAAAAGGACCTTCCATGGCGTCATTTAGTCATGTGACGGGTCACGCGTGACCCGTCACATGACTAAATGATGTCATGGAAGGCCCTTTTAGACCATCGCGAGCTGCCGGGGAGCCAGGACGCATCGCTGAGGACACCGGGGGCCATCAGAAGGGGAGTATAATGTATATTTTTTATTTTAATTCTTTTTTTTTTACAGGTACTATGGTACCCGGGTCTTGAGGAGAGTCTCTTCTTCTCCAGACCCGGGTATCATCTGCACAATGAATCGCTTAATATCCGCATGTGCACATGTAGTCATACGGATATTAGGCGATTCAATGCAAGTCAATGGCGGCGAAAACGCTGCGATTACGCAAAATAATTGGTAGTGCTGCGGATTTTTCCGCAGCATGTGCACAGCACATGCGGATTATCATTGGGGAACATGGCAGACCTTTTTCAAGCGTTTCTGCAGCGGAATTGCAGCTGTGGAAAGGCATAGTGGGCACACAGCCTAACGGTCCCTTGATTCCTGGTCATGTGTGATACCTTGCAGAACACCTTCAGGAGGAAACTTGCCACATAATCACTTCCCAGGGTGGAACCAAGATTAACCTGTCATATTCCGGTCACAGGGAACTGTTCATGAGAAGATATTCTTCTGTTTAACCCGTGTTTGTGGCCACTTATGTTTATATTAGATAATAGAAGAGCAGGGACAATAGAGCTGGAAAGAGCCAAGACAGTTCTCCACTTATGGCAGCATTTATAATGCGTCAGATCCCCCCATCGCAGCATCTTTTCATGGTGACGAATGTTCCTTAGTGCAGAATTACAATGACATATATATAGCATAAGCCTATGTTCACACATCCTGTTTTTTTTTTGTTGCATATTTTGTGCCTTGCATGCTTTTTTGGAAAATAGAGCATGTCACTTCTTTCAGCGTTTTTTTCACCCATAGGAAGTAATGGGTGGTAAAAAAAAAACACTGAAAAAACGCATCAAAATTTATATCAGCGTTTTTGATGGCAAAATAGAATGGGGTTCTTTGTTTTCACAGAACTTTATGTACATGCATAAATAGAGACAGAAGGACGGTAAAAAAACCCGCACCAAAAATGCATCAAAAAAGCACCAAAACTGCAAGAAAAATACTGAGCAAAATGCTCCTGAAGATAAAGTTTTGCTGCAGATTTGTGACGCAAAAAAAAAAACATGATGTGTGAACATAGCCTTAGCCCACTATATATTTTGAAGATGCAAACTAGGAGAAGCCAAACTTTCTCTCTATAGGATGTACATTTTGTCATTTATGTAACCTATTACATGGAAAAGGTATGCACACAGATGTAACAAGGCTTATAACGTCTCATAACGCAGCATCCTGATAACCGGTCACAGGTTATCTCACTTCAGAGAATTTAGATAAAGTTGCACAAGCCATTGCCGGATGTCACGTTAGGGGTCAAACTACACTTTTTTTGTGCCATGATATCTCAGAGCTATGTGATCCGAGTCAAGTTAACCTTTGCTACATCTGCACTTTGATTGCTATCACTATTATAGGGGCTTCTTGTAAAGTGCTGCGGAATATGTTGGCGCTATAAAAATAAAAACTATTATAAAAAAACTTCAGAACATATGAAAAGAGGCACGCAATAGAGTTTATTTATTCACTTGCTCCAATACAATACCCTCTGCGCCTCTATAAAACATTGTGGTCCCCGTTCTGAATCTACTCACAGATTATAATCCACTTGGGCGTTATATAAACCAGAAGCACATGGGCACTTTGTTCACATTGTATCTCGATATTACGGGAAAAGACCAGTGTGGATTGGTGGCACGCAACCTCTTCCGATCCTACTAAACTCTACAGAGACTCATGATCAGCGGAATGATGCCAGATGGCGACCATACCGCAATCAGGCACAACCCATGCCATGGCATTGTGTGTTTTTTTGTTATTGCAGGATTATTTGCGGTAGACGATTGACAAGCTTGTGTATGATTGGAAGGTGCTGATCAAACATAAACTGTAGAGGACATATTGATACTCATGCTAGAGCAACTTCATTTTGTCTACTCGCTTTAAAATCATGTTATTATCACTTCTTGCATAACATACATTCTTTCTTTCTCTTCCCATAGAACTTCTCTCACACTAACTTTTTCTCAAGAGAACATTTTGTCAGACACTGTTATCTAACTTGTTTAGGCCAGGTTTGACCTTGTAAAATTTCCATAGTGCTTCAAACTAACAATGATAATATGACCATATATGTGTTTTCCGTAATAATTGTACTAACATCAGTTAGCCAATAGTATTGTAGTATGGCTGTAGAGTTGATTGGCTATTTGATATACTCAAAACAATATAAAATGCTAAGCAAAATAAACAGGATCAGAGATTCTTTGAATCCTCCCAATACAGAACATTGTTTCCGTTTGGTTTTCTGTGGGTTGCAATCAACCTAATAATTTAATAATTTGACACTCACTTGGTCAACCGTGAAGGGTTATTGCCCTCCCTGCAAGCAATTACCTAAGGAGTACACAGATTCTGGCTCCGCACTGTGGATTTTACCTGCTGTTTGCTGACTAGAATAGTGAAGGGGACATGATGAGAGAAGGGGAAGGTGGCTGACACCAGAGAGAAGCAACAACACTCAGCAATGTTTGACAATCGCACTGTTTATATGAAAAATTCCTGAGCACTAAAACCAATCCCTTCACCCTTGTAAGGGAAAAGGCTTGGTCTCTGTCCCTTAATGAGTATATATGATGTGCCATCACTATGTGTATTTAGTAGGAGACATATGAATTAATATACCATGTATGTAGTATTCGCTTATAGCAGATTGCTTTGTTGCCGTGCACTTGTCTGCTAGTTTTCGGATATAATAATCTATAAGATTGGATGCAGATTAATGAATATAACCCCAGATCTGGCAAATTATATATAATAGGGAAAACCAAGAGGCAAAGTTACCCCTAGTGAACCCATAGTTAAACTCCATATGCAATCATAGTAACTCAAAAGAAAACAGGGAGTCTTACAGACTCGAAAAATAAAAGCTACATTTTATTGAGGTAGAATTAAAAGTTTTGTAGAAAAAGACAGGAGACATATAAAGTGACATAGTGCACGGCCACAAAATATCCATATTTTTAGTATAATATGAGGCTGTCAGACATGTAAGTTGCCATCAGTCTGAATGTAGGTTACAGAAAAAAGGGGGGTAAACATGGATACCATATCCAAATGGACGCCTGGGAAAAAATTACAATGTATACAGATATCCCCCATGATGAAGCGGTGAACACAACACAGCGAAACGCGCGTAGGGGTCCTTGAGGGTGATTCTTCTTCTGCAGCTGGCCACCTTTTCCTTTTTGATGTCTGTTTATTTTCTTTTCGATATGGCTATTTGCCTAATATCTGAGGGAGCACGATGCCTGCCGTGTACTAGTTAGGACATCTGGGTACCTATGTGATATACAATTTTGAGGGGCTCTGTATACATTGTAATTTTTTCCCATCCTTGTCTTACCATACACCAAACTAGTTTCTCAGACTATAATCTGCCGCTTTTCTAACATATAGTAAGAAACACAGATGATTTTAGACTTACCGGACAATTGCTCAAAATACTCATTTCCTATGAGGCCATAAAGGAATGGACCAATCCATTTAGACATCTTTTTTTTTTTTTGCTCTGTATTTCATCAGAATTTGTAAGCAGAAACCAATAATGGCTCCAAAACACAGAAGAAGAGTGAATCTTTATAAGGCTACGGTCACACTATCAGTATTTGGTCAGTATTTCACATCAGTATTTGTAACACAAAACCAGGAGTGAATCTTTATAAGGCCACGGCCCCACTATCAGTATTCGGTCAGTATTTTTTCCCAGGAGTGGGTGATAAATGCAGAATTGGTGACTTGTTTCTATTATACCTTTTCTCTGATTGTTCCTCACCTGGTTTTGACTTACAAATACTGATGTGAAATACTGACCAAACACTGATAGTGTGACCATAGCCTAAATCTCTTTGTAGGTTCCACTTCTGATCTTGCTTACAAATTGTGAGGAAACGCTGAACCTAAATAATTGATTTGTGTACAGCCCCTAATTTCGAAAGGGGAGAGTTGACCTTGTTTATTTACCTAGGAGACCTATTTACTATAAATCTTGCTTACATCACATTCAGAAGACGGGACAATAAGTTGTTATAATATTACAACAATAGGCATGATGAATGGCAAAGTGGTGGAGCATAAGAACTGACACTCTATTCAAGCAGTGGACTCGGGACCACCTTTATTGTGATCAGTGGAGGTCTCTGCAATCAGCAACTTACTACCTATCCTGTGGATGGGGTGAAACTGCAGTCTTGATACAATTCCTCCAAACTTAAAAAAAAACAAGGAAGAAAGGCATAACTAGTGAGCAAAAGCAATGAAATTCCATCCAGATTTCTCTTATGACATCTTCACCCGGCCTTCTTACAGGTTAGCAGGTGTGGGGCATGGCCTTGTCCCATAATTCATATGGAGAAGAATTTCCAAAAATTAGTCAAAAACCTAAATTAAACTCAAAATGTTTCCCACTTGCAAGTGAAAGGAGCAACAGTGTTAGTGACGGCAGATGATTTCAGAAAAGAAAGCGGACATTGTCCTGGCCTTGGTACACAGAACCTGTAGCAGCTTAACTCATGCATGTTTGCGTATGTTAAAAATATTTAAGTCCAAGATGTAGGGCCAGATAAATATAATAGCATCTATGTGAGTGCGGGACTCTAAGCACAGAGGAGTACTGTGCCTTCCATCCTGTGGAACAGCTCCGATGCGGCAGGGAAGAGAACAGGTTAGAGGAGAAGGTCATGTGAGCCAGCATCCAAAAATCAGCTCCATCTGTAAATTAGGATTGTAGAGTAAATAAAAAATTGTAAAAAAAATCAAGGTCAATCCTTTCGTTTTCAGGAGACATAACGCTCCTCTGGTGGACTCTACAAGCGGCTTTTTCCTCTCTCCCTGTTGAGAACACATGAATGCTCAGCCTAACCAAGCGCTCACGTTACTCATGACATCTGACCATACAGTCGTCCCTTAAGTTATTATATTCATTGATGTCCAAGTTGAAAATTATGTTTCTTGACACCATGACTACAAAAAACTGATGATTTGTTCCAAAGCTCCCCAAAATGTTAAACAAAAATAAGAAAAAAAAATACAGAAAACTAAGCACAAAAGTTTTTTCTTGTTGTGTTAATACTGTATCTCAGAGAGAACACAGATAACACACAGAAATGTATCAAAGTTAATATGTTGAGATAAGACCATTAAAAAAAACTTGACTTCTCTTTGGGGGGGCAGAGTAAAACGACAATGACTGGCTGTAGTGGACCCTGATGATTGACTTATCTTTCAGCTCATCATTGATACCCATAAAACGTACAATGCTCATAGGATAGACTTTCTACAAGGGGCCACTCCTGATAGGGCCACATCCCACAGGAGCCCACAAGTTGAGGGCATCTTACGTTGAGAGATCACAGCATTGTGCACATAGTCTGATAATAGTTACATTTTTACAACAATCTAATTCTCTTTTCTTCTCACACGCAGTGTTGTCTACTGGCTGCTGTCTAAACCTTGAATGGTTTTTTTTTCTGTTAATTTTATCAGATTATTTATTATGCTTGGAAAACTAGAACTTAACCAAATGCCCCAACTCTTGAATAAAAACAAAATCAGTCAGCGTTACCCATAGCAAACGCTAAGATCACAGCTGTCATTCTCCAAAGCATGTCTGAAAATAAAGTAACGATAGAAAGAATGGAAAATCTGACCCTTCTTGTTTGGACAGTTTTTTTTATTTTTTTTTATTTTGAGGGTCAAAAATCTCGAAACATTATTTGTTACAAATTACAAAAAGGAGGCAAAAGCATCTGCGGCTGGTAAACGCCTCAGGTTTAGTACAATATTGTACATGCAACTATACTACACTAAGGGCAACGAGTTCTACACAAATACCCGGCTCCCTACTGACAGCTGCGGGGCTAAAAGGTCCCGTCATGTCAGCAACAACTAGAGACACAAGCCAGAAAGTTGAAGCATAGTCAGTGTAATAACCACAATTCATTTGGGAATCAACATTTATATCTTCAAGTCTATGACTGCCTAGTTCCAAGACCAGACCAATATCATTATCTTTACAGTTAAAAGGAATGTGTCATCAGAAAAATGTTAAAGTCAAGATTTTGTGTTAAATATATTTTTAAAAAGATTTTTGATATATTTTTTTTTTTATATCACAATCTTTAAAAATAAGCAAAACACGCATGTAATCTTACAATTTTCACACAGGCCACATGGGCTATTTTAAAGTTTTCAGCAGTTTCCTTATCATCAGAGGCAGGATTATAATGACTGATAATAACACATCTACACTATACTAATAATTCAGGATCCACCATTCACAATAGGGGATGTCACAGCTCACCTCCTCCTGTACAATGACTGATAACAGCTCTATATACAGTAAATAACACAGGATCCACCATTCACAATAGGTGATATCACAGCTCACCCTCTCCTCCTCCTGTACAATGACTGATAACACCTCTATACACAGCAGACAACACAGGTTCCACCATTCACAATAGGTGATATCACAGCTCACCTCCTCCTCCTCCTGTACAATGACTGAGAACACCTCTATATACAGTAAATAACACAGGATCCACCATTCACAATAGGTGATATCACAGCTCACCTTCTCCTCCTCCTGTACAATGACTGAGAACACCTCTATATACAGCAGATAACACAGGATCCACCATTCACAATAGGTGATGTCACAGCTCACCTTCTCCTCCTCCTGTACAATGACTGAGAACACCTCTATATACAGTAAATAACACAGGATCCACCATTCACAATAGGTGATATAACAGCTCACCTCCTCCTCCTCCTGTACAATGACTGAGAACACCTCTATATACAGTAAATAACACAGGATCCACCATTCACAATAGGTGATGTCACAGCTCACCTCCTCTTCCTCCTGTACAATGACTGAGAACACCTCTATATACAGCAGATAACACAGGATCCACCATTCACAATAGGTGATGTCACAGCTCACCTTCTCCTCCTCCTGTACAATGACTGATAACACCTCTATATACAGTAGATAACACAAAATCTGCCATTCATAACAGCTGATGATATCACAGCTCACCTCACCTATTGTACAATGACAGGTAACAATGTCACAGTTGACCCTCCGCACTTCACAATGACCCCTGCACACTTTCATTAGATGTGTCAATACAAAAGATAGGGTCAGAATCTGTTAATTACGGCTAATGTAGATTTGGATTTCCTGGAACAACAGTAAGTCACAGTAGCCGGAGTAAAAAATGGCAAGATTTACAGTTAGTAAATTTTCTGGTGACTGATAAAACACTGATAACACATAAAATAACAGTTAAACTCCCATTCAACTACATTTTAGAAGAAAATTCACATTTTCTTTAAAAAAAAACAAAAAAAACACACACAGCAGAAAACCCTAATCTGACTCTGACCTGTACTCATGGAGTATTTCTCACAAGCCAAAAATGTTCTTAAACTTTTTTGAACCCAATCTTCTTCTAAAAAAACTGCTTGTCATGTCCGTTCCATTACCTTGGATCTTGAGTCAGACACAAAGGAGTGAACAAAACTGGTGATGAAGCGAGTAAGAGCCAGAAGAGTTCTATAAAGTTATCCCTTACACTCCATTCATTCATTCTGCTCCCACGATCGGACTTGGTTATATAGACATGTGTTTATAAAACTCACAATGTGAGTCAATGGCTCGGTTGTTTTTACGGATATGTGTGTGTAATTTTTGCTACAGAAATAATCCATTAATTCCCCCTAAGAGTAGTAATAATTATTCTTTTCTGGTGAATTTAGATAGTGTTGGATAGAACAAAGAATAACCAATATGTGCCTGGCAAATAGCTAATATTGATAAGAGGTTATACAAAGAACTAATACGGTAAAGGCATTTTACATTAATAATTCCATCTACTGAAGCTCGATAGACCTGACAGGACCATTTTACTCCTCAGACTCTAGAGCAATGTTACAATTATGTCTTAATGATCTTAAACTATGTGTCTTCGTATTTCCCCTAGTATTTCCTTCTAGCTCTTGCAATGGAATCCTTGAAATGCCTGGGCTTCTATGGCAGCGTCCTGTGTAAGCTGGACCAGAGTGAAAGGGTTTATTCATGGTTACCGCCCTGCCGTCTTCAATTACCACACCTAGGGCCTCACTGCTCCCTGGGCTGCTGTGTTTTTCTTTAACTAGAAGGAATCTCCGAATCAATGTCTAGGTCAGGATGCAGGAGGAGGATGCTGCACCTACTCTGTCTGACAGTCTCAATCTTAGACCAGGGGTGCAAAAAAGAGACAAGTACATAAAAAAAAAATATCAAAACTTTGAAGTAAAAAATAAACTAATGCTGTGCTGTATATTTAGTGAGAAAATCAGTAAGTTACCAAGAAGCACAGGCCATCCGCCTCGACAGATGTGAAGAGTATCAGCCCTGATCTGAAATACTCCACATTGATTAATAATCCAGAAATACCACTTTGGCTCTGTGGGAACACAAACGGCAAAGGACTAGACATATGTGTTATGAGCACAGTAATACAGTGCTGCTCACCATCACTGGCACCCCTTCATTTTTTTCATAGACTGTACAATATCTTCAGAAATAAATGGAAATGTACCAAAGTTATATCCTCAGGATTTTTTAATTAGTGACCCAAAGTTATACAACAATAAAACATTGTTTTTTAACTTCCATGTTGCAATTTCCAAGAAGAAACAGAATAAGCAGCATGTGCAGCAATAAAGGCCCCTAATTAATACTTGGTTGCCCCCTTAATTAATACTTGGCTGCCCCCTTAATTAATACTTGGTTGCCCCCTTAATTAATACTTGGTTGCCCCCCTAAGTAATACTTGGTTGCCCCCTTAATTAATACTTGGTTGCCCCCCTAATTAATACTTGGTGGCCCCTAATTAATACTTGGTTGCCCTCCTAATTAATACTTGGTTGCCCCCCTAATTAATACTTGGTTGCCCCCTTAATTAATACTTGGTTGCCCCCCTAATTAATACTTGGTTGCCCCCCTAATTAATACTTGGTTGCCCCCTTAATTAATACTTGGTTGCCCCCCTAATTAATACTTGGTTGCCCCCTTAATTAATACTTGGTTGCCCCCCTAATTAATACTTGGTTGCCCCCTTAATTAACACTTGGTTGCCCCCCCCCTTTGTCATTGCTGGCAGCCTCCACACGTTCCTTGTCGCCATCTATAAGCTTCTTGCTCTTCTCAGCTGCAGTTTTCTCCCATCATCCTTTGCGGTTTGTTCAGGTTCTTGAATGTTTGCAGGTTCTTTTTTCCCAATGGCAGATTTCAGCTCATCCCAAAGATTTTCAATGGGATTGAGGTCAGGACTCGTTGCTGGACATTTTAAAACAGTCCAGTTTTTCTTTTTCAACCATTCCTGTGTACTTTTGGAGGTATGCTTAGGGTTCATTGTCTTGCTGGAGGACCCATGATCTTCGACTCAAACCAAGTTTTCTTATACTGGGTAGGACATTTAGCTTTACAATCTCTTGATAATTCTCTCTCTGATTTCATGATTCATGTGATCCGGTTAAGACCTCCAGCACCAGTTGCAGCAAAGCAACCCCGCAGCATTATGGATCCTTCACCATGCTTAACTATTGGTAAGGTGTTCTTTTCTTTGTAAGCTTCATTGCGCCGTCTGTAAACAAACTTTTGCTTTGCATTGCCAAAAAGTCCTACTTTTGTTTCATCTGTCCACAGAACATTTTCCCAGAAGGATTGTGGTTTGTCAAGGTACTCTTTGACAAAGATCAGTCATCCCTTTTTATGTATTTTCTTCAGCAATGGTTTCTAACTTGACCTTCACCCATAAAACTCTGCTTGGTTTAGGGTGCGGCGTATGGTACTTGTTGAAACCATGACCCCAGATTGTTCCAGGTTGGCCTTCAGGTCTTTGGATGTTTGACGTGGTGTTTATTCCACCATTTGCACAACCTTCAAAGACATCTCTTTCTTTTCCTCTTTCCCCCCATGTCCACGGAAGTTCTTGATGATTCCATACTTGGTAAACTTCTTAATAACATTGTGCACTGTTGAAACTGGGATAACCAAGGTCTTTGGAGATGGCCTGATACCCTTTGGAAGTCTTGTGTTTGCTAATAATAGCAGTTCTGATATCCTCAGTCAGCTCCTTTGTCTTCACCATTGTGACAAAGGAACAGGGCCTACCATATGGTTTTTTAAAACACTGATGGCTAATTCATATCACATGGGCACCAACAATTAATCACAGGTAAATCTCTTTTGTGAATTACCACAGGCGAGTCAAGATGTGTTTCCGTACTAAATTAATATAAAGGTGCCAATACCAGTGACACAGCAAGATTTAGGTTTTTCTATTTTCCCTCCCATTGGTTTTGGTTTTAAATTATTGTTTATTATTTGCTCTTTTGTATTTAACACGAGTGCTCTATACAAAAAAACTGTTTCACTTGATTCATTTTGTTCAGGAGATATTCCACATTATGTACTTACACTTCATGGGTGCCAATAACGATGAGCAGGACTGTATACCAATGACAAACCAAGCTCTATATTAGGCCAAGGTTATGCTGCTTGAAGGTGGGGCTGTATAATCGCAGGCCCTTGAATACTTTTAATTCTGTATGCTCATGTTAGATATACACATTGGGAGTCTCCCAGAGTACACACCAAGTGCTGAGCCCAAATTTGGAATAAGGGTAGCTTAAAGGGAACTTTTCACATTGTACAGGGTATGATGTCCTAAAGCAGGAGAATCGAGTAGGATTAATATATAGTTTTGCAGCAGATTCAGTACAACTTGTACTTTATTCACCTACTCTTTCTATACTTTGGAGTCCAGGGGGAGGGGCCTATTCAGGGATCACAGGTGCATAAAGATAGCTGTCAATCACTAAGCAAGCCCACCCATTGGACGACTCCTAGGCATAGAAAAAGCAGGGATTTAAGTGAATAAACTTATGAAATCCCTCTCCCCCAATATTAATCTGCTCAGCTCTTCCAGATCTATACTATTCTGCCCACAGATGGGACTCCATGTACATCGTGCCCAATACCCCAATTCGACATCTATGTATCACTCACTCTCTGACTGCAGGTTACACAGAGCACAATTAAGTGTATCGCTTTTCCTTCACTTCTAGGGGTACATGCACATGACGTCCTTTAGATATTTTTCATGGAGGAAGATGCTTCAGGACACACCGGTGTTTTCTGTCATGAAGCGTCTTTTTTTTTTTTTTTTTTTTTACATCTTTTTTTGAAAAACTTTTATTGAATGAACTAGTGAGCGGCTTCCACGTGAAACCACCTTACAAACGGTCAGGTCACTTCTTTTAACTGCTTGGTATCTTTGAAAATCTGAAGCGGTTAAAGACGTTCAAGAGACAGTACATATGCACAGGAAGTCAATTGCAATGCATACAGTACAGACCAAAAGTTTGGACACACCTTCTCATTTAAAGATTTTTCTGTATTTTCATGACTTTGAAAATTGTACATTCACACTGAAGGCATCAAAACTATGAATTACCACATGTGGAATTATATACTTCACAAAAAAGTGTGAAACAACTGAAAATATGTCTTATATTCTAGGTTCTTCACAGTAGCCACCTTTTGCTTTGATGACTGCTTTGCACACTCTTGGCATTCTCTTGATGAGCTTCAAGAGGTAGTCACCGGAAATGGTTTTCACTTCACAGGTGTGCCCTGTCAGGTTTAATAAGTGGGATTTCTTGCCTTATAAATGGGGTTGGGACCATCAGTTGTGTTGTGCAGAAGTCAGGTGGATACACAGCTGATAGTCCTACTGAATAGACTGTTAGAATTTGTATTATGGCAAGAAAAAAGCAGCTATGTAAAGAAAAACGAGTGGTCATCATTACTGTAAGAAATGAAGGTCAGTCAGTCTGAAAAATTGGGCAAACTTTGAAAGTGTCCCCAAGTGCAGTTGCAAAAACCATCAAGCGCTACAAAGAAACTGGCTCACATGATGACCGCCCCAGGAAAGGAAGACCAAGAGTCACCTCTGCTTCTGAGGATAAGTTTATCCGAGTCACCAGCCTCAGAAATCGAGGGTTAACAGCAGCTCAGATTAGAGACCAGGTCAATGCCACACAGAGTTCTAGCAGCAGACACATCTCTACAACAACTGTTAAGAGGAGACTTTGTGCAGCAGGCCTTCATGGTAAAATAGCTGCTAGGAAACCACTGCTAAGGACAGGCAACAAGCAGAAGAGACTTGTTTGGGCTAAAGAACACAAGGAATGGACATTAGACCAATGGAAATCTGTGCTTTGGTCTGATGAGTCCAAATTTGAGATCTTTGGTTCCAACCACCGTGTATTTGTGTGACGCAGAAAAGGTGAACGGATGGACTCTACATGCCTGGTTCCCACCGTGAAGCATGGAGGAGGAGGTGTGATGGTGTGGGGGGGCTTTGCTGGTGACACTGTTGGGGATTTATTCAAAATTGAAGGCATACTGAACCAGCATGGCAACCACAGCATCTTGCAGCGGCATGCTATTCCATCCGGTTTGTGTTTAGTTGGACCATCTTTTTTTTTTTCAACAGGACAATGACCCCAAACACACCTCCAGGCTGTGTAAGGGCTATTTGACCAAGAAGGAGAGTGATGGGGGGCTACGCCAGATGACCTGGCCTCCACAGTCACCAGACCTGAACCCAATCGAGATGGTTTGGGGTGAGCTGGACCGCAGAGTGAAGGCAAAAGGGCCAACAAGTGCTAAGCATCTCTGGGAACTCCTTCAAGATTGTTGGAAGACCATTTCCGGTGACTACCTCTTGAAGCTCATCAAGAGAATGCCAAGAGTGTGCAAAGCAGTCATCAAAGCAAAAGGTGGCTACTTTGAAGAACCTAGAATATAAGACATATTTTCAGTTGTTTCACACTTTTTTGTTAAGTATATAATTCCACATGTGGTAATTCATAGTTTTGATGACTTCAGTGTGAATGTACAATTTTCAGTCAAGAAAACACAGAAAAATTGTTAAATGAGAAGGTGTGTCCAAACTTTTGGTCTGTACTGTATGTTCATTCTTTTTTATGTTTATTTGGTGCTTTTTCAGGCAGGTTATGTAGTGTACCCATCTGAAAAACACATTGTGTGCACATACCCAGGGCCGGCTCCAGGTTGTTGTGGGTCCCGGGCAAAAGAGTCTCAGTGGCCCCTATAACACATACCATGATTCATAATGCACAGATAGAGCAGAGAAATATAGGTATAGCACAATACAAAGATTTCAATGCAAAGATTTCACTTCTTACATTACATGAGTGATATCTAATGTAAATTCTACAATAGCTCAGAAACCGGCGAATCCTCACAGCGCACAGTGCAGACCGGACAATATAGTCCTCCATACAGTATAATGGCCCCACATAGTCCTCCATACAGTATAATGGCCCCACATAGTCCTCCATACAGTATAATGGCCCCACATAGTCCTCCATACAGTATTATGGGCACCACATAATCCTCAATACAGAATAATGAGCCCCATATAGTCCTCCATACTGAATAATGAGCCCCATATATTGCTCCACGCAGAATAATGAGCCCCATATATTGCTCCACACAGAATAATGGACCCCATATATTGCTCCACATAGAACAATGAGCCCTATATATTGCTCCATACAAAATAATGGACCCCATATATTGCTCTATACAGAATAATGAGCTCCATACAGAATAATGAGCCTCATATATTGCACCATATAGAATAATGGGCCCAACATTGTTCTCCATACAGTATAATGGGTCCCACATAGTCCTCCATGCAGTATAATGGGCCCCACATAGTCCTCCATACAGTATAAAGGGCCACACATATTCCTCCATACAGAATAATGGGCCCCACATAGTCCTCCATGCAGTATAATGGGCCCCACATAGTCCTCCATACAGTATAAAGGGCCACACATAGTCCTCCATACAGTACAATGGCCCCACATAGTCCTCCATACAGAATAATGGCCCCACATAGTCCTCCATACAGTATAATGGGCCCCATATATTGCTCCATACAGTATAATGGGCCCCATATATTGCTCCATACAGTATAATGGGCCCCATATAATTCTCCATACAGTATAATGGGCCACATATAATGTTCCATACAGTATAAAGGACACCATATATTGCTCCATACAGAATGGGCCCCAAATATTGCTACATATTGTATGGTTCTCATATAATGATCCATACAGAATGGGCCCCATATAATGTGCTATACAGTATGGACCCCATATATTACTCCATACAGAATGGGCCCCATATATTTTTCCATACAGAATGGGCCCCATATAATGCTCCATACAGAATGGGCCCCATTTATAGCTCCAGAATGGGCCCCATATATAGCTTCATACAGAATGAGTCCCATATATTGCTCCATTCAGTGTGGGTCTCATATAATGCTCCATACAGTATGAGCCCCATATAATGCTCCATACATCAAAAAGAAAAAAAAATCAAATACTCACCTCTCCTCGCTGGCCGCAGGTCCGGTCTCTTCAGCGTCTTCTGACTCTGTGACTGTTCAGCAGGGTATGTTCCCACAGCCTTAAGGTATGTACCCACAGCCTTAAGGTATGTACCCACAGCCTTAAGGTATGTACCCACAGTCTAAGGGTATGCACCCACAGCCTTAATGTATGTACCCACAGCCTAAGGGTATGTACCCACAGCCTAAGGGTATGTTCCCACAACCTAAGGGTATGCACACACAGCCTAAGGGTATGTACCCACAGCCTTAAGGTATGTACCCACAGCCTTAAGGTATGTACCCACAGTCTTAAGGTATGTACCCACAGTCTAAGGGTATGTACCCACAGCCTTAAGGTATGTACCCACAGCCTTAAGGTATGTACCCACAGTCTAAGGGTATGTACCCACAGCCTTAAGGTATGTACCCACAGTCTAAGGGTATGTACCCACAGCCTTAAGGTATGTACCCACAGCCTTAAGGTATGTACCCACAGCCTAAGGGTATGTACCCACAGCCTTAAAGTATGTACACACAGCCTAATGGTATGTACCCACAGCCTTAAGGTATGTACCCACAGCCTAAGGGTATGTACCCACAGCCTTAAGGTATGTACACACAGCCTAATGGTATGTACCCACAGCCTAAGGGTATGTTCTCACAGCCTTAAAGTATGTACACACAGCCTAAGGGTATGTTCTCACAGCCTTAAGGTATGTACACACAGCCTAAGGGTATGTACCCACAGCCTTAAGGTATGTACCCACAGCCTAAGGGTATGTACCCACAGTCTAAGGGTATGTACCCTCAGCCTTAAGGTATGTACCCACAGCCTAAGGGTATGTACCCACAGTCTAAGGGTATGTACCCACAGCCTTAAGGTATGTACCCACAGTCTAAGGGTATGTACCCACAGCCTTAAGGTATGTACACACAGCCTAAGGGTGTGTACCCACAGCCTAAGGGTATGTACCCACAGTCTAAGGGTATGTACCCACAGCCTTAAGGTATGTACCCACAGCCTTAAGGTATGTACCCACAGTCTAAGGGTATGTACCCACAGCCTTAAGGTATGTACCCACAGTCTTAAGGTATGTACCCACAGTCTAAGGGTATGTACCCACAGCCTTAAGGTATGTACCCACAGCCTTAAGGTATGTACCCACAGCCTTAAGGTATGTACCCACAGTCTAAGGGTATGTACCCACAGCCTTAAGGTATGTACCCACAGCCTTAAGGTATGTACCCACAGTCTAAGGGTATGTACCCACAGCCTTAAGGTATGTACTCACAGTCTTAAGGTATGTACCCACAGTCTAAGGGTATGTACCCACAGCCTTAAGGTATGTACCCACAGCCTTAAGGTATGTACCCACAGTCTAAGGGTATGTACACACAGCCTAAGGGTATGTTCCCACAGCCTTAAGGTATGTACACACAGCCTAAGGGTATGTACCCACAGCCTAAGGGTATGTACCCACAGCCTTAAAGTATGTACACACAGCCTAATGGTATGTACCCACAGCCTTAAGGTATGTACCCACAGCCTAAGGGTATGTACCCACAGCCTTAAGGTATGTACACACAGCCTAATGGTATGTACCCACAGCCTAAGGGTATGTTCTCACAGCCTTAAGGTATGTACACACAGCCTAAGGGTATGTTCTCACAGCCTTAAGGTATGTACACACAGCCTAAGGGTATGTACCCACAGCCTTAAGGTATGTACCCACAGCCTAAGGGTATGTACCCACAGTCTAAGGGTATGTACCCTCAGCCTTAAGGTATGTACCCACAGCCTAAGGGTATGTACCCACAGTCTAAGGGTATGTACCCACAGCCTTAAGGTATGTACCCACAGTCTAAGGGTATGTACCCACAGCCTTAAGGTATGTACACACAGCCTAAGGGTGTGTACCCACAGCCTAAGGGTATGTACCCACAGTCTAAGGGTATGTACCCACAGCCTTAAGGTATGTACCCACAGCCTTAAGGTATGTACCCACAGTCTAAGGGTATGTACCCACAGCCTTAAGGTATGTACCCACAGTCTTAAGGTATGTACCCACAGTCTAAGGGTATGTACCCACAGCCTTAAGGTATGTACCCACAGCCTTAAGGTATGTACCCACAGCCTTAAGGTATGTACCCACAGTCTAAGGGTATGTACCCACAGCCTTAAGGTATGTACCCACAGCCTTAAGGTATGTACCCACAGTCTAAGGGTATGTACCCACAGCCTTAAGGTATGTACTCACAGTCTTAAGGTATGTACCCACAGTCTAAGGGTATGTACCCACAGCCTTAAGGTATGTACCCACAGCCTTAAGGTATGTACCCACAGTCTAAGGGTATGTACACACAGCCTAAGGGTATGTTCCCACAGCCTTAAGGTATGTACACACAGCCTAAGGGTATGTACCCACAGCCTAAGGGTATGTACCCACAGCCTATCGATATGTACCCACAGTCTAAGGGTATGTACCCACAGCCTAATGGTATGTACCCACAGCCTAATGGTATGTACCCACAGCCTTAAGGTATGTACACACAGCCTATCGATATGTACCCACAGTCTAAGGGTATGTACCCACAGCCTTAAGGTATGTACCCACAGTCTAAGGGTATGTACACACAGCCTAAGGGTATGTTCCCACAGCCTTAAGGTATGTACACACAGCCTAAGGGTATGTACCCACAGCCTATCGATATGTACCCACAGCCTAAGGGTATGTACCCACAGCCTAATGGTATGTACCCACAGCCTAAGGGTATGTACCCACAGTCTAAGGGTATGTACCCACAGCCTTAAGGTATGTACACACAGCCTATCGATATGTACCCACAGTCTAAGGGTATGTACCCACAGCCTTAAGGTATGTACCCACAGTCTAAGGGTATGTACCCACAGCCTAAGGGTATGTGCACATGGAGTCTTTTGCTGAGTTTTAAAGTAGCAGGAACTTGTCAAATCCTCCTCAAAAACTCTTCAAAAACTTGGAGTTTCTGCTTAGTTTCCGCTTCAAAGACTCAGTAAAATAAATTAAATATATGTTTTCTCGAAAGTGCCTGGCTGAAATGACAGAGCCGGTGCCTGGTTCATGCTGCCCCTGGTTCGGGCGGTATGAATCCGCTGTCAGGTTCACTTATCCAGATGAGTGACATGAGGCCGGCACCATTTTGTTATTAAATGCCATTTGTTTATTGATGCCGGTTCCCAGAGAATAGAGCCATATTCCTCAAGGTATGTGCTAATGTGGAACTAACGTCAAACTGACATTAAGCATCCCCTGCGGGGCGTCCGCTCCAGTGGGGTATACATCCAGCAATCAGCGGATTTCTTCAAATGTTCAGAATCCGGCATCGCTAATAAGTGCACGCATCAGGGAGTAAGCTTATGTTTGTAAGTCATGACCTCGGCAGAAGACAGAAAATTTGACATAAAGTACTGCCCAACATGGGTTGACACGAGGGATATTCTTGGTATATACTAAGACCTCACAAGAACAACCAAGGAACAGAGATAAAAAGAGATTAATCTGCCTTTACAACCTAATAAATACTAAAAGTACCAGATACGAAAATGACATTCATTGTGCAAAGCTTCATTCATTAAAGTACAGTTCAGGACATCTGTGCAGCATATATTGTACAGAATATCAATTGTATCTACAAACAGACGCCACAATGTTCAATTTGCACATTTTATGTCTCTGGTTGGCTGTTTCTGTACTGAGCACCGTAAATTTGGACATTACGGTAATTTTGCCCCCTATCCCCCCAACAAATGCAGATATGGAATTACAAAATAGCCAGAGAACCTTTCAAACCATTAATTAATTAGCTATTAAAATATCTCAGAAACTTGAGCCAATGTGGCAAAACCAAAGTCATATTCTTAATCAGCATCATAAACTTATATATAAAACCATTCAGACATCGTTGGCACCAAAATCACTGTATACGATTGTTATATATACACCCCCTGTATACCAGTGTTATACATAACATTAATAAATGTTGGCATAAAAAATATCATCTCCTAATTGTTCATGCAAAGAGCGGTTCACTCACCTAACCGGCATTTACATCAGCGTTCAGGAGACTCGCAACCTTGTCTCCATCACAAGTTACACTGGATATTAAAAGGGCAAAAAAATTACTCAAGATTCGACACTGGTTTTACCAGTATGTGAACGGGAAGCTGAATACAGGCCTTAAGGACACATATTGCTTCCAAGACACTGGTGGGGTAAACTATCCTAAAAAAAATGTTTTGCTTTCTTAGAAGTAACACAATTTTTATCTTCCTTTTTGGAAAACTACAGGTGCTTCTCATGAAATTAGAATATCATTTATTTCAATTCTTCAATACACAAACTGAAACTCCTATATTATATAGAGTCATTACACACAGAGGGATCTATTATATAGAGTCATTACACACAGAGGGATCTATTATATAGAGTCATTACACGCAGAGGGATCTATTATATAGAGTCATTACACACAGCGATCTATTATATAGAGTCATTACACACAGACGGATCTATTATATAGAGTCATTACACGCAGAGGGATCTATTATATAGAGTCATTACACGCAGAGGGATCTATTATATAGAGTCATTACACGCAGAGGGATCTATTATATAGAGTCATTACACAGAGGGATCTATTATATAGAGTCATTACACACAGAGGGATCTATTAGATAGAGTCATTACACACAGAGGGATCTATTATATAGAGTCATTACACGCAGAGGGATCTATTAGATAGAGTCATTACACGCAGAGGGATCTATTATATAGAGTCATTATACGCAGAGGGATCTATTATATAGAGTCATTACACGCAGAGGGATCTATTATATAGAGTCATTACACGCAGAGGGATCTATTATATAGAGTCATTACACACAGAGGGATCTATTAGATAGAGTCATTACACACAGAGGGATCTATTAGATAGAGTCATTACACACAGAGGGATCTATTATATAGAGTCATTACACACAGAGAGATCTATTATATAGAGTCATTACACGCAGAGGGATCTATTATATAGAGTCATTACACACAGCGATCTATTATATAGAGTCATTACACACAGAGGTATCTATTATATAGAGTCATTACACGCAGAGGGATCTATTATATAGAGTCATTACACGCAGAGGGATCTATTATATAGAGTCATTACACGCAGAGGGATCTATTATATAGAGTCATTACACGCAGAGGGATCTATTATATAGAGTCATTACACACAGAGGGATCTATTATATAGAGTCATTACACGCAGAGGGATCTATTATATAGAGTCATTACACGCAGAGGGATCTATTATATAGAGTCATTACACGCAGAGGGATCTATTATATAGAGTCATTACACACAGAGGGATCTATTATATAGAGTCATTACACACAGAGGGATCTATTAGATAGAGTCATTACACACAGAGGGATCTATTATATAGAGTCATTACACAGAGGGATCTATTAGATAGAGTCATTACACACAGAGGGATCTATTAGATAGAGTCATTACACACAGAGGGATCCATTATATAGAGTCATTACACACAGAGGGATCTATTAGATAGAGTCATTACACACAGAGGGATCTATTATATAGAGTCATTACACAGAGGGATCTATTATATAGAGTCATTACACACAGAGGGATCTATTAGATAGAGTCATTACACACAGAGGGATCTATTATATAGAGTCATTACACGCAGAGGGATCTATTAGATAGAGTCATTACATGCAGAGGGATCTATTATATAGAGTCATTATACGCAGAGGGATCTATTATATAGAGTCATTACACGCAGAGGGATCTATTATATAGAGTCATTACACACAGAGGGATCTATTAGATAGAGTCATTACACACAGAGGGATCTATTATATAGAGTCATTACACGCAGAGGGATCTATTGGATAGAGTCATTACACGCAGAGGGATCTATTATATAGAGTCATTATACGCAGAGGGATCTATTATAAAGAGTTATTACACGCAGAGGGATCTATTATATAGAGTCATTACACAGAGGGATCTATTATATAGAGTCATTACACACAGAGGGATCTATTAGATAGAGTCATTACACACAGAGGGATCTATTATATAGAGTCATTACACACAGAGGGATCTATTAGATAGAGTCATTACACACAGAGGGATCTATTAGATAGAGTCATTACACACAGAGGGATCTATTAGATAGAGTCATTACACACAGAGGGATCTATTAGATAGAGTCATTACACACAGAGGGATCTATTAGATAGAGTCATTACACACAGAGGGATCTATTAGAGTCATTACACAGAGGGATCTATTAGATAGAGTCATTACACACAGAGGGATCTATTATATAGAGTCATTACACACAGAGGGATCTATTAGATAGAGTCATTACACACAGGGGGATCTATTAGATAGAGTCATTACACACAGAGGGATCTATTAGATAGAGTCATTACACACAGAGGGATCTATTATATAGAGTCATTACACAGAGGGATCTATTATATAGAGTCATTACACACAGAGGGATCTATTACATAGAGTCATTACACACAGAGGGATCTATTATATAGTCATTACACACATAGGGATCTATAATATAGAGTCATTACACACAGAGGGATCTATTATATAGAGTCATTACACACAGAGGGATCTATTATATACAGTCATTACACACAGAGGGATCTATTATATAGAGTCATTACACACAGAGGGATCTATTATATAGAGTCATTACACACAGAGGGATCTATTGTATAGTCATTACACGCAGAGGGATCTATTATATAGAGTCATTACACGCAGAGGGATCTATTATATAGAGTCATTACACGCAGAGGGATCTATTATATAGAGTCATTACACGCAGAGGGATCTATTATATAGAGTCATTACACGCAGAGGGATCTATTATATAGAGTCATTACATGCAGAGGGATCTATTATATAGAGTCATTACACGCAGAGGGATCTATTATAGAGTCATTACACGCAGAGGGATCTATTATATAGAGTCATTACACACAGAGGGATCTATTATATAGAATCATTACACGCAGAGGGATCTATTATATAGAGCCATTACACGCAGAGGGATCTATTATATAGAGTCATTACACGCAGAGGGATCTATTATATAGAGCCATTACACGCAGAGGGATCTATTATATAGAGTCATTACACGCAGAGGGATCTATTATATAGAGTCATTGCACACAGGGATCTATTATATAGAGTCATTACACACAGCGATCTATTATATAGAGTCATTACACACAGAGTGATCTATTATATAGAGTCATTACACACAGAGGGATCTATTATACAGAGTCATTACACACAGAGGGATCTATTATATAGAGTCATTACACACAGAGGGATCTATTATACAGAGTCATTACACACAGAGGGATCTATTATATAGAGTCATTACACACAGAGGGATCTATTATATAGAGTCATTACACACAGAGGGATCTATTATATAGAGTCATTACACACAGAGGGATCTATTATATAGTCATTACACACAGAGCGATCTATTCTATAGTCATTACACACAGAGGGATCTATTATACAGAGTCATTACACACAGAGGGATCTATTATATAGAGTCATTACACACAGAGGGATCTATTATACAGAGTCATTACACACAGAGGGATCTATTATATAGAGTCATTACACACAGAGGGATCTATTATATAGAGTCATTACACACAGAGGGATCTATTATATAGAGTCATTACACACAGAGGGATCTATTATATAGTCATTACACACAGAGCGATCTATTCTATAGTCATTACACACAGAGGGATCTATTATATAGAGTCATTACACACAGAGCGATCTATTCTATAGAGTCATTACACACAGAGGGATCTATTATATAGAATCATTACAAACAGAGGGATCTATTATATAGTCATTACACACAGAGCGATCTATTCTATAGAGTCATTACACACAGTAGGATCTATTATATAGAGTCATTACACACAGAGGGATCTATTCTATAGAGTCATTACACGCAGAGGGATCTATTATATAGAGTCATTACACGCAGAGGGATCTATTATATAGAGTCATTACACACAGAGCGATCTATTATAAAGAGTCATTACACGCAGAGGGATCTATTATATAGAGTCATTACACGCAGAGGGATCTATTATATAGAGTCATTACACGCAGAGTGATCTATTGTATAGAGTCATTACACGCAGAGGGATCTATTATATAGAGTCATTACACACAGAGCGATCTATTATATAGAGTCATTACACACAGAGCGATCTATTATATAGAGTCATTACACACAGAGGGGTCTATTATATAGAGTCATTACACACAGAGGGATCTATTATATAGAGTCATTACACACAGAGTGATCTATTATATAGAGTCATTACACACAGAGCGATCTAGTATATAGAGTCATTACACGCAGAGCGATCTATTATATAGAGTCATTACACACAGAGGGATCTATTATATAGAGTCATTACACACAGAGCAATCTATTATATAGAGTCATTACACGCAGAGCGATCTATTATATAGAGTCATTACACACTGAGGGATCTATTATATAGAGTCATTACACACAGAGGGATCTATTATATAGAGTCATTACACGCAGAGGGATCTATTATATAGAGTCATTACACACAGCGATCTATTATATAGAGTCATTACACACAGACGGATCTATTATATAGAGTCATTACACGCAGAGGGATCTATTATATAGAGTCATTACACGCAGAGGGATCTATTATATAGAGTCATTACACGCAGAGGGATCTATTATATAGAGTCATTACACAGAGGGATCTATTATATAGAGTCATTACACACAGAGGGATCTATTAGATAGAGTCATTACACACAGAGGGATCTATTATATAGAGTCATTACACGCAGAGGGATCTATTAGATAGAGTCATTACACGCAGAGGGATCTATTATATAGAGTCATTATACGCAGAGGGATCTATTATATAGAGTCATTACACGCAGAGGGATCTATTATATAGAGTCATTACACGCAGAGGGATCTATTATATAGAGTCATTACACACAGAGGGATCTATTAGATAGAGTCATTACACACAGAGGGATCTATTAGATAGAGTCATTACACACAGAGGGATCTATTATATAGAGTCATTACACACAGAGAGATCTATTATATAGAGTGATTACACGCAGAGGGATCTATTATATAGAGTCATTACACACAGCGATCTATTATATAGAGTCATTACACACAGAGGTATCTATTCTATAGAGTCATTACACGCAGAGGGATCTATTATATAGAGTCATTACACGCAGAGGGATCTATTATATAGAGTCATTACACACAGAGGGATCTATTATATAGAGTCATTACACGCAGAGGGATCTATTATATAGAGTCATTACACACAGAGGGATCTATTATATAGAGTCATTACACGCAGAGGGATCTATTATATAGAGTCATTACACGCAGAGGGATCTATTATATAGAGTCATTACACGCAGAGGGATCTATTATATAGAGTCATTACACACAGAGGGATCTATTATATAGAGTCATTACACACAGAGGGATCTATTAGATAGAGTCATTACACACAGAGGGATCTATTATATAGAGTCATTACACAGAGGGATCTATTAGATAGAGTCATTACACACAGAGGGATCTATTAGATAGAGTCATTACACACAGAGGGATCTATTATATAGAGTCATTACACACAGAGGGATCTATTAGATAGAGTCATTACACACAGAGGGATCTATTATATAGAGTCATTACACAGAGGGATCTATTATATAGAGTCATTACACACAGAGGGATCTATTCTATAGAGTCATTACACACAGAGGGATCTATTATATAGAATCATTACAAACAGAGGGATCTATTATATAGTCATTACACACAGAGCGATCTATTCTATAGAGTCATTACACACAGTAGGATCTATTATATAGAGTCATTACACACAGAGGGATCTATTCTATAGAGTCATTACACGCAGAGGGATCTATTATATAGAGTCATTACACGCAGAGGGATCTATTATATAGAGTCATTACACACAGAGCGATCTATTATAAAGAGTCATTACACGCAGAGGGATCTATTATATAGAGTCATTACACGCAGAGGGATCTATTATATAGAGTCATTACACGCAGAGGGATCTATTATATAGAGTCATTACACGCAGAGTGATCTATTGTATAGAGTCATTACACGCAGAGGGATCTATTATATAGAGTCATTACACACAGAGCGATCTATTATATAGAGTCATTACACACAGAGCGATCTATTATATAGAGTCATTACACACAGAGGGGTCTATTATATAGAGTCATTACACACAGAGGGATCTATTATATAGAGTCATTACACACAGAGTGATCTATTATATAGAGTCATTACACACAGAGCGATCTAGTATATAGAGTCATTACACGCAGAGCGATCTATTATATAGAGTCATTACACACAGAGGGATCTATTATATAGAGTCATTACACACAGAGCAATCTATTATATAGAGTCATTACACGCAGAGCGATCTATTATATAGAGTCATTACACACTGAGGGATCTATTATATAGAGTCATTACACACAGAGGGATCTATTATATAGAGTCATTACACACAGAGTGATCTATTATATAGAATCATTACACACAGAGCGATCTAGTATATAGAGTCATTACACGCAGAGCGATCTATTATATAGTCATTACACACAGAGGGATCTATTATATAGAGTCATTACACACAGAGCAATGTATTATATAGAGTCATTACACGCAGAGCGATCTATTATATAGAGTCATTACACACAGAGGGATCTATTATATAGAGTCATTACACACAGAGGGATCTATTATATAGAGTCATTACACACAGAGGGATCTATTATATAGAGTCATTACACACAGAGTGATCTATTATATAGAGTCATTACACACAGAGGGATCTATTATATAGAGTCATTACACAAAGAGGGATCTATTATATAGAGCCATTACACACAGAGTGATCTATTATATAGAGTCATTACACGCAGAGCGATCTATTATATAGAGTCATTACACGCAGAGGGATCTATTATATAGAGTCATTACACGCAGAGGGATCTATTATATATAGTCATTACACACAGAGGGATCTATTATATAGAGTCATTACACACAGAGGGATCTATTATATAGAGTCATTACACACAGAGGGATCTATTATATAGAGTCATTACACGCAGCGTGATCTATTATATAGAGTCATTACACACAGAGGGATCTATTATATAGAGTCATTACACACAGAGGGATCTATTTCACGTGTTTATTTCTGTTAGTGATGATTATGGCTTACAGCTAATGAAAACACAAAAGTCATTATCTCAGTAAATTAGAATACTTTATAACAACAGCTTGAAAAATTATTTTAAAATCCGAAATGTTGTCCTCCTGAAATGTCTGTTCAGTAAATGCCTCAATACTTGGTCGCGGCTCCTTGTGCATCAATTACTGCATCAATGCGGCAATGTGGCATGGAGGGATCAGCCTGTGGCATGGAGGGATCAGCCTGTGGCATGGAGGGATCAGCCTGTGGCATGGAGGCGATCAGCCTGTGGCATGGAGGGATCAGCCTGTGGCATGGAGGGATCAGCCTGTGGCTGCTGAGGTGTTATGGAAGCCCAGGTGGCTTTGATAGCAGCCTTCAGCTCGTCTGCATTGTTGGGTCTGGGGTCTCTCATCTTCCTCTTGACAATACCCCATAGATTCTCTATAATAGATCCTCTATGGGGTTACGGTCAGGCGAGTTTGCTGACAATCAAGCACAGTGATACTGTTGTGTGTAAACCAGGTATTGGTACTTTTGGCAGTGTGGACAGGGGCCAAGTCCTGCTGGAGAATGACATTTCCATCTCCATAAAGCTTGTCGGGAGAGGGAAGCATGAAGGGCTGTAAAATGTCCTGGTAGACGGCGGCACTGACTTTGGTCTTGATAAAACACAGTGGACCTCCACCAGCAGATGACATGGCCCCCAAACCATCACTGACTGTGGAAACTTCACACTAGACCTCCAGCAGCTTGGATTGTGGCCTCTCCACTCTTCCTCCAGACTCTGGGACCTTGATTTCCAAATAAAATGCAAAATTTACTTTCATCTGAAAACACGACCTTGGACCACTGAGAACAGTCCAGGTCTTCTTCTCCTTGGCCCAGGTAAGACGCTTCTGGTGTTGTCTATTGGTCATGAGTGGCTTGACACAAGGAATGCGACACTTGTAGCCCATGTCCTGGATACGTCTGTGTGCGGTGGCTCTTGACTCCAGCAGCTGTCCACTCCTTGTGAATCTCACCCAAATGTTTGAATGGCCTTTTCTTAACAATCCTTTCCAGGCTGCGGTTATCCCGGTTGCTTGTGCACCTTTTCTACCACACTTTTTCCTTCCACACAACTTTCCATTAATATGCTTGGATACAGCACTATGTGAACAGCCAGCTTCTTTAGCATTGACCTTTTGTGGCTTACCCTCCTTGTGGAGTGTGTCAGTGACTGCCTTCTGGACATCTGTCAAGTCAGCAGTCTTCTCCATGATTGTGGAGCCTACTGAAACAGACTAAGGGACCTTTTTAAATGCTTAGGAAGCCTTTGCAGGTGTTTTTTGTTAATTATTCTAATTTACTGAGATAATGTATTTTGTGTTTTCATTGGCTGTAAGCCATAATCATCAACATTAACAGAAATAAACACGTGAAATAGCTCACTCTGTGTGTAATGACTCTATATAACATATAAGTTTCACTTTTTGTATTGAAGAACTCAAATAAATTAACTTTTTGATGATATTCTAATTTAGTGAGATGCACCTGTAGATAACTCAGGATAAACTGTTCGCCTCCCCCCTGCACAATGACATCTGCACAGGTCACTGAGCGGGCCCACAACACTATTCCATAAAAATTAATGAGTCATCTGATTACTATCACAGATAGGGTTACAAATGAAAGGTAAGATACAGGGTATGTGTCATTAACATAATTTATCTAATTCTGTCACAGACAGAATAAACAATCGTGTGACCCTGGTCTAAAGGCACCAAGAGAAACAACTTCTGGGAAAATTCACAACTTACTACTGATATCTTGTCTATAAGGACTCTTTCACACGTCCGGAAATTTTCGGTACTAGAAAAACCAGTACCGGAGATATCCGTGTCCGTGTGTATGTGTGTATAATACGTGTGGCAATCGTGTGCCGCATCAGGAGCACATGTACCGGCGCCTGGGAATCAGCGGTACAGTTAGTGCTGTTCCCAAGCGCCGGCTTCTGAACACTGCCCTCATCATTGTCCCCTGCTGGAGCTGGGATCATCATCAGCAGGGGACAATGTTGAGAGTAGTATTCTGCTCCCACTGTCTCCAAAACCTGAAAAATAAGAATAAAATTATTTATTAAAAAAAAATCCTTGTACTCACCTGTCCGAAGATTAAATAAGTGTGCCACGCTGTAATCCATCTGACTGCACATGCTGAGGAGCAGAGCAGAATGACTCGCTCCAGCGAGCGGGCCCCTGACCTGTGCTGAGCTCACTGATCGGTGTCCTGTCACTCACTGAGCTCAGAACAGGACAGGGGCCCGTTCGCTGTAGCGGGTGATGCTGATGCAGAATTGTCGGTCAGATGGATTACAGCGTGGGACGGTATGTCGGACAGGTGAGTATTTATGGTTATTTTTTTTCAGGGGCAATGGCTTCAGGGAATTAGGTGTAAAGATGAATATAATGTTTCTTATTTTATTCTTGTTTTACACTTGCTGGAAACAGCGGGGGCAGAATACAACTGTCAACATTGTCCCCTGCTCACGCTGATCTCAGGGCCGGCAGGGGACAATGATGACAGATGCCTGCAGCACCCGGCGCTTGGGAACAGGACCGCTGATTCCCAGACGCCCGTACGCGTCACATGGATGACACACGGATGTCATCCGTGTGCCATCACTGTGCACATGTGCAGGACGTTTTGCGGCCCGTGCTGCGGGTAAAATACAGGCATGTCAGCGTGTTTTGCCCATGGACTCACGTGTACAAACCCATTCAATTGAATGGGTCTACGTGTGTCAGGGTCTCCGGTACGTGTGCAAACGAACACCACACATACCCGAAACACGGCAGCACGGTGGCTCAGTGGTTAGCACTGCAGCCTTGCAGGGCTGGGGTGCAGGGTTCAAATCCCACCAAGGACAACATCTGCAAGGAGTTTGTATGTTCTCCCCGTGTTTGCGTGGGTTTCCTCCGGGTTCTCCGGTTTCTTCCCACACTCCAAAAACATACTGATAGGGAATGTAGATTGTGAGCCCTGATGGGGACAGTGCCGATAATGTATGTAAATTGTCTGAATTGTAAAGTGCTGCAGAATATGTTGGCGCTATATAAATAAAGAGATTATTATTATTACCACGGGCGTGTGAAAGAGCCCTAAAGCAAAGTCCTCAAAACTTGGTTAAAACTTCTTGCCAATATCCTTGTATAATAACAATATAAAAGAAATTAAGTAAGCCCAGGAGACATCATCACTACAAGGATGGACATGCTGATAAAAGAATGAGGGTGCACTTGGGAGACAACAAGCCATAGAAAAACGAAGACTTCAGAAACGATTATTTCACGCTGGACCCTTCCAGAGAGGTTTTGGAGTTTGCCTACAACTAAAACTGTTCATACAAGTTAGAATACCAAAAAATGGGTACTCCTATTAATAATTACCAGATAAATAAAAACTTTGCTAAGGGAATACCTGCCTTTTTCAGTACAGGGGTCTAGTTTAGAAGACCCATGTTCATGTACCATACTAGGAAATTCAGAGTTAATAGAGAGAGTCCTCCGTTTTGGACCCTCATCTCTTGGCCAAAGTGGTTAACGTATACAAAAAGCATATCTCACTTGTTACATAGATAGACAGCTCTTACTCGGATTCCCCATTGTATAGGGAGCCACCAGAGGGACACTATGTGATCTGTTTTTTTGTCAAGGAACTTTTCTAACAAGTAGGGATTGTTTATAGCGGATAACCGCTGAAAGTTTTTACATAATAGTCATGATATGACATAGGGGGTCACAAAGAAGCCTCAGCATTCCTTTATATTCAGGGAACTGCACTAATATAAGGCTATAAGACGGCACCAAATACACTGTGTCTCATCTTATTGTCAAAGGGGTCACATTGCAACCCACGTTCTACCATGCTCATACTAAAAAGTCAACCCAGTTTGAATTTTTTGGTAGCAAATCATGCACAGCTTTCCATGCAACTACAATAGCTGCCCACCCACAAGTCACACAGATATGTTTGGTTTTGGGACCTGACCATACTTCCTAGTCTAAATCAGAGATTTAAAAAATAATGTAGTTAATATTTATTGCCCACACAACATTTTTCCATTGCATTTTTAAAAAAGTTCCTTTCACTTAGTGGCCTTCAAAAGCA